>NC_134137.1:42545000-43170000 GCF_033958435.1 Carettochelys insculpta
TCTTTTATATGGACAAAGATGCCCAGAGCAGCGTATCTGTTTCAAACTCTGAAATGCAAGCAATAAAGTTGGAAAGGAAAGTGGCCGCTCTTCAGTTAATAACCATTTAAACCGCAAAGTACACTCCGTCTGCAATATAATGTGACATACCTTAAAGAAGTCAAAGAATCCTATCAGTGCAGCTTTTCCCAGCTCTTTCTCTTTGTCTCGGAAAAAGAAATATCCTGTTATTCCAGCATCTAGCAGGTCTGGATTCTCCTTAGATAGCTGCACCAACTGAAGACGTTCTTCTCGACTGTCTCGACCTCTAAAGAAAGCTCGCTCCGTTTTATTATGCCAAAAAGGGCCTACAAATATTGTTTGAGATAAAGTGGAGAAAACAGCGTTGAAATCTTTGAGTTATACATATTCATATATTCAATATAGGTTTGTTATAACATCAGGGCCACATTCCCATGTATGGTAAAACAGGTATCAGCATACTTTCCATTTTGAACTTGTTAGTTAAAGAAACATGTGAACCTAACCGGTAAATATTTGCCCTGTCCCAAAGTTTTGGGAAAAGAATTTTTTTGCTGTAAAATTAAGCTTTTTATTTAAAAGAAAAAAAAAAAACTCTGAAACGCTTGAACATGTCTGCTTTAGCAACAGAAGTTCATAGAATCATAGAAGAGTAGGACTGGAAGGGACCTCGAGAGGCCATCGAGTCCAGGACCCCCTGCCCTCATGGCAGGACCAAGCATTTTCTAGACCATCCCTGAAAGCCATCTATCTAACCTCTTCTTAAATAGTTCCAGTGATGGAGATTCTACCACCTCCCTTGGCAATATCTGCCATGAAACCAGAGTAACTACAATCTCCTGAGCATCTACTTTCTAAAAACATTCCAAGGCAAAATGTACAATTGTACTTTCCATACTAACATGACAGTACACAAATCACTACAAAAGGATTTTATGGTCTACTTTATGAGCTCTTATACACACAGAAGGAAGAGATTATTTTTAATACAAACTATTGATCCCTGAACCCAAATGGGAGACTGTCAATTTAAAAGTCAACGAGGCATGGATGTAACTAAAGGCTGAAAATTTGGCCTTAGATACTATCTTGAGTGCCTAATGTTAGGCTCTGAAATCCCATATTTAAGCAGTAAATAAGAGCATTTTCAGCTCCCACTGATGTCAATGGATGTTTAGGACTTTTGAAAATCCACTTGCTCTTAGGTATTTACATAAGGCATCTGGCTCTGAAAATTTTGGCCAATGTCTCTCTTTACCCGGATTTTGTTACTTCATCTTTGATAAGATTATGTATTCTAGCCCACTGATTTGTAAAGACTATGAATTCTAATATACCTGTGTTTCCTTGTATCGAAAGGAGGTCATTTGTAACACCACGTAGGGTTTCAAGTGTTGAATGGGTTATCTCATATGTTGGAAGGACTATGTCTCTTGAATTCACAGAGCCACACCACGAAATGATAGGTAAAGGGCCTGGTGTTTCATTAGCTGTTCGATGTTCCACTGGCCAGTCTCCAACATTAAGATAAAACTCTACGGCAGGGAGATGAACCTAAAAGTATATCCAATGCAGGACAATTACAAAACCACATATTCTTCAACTGCTTGTGCTTAAAGTAAAGTGAAGTATGGTCATCAATCTTCTAGTGCCACAAAGAATCAATTGTTTTCAGTGTTGTTGTAGTAGTGTTGAATTCTGGACGTAAGAGACAGGGTAGAAGAAGTAGCACCTTTTATTTCACCAGTTTCTGATGGTGGAAGGGAAAATGCTGTAGGGGACCACATGCACACATTGTAGAAGACCATTTAAAACGAAATGGGCAATTAAGGGTCAAAAAGGCTACAAATTGTTGTAATGGGCTCAGTATTTACTCTACTGTCTAATAATTCACTTAATTTTGCATGGTCTCTTACAGCAGGGACGTGCAAAGTGGGGGGGTGGGCCCCCTTGAGAGGGCGTGAAATTTTGTAAGGAGGATGCAGCTCAGTCAGCTGCTGGGTGTCAGACTCATCTGTCTTATTACAAATATTGAAACGTTACTGTTTTTATGTATTTGTATTCATATGTGTATACTGATTAATAAACTATTTTCAGCCAACCTATTCTCTTCATGCTGAAAAGGTTCTTTTTCATAAGAACATAACCAAAATTTCCACTGGTTTGGATTACATTAACAGGTTGGGGGAGCCCTCCTAATTGCAAGGATGAAAAGTGAGGCCCCATGTAAAAAGTTTGCTCACCCCTGTTCTATAGCACGTGCAATCCCTTATCATTAACAATCTGTCCCAACTTGTATTTAGCTCTGACATTCCAGCTTTCTTCTCCAAACCTGAAGACCAGCTCTGTGAAGCTCAAAAACTTCTCCCTTCCACCAACAGAAATTGGTCCAATAAGATTCTCTCTCCTTCTCTCACTGTCAATAAAACCACCCAACAATAATCAGTATTATTTGAGATAAAGACTCTGTCTACACTGTGGCTATGTCTACACTAGCCCCAAACTTCGAAATGGCCACGCAAATGGCCATTTCGAAGTTTACTAATGAAGCGCTGAAATGCATATTCAGCGCTTCATTAGCATGCGGGCGGCCGCGGCGCTTCAAAATTGACGCGGCTCACCGCCGCGTGGCTCATCCCGACGGGGCTCCTTTTCGAAAGGACCCCGCCTACTTTGAAGTCCCCTTATTCCCATCTGCTCATGGGAATAAGGGGACTTCGAAGTAGGCGGGGTCCTTTCGAAAAGGAGCCCCGTCGGGATGAGCCGTGCGGCGGCGAGCCACATCAATTTTGAAGCGCTGCGGCCGCCCGCATGCTAATGAAGCGCTGAATATGCATTTCAGCGCTTCATTAGTAAACTTCGAAATGGCCATTTGCGTGGCCATTTCGAAGTTTGGAGCTAGTGTAGACACAGCCTGTAAGATGTAAAGTAGTACAGCATTAATAGCTTTCATCACCACATAAATTTTGAAGGTTTTATTACCCTCCTGTTTCCACTTGTGTCTGAGTTTGCCACTGTTGGCCATTTTGAAAATGTTTTGAATGTATTTTTCAGTGTTTGGGCTGGGGTATGTGATGCGCTTGTATTTGGAGATATCTGGCTGCTTTTTTGAGAGAGAAAGGAGTTTTCAAAACCAAACATTTTCTTTAGGCTAAGGAGCGAGTGTGTTGGTTAAGGAGAAAGAAAGAAGTTTGAAATAAATTGATGAGTTTGATTTAGAGGAGAAAAGGAAGGGAAAGCAATGGGAGAGTAGTTTGTGGTTTGGCAGGTAGTGCCAAACTCAGCCACAAACAGAAGCAGGATGACCATAAAACCGTCGAAATTTGTGTGATGAAATCTATCAAGGCCTTCCTGAGATGGAAAGTTGCAGTGTAGTAAAGTGCCAGTGTACACTAAGCCAAAGACACTGATTACAGGCTCAGTGCTGCAGCCCCTGTGCGCAAATGGAGTTCCAATTCAGGAAAGCCTGTAGAATCACAGAGCCAGGAGTTTTCCTACTGACTTCAACAGGCTTTGTATAATGTCATTAGTTGCTAGTAACAACAGGCTTCCTAAACACACGATACCGTGCAGAAACAAAAACAAAATCTTTGTTTAATAATTAAATATGCAGTAGTTGGAGGTTTGCAAGAAAACATGTGTGAATATCAGGGCTTTTTTCCAGGGGGAACATGACAGAACTCTGTTCCAGCACCGTTTTTGGAAGCTCTGAGCTGCAAGTGCAGGGGGCGGCACCTGTGGCTATGAGCACTGCCACTGCTGACTCCACTTACGGCTCTAGAGGCTGCTGCTGCTTAAACAATGCCCGACATTAAAAGAGAGTTTAGTGTTTTTGTTTAAGCAGGAGCAGCGTCTGGAGCCACTGAGCAGTCAGCTGCAGCAGGGAGCCCCAGAAGAGGAAACGGGCAGGGCAAGGAACTGCCTGCGCACTCCACGTAGGGTAAAGTCTAAGCCTGCAGGAATGCTAGGGAGATGGGCAGCTGAGCCTGCCTCTGTCACAGCGACACTGAGAAGGAGGTGACAGGGTGAGCTGTGGGGGAGGCAGTGGTCATGCAGACACAGAGCATTAACCTAGCTCACCCCACCCTCCAGCGGCAGGTCCCCCCGACTGTGAGAGGGAGATGAGGGAAAAAAGCAGCCCGCTCACCCCAATGTCCAGTGCCATTTCCTCTGCTCCGCGCCTGGGGGGGCCTCATCCTCCTCCAGCTGCTGCCCTGTTCCCGCCTGCCCAGCTTCTGCAGCCCGCTCTGGGTGCTGTGCTCAGCGGCAGCAGCCAGGGGAAAGCAGACAGCTCAGCTCCAGCCACAGCAGAGAGCTGCAGCCAAAGGGGGAAGAGAGGCGGCTACTCTTCCGCTAGCTGTTTGCTCCCCCGCCTTCCCTACTACTGCTGCCGGCTCGCAAGTGCCCATCCACAGCACCTGGTGCTGCCGTTGCTGCTGTCCGGACTGTGAAGGGAGTAGTGGGGCACTGGCTCCGGCTGCCTCCTCATACCTCAGCAGCTGGGGGAGGTGGAAAGTGCGCAGAGCTGTTGCCTGAAGCAGGTAAACCCTAGGGATGCGGGGGGCAGGTTTGAGACTGAGTGGTTAAGCCCAGGGATGGGGGTGGTGGTTTGGGGATGCAAGAGATATAAGCCTGGGGACTGGGGCTGACTTCTCGCACCTTTTTTTTCCCTAGAAAAAAAGCCCTGGTGCATATAATATCCAAATGGTAACAAATCTATGTGATTCAAAAGTCTTTAAGTGAAGTCTTATATGGCTGGTACCTTTCTTGCCAATGACAGCAACATTTCATCTGAGAACATTTTGAAGTCTGTGTACTTCCCTAAGGAACGGCGGTAGATGTAATTATTGAGAATAGTGTAATGAACAATAGCACCTCTTGTTTGCCCAAATCTTGCTGGGACTTCATGAAGCATCTGTTGAAGGTTGATGGTGGGAAAAGAAGTGAAGTCCTTAGTAATTTGAGGCTCCTGGGATGGACAGGAGAGAATATTCTGCCAGGTCTGAGAATCTTCTTCCGGACACTCACAATACTCATGATAAACAGGCCCTGTCACAAAAAAAGTAATGAAAATGCCTGACTTCTGTGATAGTGTCAGCTCACAATGCTCAGGCTCCTGATGGATACAAAAATCTAAAACTAGAGCTGCTGGAGGTCTTCAGGGTTTTATTTATTTAATAGAAAGGCTAATTTTTGTCAACTAATATTTTCTGGGCTTTTGATTAAAAAATAAAAGCAGGTTTTTCAGTGTTTAGAAACCAAAAACAACTAATCACTAAAACAAACTTATTTTTACCTAAAAGCCCAAAAACAACACTGAAAATGTTTGAAAAACTAGTTTTTAAATTTGTCACAGAAAACACTTATCATTTATCCATCATGTCTACTAAAAAACAAAGTCATACACCAATGTCATGCTACCAGTCAATGAACAAGAATGCTCATAGCTATTATTATTTTTGTAGTTGTCACCATAAACTGGTAAACTGAAAACTTACCTTTCAAAATATAAGGCGACTGGGCTACGTGTTCATTACCATAAAGTACCTCAATCTTTAACCCTTCATCGACACTCCCATACATCCGGTACTGCACAAGAAATGACCCGTCATTCCTATCTAAAATGCTAGGGACATGGATCCTGATGATCTCTTTGGGGGAAAGTGCTTTAATTCCCACTTTAAACTGTGTTTTTCCTGAAAAGAAGAAATAAAAATGACTGTTGACTCTGCATGCAATCAGCTTACATAAAGGAAACAAACAAACAAAAAATGCACACAAACACACACACCTCCTAGAACTGGAAGGGACCTTGGGAGGTCATCTAGTCCAGTCCCCTGCCTTTTTGGCAGGACCAAGCACCATCCCTGACATCTATTTGCTCCAATCCCTAAATGGCCTCCTCAAAGATTCAGCTCACAACCCCAGGTTTAGCAGGCCAATGCTCAAACCACTGAGCTATCCCTCCCCCAAAACAAGAGATGCCACTGATGGATCAAATTCTGCTCTGATTTATTTCAGTGTAAAACTAAAACAACTCTATATAACTCAGTGACATTTCTCTGGATTTACCCTGTAAGCTACTGTGAGTACACAGACTGAGCAATCATGCTTTACAGGATACACGCATATTAATTTCCAAGAATGTACATAAGAGGAAGAGATCATCTTCTCACATTTTCCTGATCATCACATCTGAATTAAATAGATAAAAATACAGTAGGGTCTCAACATTCACAACGGTTCCATGTTGAGAACCCTTGCAAATGCTGAATTTCATGAATATGGCAGCTGTTCCCACTGGGAGCCTGGCTGCTGGCACTCCTGCCTGGAGCCCCAGGGAAGTGGCAGCTTTCGGCGCTCCGCGCCCCCAGAGAAGGAATGGCTGCTAGCGTTCTGTGCCCCCCCACAGGGAAGCGGCGGCTGCTGGCGCTCCGTGCCCCTTCTCCCCCCCCGGGAAGCGGCGGCTGCTGGCACTCCGTGTCCTACCCAGGGAAGCGGCGGCTGCTGGCGCTCCATGCCCCCCACATCCCATGGAAGCGACTGTTCGTGAATAATTGAATTCATGAACATTCAGTTTGTGAATGTTGAGACCCTACTGTAAACAAGATGTATGGCAATTACAATGCAATAAGAATGTCTTAAATGTTTTTGAGCAAAGATTAATTTTACTATTCAGAATTCAAGTTAATCCTGCCAGGATACATTAGTTCCTCAGGAATCAGAGATAAGGAAAACCAGGATAACACACAATGGCCTTGTCTACACTTACAAAAAATTTTGAAATGGCCATGCTAATGGCCAAATCGAAGAATACTAATGAGGTGTTGAAATGAATATTCAGCAGCTCATTAGCATGCTGCCAGGTCCTCTTCAAAAGGACCCTGCCAACATCGAAATCCCCTTATTCCTATCAGCTGAGGTCAGGGGATTTCAATGTTGGCAGGGTCCTTTCGAAAAGGACCCCCGTGTAGACGAGCCACAGGCAAGCAAGCCAGGACACTTTTGAAGTGCTGTGGCCGACAGCATGCTAATGAGGTATTGAATATTCATTTCAGTGCCCCATCAGTATTCTTCGATTTGGCCATTAGCATGGCCATTTTGAAGCTTTTTGTAAGTGTAGACATAGCCAGTAGGTGTGAAGGACACTTAACAGCTGGTGGGAAAATCATAGAACCATAGGGTTAGAAGGCATTGCAAAGGACATCCAGTCTAACCCCTGCCAAGGCATGGGATCTGAGGAAAAATGATCCCTTCAAAATGAAGTTCTTCATAAGGGCAGCTGGCAGCTGGCATTTCTCCGCATCTGGTGCTGGTGGTCACTGGTCCAAGTGGGGATGTTGCTGAAGCTGCCATTTCCTGGAGGTTTGAAAATGTAGATCCAATATGCCAAATAGGATACAGCTGGATCACACATTGTGGGCTAGTTCATTGCCAGTCATGATAAAACTGTGGTGGAGCCCTAACCAGTGATCCTCCAGGTCTCTCCATCAGGCCACCTGCTGACCTCAACATGAAGTTTTCTACTGAGGATGGTGAAAAGAAGTAGAGGAAGAGTACACTTCCTCTAAGGGCAGTGCTGAGGTGAACAGCCATCTTGCTACCTGACCCTGTTCCAATGCTGGTAGTGGTCTCAGTACGGACTCATCCTTGGAATCCATGTGAACTCTGAGACAATATCCTCCAATACCATGAGTGAGTTGACTGAAAGATCGCCTTTGGGATACGTGTGGTCTTTGATGCTGTTGGGACTGGTAGAGGCTATGCTGTATAGCTACCATCATATCCTGCTCTGCAACATTAGCCATTGCTTCTGTCTGGGGCTAAGCACTCTTATCCTTTGAGGTATGCTTTCATACTTCCTTGCTGGATGACACTGAGCTGTGCTGGGAATTTCAGCTTCTGCGCTGGAACAGCTTTTTTTCCTGTCTGACTTCTGTGTTTAAGATGGTAGCGCCCCCATAAATTGGTGCTTGGGATCTCAACACCAGTTCTTTTCTTGATGCTAAGTATTTATCAGTACTGGCCTTTGGCACAGCACGCTTGCTACAGGGCGCATTCATGGATGTTCACTTCTGTGATACCTAATTGGACATGGCACTCACTTCTTTGGGGGGCAAAGTGACCTCAACTGATTGCTTCAGCAAATGAAGCTTAAATCAAACATCCCGTGACTTGTGCATGCTGGTGGGAAAGGGGTGGCACACCATCCACTGCTCCAGAGTGTCACTTTCTCCCATGCAGAATAAGCACCTGCACTGGCCATTAGTTAGTAGCCTCAGGACACTGCAAGAGGGTCAGGGCTTGAAGCCCAAAAGCTGAAAATCTGCCATGACATTTAGTACTACTTTACAGAGCTATTTACAAGGCAGCTGTCTTCCTTTTTCAATTGTTTAAACTGCTAATTTCAGTAGCTAGGAAGAACAAGTAGAAGAATTAATGAACACTGAGAAGGAATGGATTGAACACCATTGGGTTCTATTGTGCTCCTGGTTAAGAGGGAGCTGAGGCAGTGTCATGGCCATTCTGCCCTTTATGCCCTCACAGAAGAGCATGAGGAGGCAGAGGGTGCATTTGCACTCTCAAAAGACAATGCTATTTCAAATATGCTACTGCAGGCTGTGCAAGACCATACGTGCAGGACCGCTGATGGCCTGGGGCCTGGTGATTTAAGAGAGGCCGGGACACCTGGCTGCCACTGTTGCCTTGGGCTCCTGGCTTCCAGCAACTGTGGAGGGCTGGCTCATGGAGGCTGGGTCCCTGCACTCCCCTTTCTGCCTGAGGCCCTATCCTTTCTGCGGACCAAGAACCACCACCCTCCACTTTGCCAAGGACCCTGGTGTACTAGTACATACTGACAATCAGTTTCACTTTTGCTTCAAATAAAGTTTAGTCAATCAGTAAGGAAGGTGATCTGGAGCCTGGTGGTAAAGGAAGTGCCATATTTTTCCCCCCCACTTGTGACTGTTAAAAGGCAAATTGTTTTATTTTCTGTCAACTTGTCCTCTCCTCCCGCTGCTGTCTCAAGGACCCTGACGAATCTGACCAAGTGGGTCTTTGCCCATGAAAGCTTATATGCTGATACATCTGTTAGTCTATAAGATGTCACAATACTTTTCCTTTTTGAGGATACAGACTAACATGACTACCCCTCTTATACTTGTCACCATGCATTGGATAAGGTTCTATGGCTTGTGTTACACAGGAGGTCAGATTAGCTATTATAATGGTCCATTCTGACATTAAAATCTACATATTCTATGTACATTTAATAGTGGAAGCAGATTAGTACTTTATACATCATCTGGTAATATTCTAATCACAGAAACAAAGATTTCTTAATACTATATGGAAAAGCAGTAAGGTTTTGCCAGCTCAACATGAGTTTTAGAGGGATAAAGCCTGGGTCCTTGATCTACCTCAGATTTTCTGTTGTCTTCGGTAACACACTTAACACTTCACTTAGTTTCCTCATCTGTGACAAAGAGATAATGCTGCATATATATCTACTAGAAACACAGGGGTGTTGTGAGATATAATTAGCTCACATTGGAAAGCAGTGTATTAATGCTAAGTATTACTGTTAATTACCATTCTTACTGATATTTCTCAGAAAGACAGAACCACATAAGAGGCTGGGAGATATAGGGTGACCACACTAAGGACCTGATTCTTCTCCCACACTAGTTACATACCTATGCAGCTCAGTGGATTTATACTAATTAAGTGAAATCAAAATCAAGACTTAAATTTTTACCTTTAAAAGTCTGAGCCTTCTGAGTTCCAAACATTTGGATGCTGAAATCTAAGAATTTTTGTTGTGCTAAGTGGAATGAGCTCCATATTCACAGGCATCAAGGGTTCAGCTGAGCTAATTAAGGACATTTGTCAGCCTCATATTACATCCTGAAATCTAACATGAAGTTGGAGTGCCTTCCTGGGGAAGACTTGGGCCTGGAACTCCTGGAGTGTGACAAATTAGGAGCAAAGCTTGAGACACATCTGTAGGGCTCTACCAAATCCAGGACTGTGAAATCTCGTCTTCTGTACACAGTACTTTAACCTGATCACAGAGTTACCCTACTATACTTCCATAGGGTAAAAGTGCACAGTAGTTCTCATACTGGGGTTCCTGGCTCAAAAAGGGGTCACAAGGGTATTGCGACCCTTACTTCTTCAGTGCCCTCCAAGCTAGGTGGCTGCTCACCAGGCACCCATCTCCAAAGACTGCGAAGCCAGCAGCAGCAGCATAGAGGTAAGCATGACAATACTGCAATCTCCTCTACCATAGCCATATGATCCCTTTCTGGGGCAGGACTCCCTGAGAAGCACTGAATCACTGGCTTCATATATTTCTACTTTTTCCATTTTAAAATACATATTCATGGTTTGTTATGCCACCATGATGTTTAAGATTTAAACATCTGAAACCATGAAAATAAATATTTTTAAAATGCTATGAATGCAAAATTTACAAAACTGGCTCACGAATTTGGCAGGGCCCTATATAATAAATTAAAGAAGGTGTGCAGAAAATCTTGTGTAAGATCTGAATAGCTCTAGACCAGAGGCGGGAGATAATTTTTGCAGAGGAGCTACTCCATGAATTTTGGTACTGGTCATGGGCTAGCTCTGGCCCCCTTGAAAGGGCTGGGCCTTGAGCAGGAGGGGCGGGGCTGGGGGGCTACAGAGACAGACAAAGAATGTGCGAGTATGAAAAAGAAACACTTAAGACAGACTTTATGTCACGCTGAGCGTGTGTTGAACAGACTGGGTATGTGTGACAGTGACACCCATCTTTGATCGGCAGCAATGGGGTGCAGGAGCATGGAAACACCCTGACTTCAGCATAATCCTGTCTCCTGTACCTCTACCCCTCCCCCCTCTGCACAGCTAGATGGACAATCCTAGGAGCTGCTGAGCTGCAGAGGGAACAAGGTGGGGGAGGGGGAACTGAAAACACACTACTAGGTGTAATTATGCATGCTCTGCTAATCAGCTGTGTGGGCCAGACAGAAATGCAAAGGTGGATCTGGTCCCATGGCTGCTATTGCCCACCCCATTCCAAACATTTTTGTCAGAGCCTCAATTAGACAAACACCAAAGTTTTCCAAAACATGACAATGAAGTTTGTGTATGCTCAGAAGATTGCTTATCTCCTGACTGTATTTATATATTGTAAACAAAGTTATCCTATGTAACTTAACTGGAAAAGATTTTTGCTTCCTAACTAACCTCAATTAGCTTAATTATAAGATTCAAATGCAATAGCTTTCATCTTAAATTAAAAGACTTAGTAGAAACTTTGCGTTCACCTTATGGGATGTAAAGTGATTAAAAATTGAGGCTTCTTTCATCTGGATCGTGGCGGCTCAACTCCTCCTCCTTGATGACCCATCAAACTTACCCATCACAATGCAGGCCACATATGCACCTGTCATCATCCTACACTGCCTTTTGTATCTGTTTTGCTCAAGGTATTTTATGTACACACAGGGTACACAAGAGAAGGTAGAAGTCCTGCTATATTGTGCCACAGCAGGAATGAAAAGGCTGTAACCAATGAACAGCAAGGCAACATTTTCAAAAGATATGTGATTAATATTGATGGTGTGAGACAGAGACAAACTGTACTTAATCCTATCACTGCAACACAAGGCTGGAACTTCTGTACCTAAAAAGTGGTCCTATGAGCTTAATTTATCAGGAGCCCCAAATTGTTAGTCTTTAAGGTGTCACTGGACTGCTTGTGGTTTTTGCTGAGGCAGACTAATGGGGTTCTCTCTCAAAAATGCACATTGCCTATTCTTTTGGAAAGTGGAGGGCAATGCAGGACTGCATTGGAAAACTGCACTGGACAGAAGAGTAGTTTGGTATCTGAATGTCCTCCATGAGCTAGTCACACAGTGAAGGTCCTGGCTGTGTCTATATTAGCATTTCTCTTTCGAGGCATGCAAATGAGGGAAATCAAAAATGCAAATGAGGTGCAGACTTATATCCAGCACCTTATTTGCACGTTTTTCTTTCAAAAAAATAAAAGCAGTGTAGCTGCAGCTCTTTCGAAAGTAAGCTCCATCTTCAAAAGAACCTTTCTTCCTAAAAAAATAGGAAGAAGGGGGTTCTTTCACAGATGGGGATTACTTTCAACAGAGCCACGTGTACTCTGCTTTTCCTCTTTCAAAACAAGCTCTTTTCAAAGAATATGAAAATGAGATACCATTATGTAAATCTCTGCCTCATTTGCATGCCTCTTTGGACAGAGGAACGCTAGTGTCGATGTGCTCCCTGTATCTAAAGCCGCAGCGCGGCTGGGGTTGAGTGGGTTACTGGCGCACAGCCAAGCGCCTGGGAAGCGGCAGGGAGGAAACCGTAGGTGCTCCGCAGCCGCTTCTCATCTTGAGTCAACCCCCTTCAAGCGACAGCTGCTTCAGCCCCGGGATCCCCGAGCGCCGCCGGGAGAACAGGCCAGGCCAGGCCAGGCCAGGCCACCCCACCGCGGAGGGGCAGGAGCCGGGCGGGCAGAGCCCCGGCATGGACGGTACCTGGCGGGGAGCGGGTGAAGTTCTGCCCGGCCGCGCTGACCGCCTGCACGTAGAAATACCGCACGGGCAGCGTCAGCTCCGCTTCCAGGCCGGGCCCCCACGCCAGGCTCCGAGCGGCGCTGACACGGGCCGGCGGGGGCTCCGCCGCTTGCGCCACCATCAGGAGCAGCGCCTGGAGCGCCGCACCACAGCAGCGCCCCATGGTGCAGCCTGGCCACGCCGAGCTCCGGCCCGGGGCGCTAAGGCCGAGGCGAGCAGGCTGCGAGCGATTGGCGCCTGCTTTGGCCAATCGCGCGGGAGAACAGCTGCCGGCGACAGAGGCTGCCCGTGGGGCGCCGGGCGGGACCCGCTCCTTCCCCCGCGGGAAGGGTGACCGGGCGAGGGTGACCGGCCCGTGCCCGAGGCTTTGCCTCACTTTCCTCCTCCCTCCCCCCGCTCCTCCCGCTGCCTGGGCGCGCTCACTCCCGCCTCTGTCTCCGGGGGACGCCGGAGAGCGGGCGGGCGGGCAGAGCCCTGGGTACGGTGGTGGAGACGCTGTAGCTCAGCTGCCGTGCTGGGCAATGGCGCCCTCAGCTTTGTCGCCCCGCGTTCACCGCCAGCTGAAGGGGCGCACAGAGGCCCATGGAGCTGGTCCACTATAGGGGAGAGGGAGGAAACAGAGCTACAGCCTCTTCCGAGGGCACCGGCCTTGGGGCAGGAGGGGAGAACAGAGAAGTAAGAGCTACAGCAGCAAAGGGCAATGAAGACTAGTATCAGCCTGACACTTGGGGGCAACCTGCAGCCCCTGCTCACCTCTGACCTCAAGCATGAAATACTAACTCTGAGACTTTTCCTTGCAACAAAACCCATTGTCAACTCTGTCCATCGCTGCACTTAACCTTGTCAGCCACACCCCCCTGGGGCTCATAGGCCTACACATCCACTAATGTGATATAAACCATCGTGTGGCAGGATATTCCCCCTGGCATGTACATTGAACAAAAGGGATAGTCTCTGCCCCAAAGGATGAATGGACTCAAATCAGACATCAAGAATTTGAATACACATAAACCTGTAGGTGAGCACTTTAATCTGGCAGGACACACCATAACTGACCTTAGGGTAAGTGTATTATGCATAATAAAAAGAGATTTTTAACACATTACAAAGCAAGACATCTAAATTGGAATTCATCTGCAAGTTTGATATCTTTAATCTGGAACTCAACAGGGATCTCAATTGCATTACACATTACAGGAACAATTTCCCCACCTTTGATATTGCAGGAATGGCACACATCTCACTTAATTACACCTTTCACAGCCGTTTTTTCTTCCCCGCTCCTGATACATATACAGGGCACGTGCCCTGTTATTATTTTTGCTTCAAATCTGACAGAGCCACAAAAGCTCATTACCTAACAAATAAAGTTGTTAGTCTTCATGGTGTTACAGAACTGTTGGCTTGGTTTTTTCCCTCTAAAACTTAACCCTGTACATGATAGAAGCCAGAAAGTGCAGCAGCATAGGGGAGGACTTCGTGCAGGTTAGTTCCACGGCACTTCCCCTTTCTGCATGAGGCCCCATCCTTTAACAGCAGGAGCCTTGACTTCCCTCACAGCCCCTCTTGTGGCTATATAAGGCCCTGGCCAGCCAGAGCTACCTCTTCTTCCCCCACTGTCCGAGAAGCACTAGGTCAGCCCCAGCCAGAAACCCAACCTGAGCCCTAGGCTGGCCAACAATCCCAGCCCACCTTCTGTGGCCTATCATACCTGCTGCCCATGTGTGGCATCACCCCAGTACCAATACTTTCACACTGTAAATCATAAATAGCAGTAACATGCAGTACTAACAACAAGTGGTCCAGCAGCACCTTAAAGACTAACAAATTTATTAGGTCACAAGCTTTCATGGGTAAGATCCACTTCAGATTACCCACAAAAGCTGAAGGTGCTGCAGGACTGCTTGTTATTGGTGAAGTTACAGACTAACAGGGCTACTCCACTGGGACAATGCAGTACCAATGTCAGAGAATTATACTTTGTATAATTAAATACATTAAACCCTCCATTTAGCAGAGCAATGAGGGGAAGGGGTGTCTGTTAATGTCGAAAGTGTGTTATATCCAAATGGTTGTACTGTACAACAATGCATTGTCCTTCCCAGCCCATCACTCGCTCCCATCCTCTGCCCTCCACCTTCCATTCCCCCTCCTGTCCCATTGTTCCCCTCACACCTCCAGCTCCCTCTCCCAGTTATTGGGAGAGGAGCTGCATGCCAGCCTGACTCCTTCCACAGACTCCGTCAGCAGTCCTCTGGCCCCAGTGGCCCCAACCACAGTGGTAGCTCCTCCAGCCCCAGCAGCTGCTCCAGTGGCTCTGGTGAGTTACTGGCATTTATGGGGGAGGAAGGCTGGCAGACAGCATCTGTTATTTCTGAAGTCCATTATGTCAGGGTCCATTACATGGAGAGTTTACTGTAAGCATACGTGACTCGTATGCATTAATAAAATCTGTGCATGCATTACAAAAGCATTTCAAGCATGTGTCCACAATCTGGCTCATACCACTTTTCTTCTTGTTGGGCCATTTTTGGTAGCTGGCTTATGGTCCCACCAGCAGAGTTTAAAACAGGCTGCGGAACTAGAATGGTGCAGAAGTAGGACTCATGATCTCCCAGGCTTGTTGCATTTTGGGAAACAAGGAGCCATATTTAAAGCAGGGACAACATGATAGCAGACCCATCCTTGATTGACCTTTTCATAGGTCTAGCAAAGGGAAGTTTCCTTCTCTTGTCCTCTCACTTCACATAAAGGCCACAGTTATCGTTATGTGGCTCTCGCTGCAAATGTTAAAGCTCTTCTCGTTTGAATGATGTTTTGCTTCTGCTCAGAATGAAGGGCTAGCAAGGTGTGTGGATTGTTACAGAGAATATTGTAGCTCTGGTGGAAGAGAAGGCTTTTGGGGCACAAATGACTGGCTGTCATCAACTGTAGTTGTGGGCATCTTAGAAATAACAATCTATAGCGGTCTAGCTCCACTGCCAGTACTTGTGCAGATGAATGGCATGAATTGAATGTCAACTAACTCTTCTGTGAAAGCTGGCTAAATCAAACACACAGTTCCTGCGATACACTGAATACTCGAACACCTTTGGACATGCCTAGAACTTATGAAGGATCATGCTTGGGTGCTTAATTGTAAATCTTTTAAATTTGAGCTCTTAGCATTGTTTGGCATCAGTATCTCAAAAGCAGCACTAAGATACTGTAAAACCATAGCCTGGGTTCAGCATGAGTTACTGAATGCACAGATAAAACCAGTACATGCACCATTTATTTCAAACCAGTCATTTCAGTATTAATATAAGACATGAACATTTCTATAATATATAGCTAAAGAGAAGGCTAAGACAACATAACAGGTCACATTCACCCCTGTGAATTAATTCACTGAAGATAGTGTAGCTTCATTCAATTTAGAAGAGCTGCAACTTATTGAAGGGATGAATTTGACCCTTTTGACTTTGAGTGACTCATAACAAAACTACATCAGCCATAATGTAAATGGTTACCAGCTACTCTGACCCAGTCTTGCACAACTAATTTTGAATGGAATTCTAATGCTATGTCTAGATTAGAGGGATTTGTTGGCAGAAGTTTTGTCAGAAGGTATCTTCCAACATAACTTCTGTCGACAGATCACTGCCAGACTGCCAAAGCGGATGGAAAGAACAATCCACTCTGTTGACAGAGAGTGGCCAGACTGTCTGGCCGCTCTATCGGCAAAATGGCCAACCGGAAGCACAGTGGACAGGGTTGCCTGGCATTCCACGAGCCCTTTCTGTCAGCAGAAGGGCCACCAAAACGTCCAGACCAGCTTTTTGTTGACAGATCTCTGCTGATCTCTTACTGTTGATAGAATGCCCTTGAGAATCTGGACACTCTGTGGGGTTTGTCGACAAAACGGCCGTTTTGTTGACAAAACCCTCTAGTCTAGATATAGTCTAATTGATTTCTTTGTATGGTTACCAGTCTTCTTCATAGGCCTAGCACTGCATTTAATTAAAGCCTCCTTTATGCATCCAGTGTGTGACTTTAGTCCAAGATCTACCATGTGGGTAAAATACAAGTGTGAGCATTCCAATAATCCATTTCTGCTTGAGCATATCTTGTGACCATTTATCTCCCTGTAAACATTTATTTTGCTTCTGTTTAACATGCAGTCTGCCAGTCCCACCTGTTGGGCCAACATACAATTGTAGTAGTGTGTCATAAGACAACTGTTAGTTGATATATCAAATGGTTTATTAATCTAACATTATTGAACCATGTAAACAACAAGTTATAACATTTCTCATGAGAATGGCACATTTTACATTTGCAAGGCTATTATTACTTTCCAATACTGTAGGTGTCAGTCTGTGTGCAAATCATTTCAAAATAGATACCACTTAAGAACAATTCTGAACATAAATATGGAGTTTATATTAATTTTTATGTACAACCGAAGAAAATATCAAAGTATACAGCAACAATATTTGTATATCAAAACACTTTCAGATTGCAGCTCCACTTCTTTAATGTAAAAAAGGTACCAATTTTCTAACACTATTTTTCATGTAGAACATTCATACAAATTGTCTTGCTTTGCCTAAAATATATTAAAAATATTAGAGCAGTGTCTTTCCAGTTACAAAAATATATTAATAAATGAAAAAAATTGAAATATCTGAAATGAGATTAATTTAAGAGAAGATGTGATGTTAATGTGATTTTGAACAAGAGATTAAAGCTTAGGTCAAGATTTCAGGGCCCAGCATGGATTTTGGCTACTGGGTAATGTCAATACAACATTTTGTAAAATGGTATAGGAACAGCTTCAGGGGAAACGTTAACAGCCTTTCTAGTCAAAGGATGAAAACAACTGAAATGACTAAGAGCATGTTAGAAAAATACCAGAGAGCTGCTAATATAGGGAAGATGTGAGACACAACATATCAAAAGATGTTGCTCAAGCTCTGATGTGGGTTGCTACATAAAAAATTGCAGCTATTTAAAAACATATAATTTACTCATAGGGCCAGGTATTTCAGCCTCATTAAACGCTTAGTGAGGTGACGTAAAGCAGCCCTTTAAGCTCTCTTATGCAGGCAGCTGAGTATTCCTTCAACATGCTCCTTGCCTCAGTATAAAGGGTATGGTGAGGAAGAGGAAATGAGGGAAGACAGGGCAAGAGAACACAGCATTCTGCCAATCTTCAGACAGCACAGTGATCCCTAGGACTGCTTTGTTGGTGCAAGTTTCAGCTACCAAAAAGATGCTATAAATTATGCTAAAGATGGTTTTAGCCCTGATGTACTGTGGGTTAGGAGAGATGGAAGAGTAATCAAGAGTCGTGTTTGCTTTCCCATTAACAGTGCTGTGCCCAGCCAGAGCTTCATGCAGCTAAAGACCGAGTCCATAAAGTGTACAAAATGGAAATACATAGAAAATGAACAGAAAAGAACCAAGTTGTAGAATTTTTTAAAAATTTGGTTCAGTTTAGTGCTGCATGAAGTGACAATTTATTATTAAAAACTAGAATCATGTTCAGGACAAAGCAAGCCACCCTTACAATGCACCTCAGCCCTGACCAGCAATGGCTCTTTCTTATTTTGACACTGTATCTTCCATATGACACTGAAAAAGCAAACTATCACATGTGCATTTGTTATATTGAGGATTTAACCCAATTTTTCAGTAGCAGTACTGCATGCATCTGCCATGTTTTTTGGAGATGTTGCCTATCCTCAATAGGATGCTTTCACCTTAGTTCTAGCCAAAGGGATGGAAGTTTGCATCACTGTGTGGATGTATATATGACTTTTTACTATCTGCAAAACTATAGAGGAAAAAAATCGCTGGGAGAAATTCAGCACATGGATTTTAAAATCTAGAACTCTGTACATTAAAACACTGTGCAACTGAGCACGAGAGCTCAATCCAACACCTACTGAAATCAACTGAGACAGTTCTACATCATTACACAATAAAAAGTTCTACATTCATCTTGCTTTTCTTAATAAAACACATATTTTAAAAGAAGATTTTGGTATTTATCTTTTGCTTGCACAACAAAATGACAGTTTTAAATAGATTTTTAAATACAAAATGGCCAAATCTGAGCTTGCATAAATCAACAGACCAATACTCTTTCACATCAGCACAGGCTCTAGCTCAAAGTATGTTACATGTTTATGCCAACCCAGCAACCACCAAAACACTTTTCAGACAAAAGATCACTCTGTCTTATATTACAGGATCTTACAGTTCTGATTCTCTATCGGTCTCATTAAGATAATATTCATCATCTGTAGTGGTATCAGCGTCTGAGTCTGAATAAACCATTGGTTCTTCTCTATAGATGTCAACTGTCTCTCCCAGGGGAGAAGTATCTACTGACATTTTGTTGCCACTGGAACTTGAGTTCAAGAGCTCAGCCCTCTTTAAAGAATCACTCTCTGCATGTCTCAGAAAGCCAGGATTTTTAAGAAGACATGGTCTCCATAATCTCCCTTCTGTGAGCGATCTCTTGATATTTTCCAAGAATGCCAGTTGTTGTTCTTTTCCAAATATACCAAATTCAATAGAAGGATACATCACACGTCTAGTGCCATAAGCTGTGCTCCTCTCATCGCATGAAGCCCAGTTTTCATTTTCATCAAAAGAGCACAGCTCAGAATAGGATTTAAACTTTCTACTGTACCTGCTTTCTTTAGGTAGACAGATATTTCCTAGGCCATGGTGATCACCAGAATCTTGAGTACAGGTGCTCTCAGAGAAGTGACGTTCACGTTGATTCTTTGCACGACTCATGCGAGGCCAATTACTGTGCAAGTTTGCATTTTTTAAACTTTTTGACTGATGAATGTGCTGCTCATGATCGCAGTCATCAAGGGAAAGGACCTGGCTCTGTGAACGGGTATTTGCCTGTAAATTTTTTACAAATGCATTTGAGTTTTTGTCAGTTAAAGATAGCAACAGCAGAGGATCATGGGAACTACCAGAATTCATTATCTGTTGGTTGGCAGGTGAATGTGCTTCAGTGGCTCTGGAAAAGATGTGTTTGTATCTATTTTCAACCCCCTGGCCAAGTGTTTGGGGATTCTTACTTCTCATAGCCATTTCATTTGGAACTGGGATTGTGGGGTTCAGCCTGCTTTCCGCTTCATTCTCGTTCTGTCTGGAACTGACTTTTTTCCTCTGGCTGCATGAATTTGCAAAAGCCCTCTGATTCTTGTTTTCAACTAATAATGGAAAGTCATTAGCTTGTGATTGCTTATTCTTCTCAGCTATTTTGTGAATATCATAAACACCAGGGGACAGATTTTGATTCTGGTTTTTATCCCCCGTTTGCAGAAACAGCTGGGTAGCAGGAGAATGCAGCGTGTTGTGGGTCATGCTAATCTCTAAAGAAGTGGTACTTTCATCATTCTGTGAAAATACACTACTTATGTGTGGCTTGGGGTTTACATTTTTACTAGAAAATTTTCTGCATGTTTTGTAAATTGCTGCCACCTCATTTTTAGCTGAGGGTCTGTTTTTCCTTTGTTCTGTATCACTGACTTTACCTTCAGCGCTACTAGACAGCAGCTTATTTTTCCTCGGTGAACTCTGCAGCAGTTGCAGATCTTGTGTGACACCTGAGAATTTATCTTCACTGCACATCACAGGTTTCTGCAAAATAGTTTGATCTTTGTCCATCTGAGAATTCAGAGATATTTGCTCTTGTTTAGTTTTGGGGCTTACTAATGCATTTGTGTCGGGGATACCGATTAGCGCTGGCTGAACTTTTGCAGAAGCTGTGCCTAGCTGAAATGGGTTTTTAGGTGAATTTGAAAGCATTTTGCTATCAGACATTAATTCTTCATCTGTGCTATTTCTGGAACTTTCAGCTCCTAATTGAAATCCGATACGTGTATTGTTATATGGTGAAATGCTTTGATGTTGAAAATCTGATCTTGCTTTGTTTCCTGTATCATGCCTAGATTTATTGTCAGTAGAGGTTATTGGTGTATCATTGACTGCAGACTCTATACAACTTTTTTCTTTACGGGAACTATTTTTATCTACCTGGAGTGGCAAAATATTTTGATTGCTATTCCCTTTTACTTTAGTAGATTGCTGGCAATTTTTGGAGTCTCTATTTTGCATGGTATTAATTGCAGAAGTAAAATGAAAAACAGTCTCTGGAGAGTCTTTGGTTTTTGGGAGGGTTGGTAAAGTGGAAGTTAATAGTGTGCCAGCATGCAAAGTGTCATCCTTTTCTTTACTTTCTTTACCCAAAGAAAAGCATATATCAATATTTTGGTTGTATGAAGCAGTAGAAATTGCCTTCACAGAAGTATCTAGTTCAGCAGTAGGTTCTGGATCATGAAGGGAAATGTCTGATTTCACCATATCAGGAAGCATGCTTTCTTTTAATGCAAGCCCTGATGAAATATCTTTCTTATTCAGCACATCACTTGTTAATTGTGAAGTGGGTACTTTCTCAGTACTGGGAGATAAACATGAGCTTTCCTGATGAGTGTCAACAGCTCCAGTCCTGGCATTCTGGGGTGCTGTGGGTGTTTGATCAGAAAAATGGGGTGGTCTCCCTTTGTCCAAGATGCTGGGAAAAGTTATGTTTCCTAAACCAATGCGAACTTTATAGTTCTTGCCTGACAAATTTGGTGACTGAGATTTTTCCGTAAAAAGAGGTGAAGTTGTGATCTTTGGATCATCCCGAAAAAGATTACACAATGTTCTTGAAGGCCTCCGTGGTAAAGTGTAGTAAATTGAAATCAGCTCATGATATTCAATATGATCCTCATTGCCAGAAACTGTGAATATGCTAGTTGTTTTATATTTCTGCAAAGAATCCCCCATTGCCTTTTCCAAACAGTCTGAAAGTACAGGGGATTCTTTTTTGTTTACAAGTTTCTCTTGCTCCATAACTCCACCTGATTCAGGGACAACTGTACTACTAGTGAAGGAATGGTTAGAGCTCCTGTTTAGAGGTAAAGGATGATCCTTACTTTGCAGGCCATTTTGCTTGTTACCTGTAATACCATCTAAAGGTCTTGGTCTTATGGAGGAATGTAATGATCCTAAGGAAGATCTTTTATCTCCTTGATTACAAGAAAAGTCTGAAGTTCTGTCTGAGGTCTGCTTCTCTATATGATCCCACATGGCTGTTTTACTTGTTGGTAAAGAGATGGGTACATCCAACATTGCACCGCCAGAGATACTAGCTGATTTTCTAGGTAAGGTGTAATAAATGACAACAGGCTCAAGAGTCTTAAGGTTGCTTTTGCCAAGAGAGCCAGAAATGCTGCTACTACTTTTGCATCTCAGTAAGCTTCCCTCCCTATGGAACTTTTCAATACAAGACACATTTTGTCTTATTTTTCCATTTTCTCTTTGCAAGCAAAAGTAGTTTAAACTACACTCGGCAGTCTCTGGACCTCTTTCAAAACTACGTGCATATCTATTCTCGGCGGTCCTGTTTTGTGAACCACCAGTAGCTAGTTGACTATTACGGTCTTCACTGGCTAAAATGTTTTGATCTTGGGGTTTCTCCTGGGGAATCTCTTTTGCAAAAGCACTTATCAACTCAACTACTTTCCCAGGTTCTGCTGGAGCTTCAGTAACTCTGCAATTCACTGAAGAATTAGTTGGAGTTTCTAAAGGTTTAGGATAGCTCTTATGCGAAAAGGTTTGTACAGAGCCTTGTGAAGTAGGAGACAAAAGTTCTTGAGAAGGAGGCAGTATGTTTTGATGGCTTGCCACGGTTTCAGTACTTGGAGCAGAATGAACTAATGCACTACTTTGTAAACCGTCTATAAGGAAAGACTGTCCCTTAGGAGTGGTACGATTAGTAGTTTCTGATCTCTGGCTCCCTAATTTAATGCCTTTTCTTTTTGATAAATTAAGCAGATGATGTTCCCATTGCTTCAAACTCGACATAAATGATCCCCTTTTGCTTTCATCAGCAGACGGAAGAGGAGGGGCCTGATTAAGTTCACTGTGAGCAGAAAAATGATTTTCCTTTCTCTGTATGTTTCTTGTACAACTCCTCTCTATATTATTTTTTGTAATATCTTTTGTGGCAGTGAGCTGGGTTTGTTTCTCTGAACTCTGTGGGAGAGATGAATTAAAAAGAGATGTGTTCTTTTGCAAGACAGCCTCCGCAGATTTATTAGAAGGAGATATCTGGGGAACAATAATATTGTTTGCACCCATTTTCTGAGAAAGTGGCTGTAATCTTATGTCTTTAATACAGTTCTGGTCTACCTTGTCTGGTTGTTCGAAGTCTCTGACCTTTTCCGAAGTAGCTTTTTTAAAATCTTTCGTTATATTTGCTGGGTTAACCAAATGCTGTGGCTGGCTTTGGGAAAACTTAATTGAAGAACTGCTGTTCTCTGCCATCAGTTTTGTTTTGACCCTTGAACCCAGTAAGACATAATCAGACACATCCGCTTTGATGCTGGGTGAAGTAACTGCAGACTCATATGCAAGACAGCTCTGAAGGTCTTTTGAATTCTTCGAAAGCAGTCGACCACTTGCATCGCTTAATATCTCCTCTCTGTTTCTGTTCTCTGACACACATATTTGAAAGTCACTCTGATGGTACTGGGATGCAAATTCAGCATTCTTTGCACGTACACTTTGCATGCTATTTAAACTAGATGTAATCATTTCATTAGGAGCATCAGGGGAAAGAAACACTTCATCACTGTAGTGCTGATAAATATCAGACCAGGAAGAGGGCTTCTCTTTTCTTCCAAAAGGAGAATTCTTTTGGTGTATTTGGAACCTACAATGGCAAGCTGCATCTCTATTGTGGGACCTAGAGAGGTTGTTTTCCAAATAGCATAATGGGTAGTTCTCCAAATTTTCAAATGATAGTGGAGTAGCAGCTTTCTCCATGCAGCTGGTGCTATTAAACCAATTAGTACTTGATACAGCTCTTCTGTAATGGTGTTTTGACCGATAAAATTCATATTCAGTGTTTTCACGAAGAGGGCAAGGATATGTATTCCGTTTTGTGGTATTAAATTCTGTTAACGATTGGGTCCTAAAAAGATAGTCTTCATTTGATGTGTGTCCAGAAGTATATGGTTTATTCCATACAATAGAAGAGAGGGGAATTCGCTTTGGGGTTTGCCGATTGTTCCGTTGAACAAATCCACTGTTATTTTCCGTTGCCACTAGATGTTGTAAACTAGTTGTTGAAAATGGTTCAGAGGATGCTGAAGAGGGATATCTCTGAAGAGAACATACAGAGTAACTTTTCCCAACTGTACCTTTTCCCATATAACTGTTGTGTCCAAATCCACTGCTTTGTTTTACAGAAGGAAGGTGCAAGCTTTCTTCTGAGGACTCCCCAAAAGACATCAAAGATGGCCTTCTGCTCAGAATGGGGTAACTACCATCTAATAAATCCTCGTGCACGTAATCATCTTTAGAGGCTGAATGGCGCCTGTTCATATATGTGTCATAAAATTTGTTTGGTCTGAATAAAGTTTTATGGTCCTCTTTGGCTCTTACTGTTTTTATTGTATCAGAGAAAAATGTGCTGGGTGTTTCACTGTGGTTGTGCCTGTGTCGTCCCCTAATGGTTGTCTGTCTGCTTGTGCTGGGACACAGATATTGGGCTCTTGGTCCACTGTCATCTAGATGTTTTTTATTCACTGAATCTTGGGCTTGTTCCTGTGCCAGCTGGTGATCCAGGTCACTGAGAACTGCACAGAAAAAAAAAAAGTGATTTTATGAGTTTTATTCACACTAATTATGCTGTAAAGCATAAAGTACTGCAACAATGACATGGCTGGATTTTGAAAGAAGCCACAGTCTACACATTCAAATCCCCAAATATACTTCCCTTCTTCCATATCTCTGACTGTGAGGAAGGAAGTCTGCAGTGATTTGAGACTGGTCTTTGGACTGGTCCTCAGCCTAGCCAGCATTAGTAGCCTGTGCAATTTAAAAACAAACAACTCACCCACCATCCCAACACCTTTGTTTGCATTCCTAATTTACACTTATCAGCTAAGTGTAAGAGCAACTTTCCACAATTCTAGCTTGCTGATGCACATAGAAAAGAATTACTTGTACTCATCCAGCCTGGATTAACCAATGTACACTCAGTGCACTTGCACAGGACCTCCATCTCGAGAGACCCTGATGACCCCCAGAAAACTAAGTGGTGCTGCAGCCCCATGTTCCAGGATGCAAAGAATGGGGTGGGAATCACACAATCATAGAATACTAGGACTGAAAGGGACCTCGAGAGGGCATTGAGTCCAGCCCTCTGCCCTAATGGCAGGACCAAAGTACTGTCTAAACCATCCCTGATACACATCTATCTAGCCTGTTCTTAAATGTCTCCAGCGATGGAGATTCCACAACCTCCCTTGGCAATTTATGCCACTGTTTGACCGCCCTGACAGTTAGGAGCTTTTTCCTAATGTCCAACCTAAACCTCCCTTGCTGCAGTTTAAGCCCGTGGCCTCTTGTTCTATCCTCAGAGGCCAAAAAGAACAAGTTTTCTCCCTCCTCCTTATGACACCCTTTAAGATACCTGAAGACCACTATCATGTCGCCCCTCAATCTTCTTTTTTCCAAACTAAAGAAGCCCAATTCTTTCAGCCTTTCTTCATAGGTCCCATTCTCTAGACCTTTAATCATTCTTGTCACTCTTTTCTGGACCCTCTCTAATTTCTTCACATCTTTCTTGAACTGCGTTGCCCAGAACTGGACACAATACTCCAGCTTAGGCCTAACCAGCGCAGAGTAGAGCAGAAGAATGACTTCTCGTGTCTTGTTCACAACACACCTGTTAATGCATCCCAGAATCCGAAGACCTGAATGGGGTGAGTTGTATAGGCTGTAAAGTGCAGGAGGGAGGGAGTATACTGAAGAATGTCGGGCTGGCTGGGGGTTGTGGCTCATGGGTTCAGGTGTTGGGGGAGGCTGTGGTGAGCAGTACATAGGTCAGAGCTGTTGGGACGTGGTGGGGGGGGGCTGTCAAGATAAGTTGAGGATGTTGAAGCGTTGTTGGGGGATATGTGAGGTGGGAGTGGCATAGGTGCACCTGTAGGTAGGGTATTTCATGACGTGGAAGCACTTTATTTGCTGTCTAGTTTACAGAATGTGTGGGAGGCCTAAAAATCCTGTAATCTGGGACTGGTGCTGATGAGCACGCCCAGATCTGGGTGTGTATGTTTCCAGAGTTGGAAGGGCATTCAAAGTATTAACATTCAAAGGAGCAGATGGAGTAGCCCTGCATGTCCTAAAGCTGTTTAGCTTAGAATGTGTTGTAAATAAGACAGGTGTATATTTTCAGTATTTGGTATGTCAAACAATTAAAAATATAATTGCAATTAATCATGAGGATAGACCAACAGGCAACGGGCTTAAACTGCAGCAAGGGAAGTTTAGGTTGGACATTAGGAAGAAGTTACTAACTGTCAGGGCAGTCAAACAGCGGAATAAATTGCCAAGGGAGGTTGTGGAATCTCCATCACTGGAGATATTTAAGAACAGGTTAGACAGATGTCTATCAGGGATGGTTTAGATAGTACTTGGTCCTGCCATTGGGGCAGGGGGCTGGACTCGATGGCCTCTCAAGGTCCCTTCCAGTCCCAGTGTTCTATGATTCTATGAGATTAAAAAAGTAGTCATGATTAATCACAATTTTAATCATAGTGTTAAACAATAGAATTCCAATGAAAATTTACTGTAATTTTTAGATTTTTTTCTGTTTTCAAATATGCTGTTACAACACAGAACACAAAGTAGACAGTGCTCACTTCATATTATTTTATTTCAAATATCTGCATTGCAAAGAAAATACATTTTCATTCATCTCATAAAAATACTGTAGTGCAATCCCTTTATTGTGAAAGTGCAAGCTAAATATAGATTTTATTTTTTACGTAAGTGCATTGAAAACCAAAACCATATAAAACTGTAGAGCTTATAAATCCTTATTTAGTCCTTGTTCGGCTGGTGCTAAAACAAACCAGTTGGTGGCATTTGACTGAAATGATAAAATGAAAGCACGCCAGTCTGCACTGCTCTGGATCATTATCAAATGGAACCTCTTCTCCAGCATGGAAGCATGCCCTCTGGAATAGTGGTCAAAGCACGAGCGAGTATACATATGTTCAACGTATCTGACAAGTAAATATCTTGCAATGTTGTCCACAACAGTGCCATGTGAATGCCTGTTCTCACTTTGAGATAATGTTGTAAATAGGAAGTGAGCAGCATTATGTCCTGTAAATGTAACAAACTTTTTTTTTTGTAATTAAAATAAATAAATGAAATAATTTTACATTTGTAAGTTGCACTTTCATGATAAAAGAAGAAATACAGTACTTTCATCCAGTAATGAGGTAAATGAAAAATACCATTGTCTCATATTTTTTGCAGTGCAAATATCTGTAATAATAAACATAAACTGGGTAATATAGAAAATACACTTTGTAGTCTGTGCTGTAAATGGAAATCAATATTTGAAAATACATAACTATATCCAAAATTATAATAATTTTAAATTTGTAATCTACTGTTTATAATTGCAATTAAGACTGATGAATCACCAATATTTTTAAAAATCTAGTTAATTTGTTTTATATTAACTGCAATTGATTGACAACCCAGAGTAATATACAGTTTATTGCTTACTGTAAATTAATTCTATGAAGGACTACAACATGCAGTAGCTGGCAATGGCATTCTATAAATTTTTCGAGGTCATATGGGTTAATAACCTAGGTGCTGATAATGAGTAATAAAGTGATTTAAGAACTTTTGATTCACTATCAACTAAATTGCAGTTATAACTAATCTATTAATGGGAATCAAACATTAAAATTGATCCCAGTTAAATAAGAAAATCAGATAGCCAGGTCTGATAAAAAGAATTTAGTGGGAGTACTTTCAAAAGGCTGAAACAAAAAAAGATCTGAGTGTCACAGACAGCTCTGTGCAAACCTCAGATTCTCTGCTTCACTGAGTTTCTGCTCAGGACAGAACCTCTGGGGACCATGAAGGAGCAAATTAAGTGTCTGTTTGGGATATTACTATTTTGAGGAACTCACATCGTGGTCAAATTCTGCACTGCTCTCCCTGGCCTTATGTCAGCCAGAGGAGGCAAGGACCTCTAGAGCATCACGACCCTCCCCCCACTTTTAGTTTTTGAGAAACCCTCATGCCCCCTGCCTCTTCTTTACCGTTATCCAACCCCCCGCTTTAACAAAAAAAAAATTCAATTGGTAATTTAAAATAAACACAAAAACAAATTTTTTTAAATTAAAAATAAGTACAAATAGTTTTTTCTTGGCCCCTTGTGGCCAGCTGCCTGCGCCCAGTACCAGCCGCCATAGCTGCCTGCACCAGCTGCCTGCCTGCCTGAGCCCTGTGCTGTCAGAGCCACCCTTCCAAGATGACTGAGCCCTGCACTGCCAGGGCCAGCCGCCCGCCCACCAGCCTGAGCCACCCAAGCCCTGCAGTGCCAGGGCCAGTCACCCAAGCCCCCTGAGCCCTGCGAGCCCCCCGCCTGAGCCCCTCCCCCAAAGCCAGGCACCTCCAGCCCCCATCTAACCCAGTCCTTCTCCTCCTGCCCCTTCCTCCCCAACACACACGCACTACCCTTTGCAAGAGGCAGCTAGATCTATGTGGGTCTTCACCGGCTGCCTGCTTTTTATAGTGGCTACACTGGGTTGCCCACGTAAAATGTCAGGGGCTGAGAACCAGAAGCAAAGGCCAGCTTTTTCTTTGGGTGGTGGGGGGAAGGGCTAGCTCAGCTCATGACCCCCTTGGAATTTCTTCATGCCCTCCAGTTTTGGAAACCATGCTCTAGAGGAATGAGAGAAAGAGAGCCTCTGGGCATTGCAGTGAGGACTCCTGCAAAAATAATGGGCCTGGGGGTTCCAGAGAGATTCCACCAACCCACTCTTGCTCCCTGTTCCCACTAGCACACCTTCCCCCTCACTGTACCTTAAATCATACTCTCTCCCCATATTATAATCACGTTTTAAAAGTAAACTGGTGTAGCTGTTCCAGATAGAGGTTCTGGCTAGTGGCATAGCAGGGACAATATTTTTGGAGGGTGTCAGAAAAGTTCAGGGGTGAATAAGTTTCTTGCACCCTTGTGGGACAATCTGAACTCCCTCTGACCTACCTCGATAACTCAGCAGCAGTGTGGGCAGAAAGGAAGAAATGACTTGTGGGCCCTGAAGGGCAGGTAACTCACAGCTCGTTTCCTTTCTTGCAGTTCGGGATGTTACAAATCATAAGGCTAGCCTCAACCACATACTGACCTCAATGGGATTTACATGTACAGAAGGACAGGTATCTCTGAATTACTATAACCATAAAACAACATCAGAGCCTACAGCCACGTTACCATGGAAGACCGACCCACTCAAGGTCAATCTTCCGTGATTTTGTTTCATGCATGTGCAAAACAGCTCTTTCCGGGGTCAAAGTTGACCCAGGAACTCCTCATGAGAAACAAGGATTAAGGAAGATTGATAGGAGAAATGTTCCAGTTGCCCTTCTTCCATGTAGACAGCCACAGCAGTCGACTGCTGATAAGTTGATTTTAGCTATGCAATTGGTGTAGCTAAAATTGCATATCAGCGGTCAACTGCTATATCTAGTATAGACACAGTCAGAGAGAAGTAGCTGCTGTATTTGGAAGCAATAACCAACATATATAGAAACTATTCGTTTATAGGAAGTCTCTCTGATCGAGGCACAAGCTATTTTTATAGTGGGCATGAGGTTTTATAGTTTTGCAAAACTATAAACCCTCTATATAATGGAAACCACTTCAAGCCAGGAGGTCCAGCAGCATCCTCAGCACCAATGTCTCATACATCCATGTGTGTTGTTGGTACAGGTTGAACCTCTGTCACCTGGCACCCTCGGGACCTGACTGTTGCTGGACAACAGAATTTGCCAGACGATGGGAGATCAATATTTTTTATCATGTTACAACACTTCCACTGCTTACTGGGCTCTTAGAAAACATTTTGGGGTAAATTACAGGTAAATAACAGCACACACCACTGAGAGCCAGGACTGGTGGCTGTACAAACTTTATGGGACCATGGGAAACTTGGCTAGATCCATGATAAGAGGTCCATCTTACTAAAATCATGATGGATTACGGATATTGCCAGATGACTGAGTTCTGGATTAGAGAGAACTTCAACCTGTATTACAGTAGGCGAACAGCATGAGTGTACTTGCTTACCATGTTGGAGCTCCTTCTCTAGTTGTTCAGTCCACGTAGGTGCACTGTTCTCCATTTCAGCGTGGGTTGTATCAAATAAATTACCTGGTAGTTCAGATGGTAAAGATGAGTTGCATGTTTCAGCCTGTTGAAAAGTTGGAGACTGTATAACTTATTCATAGCAAAACAAATCATCCTAACATGGACAAGAAGAGAGAAAACCCTTCTGGGTGTCAAAATTCTTTTTAACAACATATGCTTGAAATCACAATGTGGTATGCATGGAAAATTGAACTCTACATATCAGAAACAAGGGATGTGGAACAGCCATCTATAGTTCAGACTTCCACTTTATTTGGGTTACGGGGATTTTAGTCCATCTGCTTGTACAAAGGCTGTAGCACACCACTCCTCAAATGCCAGGAGTTGGGGGCAAGAAGACAATTAGTGGCTGGCAGGGTGGGGAGTCGTTGGCGCCTCTGCACTCACTGCTAAGGAAAGGGGAGAAACATGGCTCCAGCTTGCTCTGCTTTCCTGGCACATTGCTCAGGGGAGGAGAAAGGACTGCCCCCTCACTCACAGGTGGGAACATAAGAACAGCCACACCGGGTCAGAGCACAGGTCCATCGAGCCCAGTATCTTGTCTTCTGACAAGAGCTCAATGCCAAGTGCTCCAGAGGGAGTGAACAGAACAGATAATCACCAAAGTGATTCCCTCCTGTCAAATCCTCCTGTCACCATTCCTACCCATCCTACTAGTAGCCATTGATGAACCTAACCTCCATGAATGTGTCTAGTTCTTTTTTAAACCCTGTTAAAGTCTTGGTCCTCACAACCTTCTCTGGCAAGGAGTTTCACAGGCCTCCCATGTGCTGTGTGAAGAAAAACTTCCTTTTGTTAGTTTTAAACCTGCTACCCCTTAATTTCATTTGGTGACCTCCTAGTTCTTTTGTTATGGGAACAAGTAAATAACTTTTCCAGTATATCATATCCCCACTTAGTTTCCTTTTTTCTAAGCTGAAAAGTCCCAGTCTTTAATCTCTCTTCATATGGCACCTGTTCCTAAGCTCTTACCATTTTTGCTGAGCTTTTCTGAACCTTTTCCAATGCCAACATATCTTTTTTATAATGAAGTGACCACATCTGCGTGCAATATTCAAGATGTGGCTGTAGCATGCATTTATACAGAGGCAATAAGATATGCTTTGTCTTAGGGAGCAATGCAGCCAATACAGCAGAGTGAGCTGGGACTGGGCTGCGCTGTTTCTCCTGCTGCTTTAATTAAAAAAAATTTCCTAATCCATGATTCTTTAATGGGCACATTTACAACCCACACCAATAGGTGGCATTCACTCCCAGCAAAAAGTTAATAAGCAAGTACCACTCAGAATTCTTCAATACTAAGATTTCACCTTTACAATGTACTACAACTGATTTACTAGTATTTTACAAGTATTACAGTTAAGACTGATTAGCAATGGTTTAATGAAAAATTCCATTGTGATCCTTTACTCTTGAGTTTCCAATTTGTTCTCTTTCCCACATACACATTTATTCAAAAATTCAGTAATGAGTAATCAGTCTCTCAATCTCCTCTTCCCCAATCCATTCGAGTGGCAAGCAGTTTAATCAAGGGTGATTCTTGCCAGGGCTACCCATGGTTCTGAGGCCCCTTCCGAAAGCAGCTGCCCTTAGCCTGTGAAAGTCTTGTCTGTGCCTGCCACAAATCTGCTACTTAATTCCACCAGCTCTAGCATCACAAATGGACTTCTCCCATTGACATATCTACAGCCTCTCAGAGAGATGGAATACCCACACTGACAGGAAAATCTCTCTGGTCAATGTAGGCAGTATCTTCACTAAGTGCTACAGCAGCACAGTCTCATGGGAAAGTACAGATAAGCAACACTGAAAGTATAGATAAGCCTTCAGTTGTCTTTTCTCTGATTACACTATTCAGCAGAGTGCATGTTAGTAATCAGAGCAGTGAAATAGTTAAAACAGACTCTGAACCAACTTCATCCCCAGTGTAATTCTGTTAATATTTAAAGGACTACACTGAAGTTACACCAGCGAGGAATTTGGTTCATCATGTTTGAAATGTCTCTGTGCTACCTATCTGGAGCGTCCACCCAAAACAAGTCGCCTGAAACTAGAACACAGAGGAGCCTTCCCAGTGCTCAGGCTCTAGTTAGCTTAAGTAGTTAATTGTGACATCAAAGAGCCTCACCCCTGCAAATGCCCAGCGCACGGCCCTCTCAAAGTATGGGAGTTCTGTGCATTCAGGGTTACACAATCAGGCCTAAAATATTGGACCAAATCTTACTTCTATTGGATAAAATTTACCTCCACGCATAGCGCCTGCAGAAGGCCTGTGCATTGCTGAAATTCCACTTGAGACCTGCACATAATATTTAAGTGGTTCGTAAGTTTCTTGCAGGCCATCTGCATGCGGAAGAATTTCACCCATTCAGAAGTCCATTACCAGACAGAGTCCCACTGACATCACTAGAACCAGTAAAAGTGGCAGAATCTGCAATCTGAATGATCTGCCTCTCAATTTAAACTTGCACTGAAGCCAGAAATCATTTGGATAGGTGTTCAACCTGTTTGTAACCACAGGTGTGACAAATAAAACTAAACAACTGTAAATAAATCAAAACTGCAAATATTTGTTCAAAGTGAACTTACATTTATTTGGACTTTTGTTACTACTGCCAAAATATATGTTATGTTTGCCCCATAGCAATAATTTATAGGTAAAGAGACCAGACATTGCACTTCAGAATCTAGACTTCGGACTCTCTTGTAGGAGTGCATCATCAACAAATGGGACAAATGCATTCCTGATGAAACATCACTGAATTCGACAGGCTTGCACCACATATGAATCTTCCGCAGCATTTAAATACAGAATTGCAAGAGTCATGTTTAAATAAGTAGCCAGGTAGGCATAATGTCTGTTCTACAAAGACAGTGGACTAGTAATCAAAATGGTCCCTGCTTCAAACATTCTTGAGAATAGAGTTGCCAAGCTACCTACCTGTGCCATTTCCTCAACTTTGGAAGATGTCTGGTCGCCCAGAACAAAGTTGTCATATCTGTGAAAAGAATTTAAATGGCTGCTTTGAAGACAAACTCCATAAAATTTTACAAGGGAGCAAATAGCTGGCTTGCTTCCTTTTAATACTCAGCAAGAAGCTTCTGAAAATACTTTTTATGAAGAGTCCACAAAGATTTCAAATGCATTTTAGGATATATGCTTTTCACCTGTCAGGTTGCTTGAATCTGCAACTTGTGCATGTTCTAGGTCAGTGGTTCTCAACCAAGGGTATGTGTACTCCAGGGGGTATGCAGAGGTCTTCCAGAGGGTATATTAACTCAGTGTTTCTCAACCTTTTTTATGAATAAAAATTTTGACTTATTTTATGCTTATCATTTTTTATTTTATGTTCATCTTATTTTATCCTTTTTGCACAATCATAAGTATGATGGCAATTTTATTGCTACAAGCAATTTCTTCCAACCAACTGGTTGCAATTAAGTTGTTTATACAAATGTGTTGCAATGCTAGGAAAAAGAAGTACCTATTTTTTTTTTAAAAAGGTACTCTATTTAAAAAAAAAAAAAGGGGTGGGGGTTGAGAAACACTGTTCCATATGAACAGCCAAGAACGTCCCTCAGATTAGTGGCATTTACACTGTTGCAATGTGAGCAAGGTAATTCTGTGTCAGTCATTTTAAACATGAAAGGTCATTTTGTAATTTTAAATTCTTGTTATTTGGAAAATGAACTAAGTAGTGTGAAGAACCAAAAGTTTTGGCAATATGATTTATAATCTTAAAATGAACTGAGACCTACTTATCCGTAAGGCTGCCTCTCTTTCTGTCTCATACTGACACAGAGGCAATCACACAGAAACCCCACTTGTATAAGAAAGAGCAGGGCTTCTTTGCTGCTGGAAAACCACAGAACAGCGTTCTGGCACTTTTTTCCTGGCACTGCCATTTTGGAAGGTGGCTGGACAGCTCTGACCCACATGTGGCTCTTTCAGAAATCATTTGCAGTTGCCCAACGCTGCCCCTCTCTTCCAGCTCCCCCCCGCTGCGCTGAAAGAGGACTTTACTGGGGGGGAGTTTGGGGCTGCAGGTGGGGAGTTAAGCTGTCTGTGGGGTGGGGGCTGTTTGGGGCTGCAGGGGAGGGTTAAGCCACCTGGGGGCAGTTTGGGGCTGCAGACGGGGGTTAAGCACCTGGGGGTGGGTGGGGTGGTTTGGGGCTGTGAGGATGTTAAGCCTGGGGGTGATTTGGGGCTGCAGGGACTTCCGGCACCTTTTTTCTAGAAAAAAAGCAATGAGAAAAGCGAGAGCTGGCAGACTATTCTCTAAGGCCCAGAGGAACTTGCTCCTACCAGTCCAAAATAATTCTAATTTTTCAACTGTCAGTGCATACTGCAAACCCTAACAATTTTCCCAGATTATGAGGGGTTGCCAGGACTCTGGTGGGAGTCTTTCTAAAGATCTTCAATCATTTTTTGGCTGCTACATTGGATGTTATTATTGGCCAAGGGAGGGCTGTACATGGAAATGTCTTTTTGGAATTGTAAGTTTGTATGTGTGTCCTTTTCCCACTTGTAGACCTTTGTTTAAAAATTAAGTGCCTACTACCCTGACAAAGGGCTCTCAAAATTTTTTTGCCTAATTTTCTATTGCTCCCAGAGGGCTTTGTTTTGCTCCTCCTCTCTCTCTCTGGGGTGTTTTTTGGTTTGGTTTGGTCTTTGTGTGTGTGTGTGTGTGTGTGTGTGTGTGTGTGTGTGTGTGTGTGTGTGTGTGTGTGTGTGTGTGTGTGTGTGTGTGTGTGTGTGTGTGTCCGTCCCCTATCCTGTCTTAGAAAGGCTTTTGTACAATCATGGTTTCCTTTTCGTTCTTAAAGCCTTCACTGGACTGAACCAAATAATTTTATTGTGCTTCAACAACAAGTATAGACTGGCTCGTCAACATGTTCTGTGTATCCAAGTCTCTTCCGAATGTGCTTTGTCATTTGTTTGTAATTTGCTTGCAGGCAAGGAAGAACAGTTGAAAGGGATAGCATTTGTGTTTTTTGCAATGGGGAAGGTTAATATCAGGATCCTTCCCTCCTATAGGGCATCAGCCCCAACCCACTGAATTCTACGGAAAAAATTCCCTTCCATTTCCATGGGTTTTGCAGAATAAGCCTTTATGAGCCTGCTCCACTCCTTTATTTACTTGAAGTTAATCATGTTAATATTCCCATTGAAGTCAATGGAGTTACTACTATGCGCATAAGGTTTTCAGAATCAGATTTAAAAAATATTTAAGTTTTGCTGTAAGCTACAATGATGCTGAACATTCATTAAACACTGAACACAATATATAGAGTTGAGCTTGTGGTATTTCAGAATCTTTACAATTTCTTTCAAACCAAATGCAGTGAGTTTGGTATTCTGTTTTGCAGACTCTCCCAAGTATTATTCCATTAGAAATCAGCAGGAGGGAGAATCTATTGACCATTTCAGCTTTGAATGTGGTATACAGAAGAGTTCTCCACATTTGCAAGTACTGTGCCCAGCCCAATTTTAATTATTCCAAGCAGGGGGACATTCATGACTCCTCTTTTAATAGATCTAGTCATCAGAAAGGTTTGTTCTTGTTTTTGTTTTTAAACTATTCTGGACACATTTTCACTTTCCTCATTTCATCCTATTACTCCTGGTTATACCTCCTCACCCCATACTACATAAAACAAAACAGCAGTTATGTAGCACTTTAAAGACTACCAAAATAATTTATTAGGTGATGAGCTTTTGTGGGGCAGACCCACTTCTTCAGAAGAAGTGGGTCTGCCTCACAAAAGCTCATCACCTAATAAATTATTTTGGTAGTCTCTAAGGCTGGATCTACATAGCGCTCCACTCAGTGGCTTATGCCTGGATTCTCTGTCAGATGGCAATGTATTTCCTTTTAGTATTCTTCTAAGCATTGCATAGTACCCAGCTGCACGCATTATACAAACATTTTCAAAACACATGGTTAAGTAAAGCCAGCATTTCTTTTTAAATGTAACACCTATTTCAAACATGCTATAAAATGAGGGTCACAATTGAAACATCAAATACGAGGTACTGAAAAATTTCACAGGTTTTACTTACTACAATCTTTGGTGTTACAACCCAAAGTTAGTCTCTTAAATAGCTCCATGTAAACACACTTTTTTTTTTTTTCAGCCTTCCATAATTCTTTTCCCCCACAGCAAAACACCACCACAACAAGTGAGGCTGTCCCTTCTGTGCAAACAAAAAACAAAAGTACCATCTAAACAGTCACTAATGCCTAGCTGTTCACAGGCTTCTGCCAGTCAAGCTTACTTACACGGACTTACAGTGCTGCTGCCTATTGTATGTCACTTAGTCTCCAAAGAACTTTACCTGGTGACAAGCAAAGTATTTTAATGCTTTGTCAACACATAAAACAAGTCACGTGCCAAGCCAACACCTAGAAAGGGTGGAGACGTTTTCAGCAGGGAGACATGAATAGGCTATTTAACAATTGGTTCAGATCCACATCAGAATAACCTTGCTATTCATTTTTTAAATTCTGCCTTGTAATGAGTCAAGATTACCTGAACCCAAGACAAAATGTATACATTTGCTGTTGAAAAAAGCAGGATTTTTTCCACAGATTTTGTGTGTACACACACACACACACACACACACACACACACACACACACACACACACACACACACACAGTACTCAGTACTGGCACAAAAAAAGCAATATATATATATATAAAAAAGCATCTTCTATTGCTTTTTCCAAAAATTATTTTAATATTGGTCAAGTCTGCTAAATTGAAGAGGGCATAATCTGTATTCACCTAGAATATACTTTCTTTGGTTTTCATCCACCAAGACTGATCTCACACCAGCACATATTCCTCCTGAAACTCTATTTGCTTTACAAAACAAAAAGGCAATCCTGTAAGCACTTTAAAGACTAACAAAATGATTTATTATGTGATGAGCTTTCGAGGGACAGAACCACTTCTTCAGATCTGGAAATTCTGTTTTCTTTCTCAGTTACACAAATGCTCCTCTATGCTGTTTTGCATCTGCCAAAGCGGGTCTTTGCCCACGAAAGCTTATGCTCCAAAATATCTACAGAGAGGAAGCCGTGCTAGTCTATACACTATCAAAACAAAAAGCAGTCAAGTAGCACTTTAAAGACTAGCAAAATAGTTTAAGTGAGCTTTCGTGGGACAGACCCACTTCTTCAAACCATAGCCAGACCAGAACAGACTGAATATTTAAGGCACAGAGAACCAAAAACAGTAAGCAAGGAGGACAAAGAGAAACAGCCGAGCTGGCTTTTATGTTCAATTTTGGCACATTAACACGTGGTTTAAACCAGGATGGGAACTTTCTGAGTCACTATAGGGGTTCATCTGCATACTTGGCTTAATCTAATTCTTGACCTCCCCCGCACCTCTCCACTCTCTGATTTACTCACCTTGATTATCTTTTTCTGATTTGTCCTCCTTGCTTACTGTTTTTGGTTCTCTGTGCCTTAAATATTGAGTCTGTTCTGGTCTGGCTATGGTCTGAAGAAGTGGGTCTGTCCCACGAAAGCTCACCTAATAAACTATTTTGCTAGTTTTTAAAGTGCTACTTGACTCCTTTTTGTTCCAAAATATCTGTTAGTCTATAAGGTGCCACTGGACTTTTTGGTTTTGGAGATAAAGACCACCTCAGCTACCTCTCTGATACTATGCTGTTTTGCTAGCATGGAACAGGCCCCTGAATACTCCCTTAACAGGGGCCACCTTGGTTTCCACAGAGAAGGTCTGAGAGCTTTCTCTTGGTCCTGCTTCCAGTCCCAGGCTTAGAGGTTATGCCAAGAGTGAAGAAGAGGAAACAGCTGGACTAGACTGCATCAGTGCTTGTGTCTGCTTCCCAGCACTCACAGGGAACCAGTAATTTGCAATTATTTTCACCTTGATGCTTTCTGTCAAGCTGCTTTGCTAACTTGGGAGGAGCTGCCTGGAAACATCTGCAAGGCTATTTCATTGTCCCTCTGTAAACCCCACCTTAAAACTCACCTCTGCTGCAACACAGGAACCCCACCAACTCTTAGACAGCTGATGTGCTGAAAGGACTGTGTAACATGGTTACCTGTATTACCTCATTATTGCCCCTTCCCCCAAGTTTGTTGTTGTATCTACCTGTTGTCTCATTGTAGTGAGTCAGTATGGCCTCCTGCTCATATTGGTGTTACTGGGGGGGGGGGGGTGGGCAGGCATGGCCTGCCCATGGCTAAAAGGCCCCTCTCACAGTGAGGGGGGGCCCACTAAAAACACCCAGTCACCAAATGAATACGGGGGACAACAAAGGAAAAAACAGGGACGGGAGTGAGGGTCAAAGGTTTAGAATGAGGGAGCCGGAAGGGGATACCGAGCAGAGGACCCCGGACAGCGCCCACCGCTCCTCGAAGGTATCCAGGGAGTTGGTGGACGCCGCCCAGAGGAACTCTGCTCGGATTCGTGAGCGAAGGGAGGAACAGAGGTAGGCCCCACAGTCGCAGGTCGCCCCCTCTGCCAGCCCCCTCTCCCTGGTTTTATAGATGGCCATTTTGGCCATGGCCAGGAGGAGGCAGACGAGGAGGTCCCGCGACTTTGTGGGGCCGCGGATGGGGTGTGACAAGATAAGGAGGTGCGGGGAAAAGTGCAGCCAGAACCTCAAGAGGAGGTTCTGGAGGAGCCGGAAGAGGGGCTGCAGCCTGGCGCACTCAACGTAGATGTGCGCCAGGTTCTTCCTCAAGCCGCAGAAGGTGCAGGTGTCTGGGATGGGGGTGAACCGCGCCAGGTACATGCCCATGCTCACCGCTCCATGGAGGATTCTCCAGCTGATGTCCCCGGCGGGCCGTGGGACCAGGGTGGAATAGAGGCTGGCCCACTGGGGCTCCCCACCCTCCGATGGCGGCAAGAGGTCCCACCACTTGTGGTCGGGGTGGGACACGAGGGTGGGGAAGTGGAGCGTGTGAAGCACGAGCGCGTACAGAAGATGTCTAGGCGCGGTTCGGAAGGGGACCGGCTGCAAGGTATGCAGCCGGCTGAGGTGGTGGAGGGGAGGGGGGCGGGCAGGATCGCGAAGCCGGGGGCCCACGGAGAGGTCCGGAGGGCCAGGAGTGAGAGGGGGGCGGGGTGCACCCTCTCGCAGGACCCGGCCGAGGTAGACGTGAGCAGTGGGTGGCAGGGCGGCCTTCACCTCCTCGAGTATGCGACGGGGGGAGCGTAGGCTGGAGAGCCCCATGCGCTGGGCGAGCGCCGGGGCCTCCATCCAGTCTCCCTGGTCGTAGTCCAGGAGGTCTCCGACCCTGGTGATTCCAGCTAGGACCAACCTCCGGCGCACCTCGGGAGACTCCGCCGCCTGCACACGAAGGTGGGGGTTGTGTAGCAGGGGCTCCGTGAGGAGGTCTTCCCCCGTGGTGGCCCCTAAGGACCTGGAGGCTGCAAGCAGCCGCCAAGTGCGGAGGAGGTCCTGGTAGAAGGCCAGCAGCTCCGAGAGGCCTCGCGGACGGTCTCTCCAGGATAAATAAAAGAGCTGCCGGTCGTATCGGAGCCCTCGGTAACGGCGGAGGAAAGCGTGCGCCAGCGTACTCCATGCCGGACTATCTGCACTGTTGGTGTTGGTGTTGAGGAGTCCCTGCAGGGCCCGGAGGCGGAAGACATGGACCCGAGTGCACATGCAAGTCAGGCCCTGTCCTCCCTCCTCCGGGGGGAGGTGGATTACCCCTGCAGAGACCCAGTGCAGTCCTGGCCAGAAAAACTCCAGGATTAACTTCTGGAGCTGGTCCAGGAACTTTGGGGGTGGGACCAGGGTGCTGAGGCGGTACCAGAGCATGGACAGGACTAGTTGGTTCAGCACCAGTGCTCTCCCCCGTAGGGAGAGACACTGGAGCAGCCCTGCCCACCTCCACAACCGCTCAGCGACCCTGCCCTCTAAACCCTGCCAGTTTTCCGGTGGAGAGGGATGCGTGGCGGATAGAAAGACGCCTAGATAGAGCAGCGGACCCGCGCTCCACCGGATGGCCTGAAGCACGGGCGGGAGGCGGCTCGTCTGCCATCCAGTCCCGACCACCAGGCCAGAGCTCTTGACCCAGTTGACCTGGGCAGAGGAGGCTGCCGAGTAGATAGCTTGGCAAGCCTCCAGACGCGCCAGGTCTCCCGGGTCCTGAACCACGAGGAGCACGTCGTCGGCGTACGCCGACAGGACTAGCCGCAGCCCTGCCTCTGGAAGCACCAACCCCGTCAACCTTCGACGAAGGAGACAGAGGAAGGGCTCGATGGCCAGAGCGTACAGCTGTCCTGAGAGCGGGCAGCCTTGTCGTACTCCCCGTCCGAAGCTGACCGGAGCGGTCAGGGTCCAGTTGAGCTTGACCATGCACTCCGAGGCAGCGTACAGCACCCGGAGAAACCCAACGAAGCGGGGTCCGAAGCCGAAGGCCTGCAGGGTGCCCAGAAGATACCCGTGGTCCACCCTGTCGAATGCCTTCTCCTGATCCAAGGACAGGAGGGCGAACGACAGGCCGTCCCTACACCCAAGCTCTAGGAGATCCCGGACCAAGGACAGATTATGGAGGATGGTGCGGCCCGGGACGGTGTAGGTCTGGTCGGAGTGGACCACGTCCTGCAGCACGGACCCCAAGCGACGGGAGATGGCTTTAGCAATGATCTTGTAGTCCACGCTGAGGAGCGAGATGGGACGCCAGTTCCTGAGGTCGCGGGGGTCCCCCTTCTTGGGCAGCAGGGTGAGGACGGCACGCCTGCATGACAGGGGGAGGACCCCGCTTTGCAAGGCCTCAGCCCAGACACTGAGCAGGTCTGGGCCGAGGACGTCCCAAAACACGCGGTAAAACTCCACGGTCAGCCCGTCCATGCCCGGGGATTTGTTGGTGGGCATGAGGCGGAGGGCTTCCGAGAGCTCGGCCAGAGTGAGAGGGAGCTCTAGCCGGTCCCGGTCGCCCGTGCTGACTGACGGCAGTTGGTCCCAGAGCACCCTGCAGGCGTCAGTGTCGGTCGGATCCGGGGAGAAAAGGGTGGCGTAGAAGGCGCGAGCCCTCTCGCGCATCTCCACCGGATCCGTAAGAGGGGTGCCATCCTCCGCAAGGAGGCAGAGGATGTGTTTTTTGGCACCCCTCTTTTTCTCCAGGGCGTAGAAGAAGCGGGAGCCGCGGTCCATCTCCCGGAGGAGTTGGATTCGCGACCTCACCAAGGCCCCCTGTGCCCGGAGGGCGTCGAGGGCCCTGAGCTCGTCCCTCTTCTCCTGGTACGTGCCGCAGAGGGATGGATCTCTGGGGCTGGCGGCTAAACGCCTCTCCAGCTCAAGAACCTCCCGTTCCAGCTGCCCTATCAGCGCGTCCCGCCGCCGGCTGGCCCCCCGAGTATAGTCACAGCAGAAGAGCCGCGCGCGCACCTTTCCCAGATCCCACCACCGCCGTGCCGAGGGAAAAGCACGCCGTTGCTCGCGCCAGGCCAGCCAGAACTCCCGGAAGGACGCCACGAAGCCCACGTCCTCCAGCAGGCTGTTATTGAAGTGCCAGTAGGCTGACCCCCGCTTCCCCAGCGAGAGGGAAGCCTTCACGGCCACCAGGTGGTGGTCCAAGAAGGGGGCCAGCCGCACGCTGGAGGCGTGGGCCCGGGAGAGATGGTGCCGCGAGATGTAAATGCGGTCCAACTGGGAGTGTACAGATTTATGGCCCACCACTCGGACGTAGGTAAAACCAGCGTCCTCGTCCGGGTGGTGGCTGCGCCAGACGTCCACCAGGGAGCGATGGATGAGAAGCTCCCTGAGGACGCCCGCAGCGGCCTGGCAATGCTCGGTCCCTGTGCGGTCCCGCTCCTCGAGGGTGCAGTTGAAATCCCCGCCGAGGACCAGGCACTCGCGAGGATCGATGGTGTTGAGGAAGGCTGCCGCCTGCCGGAAGAAGTGTGTTCTCTCCGGGCCGAGTGTCGGGGCATAGACATTGACGAGATGGAGAGGCAGCCCCTCCACCCGCACCCAGAGATACAGCAGGTGGCCGGGCACAACCTCGACGCTCCCCAGCACCTCGGGCTGCAGGTCTGGAGAGAACAGGGTCACCACCCCGGCCCGGTGGGCCGAGAGGTGACTAAAGTGGACCCCATCTCCCCACTCCAGCCGCCACTTAGCTTCGGCGGCTGGGGTAGTGTAGGTCTCCTGTAGGAAGGTGACCGAGTACCCGCCCTCCCGCAGGAAGGAGAGCACTTGGCACCTACGGAGACCCGACCCGCAGCCCCTGGCATTTAGAGTGGCAAAGATGATCGGCGCCATTTGGAGGGCTGGGGAGGATCCTCGCCAGAGGGAGTACCGACGGTTCCCGTGGGGCCACGCAGCAAACCATGACCAACCCCGAAGGTGACGAGGGCGTCACGGAAGCTGCGGGCCCGTTGGTAAGCTGTGGCGTCCCTCCTCCCGGTCCCCTTGCCCTCCTTGAGAAGGGCCCTCACGGATTCCAAGATGGTATGAAAGTCCCCCCCAGCGCTGGAGGGCGAGAGCAACCTTGTTCTTGGAGCCACGAATGTCCTCCAAGAACCGGCGCATCTCTCTCACCAGCGCATGGGGTGCCGAGGCCTCGAGGTCTCCAGTACCCATCGGCCTTGTGTTCCTTTGGGCCCCACGGCCACAGAAAAGATTGGGGTGGGGACTGGGGTCTGGTTTTGGGGGGGATGAGGGCGGCAGAGGGAGAGCAGCCCCTGAAGTGCTGGGAGAGGGCGATGTAGGGGGGGCCTCCCGAGGGATTACGGTCTCGGGGGCAGGTATGAGTGGGCAGGGATCAAGGGGAGGGGTAGGAGGAGGAGGGGTGGGGGTGAGGGCAGGGGGGATGAGACTCATCAGGGGAAGGGAAGGTTCATGAGGGGGAGGGAGAGGGGGTAGTGGGGAGGGGGAGGAGGAAAAGGAGGGAGTGGAAGGAGAGGAGGGTCTGGAGGGGGTAGGATTGCAAGTTCTGGGGCGGGGCGTTGGCTGGGAGAAGGTACGGGGATGATGGCAGGTGATGGGGCTAAGATGGGAGCAGGGGCGGGGATATGGACAGAAGGTGTCTCGGGAGGAGGGGCTTCCTCGGATGGTGGGGCGGGGGAGGGGGGTAGGGGCGAGGTGCCGACATGCTCGGCAGGAGGTGCCAACTGGTCGAGGGGGTGGGTGTCGGGGTCTTTTGTTTCGGGGCCGAAGGCGGGGGACATGGGAAACTCTGCTTCCCCCAGGGCGCCCAGGGGCTGGCCAACTCCCGTGGGGAGGTCATCCCTAATTAAGGGGGGGTCGCCTCATGGGACGTCCCAAGGCAGAGGGAGGTGGTAATTGAGGGGTCGCTGGTAGATGGGGAGGGGGAGAGTGGAGGGGGTGGGGGTGAGTGGATGGACGGCCCACAGGCCTCCAGTAGGAGGCTGTCCACGTCCAGGGCCACCGGGGTGAGGCCTAGGGCCTCAACCTCCTGCGAGAGGAGGGCGAGGCCAGGGCTCACCTCCTCCGGATGCTCCGCAGCAGCAGTCTGGGTGGCGGCCGGAGGGGTGTCGGGGGAGGGCACGGGTGCACAAAAATCCTTCTCAGCCTCCTCAGGCTCTGGCTCCGGGGCAGAGGGGATGTTACCTTTCTTAGCCGCCACCACGGCAGCCCCCGTCGCCCCCGGCAGATGATCGGTAGCCGGGGGTTCGGCAGGTGGGTCTGGGCTGGCAGCTCTTTTTAGTGCTTTGCGCAGCGCCTCCACCCCGTCCTCCGACAGGGTGGGGTGCCGGGTGCGCACACTCTTTTTCTTTCATTTCCCCCCCACCAGCACCCAGCCCTCCGAGGAGGCGGGCTGGGCAGTAGAGGAGGAGAGGCCAGGGGACAGGGCCGACGAGGAGGAAGGGAGGTAAGAGGGGGGCGGGGCGGCAAGGGGGAGGGACGACCCGCCCCGGGACAGGCCCTCTTCTGGTCCTGCCACCGGCCCCTCCTCCCTCTCCTCCGCAGGCCCGGCTCTTGTGCCCGCTCGGGCGCCAGCGCCTGCTTCTTCTTGCCCGGCACCATGCGGCCGGGCATCCTCCGACGCCCAAGCGGTGATGGATCCGTCCGGGATGAGAGGAGGAGGGTCGGTCCCAGGGCCTGTCGCGGTCGGGGCGCCGCCGATCTCGTGGCTGACGCCCCCCGGGTCGGAGGAGGTCCCGGGCTCCCCTTTGTGCCGGGCCAGGGGGCAATCCCTCCGGACGTGCCCTGCCGCCCGGCACATAAAGCACCGGGCCTCCCCCAGGGTATAGAAGACCCGGTACTGGGCCCCTTGATAGGGCACCAGTGTAGTCCCCTCCTGGACCACCCCGCCCTGTGCTGCCGGCGGCGGCAGTTGGACCCGGGCCTGCCGGCGGAAGGAGAGCACGTGCCGTAGGGCGGGGTCTTTACAGCCTAGGGGGAGGGGACTCAGGACCGTCAAAGGCCGGCCCAGGGCGGTGAGGAATGGCAGAAGGGCAGAGTTGGGAAGGAAGGGTGGAACAGATGAAAAAACCACCTGCACGCCCAGGTCTTCCAGCGGCTCCAGGGGCACGTGCATGCCCCCAACCGCCAGGCCCCTCTCCACCGCCTCCTGGGCGGCGGCCTCCGAAGCCAGGAAGAAGACGATCTTCCCGAACATCCGGGAGGCCGCCACCACGGCCGCGGCCCCCACCACCCGTGCCAACGCCCGCACGTAGGTCTCCACGTGAGGCGAGGCAGCCACCAGGAGGCAGCGGACTCCGTGCCTCCTGGTGAGCGCGGGGAAGGGGCCGCGACCGTTGGGGATGGTAGTCCCAGCAGAGGTGGAAGGAGTAGGGTGCGGGGCGGCGGCCGCCGCCTGGGCATACAACCTGGGGGCCGAGAGGTCGGGGCCCCCAGGAGCGGTGGAGGGAGCAGGGGGAAGGGAAGAAGGGGAGGCTGCACTCGGTGTTTGGGCAGCCTGGGGGAGAGTCCCCACCACGGGAGGTTTGGCCTTCCGGGCGGGGCTCTTGCCCTTTCTTTTCCCCTGGCCCTTCCTGCCCTTTTGGGGGGGAGGGTTTGGGGCTGGGTCGCCAGGGGGCGCCGCGGCGGAGGCAGTAGGAGCCCCGGAGCCTGCGCCCGCACCCTCAGCCGACATGGTGGTAGAGTTCTGGGCAGCCCTGGACGAGTGGGCCGCCGTTTCAGGGATAGGAGGGGTGACAGTGGAGGGGAGAGAGAGGGAGGGGTCACCAGATGACCCTCTAGTGGGCGTGGGGGTCATATTGGTGGGTCTAAGAGGGAAAAAGTTTATTGGGGGTGGGGGCCTTTAAGAAAGAGCGGGGGAGGGGGAGGAGAGTGGAAGGGAAGGAAGGAGTGAGGCGTGGCTGCCCCTCCCCCACTGGCCGGGCTGAGGACCCAGTCAGATGGGGGAAGGGCAGGGCAAGGGGAGTGAGGTCAGGGAAAGGGAGACACAAAAAAAGGCCACAACTCCCAGCACAAGATGGTAAGATGGCTCCTGTTTCTGCACTGGGATGTGGAGGGAATCAAAGTTTGTGTGGGTGGGTGGGTGTGGGGGGCTCAGGCGCTTAAGTAAACAAAAGGGGGGGGAAGGGGCGTGGGCACGTGGGGGGGCAAAGGAGGAGGCACAGCCAACTTAGGGGGGAGAGGGGGGTTAATGGGGGGAGGGGTGTGCCCACGTGCGCCTGAGGGGTGGGCCCGTAGCAGCTGCTGCAGAGCCTCGAGATGACAGGGGGAGAGGGAAGGGGCAGCTGATTGGAGGGGCCCAGGTGGAGGGGGCCCCAGCGGCAGCTGGGTGTGGGGGGGGGCGGTAGGAGAGGGGGTGGCTGCAGGGGTGGGGCAGGGGCCACAGCCTAACACCCCACCCCTGGCTATGCAGCCCACCCCCCGGAGCCCCGGTGGAGAGGGGCCCTGCCCAAACTCACCCCTCCCCAAGCCACTCCACAGGAGGCTGTGTGGAGGGAACCCAACCGCCGCTTTGAGAGAGCCCCCTACCTTCTCCAGGTGGTGAGGATGCAGCAGCTGCTAGATGGAAGGTGGGCCCAAATGGGGGGCCAGCAGTTTCTCCCCCAAAAGATGGAAAAAGGGGGGGGCCCTGCTGTAGGGCAGGGGGCAAGAGGCCCCCACCCTCCACCCACTCAGCAGTTCCTAAAAGAACTAGCTGGAGAAGTGGAGGAGAGGGGGGGAGAAAGATAGAGCCTGCCTGCCTGAGGCAGGAGGGAGGCTGACCCCAGAACGGGGGGGCGGGGAAGGCAGCCAAGGCCGGCCGGCCCCCAGTTGCTCGCTTTCCAGCCGTGGGAGGGGGGTCCCACGGCAGCAGCAGCCCTGCAGGAGCGCCAGCAGCCGGCTTCCTGCTGACTCAGAGGCCGAGGAGGCTGCGCAGAGGCCCTGGTGGGCGGGCCTGGAGCCAGAACACCAGTGGCCCGCCACTCAGAGGGCAGGGCCTAGGGCTAGAAGGGCCAAGGGCAGGGCTCAGGACCCATTAAAGCCTGGGCCTCCAGGCAGGGAGCAGGCACCTGCGTGAGCTCCCCAGTGCCAGGGGCAGAGGGTTTGTCGCTGCCCGGCTGGGCCGGAGGAGCAAGCCCCCAGCGGCCCCGAACAACCACGGATCCAGATGCCCCAGGGGGACTACCCAGACTTCCCAGACCTGCCAGGACCCTCACGCCGGCAGAGACCCCCCGCCTTAGAGGAAGCCCTGGATGCAGCCAGACTGGCGAGGGTGAGCGACCATGAGGACCGAGGAGCGGCCTGCCCCAGAGTCCCAGTGGACCCCTGCAGTCCCCAGGCCCAGGATCGCCTCGGGCCCACCGTGCTACCACCGCCAGACTATCCCAATGACATCGACATGAGCAACTGGCTGGAGCCCCCGAAGGTGGACGATTTGGAGGAGACCGACCCCGCGGGACCCCCCTGACCAGATGGACTGGGACCTTCCCCCAGTGGAGGTAGAGGTAGGAAGTGGCCCGGGGAACGACGCTCCCGAACCCATGGCAGTGTGTTGCGGCCTGGATCCCCACTGCCGTGGTCGTGTGTGAGCGACCCCCAGGGCCCCAGGCTGGGTCGCAGTGGAGTGGAAGGGGCTGCAACCCCCTACCCCCTCCTTGACAGGGCCAGCCTGCGCTGGGCCTGTGCTCAAACCCTTGTGCTGTTGCCCCACCCCAAACTGAGGGCTGGGCCTGTGCTCAAACCCTTGTGCTGTTGCCCTGCCCCAAACTGAGGGCTGGGCTGGGATTGTGTTACAACTGTGAACTGCTGCCCCGCCCCCGAACTGAGGGCTGGGCCGGTGTTATAACCCTCTTTTGGTTGCCGCCCGCCCTAGGCCAAGGGCTGGGCGTCCCAGGACTCTTACACTCATGCTATTTATTACTAGTATTGTTAGAGCATCTAGCATCCAAGATCAGAACCCTGCTTTGTTAGGCTGAACAAGGAGGAAAAACAGTCCTGCACCAGAAAAGGTTACAAGCAAAGTTTGTACACTGTTCACAGCAGGATTCACCTTTTGGCTGTATATTTGAAAAAGTACCTCGCACTCTGGGCACCCCATCTATGACTAGGAATTCCAAGCACTGCCTCAATACAAATAAACAAACTACCTGAATTATCCAGGCCCTATGGAGAAAGGGGCCATAAGGAGTTAGAGCCACAGCAATAGCCCATAGATTGCAATAACCATGCACCTTTCATGCGACGCCTGACACTTCATCGAAGCATTATGCCAATGGACCCGGGTCCTTGGCAGGAAGGATTGAACCTGCAACTACAGGGGCTAAAACCCCTGTGCTCTACCACATGAGCTAAAGGCCAGCTGGCTCTCAGCCAAGGCTACAGAGCAGAGACTTACCTCTCCCTAGTATGTGCTCTCAGTAGCTCTGGGATTACCTGAGGATGGGAATTTGGACTTCACTTTCTACTTCATCTTTACTCTAACATTTAACTGATAACTTTGTATTACATAACCGAATAGGATCATGCTTCTATGGGACGTGTGAAAAGCAGTAGGCTGGAGAATCATCTAATTTAAATGGAGCTGTGCACAAAATTTTATATACAAGGCACGAAATAAGTAATTCTCTCTTTTTTTTTTTTTCCCCCAACAACTATTAAGCAGTAGAATGAACGCATTGTGTACAGCTCACCGTGGCTGCTGCTGAGTCTGGCACTTTAAACTGTGCTTCCTTGATTTTTTGAAGGAGAAGAGTGACGCAAAAGGCCTTCTGAATCCCAGAATGGAAGATGAGACATTCTTTTGTGCTTGTGAATTTCGGGGAGATGACATTTTAAACTCTTCAAGATCTACAAATAGTGAAAAGTTAGTTATTTGATTTGTATCCAGTCCTTGTTAAATCTGATTATTTAAAACATACAAAAATAAGCTACATCTTTGCATGTCTGAATACAAGGCAGGCCATAAGCTGTAATTAATGATGAACTTGAAAGTGAACAAAGCAGGGATTTGTTCCCTTTTGTGATTCTTTATTGACACAGTAAGTTTGTAAGTTATGTTCCTTACATAGACATTTTCTTCATAAAGTTGATTAGAAACTTGAGACTTGTATTGAGATCACACAACATCTCTGTCAAAACAAAGCTGAGAATCTTCAAATCAAATGTAAAGTCCGTCCTGCTGTATGCTTGTGAATGGCACACCACAAAGTCCTCAACACACAAACTGCAGACGTTTTTGAATAGATGCCTGAGGTATAAATTACAAATAAGAGGGTAAGATAAAGTCACGAATGAACATCTGTGGACATGAACAGGCCAAGAGCCAGTGGGGATCCAAATAAAAAGGAGAAAAGTGGGGATGGCTGGGACATACTTTGAGGAAACCCCCATCCAGCATTGTTCGACATTCCCCTGAGGATTCCATTTGAGGGCAACGCAGCAAGGGAAGACCCCGAATAACATGGAGATCTACAGTCATGGAAGCACAAGAACTGGGATATTCATGGGGCCAGATGGAAGCCATTGCCCAAGATAGAACCAGGTAGAGGAGCCTTGTGGATGACCTGTGCCCCACTTGGGGTTCACGGGTTTAACTAACTGATTTCTTTTGACAGAGCAAAGTGACTGCTGGCTTTTGGTGTCTAACTGGAGAATGCGAAAAAATACACAGGGATCTTGGGTGTGTATCCATGCTGGGAGCCCCACATAAGAAATTAGCCTGATTGTTAGACACCGCTGATCGCCTGCCCTGTGAAAGTCAAGCCTACAGTTAATAGGTCTTCATCTGGGCACCTGAAGGTACTAGTTGTTTTTGAAAAATTTTGACCAAAGCTTCATAACAGGTTGGCTTTTCAAAGGTGTAAGGCACTCAGATACCAGCGTCCTGAGTATGCTATAAACACCATACAGACAGAATCATTACTTACATAAGTAATTTATGAGATGCCTAAATGTTATAAAAACCACTTACTGTACCTAAGTTTACAATGGATTCACCAGACCGTTCTTGATGGTTAAATGCTATGGTTAATATCTAAAGAGTTCTATTTTATGTATTTTCCCAGTTTGTTTGCAAATATCACAAAAAAGGTGTCAGTTTATTTTCTTTGGGAAAACATGGTCCTGTTTCCACAGGAACCACGATCCCTGTCCTCTTGGCAAAAGCAGTTGAAAATGGGTGTAAATGAAAGTCCGGTTCACAGAGCAAGGAGAGAGACTGCAGCGTCTGCTGCTAAGTGGTGCCCCAGTGGGACCAGGGAAGCACAACATTTAGATAACAGTATCAAAACAAAAAGCAGTCAAGTAGCACTTTAAAGATGAGCAAAATAATTAGGTGAGCTTTCCTGGGACAGACCCACTTCAGACCATAGCCATACCAGATAACAGGTGTGACAGGTTGTACCACAGAAATCCCCTTGGGGGTCATCCTCCAGTATGCTGGTCAAGCCACTTACAGCCACCTTCCTGCCCTCTAGGGCTCCCCACCCCTCATCCTGCTATGCCAGAATTTCTTGTCTCCCCCAGCCAAGACTCAGAGCTGGGATTACCCACCACATCCCTTCCGCAGAGCAACACAAACACTGAATGAGGTCAGCTCCAGGAGAGCTCAGCACTCCTGAGATCAACACCCAAAAGGGCCAAACCTCCAGATAAATCAGTCTTAATCTGTGTAAAAGTTTTACACAGAGAACTCAAAAAAGGTCAGGCCTGTTGATCAAGAAAGAGATATGCCTAGTGATTATTTTCCAGGTAAACATTATTTACACTACAACAAGAAGTCTTGTAGCACCTTATAGACTAACAGGTATTTCGGAGCATAAGCTTTCGTGGGCACACTAGACTGGATAACAAAACAGTGTTTTTATTTAGTACAAAAAGTAGGATTAAGAGGTTGCAAGTGAGAACAGTCAGATCAAAGTTACTGAATTAAAATTAACAAAAAATGCCACTACGAACAGCTATTCTTATCTCGGATAAAAAGCTTCTCTTTACTCTGGCCCAGTTCTATAGCTTTTTCAGAGTTCTTGTAGCTTTTTAAGGTGGGCCAAGCAGCTTCAAAGGCCAGCTGAAGACAAAGCACTGATTGCTTCCCATTACTTAAACAGACTTTCCCCCAGTGTGGGCACCTTTTGTTCAGCACTCCCCATCCCCATAGAAACTATACCAGGTTCAAGATGGATCCCAGTGCCAGGAGGCACGGTCACATGTCTTTCTAGGACAGTTTGAGTTTAATACAAACAAACAACTATTCACAGACTGTTGGTTTGACTACTGCTTCATTATGTTTCTGGAGCATCAGTAATGGCCATAATTAGCACATTTAGGCCGTGTCTACACTAGCCCCAAACTTCGAAATGGGCATGCAAATGGCCATTTCGAAGTTAACTAATGAAGCGCTGAAATGCATATTCAGCGCTTCATTAGCATGCGGGCGGCTGCGGCGCTTCGAAATTGACGCGGCTTGTCTCAATGGGGCTCCTTTTTGAAAGGACCCCGCCTACTTCAAAGTCCCCTTATTCCCATGAGCAGATGAGAATAAGGGGACTTCAAAGGAGGCGGGGTCCTTTTGAAAAGGAGCCCTGTTGGGATGAGCCGCGTCAATTTCGAAGCGCCACAGCCGCCCGCATGCTAATGAAGCGCTGAATATGCATTTCAGCACTTCATTAGTTAACTTCGAAATGGCCATTTACATGGCCATTTCGAAGTTTGGGGCTAATGTAGATGTAGCCTTAGAATAATAAACAGATCCACACTTCATACTCCTCACTTCACATGCAAGAATGATACATGCACAAAAATAGGATACAGAGTCAGTCATCTGACGAAGCGGGTCTCCGCCCATGAAAGCTTATGCTCCAAATTATCTGTTAGTCCACAAGGTGCCACAGGACGACTTCTTGTTTTCGTCAGTCAATAGTAACTGTAACATTGACATTACATGACTTGTTTTGTATAAGGCACCTTTAAGTTATGCATAGTGGAGGGATAGCTCAGTGGTCTGAGCATTGGCTTGCTAAACCCTGGGTTGTGAGCTCAATCCGTGAGGGGGCCATTTAGGTGTCTAGGGTATATAGATTTAAAAAACAAAAAAAAAACTGTCAGGGATTGTGTAGGTCCTGCTGTGAGTGCAGGGGACTGAACTCGATGACCTCTGCAGGTCCCTTCCAGCTCTTTGACACAGGTATATCTATCTCCATATTCATATGCCAATTTTCACAAACGCAGGGGGAGCTGCACACCCTCTGAATAAAAAAAAAAAAGCCCTCCCCAGTTTGATAACCAGGTGTGAGAGAGAAAACAGCTGCAAAGAAATGAGAGAGTGAGCAAGAATGTGTGTATTGAAGCATGTTGGTGGACATGCATTTTAGAAATAGATACACAGCTAAACAGAAACAGCAGATGCAAAACTGTGTGAGGCAAGGACAATATTCTAGGGCTGGTCTCTCATTGAAATGAAAGGTGCCCATCCCAGGATGTTATTTTTGCTGAACTGTATCACTTGTATCTCACTGACAGGCAGACTTCTGGCACAAGATCTTCGCTCCTTTTGGTGACATAACTGTGCTATCAGAAGAGTTACATGAGCCTCCTTGTGGCCTGTTGGTGACATTTTTGGTAATCAGCCCTTCTGTAGAAATGTAGTTCTGCTTCCTGTGCTACTGCCCCCATGTCTTGTGCAAAGAGTATGGGGATATATGTTTGTGGCAAGGGGTAGGTAGCACATGAAAAAATTATACCAGACAAATGTCAATAGAAAAAAATATATATGTATATAGACAGCAAACCCTCCATTTTACAGATCTCAAGTTAGCAGACTTTAGGAACAATGGATGTCCCCATCCCCGTTGTTCCCGAAGGCTGCTGGGGTTTGCAAAATCATCCCCCACCTCAAAAAAAAGTTAAGAGACTTCCTGCTACCACAGCCAAGGGTTGGGCATGTACATAGGCAGACTGGCACTCTCATACATGCCCCAACCCAGTGGGAGGAGCATATGGTGTCTCTGGCGGTGGCCTCTCCAGCCACATGTGGCGTGGTTCAATGGCTCCTCCAGTGGTTGTGGCTCTGGCGAGTGGCAGGGTTTTTTTGTGGGGGAGGGGAGCTAGGGGAGTCTGGTGGGAGTTGGTGGGTAGTAAACCCTCACATTTAATGGACTTTCAGGGAGAGTGGACACCACACTCCCCCATTTGTCCGTTAAATCGAGTGTTTACTGTAATTATGAGAACCACATGGAGGGAGGATGGGAAAGGCACTACAGAATGGCACGTCTGAAAGGGATATTGACCATGTTGGGCTCTGATGGGCAACAGGATGACTGGAAGAAGACCGTCCAGAGTTCTATCTCCCACCTTGGTAATTTGACACTTGCACACATTTTAGCCCTGTGTAGTCAGTCGAGCTTCTGTTCAAATACATTCAAACCTTTTTCATCCAAAACTTGATTAACTGAAATTGTCCTTTGCTTCTCTGAAGCCTCATTTATCTAAAGTTACCTCCATTTCAATCATCTCCTTTAGAAAAGCTACATTTGACTGCAATTATACAGGCGGGCCCCAACTTATGAACATTCGTACGTATGACAAACCTCCAGCTCACCTCCACCAGCAGGGGGCTCCAGTCGCATGCCTGGGACTCCCCTCCAACCCCCGCAGACCCAGCTTCAATTGCTGTGCCCCAACCCCCCTGCATACCGGGGCTTCGACCCCCAAGGACCCAGACCCAAACACACGAGGCTCTAACCTGCCCCCCCGCTCAAGCACCCTGCCTCGATGCACCCCTGTTCAACCCCTCGCCAGCCTGGCTCAAACCCCCTACAGCCACAGCTCACCCCCCACGCATGGGGCTCCGACCTCAACCCGTGCCTGGGGCTCTGGCGCCCAGCCCCCAGCGGGGCTCTAACCTCCTTCCACTCAACCCACCCTGCCCCAGTGCACCCCCTGTTCAACCCTCCCAGCTCAGCTCAACCCCTCCCTCCCTCCCACAGCCCCAGTTCACCCCACCCCGTGCTTGGGGCTCTGGCTGTCAGCTGCTGCCGTCGTGCACAGGGGCTCTATCCCCCCTGCCAGCTCAACCCACCCCAGGTCATCCCCGTTCAATCCCCCCTCCACCTGCCTCAACTCCCCTGTCCCCAGCTGACCCCCCCCCGCAGCACACACTGGGCTGTCAGCCACTGCAGGCACATGAGGCTGTACCCACCGCAGCTAAGCCCCTCGCCCTGGTTCACCCCGTTCAACCCCCCCTAATCCTCCACAGCCCCAGTTCAGACTCCCTGGCACATGGGACTCTGGTTCCAACCCCCCTACTCATCACCTCACGGCCCCTGGTCAGGCTCACCCCCCGCCCCAACCCTCTGCTTCCCGGGTCCAACCCCCTGCAAGCCCCAGCTCAACTGCATTCTCCTACCACCCCTGCTGTCCTAAACCACCTCAGGTTTAACCCGCTTCCCCCGTCCAGGGTCCTGACCCAAGTCCTCCCCAACTTATGCGAAATTCAAGGTACGCGAGGGATTACAGCATAAGGGTATTTCTGAATTACAACCAAATCAAGTTACAACCAAGCGTTTGGAATGTAACCCATTCATAAGTCGGGGACTAACTGTAGTTACCTTGGATTGTTATTTCTATGGAAGTACTACAGTCTACATGAAGCTAACACTCAGTATTTCATCAGATACTACCTACTGTATCTATTAGTTTATAATCTTTCCAACAGTTGTAGCTCTAGGGTAAGAAATACTAAGAGCTTCGTAATCTGTTGCAGAGTTGTGCTTTTAACACAACCCATGTCAGAGGAATGCAATTCCTTTTGCAATTGTGCCATTTTCATAGGATGATAGGACTGGCAGGACTAAGAACTGCCTACCCTCCCTGACAGGTGTTTGTCTAACCTGTTTTTAACCTGCAAAGCTCTTATGTGAGATGATGTCGAACACAATTTCAGAAACTTTTCTCTTATTGAACTTTGAAATGATTGCTGCATGGCCTTGGTCATCACCACATAAGATAGGGATTTGAAAAACTCGCTATAACTCACCTTTTTTTGATGTCTTTCTTAGCCAATGTGCAAGTGGTCGTTTTAACATGCTATTGACGTCAACGTCATTCTGAAATTTTTTTCTCTGTATTTCCTCAAACCATTCTCCTGTCACCCCTTGTCGTGTGGCTATATCCTGCTTTTTCTTCTGAAGTTTACTACAAGAGAACAAAATGCCATTTTTTCCAACTGATTTAGACATTTACCTTCTATTATAGTTCATCAGTAAAGGTTGAATCTCTCTCATCCTGTACCCTCAGGACCCGACTGGTGCTGGACAAGAGAATTTGCCGGACCATGGAAGGTCAATGTTGTCTAGCACATTACCAACATTTCCACTGCTTATTGGGTTCTTAGAAGACAGTTGGGGTAAATTACATGTAAATAGCACCAAACACTGAGAGCTAGGACTGGTGGCTGTAATAATCTTTACGGGACCACAGGAAAATTGGCTAAGCCCACAAGCAGTCATCTAACTAACTAAAATCATGCCGGATTACAGAGTTCTGAATTAGAGAGGTTCAACCTATAGCAATTTTGTTTTCCCCTCAAGGAAAGTCTTTGATTTTACTTATAGAAATTGAGCTTCTTTACTAATTATTTTAAGAGCAAACAAAATAAAACTAGGATATGATCCCTCAAAGTCTGGAAAAATTTCCTTTTATTTCAGTGAAAGCTGAAAGCCCAGATCAGCAAGGTAGTTAAGCATGTACCGACGTATGACTTCAGGAAACAGCCTATATGTTTGTCTTCTACCTTGACGACCTGGAGCATAAAAATTTACATCTTACAAATCATTAAAGCTAAGATTAAGGATCTAGCAAATCAGTAACCTAAATAATATATATTGTAATTAGCCATTTTTGAGATTTTTCAGCTTCACATTTCTGTACAGGACAAAAGAAGTAAAATTATTCTTGTCCTAACTGTACCGTAATTGGGGCGAGGACTCAGCAGCATGGGATCCTATCTGGAAATCTGGGTGTGTAATATATACACAAAATAATAATTACTAAATGCAGACTGTGTAGCTATGCACTGTCTGTTAAACAAGATTATTACTCTTGATTTTCCTTACTGCATTGCAATTTGCCTGTGTTCAATGTTGTATATAATCACCCTCAAACTTACAGATTTCAGCAAGGATTAAACTATACAAATGTGGCTTGGACAAGCATACCAAATTGAAAAAGAAACGAACAGCAGCTGTTATTTTTACTCAAATTTACTGGAACCTAAAAAATAGCATGTAGATGCAAAAAAGCCTGAATGATGCAAGATGCAGGGTGGACTGGGCCCTTTCAGAATCCACTGCTCCAGACCATCTGTACAACGTTAACAGCTCTGACGAGCCAAATGGATGACAAGTTTCATCTATGTGAGCCGGAGGTACCTACAAAGAGAGGTTGTAAGCAAGAGGCTCCCATGGGAGACACTAACCAGGGGATGAATTTGGGCCTGGAAACCAGAACCAAAAAGCTGAAGAAGGCTGTAGGCTGGAAGAAGAGAGGGATTTGATTGCTGACCTCTCAAAGAGAGCATAGAAAGCACTGGAAAAGCATTGGGCCCACTCTTGAAGGTGAAAAGACTTAAGACAGTAAGGGTGTGTCTACCCGGGCAGAAATCTTCAAAATAGCCCAGCTAATGGCCATTTCGAAGATTACTAATGAGGCGCTGAACTGAATATTCAGTGCCTCATTAGCATTAGGACGCCTCCAGCCACAGCACTTCGAAAGCGGCACTTTTGGACACCTGCAGCTCAGTGCAGTTACACGAGGGTCCGTTTCGAAATGACCCGGCACATTTCAAAAACCCTTATTCCACTTAGCTGAACAGAATAAGGGGATTTTGAAAGGTGCGGGGTCCTTTTGAAAAGGACCCCCATGTAGCCACGCGGAGCTGCAGGCGTTCAAAAGCGCCGCAACTGGAGGTGTCCTAATGCTAATGAGGCGCTGAATATTCAATTCAGTGCCTCATTAGTAGTCTTCTAAATGGCCATTAGAATGGCTATTTCGAAGATTTGTGCCCATGCAGACATAGCCTAAGACTGAGGAATATGTGCTGGGAAGAGTAGAGAAAGACTCCAGGTAGAAGGGGCGGGAATGGCTGCTTGACTGAAAAGCAAGCTGGGACTGAAGAGCCCTGAGACAGAGTAGAATATGTGCTGTGCTCATGGACTGTATTTTGGGATTTTTGAGAATAATTTGAATTCTTTATGCTAATAACTCCAGGTTCCTAGGGAGGGTATTGCTGGCCAGGAAGAAGTTTCTAGTAGAGATACCTGAAAAGGGAAAACAAAGGCAGGGTGCTGCAGAGCTAACTCTGGCTACCGTGGGGCTGAACATGTGGCCAACCCCGTTACTTTGTGCCTGGACTGAAAAACTACTGTCACATAGGCTACGTCTAGATTACAGGGATTTCTCAGCAGAAGTTTGTGTCAGAAGGTATCTTGCAACAAAACTTCTGTTGACAGATAGCAGCCAAACGGCAAGGCAGATCAAAAGAGTGATCCGCTCTGTCGACAGAGACCAGCTGGACTGTCTGGCCACTCCATTGGCAAAACACCCACCTGGAACCACGTCAGACAGATTCACAGGTCATTGGTTCTTTCCAGGAGCCCCAGTGAGATGTGCCCTTAAAGGTACTCCCCCAAACACCAGTTCCCTGCCTCTACTGTGGGCATGTCTGCCTCCTAGAAGGACAGCACAGCTACTGCAGGGATTTATGTCTTGGTGGGCAACACAACTGGCCCCTAGGAGCCATGCTGCCGGAGCTACCCCCGAGCTTGCAGTGGCCCCATATCAAGATGCTGCAGCAGCTGCTGAACTTCCTGACAGCCACAGAAAGCAAGCCCAAGACCACCTGAGAGGATGTCACCATGGCTGCAGATCATTCACATCTGCACCCATCCCACCCCCCCGCCTCATTGAGCAGGTGGCTCTAGAGGTACCACACCAGTTTAGACTAGTGGGACTGGCTGGTCATGGGGCAGTGGGATGACCAGCAGTGGCTCCAGAACTTTAGAATGGGGAAGGCCACCTTCCTGGAGCTCTGTGCCTGGCTCACCACCACCCTCCAGAGACAGGACACACAACTTCAGCCCACCATCCCCATGGAGAAGTGGGTCACAATTGCCTTCTAGAAGCTCACCACCCCTCGACAGCTACTGCTTGGTGGGCAACCAGTTCAGTGTGGAGAAGTCCACTGCTGGGACCCTCCTCGTGGGTGCCTGCATGGAGAGGGTTGGTGGGGGAATGGGAAGGCACTATGGATTCCCCAGGGCCTCAGTACTCCCTTCCTCAACCCCCGATGTGTGTGTTCAGTCATTCCCTCTGCAGGGTGTGACAGCCATCAATGAAATTCTGCTGCGGAGGGTCATCTGTTCGGGAGACCTTGACAAGTTTGTCGCCAGATTCATCACTCTGGTGTTCCAGAAATGCACTGGGGCCATTGATGGGACCTACATCCCAATCCATGCCCCAGAGCGTAGCATGTCCAAGTACATAAATCGCAAGGTGGACAATTCACGGACATTTGTGTTGGGTGGGTGGGCCAAGCACACGACACCCACATCCTCCGCAACTCTGACTTGTTCCAAAGGAGAGCACATTTGTCCTCCACAGCGAGCTGGCAGTCAGGGACTTTCAAATGCCACTCTGCATCATGGAGGATGTGGCCCATCCCCTCATGCCCTTGCTGATGAAACCCTACACCGGACAGCTGGACCCAATGCACACCTCAGCCTGGCCAAAATGCAGGCTGAGTGCGCCTCTGGCCTCTTCGAGGCATACTTCAGGTGCCTGCTCACCCACCTGGATGTGGGACAGCACAACATCCACCAAATTGTGGTGGCATGTTGTGCTCTGCACAACACTGTAGAAGGGAAGAGAGAAGCCTCCCTCCCTGCTCCTGGGGTCTGGAGGTGAATGCCAGCTGCAAGGGGTATGCTTGTGAGCAGCTGGGCACATCCACCGTCTGCCAGACCCATCAGGATGGGCTGCAGATCCATGGGGCCCTGAGGGAGAGCTTCTCCCATGGCCCCCCATAACTCTCCCTGGCGCAACCCCAGCGTGGGCCTTGCACCCACAGCCCTATCCCATCCCCACCACGACCCCTCACCAATCCCTCCACAATAACCACAAATGTGGGTGAGATGAACAAATAAGCGGGCTTTACTCAAAACAAAAATCATGTACAAACACAATGCCATCCAAATCAATTTATAGGAAAGTGACATGCATAACTATTTACACTGGGGGAGGCTTGGGACAGGACATGGGGGTGGGCTCAGAACTTGGAAGTGGGGGCTTGGGATGGGGGGTCTCTGCTATCCAAAGGGGGTACAGGACCCCCAGTGGCATCAGCCTCGGAATCCCCTCCCACTGTGGGTTCAGGGGGAGGTACAGGTGGGGAGAGGCTGCAGTGGAGTCAGGGTGGGCAGATGGAGCCAGGGGGAACTGCAGCGGTGGGGTGGTGGCCATGTCCATTGCTGGTGGGGGTAGCCACTGGGAGCTGGGCTATCATATCCCACCAGATGCCAGTGATGGCATCAAAGTGGGAACATAAGCTGGTCCAAGGCCTGCGACCACCACTCAATGTTGACCCTGAGCCAGCACTCCATCATCCCCTGCATGGCCCACAGGACACATTATGGTCCCTCTGGAAGTGCTTGTACATCCTCCAACAGCCCCTCCAACTGCAGGCTTGGCCTGATGGCAAAGTGGGGGGTGGGTGACGTGCAGGATACTCACTGGAGGGGCCCTTGCCCAGCACCAATGGTGCCTCAGAGGTGGCATGGTTGCTAGGGACTAGGTCCAGGACCAACACAAGGCTGCTGGCCTCCAAGTCCAGCTCCAACATGGGTTAGGGTTGGGATGCCTCCTCCTCCTGTGGAGGCTCCTGCTGTGCTGGGAGACCTCAAGTACTGTGTCAATACTCGGGCATGGGGGCGATTTGTCCCTCCCCCCAGGTTGCTGTTGAGCTCCCAATAGTACGTTCAGGTTGCTAGTCTTGCCCCAGAGCATTGGGCAGTGTCTCAGGCCCAGACGTAGCCCGACCTCAGTTACTTCACCTTCACCTGGACCTGCTCCAGGGTGTGGCCCTGTTCAGCTAGGTCAGTGGCCATCCTACTGTATATTTCAGTGTTCTGACACCTGGCTTTGGGGACCTAGAGAGCTTCCTCCTCGCCCGCCCCCAAGTTCAAAAGGGCCTGAATCTCAGCCCCACTCCAGGAGGGGGCCCACCTCTTGGAGCCTGGGGTGGATCCTGGGACCCCTTAGGTGCTCCCTTGAGGGCCCAGGGAAGTGTCATGCTCCCTGGTGGCCTGCCATGGGGAAACGCTATCTAGCCAGTGTGTTTTTGAGGGCACTTTAACAGCAGCCTGTAGCTCTGCTGCCTGCACACTCTCAGCTTCCTGCCGCTCGCACACTCTCAGCTTCCTGCCACAGGGTTTCCTGGGTCCTCTGTAGCTTTAAGAATGGCCAGAGGCAGAAACCATAGAGTGCTGCTTGCTGTGGACAGGGTGTCTTCCAGGGCACCTGTGTGGCATCTTGCAGGCCTTTTCTGTCAACAGAAGGCCCCCTGGAACATCCAGGCCAGCGTTTTATCAACAGTGAAGTCCTTCCCAGTGGCAAGTTGGGTATGGCTGTCAACAAAAGCACTGCTTTCTGTCAACATGCTTTGCAATCTGGATGCTCTGTGGGTTTTGTCAGCAAAACCCTGTAACCCAGACATAGCCGTAGTTAGAAAGCAAGAAGTGCCTAAATGACAGGCAGAGATATGTCAACGCTGCAGTCACGTGTTATTTTGGATGCCTCTGTGTGCAGCCCTGTGACAGCATGTCAGTGTTTTAACAACATCTCTCATAAAAATATTTCCTCTGAATGCATGGCAAATCCCACAACTCAGGGGGGCTTGTGCACTGAGCAGAGGACTCAATTCCATTATTTATCAACTTCTGTCACCACTGGAAACACTGCTGCTGGCAAACACTCAGTGCACATGCTGGGCACATTCACAGTTCCTACTGAAAATAGTACTGAGTTGTGCACTGTTCTGCTAATGGCATTTGAAGAAAGGTAAGATAGGGATAAGTAGCTTTTTCGAGATGTCCAGGTTTTCTTCAACAACTGTATATGTGGTGCAATCTGATGCAAAGGCAAAAGGTCTAGGTTTTGGAAAACGCTGGAGAGGATTGTCTACCCTATGGAGATGGTGAATTTCCTCAGAAGCAGGAAAAAAAAATTACATCTGCTCCCATGTCAAATGCTGGAAGCATCTGAACAAGATGCTTCCAGGGGCCTCCTCCGTTACCTCACTCGCATAGCCTTAACACAAGGGATTCAATATATCTGAGAAACAGTAAATATACTGCATTTATAGTTGTCTGTATCTGGAGGGAGTATGCAGTCACAAGGAGCACAAACTGCCTCAGAAACCAGCATAGATGTGTGTCACTGCAGTTCTGAAACCATGGTGACCAATAAGCTTGCCGTTCACCGCATGTGGTGAACTGGACACCATGGTGGGGTGAGATGCAGCTGCTGAGAGCCACACACGTGGAGTTCCATCCCCCTGCTCCCAAAAGCACCCCATCACTTGGTGGGACAAGCACACGGCAGCAATGGTGGCAGCTCCTCCTGAAGCCCAAGGGGCTGCCGCTCCAGCCACAGACCAGCTCATGTGGCCCCGTATCTCCAGTGAGTCACCAGCTGTTTGGCTGGGGGTGGGGGAAGGAGGGTGCCTGGGTCTGAGGGAGCAGGAGGGGATTTATTTTGAGTTGGGGGGGTGGCAGCTGTGGCGATCCTTAAATTTCTACTGGACACTGCTGTCTAAAGAACATCTATGAGGAATCCCCATACTCTAAGAAAAAGTAAGTACAGATTATTAATCTGGTTTGTATAAGATGTAACAATATATGTAACTTCTGATCTGTCATATTGTATATTAAATCAATTTAATTTTTGTATTTATTTGTAAGAGGAAACATTCAAGAAAGGCAGATCTCTCTGATATATTGCCACCTAGTGGCAAAAAGCAAAAAGTGTTTGGTAGGGTTGATGTAAAGCACCTGAATTCCTTTAAAATCAATAATCTTCCAAAATCAAAATGTTTTTCTTTGTTTTGAGGGACAATTCTTCATGGAATCAATAGGTTCATTTTGTGCGCACACACACACACACTCATTCACTCCCCTTTAAAAAATATTTTTAAGATTTGCTCTCCCACTAATTCAAGATGATGTGAAATTACAAGCCAAATCTGGGAGAAAAAAAAATTGTAATCAAAAAAGATCCAAATGACAGTAATAGTGATGTAACAGGCTTCTCTCAGGCATTTGACTTGGTACTCCACAACATTTTGATTAATAAACTTGAGAGATCTAAAATTAACATAGAACAGAATGGCTAACTGATAGATCTCAAAATGCAATTGTAAGGTGAGAATAATCAAGCGAGCATGTTAGTTTACAGTTGGTTGCTGCAAGCATTAGATCTTGGCCCTATGCTATTTAACATGTTATCAATATTGAAAATGGAAGAAAACAGAAGTTGGGGGGGGTAGAGGCCCCACCCCTGGTTTAAAGTATAAGACTGAAATAAATGAGCAGTGGTTTTTAAGCCTAAGCATTTAAATGTGTTAAGCACAATTATTCAGCTATTAAAGTGCTTAAAGTAAATCCTAGATTATTTTCAGTTGCACAAATGGTCAAGAAAACTCCATTATAATCACCTTTTGTCATTGTGGTTTTTTTCCCCTTTTGTTAAAAACTAGAATTTGTAAAAAGTTCCAGATTGTCAGTTCTACAAGCTGAAGTCCTTTATTTAGAAAAAAATGTCTGTGCTATTCCTGGACAACACACTTCATTTCTGTCCTGGAAGGACCACCTGCATCAGCAAGAAAAAAGTGCTGCCTTTCCAGGTCCAGGTCTTGTAAATTCCATTCGTTCATTCACCATAGAGTAGCACAAAATTATAAAGAGTGATTAAATTCAGCACAAATAGTTCACAACTCTTATTTTTAAATTCCTTGGAGACTAACCATGTAAGGCAGGAGATACACATGCAATATTTTTCAGGCTTGGTCAAAACCCAGAGGGGCCTGATTCAAAGGCTGCCAAAGTCAATGGTGTCTTTACAGATCTCAGTATGCTCTGCATCAAGCTCTAAATCAAGACTCCCTAAAGCCACAGAGTCCAATATGTGAACTGGACACCAGTGTGGTGAAACGCAGCTCCTAAGAGATACACAGATGGAGCACCCTCCACTCTTGGTGGGACAAGCGTGTGCTGGCAGCTCCACTCTGGCAAGTCACCAGAAGTTGGGGGAAGGGAGTGCATTTATTTTGAGGCGGGAAGGGTGATCTGTGGCGATCCTTTTATTTCTATTGGACACAACTGCCCTAAAGGCTTGTCTACTCTTACCAGGGGATCAGTGCTGTTGTAATTGATCCCTTGGAGGTCAATTTAGTGGGTTTAGTCAACATCTGCCAAACTGATCACTGCTCCCTCATTTGTCGATGCTGGTAATCTTCCATAGAATCATAGAATGCTAGGACTGGAAGGGACCTTGAGAGGTCATCGAGTCCAGTCCCCTGCCCTCATGGCAGGACCAAGTACTGTCTAGACCATCCCTGACAGACATTTATCTTACCTGTTCTTAAATATCTCTAGAGATGGAGATTCCACAACCTCCCCAGGCAATTTATTCCAGTGTTTGACCATCCTGACAGTTAGGAACTTTTTCCTAATGTCCAGCTTAAACCTCCCTTGCTGCAGTTTAAGCCCATTGCTTCTTGTTCTATCCTCAGAGGCCAAGAAGAACAAGTTTTCTCCCTCTTCCTTATGACACCCTTTTAGATACCTGAAAACTGCTATCATGTCCCCCCTTAATCTTCTTTTTTCCCCAAACTAAACAAGCCCAGTTCTCTCAGCCTTTCCTCATAGGTCATGTTCTCTAGATCTCTGATCATTCTTGTTGCTCTTTTCTGGACCCTTTCCAATTTCTCCTCATCATTCTTGAAATGCAGCACCCAGAACTGGACACAGTACTCCAACTGAGACCTAACCAGTGCAGAGTAGAGCAGAAGAATGACTTCTTGTGTCTTGTTCACAACACACCTGTTAATGCATCCCAGAATCATGTGTGCTTTTTTTGCAAGAGCATCACACTGTTGACTCAATTAACTTGTGGTCCAGTATAACCCCTAAATCTCTTTCTGCCATACACCTTCCTAGACAGTCGCTTCCCATTCTGTACATGTGAAACTGATTGTTCCTTCCTAAGTGGAGCACTTTGCATTTGTCTTTATTAAACTTCATCCTGTTTACCTCAGACCATTTCTCCAATTTGTTCAGATCATTTTGAATTTTGACCCTATCCTCCAAAGCAGTTGCAACCCCTCCTGGCTTGGTAGTATCTGCAAACTTAATAAGCGTACCATCTATGCCAGTATCTAAATCGTTGATTAAGATATTGAACAGAACTGGTCCCAATACAGACCCCTGCGGAACCCCACTTGTTATACCTTTCCAGCAGGATTGAGAACCATTAATAACTACTCTGAGTACGGTTGTCCAGCCAGTTTTGTGTCCACCCTATAGTAGCCCCATCTAAGTTGTATTTGCCTAGTTTATTGATTATCATTCCAGAATGAGAAGTGTAAAGAAGGCTGACAAGAGAGCAAAAGCTGGAAGATCAGGCCCTTAAAAATGTAAAGAAGTTAAAACAAATTAAATCCTGAGGTGCACTGTGCAAGTCTGCTCAATACCCCCGGGCGACACAATCTGCTGCGAGTGCAGCACACGTGTGAGAAAGGTGCATTCCCTCTACACCATTTTATTCCTGGCTACTACAGTGAAACCCTGGAGATAAAACATCTCAAAGGAGCACAACTCAAACAATATCCAGTAGCACCATGTGGGGGGGGCTCAGTAAATGGCCTGTCAAACCGAGCAAGCTCAACTGTTTTCCTTTAACAAACAATTGCTCCCCAGAGTCCAATTGCAGCAAGTGCTAACAAAACAACATGAAAGGGATTCATCTTTGCTGCATGCTTTCTCCATTCATAACCCGAGGGGGGCATTTATGGCAAAGCTGCACAGATGTTGCTGAAAACTACTAAGAATTCATTACTTTGGCTATGTCAGCTGCTCTTATTTCCATGCCTGAACATAAACAGTTAATATTTAAGCAAGCCACTTTTTAAAACAAGAGTGATTGATTCCCACAGCTCCCTCCCTTTTCCATCCCCCTCTGCTTCTTCCCTCCTCCTTCCCCACCCACCCATAAGTGCTGGAGCTGGTGAGCTCAATTCTCTTCCTCCTCTCCCAGCGTGAAACACTCAAAAGCCAGGTAAGGGTAACCAAAGGGAGATGCTGCCCAGAATGCTGTGTGCTAAGCCCCACCCCTCTCTGGGAGATAGCAGCCTAGGGAAAAGTTTAGCTCTGCGCAGCAATTCAAACAGGTGCCTGCTGGGGAGAGTCAGGCAGCTGAGGCACACAGGGCTTAAGCATGTGCCTTGCTCCACACACAGCCACAGAAGGTGGTGATGGTGGTTTCCACTGTATAACTTTCACACAGTGGCAGAGAGACAGGTTCAAATTCCAGCTCACAAGAGGGTGCTCTATCTAGGGAACTATGGGCTATTTTGATTTAGGGCTCCCTCAGTCTCACCTGCGAGCCAGTTTGATCACAGCTAAATAATGGGAAGAGTGGTAAAAAGGGGGTCCAGACCAAGGGCAGTGGTTCCCAAACTTTTCACCATCATGCCCCGGTTCTGATTTCTGAGAAATCCGCAGGCCCCCCACCTCTTCTTTACCATCATCCAACCCCCCCCCTTTAACAAAACAATTCAATTTGTAATTTAAAACAAACACAAAAGCTTGATATAAAAGTGTTATTTAAAATTAGAAATAAGCACAAATAATTTTTCTTGGCCCCTTGTGGTTGCCTGGTGCAGCCCCAGCTGGCCAGCTGCCTGAGCCCCTTGCCAGCCTCCAGAGCTGCCAGTGCCAGCCGCCTGCCTGAGACCTGCACTGCCAGAGCTGCCTGCCCAAGCTCTATGCTGCTGGGGCCAGCCATCCACTCGCCCGCCAGCTACTGGGGCCAGCCATCCACCTGCCCACTGACCGCTCAAGCCCCATGCTGCTGGGACCAGCCACCCACCCCACCCGCCTGCCCATCAGCCTGAGCCCCACACTGCTCAGCCCAGCTGCCCACCCACCAGCCCAAGCCACCCAAGTCCCACGCTGGTGGGGCCAGCTGCCCACCCACCAGCCTGAGCCACCCAAGCCCCACACTGCTGGGGCCAGCTGCCCACCTGCCCACCAGTCCGAACCATCTGAGCCCCACGCTGCTGGGGCCAGCTGCCCGAGCCCTGCTCTGCCAAGGCCAGCCGCCTGAGCCCCACGAGTTTCACAGGCTGGCTGGCTGCCCAATCCCTGCAAGCCACCCACCCAAGACTCTCCCCTACTCTCCTACAAAGCCAGGCATGCCCAGCCCCCAGCCTAACCCCATCCTCCTCCTCCTCCTCCTCCCCCAACCCACACTCACTCTCATTTGAAGGAGGCAGCTAGGTCCATGTGAGTCTTTGCTGGCTTCCTGCTTTCTATAGTGACTGTGCCAGGTCACCCATGTAAAATGGCAGGAGCTGAGAGCCAGAAGCAAAGGCTGACTCTTTCTTCAGGTGGAGGGAATGATGGGGGGGGGCTGGGTAGCCTTGCACTGCCCCCCTGGAATTTCTTCACACACCCCAAGTTTTGGAAACCATGACTTAGGGTCTCCCATCTGAGTTTTCCAAATGCTGGGCTAGAATAATTTTTGCTCCCTCTTCCACAATGAGTATTTAAATATTGATACAGTCACTTGGCAAGAGACCATGCATACAAGAAAGCACACAGGAGTGACTCCATAGCCCAGTAGTTAGGACACTCAACCATAAGGTAGCAGATCCTGGGTCTAGTTCTCCTGCTTCAAAGATTCCTTCATTATTTAGCCACAGCACTAGTAGTATTAGAGAAGCACAGAGGCCCCAGGAGAGAGTGGGGCCCCACTGCATAACCTCTCCTGAAGCATTTATAATCCAAGAGGAACAGAACGAAAAATGGTGTAAGAAAGGAAGAATTATTATTTTGCAGACAGGGAACAGGGGCGGGCAGGCAGACAGATTAAATGGCGTGGCCAAGGTAACAAAGGAAGGCTCTGGGTGAGTTGGGAATTTAACACACATCCCTGTTGAGTGCATTAGCCACAAGAGGCTATTTCTGCTCTTTTGCTCCACTCACATTCCAAGTCTAACTAAACTGAAATTGAAAGCAGAACTCCTGCTCACCAATCTAGAAGTTAAGTTTACTTTGCTAGCCCTTCCATAAAGAGAGAAAAAAAAACAGAACCATAAAAACTAGATGTAGAACTGTAGGACAAACTTCAGACTCAGTGGTAGGGATGTAAAATCCCATTTAATTGGTTAACCAGTTAAATGGTACATCACAGATGGGGACACTCCAGGTAGGCTGCCTGTACAGCTGTCCTCTCCCTTCCCCTGCCCTAGCCATGAGAGGAACTCCAGCCCCCTAGCAGTTAACTATTAACCCTACTTGGTGGTAGATGTAAGTCTATTGAATTCAAATAAGCACCCTCAGCCATTTTGAAAAACATTTATATATTATATTATATTACATTATATTATATTAAATGCCTAAGTTTGGAACCTAACTTTAGGTGCCCATTTTCAAAAATCCTGGCAAACATTTCCACCTCACGTTTCCAGTCTGGCAAAACCAGTCAAGCCAGGCCAATCTTCCCCACCCTGCCATATCATAATAGGATGAATCACATTTCTATGAATTTGTGATTTAAGAAAGAAAACACTGCTTCCAGTTGTTCCACGAGCTCCCATTCAGAGGAAAGCCTTGGATTTCATTGGGGTTACAAAGAGTATGTCAGTCATGGCTTTACCCTCCATACGTTTAATCAACCCCCCCGCAATATGATCGGGAAGTCCAGTTTGCTGAGGTGCTATATTTCAAATGACCTTTGCTTTACTTGTAAAGTTCTGACTGGCAACAAGTAACCAGTGTTGGTGGTCATGGACTGTATACAACTGAACAGAGGCCATCCAGTTACTTCATCCAGGTCAGTACTGCCCATAACTCAACCTGGAGAAGTTTAAACAGCTACTTCCTTCAGGAGAAATGATGAGAAGTACTGTGGCACCTTACAGAGAAGTGGGTCTGTCCCACCAAAGCTCATCACCTAATAAATTATTTTCTTAGTCTTTAAAGTGCTACTGGACTACATTTTTGTTATTATAGATCAGCTGATATTTGGAGCATGCTCCAAAAATCTGCTAGTCTATAAAGTGCCAGTACATCTGGTTGTTTTAGTGGATATGGATTAACACAGCCACCCCTCTGATAAGTCCTCTGCTTCAGTTTTGGCATGCTGTACAAAGCCTGGAATGTGCCCGAGATTGACTCACACCCATGTGACAGCTGGGACATTTCTTTGCAGCCTTTATCAAACATTCATGCTAGCCTCCCTGGGCTAAGAGTCAGCTTTCGGCCAACACCCTTCATCACTGCAGCCAATGGTAGCTGTGAGTAGCTCTGAAAAAAATCAAGCTACTGATCACTCTTACAGAATGAGCTTCCACATACCCCAGATCAAAGGGATCTCACAATGCACAAAGTTTGCTTCTGTGCAGACAGCCCCTACAAAGCCCATGCAGCCTCCCCCGCCAACGGCAGAGGTATAGAGACCCGGGAGCAGACCCCCCCCCAGGGCCCCACTCGTCAATCCAAACACACGGGTCCTGTTAACGCATTGCTGTTTCTCCAGAGCTGCCCCTAGGTGCGCCCGCTCGGGGCAGCAGCACGTGACTCCCAACCCGTAGCAGAGCAGGGAGCTGCAGCCTCCCCCTAAAGGACCCGCAGGCGGCCACGGGGGCAACGCGCAAACTCGGCCAGGGCAGTAGCGGGACAGCCAGAGGCCACGGCTCCCGGGGCTCGCTGAGGGGGCGGGGAGGGTCCGAGAGGCTCGCACCGCTACAGCTCAGCACGGCGGGGCGGCGGCCCCAGGACTGGACCCGGGGTTGCTGTCCCCCCGCTGGGCTCAGCGATCAGGACCGACGCCCCCTACCTGATCCGGTCCTTCTCGGCCCTTTTCAGCGCGGCGTCCCGCTCCAGCACCTGGAAGATCTGCCGGGCTTCCTCCGCGCTCAAGAAGGTCAGATCGAGTCCCCGGGGGTCCCCGGCCATCGCCGCGCGCGCTGGGGGTCGCGAAGGCGGCTTCGTGCCCGCGGCTCCTCCAACCCGGCCACCAGGCAACCAAGCCCCGCCCCCGTCTCCTGGGGGAAGTGCTCAAGAGGCGGGCCCGCTTCCCCGCGCGCACACCTGTGTGAGTGACGGCCCGCGGTGCGAACCCTGGCTGGGCGCCGGGGTCTGCCCTGGGCGTTGCGGCCAATTCCGTATGAGCAGGGGCGGGCCGTGGGCTGAGCCACAGCCCCCAGCGCGTGAGTGCCTAAGCTCCGCCCGGAGCCAGGTGTACTCGGCTCCTGCGAGACCTTGGCCGGCGTTTAGCCTTTGCCCGGGCGGGGCGTGCTCGCCGGCCGCAGAGGCACTGGCCCGGGGAGGTCGTATCTCAGGAAGCTGCGTGTATTTCGAATGCTCTTCTCTTTAGTTTGAAGGGCACGTTCACAAGCCGGGATATACGCGCGAACAGCTTTTTCCATAGTTTTGAGCTAGTTTATATTCTGTAACATCACAATCATGTTTCCTTGTAAATAGTCCTCTGTGCTCATCACAGTGACTCGGAGCGCTGGAAGAATAGCCTGCGATGACTGGATGACACTTGCCATACAGGTTATTGATATAATAGAATGGGGCATTCTGTTAATGACCTAAAGGTACGTGTGTTACTGAAAAAGATCTTTCCTACCGCTCTTCAAAGAGAAACAGCCGAGCTGGCTTTTATATTCAAATTCGGCACATTAACACGTGGTTTAAACCGGGACGGGAACTTTGAGTCACTATAGGGGCTCGTCTGCATACTTGGCTTAATCTAATTCTTGACCTCCCCCCCACCTCTCCACTCTCTGATTTGCTCACCTTGATTATCTTTTTCTGATTTGTCCTCCTTGCTTACTGTTTTTCGTTCTCTGTGCCTTAAATATTGAGTCTGGTCTGGTCTGGCTATGGTCTGAAGAAGTGGGTCTGTCCCACGAAAGCTCACCTAATAAACTATTTTGCTCGTCTTTAAAGTGCTACTTGACTGCTTTTTGTTTTGATAGGGTATTGATAGTACTGTTGGGTACCAATACACAGGATGCTGGTGCCTATGTTTGTAATTACATGTCAGGTTCTCCAGAAAGCTGCATTGTATAAATGCTGCTGTGCTGTGGGAGTAGTTAGCCTCAATAGAGGCATTCAAGTGGTAGAAACATAAAAAGCCTGAGGGGCTATTTACAGATGCTGAAATACTAGTAGAGACAGTAGGGAATTATTCAGTAGAATTAGTTGATTCTTGTAGCAATTGGCCCCAGTTTCTGAAGGACGGTAGAATCATGTCTGTTCCTGTTGAGCTATTTATTGTGAGTTACCATACAGATTAAGTACAGACAAGTTTAATTAACCCTGTATACTAAATAACTGAAAAGGATCACATGGCAGCAGAAAGTGTAAATATGACACATATTTAAATCTACATGGAATTTGTTAAAAATTGCTCCTTATGTTTGAAACAAATCCTTCCAGTGCTGACCCAGGTCTCTGACAATTTGATCAACCTACCCATTAAAAAACAAACTAATCACGCAGACCCTTACACTTGCCCATCATTGTGGTCTCACAGTAGTAGTAGTAGTATTAATTTGCATTACAGTAACACAGGTCCCTTTGTGCTAGAAGTTGTATGCATTTAGAGTAAGAGACCCAGCTCTAAAGAGCTTACACCTAGGTAAGTCAAAGAAAGAGTGGGAGGGGAAACCAGTGAGTGACTTGACCAAGGAATTTTTAGAACTGTACAGGAGATTTAAATGGTGAGTTTCTATTCATTTAAATGAGCATTGGGACCCCAAAGGTCCTCAGTACCTTTGAAAATTTTTGTCAGTTAAAAATCATGGTCATGGAAAATTGGTAATTCCAACTAGCACTGATCACGATTGCCACAGTGGGTGGGAGAAAAGACCCAGTACACAGAAGACAGAAATCAGAATACAGGCTGTCTGTCATAGTTGTTTCATGATGAGTAGTTAAAATATGACAGAAATTCTGCTCATTTACACCACTACCTAACCTGGTGCCCTGGAGTTTCAGCTGTCTACAGTTCTTACAATATAGAAGGGTATACACAGAACCTGTTCTCCTCGGAAAATCTGTCATCTTTGTGTTTACTGCTCTTCTGCTCCTTACTGTTTCCCAAAGGACATCTCCCACAAGAGGTGAGTATCAAGGCCCAGCTTCCTTTGTAAGTGGCCACTCACATTGTAGTGATCGTGATCCTCAGACTATCCTAGGTGGACAGTCAGGGACATGTCCTTTGAAAATGAGAGCTCCATCTGAGTTTTCATATCTCACAATCAGCACAGGAACCAGCATAGCCCTGCTACAAACCAATCATAGTTGTAGGGGCTATCAGTTTCATGAAGTGCGTCTGAGGTTTTTTGAGCACCTTCTACTTAAACCCTTAAAATGGTGTTTAAATGAGATATATGTGGTGCATGGACTTTGTAGGGGCTGTCTGCTTACAAGCAAATTTTGTACATTGTGAGATCACTTTGATTTGGGGTATGTGAAAGCTCATTCTGTATGAAAGATCAATAGCTTGATTTTTTTTCAAAACTACTCACAGCTACCATTGGCTAATAGGAGCTCTGTTACTCAGCATTTTTTGCGGGGAGGAGGAAATGCCATACATTTTATGGGAAGTAAGAGCTACCAAACATATAAGGGAAATCCCATTATTTAGAAGAAAAAAGTAGCATACTGGGAAAAAGTTAATGATAGTTAAACTGGTTGTATAAGTTGAACATATGTAGTCAGGCACCCTTGTGACCTAACTGGTGCAGAATGAGAGAATTTGTTGAACTACAGGAGGTCAATATCATCTAGCAGCACTAGTAACACTTCCACTGGGCTCTTAGAAGACATTTAGGGGCACATTAGAGCTAAATAACACCACAGAACACTGACAGCCAGGACTGGTGGCTGAAAACAAACGTTATGGGACCACAGGAAACTTGGCCACAATCATGATAAGTAGGCATCTGGCTAACTAAAATCATACCAGACCAAGGATGTTGCCAGACAAGAAAGTGCTAGATTAGAATTTCAACCTATATTAGAGACACACCTCGTATCTGTACAAGCCTTGAGATAAGCTCAGATTTTACTCCAGCCAGGAAAATTCCATTTGGATTCAGGGACTAACATTCCTAGAAAATAAACAAGTTATAAAGTCACTGAAAATCACCGCTGACTCAATACAACTTTCCCAGAGTACATACTTAGGTCTCAAGTGATGGAGGAGTTATAAAAAGAGAGCAAATTCAACTCCCAATTGGGAAGACATAAGTAGTAGATTGGCTAGAGCTTAATATCGCAGTAACAGATTCTGACAACTAGAATAGCACCTTAAGACTTTTGAAAAATCACATTTCTTATATTTACTTGTGCTGATATTGACTTAAGAATCTAATTTTAGGCTGTTAAAAAAGAGAAGATGCTATGCCACGTTTAAAAATGGAAAATATAAAAATGAACACATAGGGTGTGTCTACACTTGCATTCCTCTTTCGAAAGAGGTACGCAAATGAGGTACATCGAAAATTCAAATGAGGTATAAAGTGCACATTTGGCACTTCATTTGCATATTCTAATTTCAAAAGAGCTTCTTTTGAAAGAGGAAAGCCAGCGTAGACACTGTTTTTTGAAAGTAAACCCCATCTTCGAAAGAATCCTTTTTTCCATTAAATAAAGGGAAGAAGGATTCTTTCGAAGATGGGCTTACTTTCGAAGGAGCAGCATCTACACTGGCTTTCTTCTTTCGAAAGAAGCTCTTTTTAAATTAGAATATGCAAATGAGGTACAAAATACGCAAATCTATATCTCATTTGCATTTTTAATTTGCCTCATTTGCATGCCTCTTTCTAAAGAGGAATGCAAGTGTAGACGCACCCATAATGAGACAAATGGTTTGTATTTCTGTAGTGTTGTCAAGAGTGTTTCAGATTAAAAAAATACAGGTTTGTTGATTTCTTTTTCTGTAATTTCACTAAGAAAAACTGAATCAAGAATCTGGTGAATAACTTTGTCAATTTAAATATATATTTTACACAGTGCTTCTTTTGTGCTGGCACTTGCCAGTGCTGAGTACTGGTACCTTGTCAGCCCCAGCTGCAGGATTGGCTAAGTGGCGGGGGTGGGGAGCTGGCTGAGTATCAGTTCCTTTTTTTTTTTTTTTTTTAAAACAAACACTCGTTTTACATAATTTCATCTGTACACACATACACTTTTAATATATTTACCAATGAGTTCATATAGTTCTCCTTACAGTAGATTAGTCCATATGTTTCTAGTTGTGCTTCTGGTTTATAAAACAGTACAAATATTTTAAGGGTACAAAATAGTCTAATTAAAATCACCTTTTTGCTCCCTAATAGCAATAAAGAAGTCTGTAAGTTGCACACCTGTTGAGCTTCTTGTTATATGCTGCATTCAAACATGTAATGTTCATCTTTTGTATTTCATGTAAATATTTGATGTTGACCAGCTGAGGATATGGAGTGCTGGAAGAACAAACACCATTGAAGCTATTAGCTAGAATGATATATTTTTAGTTCCTTTTGTATTTGTAAAAGGTGGGTTCCGCTGAGAAGGTGAAGAAAAAGTTAAATTCCTGCTTCAGTTAAACTCAGTGGGTAATGATCTACTGAATTAAGTGAGAGCAGGATCAAACCCATTAGGTTGCATTATAAGATCACCTTTAAAGTTATCTAGAAGATGTGTTAAAAACCTAAAATTAATATAATACAAATAATTAAAAGAATGGGAAACATTAACACAAGTCTTTCAAAACTCTGTTAAAGCTCAGTGCTCTGCAGCTATCTGTGGAGCTGAAGTCAAAAGTTTTATGTACTTTTGTTTTTAGAGGAAAAAAATTGTCTTTGACTTGGTCTGACTCATACATATTTAAAATACAGGTAAGTGAACAAACCCTACTGTTGTCATGCCTTAAAATACAATTTTATTGAGTCTTCAAGCACAAGTCATTGTTAAGCTAGATACTTGGGGCTGGCTCCATCTTCCACTAAAGTCAACGATAGACTTTGCTTTAGGCCATGGCATTTATCATTATGCCTATTATTTTATTAAGGACGCTTTACTAAGTTGAAACTCTCACACTTATCCCTGAAAAATAACTGGATTTTCTATAACTGTAACTTATACTTTGAACATGATGTGTGTAAATCATTTTGTTTTTCTACCGTTTATTAGTTTTCATGTGCATTGACAGTCTGTCCAACTCAGTCCCATGTGGCATGCAGTAATTTTATTCACACTGCTGACTATCTGAATGTTGCCTACTCATCCTGTGGAAATGATCTTCTAATTCAACTAAAGCTTGATTTTAAAACATCTTAATTAAAACCTAGTACAGATGAATGAAATCGTATTAGCCTGTTTAAAACATGTAAAATTTGCTTTGCAGTTGTTCAGTTTCATAGAGAGGTTTGAGAACTTTGAATTGTAATAGTTGAACAGAAGTATGAGACTGTGTAGGGATATGCTAATCTCATAGAGCTGTAAGGAACCTTGAAAGGGTCATTGAGTCTGGTCACCCTCTGTACTCACAGCAGGACACACCATCCCTAACATATTCCGCCCCCACTCTTTGCTTCAAGCCCTTAATGTACCCCTCAGGGAGTGAGCTCATCACCCTAGGTTTACAAGGCCAGTGCGCTAACCACTGAGCTATGTCCCATTCACCGTTCCCTACCCATTAATTTTAACTTTATGGGAAAGATTTAAAAAAATTTTAATTCTTGGGTAGGTCACGACATGAACACCTAATTTGCGTTCACAGTTTGCTCTGTGATATCTAACTAGCTATTCACATGTGTAAATGTCTAATTTCCATGTACAGTTGTGGTAACTGCACATGCATCATTTGGGCGCACAGCCCCCCTGCCCTTTGTTTTACTGTGGCTCCTGATGCCTGACATTTTGAAAAACTGTTCCTAACTGTCCATTTGGTTTGGTGGCACAACATAGTGTAGTCTTTCTCACCTGAGAACTTATGTTGAAAAAATGAATTAGGTGACAAATAAAGCTAATTTTATGTCTCTTCCCAGTCCCCTGGGCTTCACTCCTGAACATGGGGGATGTGGCCTGATAGGGCACAGGTGAGCAAAGTAGGGGGTGGGCTCTCTTGGGGGGACATGAAATTTCATAAGGAGGGGCACATCACTACTGGTTGCTGGATCTCAGGCTCATCCATCTCATTAACAATGTAGAAATATGGTACTGTTTTTGTGTAAGTGTATTCATATTTATATGCCAATTAATAAAGGTTTTACATTCTCTATACTTCTTTTCTGACACAAGCTGAAATTTCAATTGGTTTGGATTACATCAGACAGGTTGAGGGGCCCTGCTAATTGCAGTGATGAAAAGTGGGGCCCGACGTCAAAAGTTTGCTCACCCACCCCTGTTCTAGGGTACTTAAAAACATGGAGGCTGTATCAGAAATCTGCGCACGGGGGAAGGCTTACCTAACATGTACAAAGCTAGGAAAGGAGTACCACCTTTTGTGCAGCAGCAAATGGTGGAGCTGGTTGGAGTACTGGGGAATGCCTATAAATAAATAAAAATTGCCAATATTTTCAAACCTGTATATCTAAATTTAGATACCTCAGTTTGTCTTAAGGAACCCCGATTAGCAGAAGTGCTGAGTCCCTCCAATTCCCATCGAAGTCTGTCTCCATGCAAGAGTGCGCTGGACATAGTATGCAAGTCATCAGTGGCTCAAGAACACACTCTGCCAAGTTTATTGCACTGTAAGGCTGTGTCTACACGTGCCCCAGACTTTGAAATGGCCATGCAAATGGCCATTTCGAAGTTTACTAATGAAGCGCTGAAATGCATATTCAGCGCTTCATTAGCATGCGGGCGGCAGCCACGCTTCGAAATTGATGCTCCTTGCCGCCGCGCGTCGCGTCCAGATGGGACTCCTTTTCGAAAGGGATGCCGCCTACTTCAAAGTCCCCTTATTCCCATGAGCTCATGCCTTACAGTGCAATAAACTTGGCAGAGTGTGTTCTTAAGCCACTGATGACTTGCATACTATGTCCAGCGCACTCTTGCATGGAGACAGACTTCGATGGGAATTGGAGGGGCTCAGCACTTCTGCTAATCGGGGTTCCTTAAGACAAACTGAGGTATCTAAATTTAGATATACAGGTTTGAAAATATTGGCAATTTTTATTTATTTATAGGCATTCCCCAGTACTCCAACCAGCTCCACCATTTGCTGCTGCACAAAAGGTGGTACTCCTTTCCTAGCTTTGTACATGTTAGGTAAGCCTCAATAAAATAAATGAGCTCATGGGAATAAGGGGACTTCGAAGTAGGCGGCGTCCTTTCGAAAAGGAGTCCCGTCTGGATGCGCCGCGCAGCGGCAAGGAGCGTCAGTTTCGAAGCGCGGCTGCTGCCCGCATGCTAATGAAGCGCTGAATATGCATTTCAGCGCTTCATTAGTAAACTTCGAAATGGCCATTTGCATGGCCATTTCGAAGTTTGGGGCACGTGTAGACACAGCCTAAATGAGCTTGGCGACGTTTTCTGAAAATTAATATTCTCTTTCCCTTAGGACAAGCAGTCCTGTAGCACCTTAAAGACTCAGAAATTGATTAGGCCATGAGCTTTCATGGGAAAGACTCACTTCCTCAGCTGAATGATTCATTGGAAGAAGTGGGTCTTACCTAGAAAAGCTTGTGAGCTAATAAATGTTAGTCTTTAAGGTGCTATAGATGAAGATGGCTACCCTTTGGTGGGTATTCTTTTCCTTGTGAGTGCTGGTTACTGCCTCTGGTTTCCTTTTGCTCTAGACCAAGGGTGCACAAAGCGTGTGTGTGGGATTTTATAAGGTGGGCACAGCACAATGTGCTGCTGAGTCTCAGGCTCACCCATCTCATTAAAAATGTTACTGTTTTATGTATGTATATTAATATTTACATACCAATTAATAAAGTTCTACATACTTATTTTTTTACACGTTAAATTTTTTTTTCATATGAACATAACTGAATTTTTCATCAGTTTGGATTACATTGATAGATTAAGGGAGAGACCCTGCTAAAAAGTGGGGCTTGACATAAAAAAGTTTGCTTATCCCCTGCTCTAGAACTTGATCTATGCTGTCCATCTATTAAATGACTGTAGTGCCTGCTAAAGAGAAGCAAAAGTACAGCAAAAGATGATATCAATTGTAAGTAACCAATAAAGTTTAGTGAGCGGGGGAGTCATTTGCAGGAGATGGGGAGTCAAATGCCCTTGTAAAGTCCACTTACCTTGTGGAGTAGCGTAAGCGGCTACTGTTTTCTCCCTTCCCACAATCATGCTGTATTTATTCTGTTTCTTGCCTTCCTGCCCGCAGCAGCATTGATGTGCTCAGAGCTTCTGAAGAAGTTTACTTTCCAGAAAATGTCAATCATGGCAGGAGAAACACTCAGAGCCTTGCGATTCAGTGATGCTGGAACAATTTGTGTAGTGAGGGTGATGGGAGCCATTGAGGAAAACTGTAAACACTATATATGACAGAAACCACTTAAAGGCAGAGGGTGCTACTACAACCCCAAAACTGCTAGCTCCAGACCCTGTGTTAGGACTAGGGGTTGATTGCGCACGCGGAAGGAAAAGAGAGAGACTTGGACTGTGTCTGCACTAGACTAAGTAAGTTGACCACAGATACACAATTCTAACTACAGCAAAAAATCAGTCCAGTAGCACTTTAGAGACTAACAAAATCTTTAAAGTGCTACTGAACTGCTTTTTTTTGATAGTTTATAGACTAGCACGGCTATCTGTTACTAACTATGGCAATTGCTTAGTTAGAATCAGCCTATCTGGTTGGCTTACTTCACTGTCTCTACTGAGCAAGGTCAACAGGAAAGTTTCTCCTGTTGACCTCTTAACATGCAAAATCAATCCCCGGAAGATCAACCCTGAGTGGGCCGACATTCCAGGCTAGTGTAGACATAGCCTTGGAAGATCTAGACTTGGACTCCAAGTCAGCGAAGCACTTGCTTAATTTTCAAGCATGTGCTTAAATCCATCCCTGTTCAGCATGGCTATGTCTACACATGCCCCAAACTTCGAAATGGCCATGCAAATGGCCATTTCGAAGTTTACTAATGAAGCGCTGAAATGCATATTCAGCGCTTCATTAGCATGCGGGCTGCCACGGCGCTTCGAAATTGACGCGCCTTGCCGCTGCGCGGTGCGTCCAGACGGGGCTCCTTTTCGAAAGGACCCCGGCTACTTCGAAATCCCCTTATTCCCATGAGCAGATGGGAATAAGGGGACTTCGAAGTAGCTGGGGTCCTTTCGAAAAGGAGCCCCATCTGCATGAGCCGCGCAGCGGTGAGCCGCGTCAATTTCGAAGTGCCGCAGCCGCCCGCATGCTAATGAGGTGCTGAATATGTATTTCAGTGCTTCATTAGTAAACTTTGAAATGGCCATTTGCATGGCAGTTTCGAACTTTTTGGCTAGTGTAGACACGGCCCATGAGAGAAAATTGAATTTAATTCAGTTAGCTCAAATTTACCATATGCCTGTCTTCAGTGTAAAGACCATTAGCTCAACTTTGGGTGCGCTAATTTCAAGATTACAAAATCGCAGTTACCTGACAGTTATAGTGTCAAGCTCGAATTCCGAAGTTTGATTAAATGCAAGTGTGGAAGCGCCATGTCTTAAAAGCGAATTTATTAGCCTCCAGAGGTGTCCCATATGTAACCCACAATGCCCCTCTCAGTGCTCTGCTGTGGGCTCATGTAGTTTATGACAGCCTGAGGAATGCCTTCTTTCTTTCTATGCAGTTAGCCATGTGTGTGCATCTGCCCATTCAAATGGCCCCTGCAGGGAGTTCTTGGCTCTGTCTGTACACTTGCTATTTTTTCCTGTGCTGCCTAGCACCAGCCCCTGCCCTGCCATACCACATGTCAACAAGGCTGTGCTGGGGGTTGTGCTTGCATAACATGCTGATAAACATCTCAGCAGTTTATATTGGTGTGTGAAGTCCCTTCCCTCCCCCACGGGTGCCACGCAGTCTGGGTCTTTCCTGCGCTCAGCTACATCATGTGGGTAGCCCCCAATCCAACCCTATAAAAGGATGTGCCTGCTGTTGGTGCTGGCAATGTTGCCAGTCACAAGGGAAAGAGAGGGCTTTGCTGCTGCCCTGGGAAGCCTCCCCCAGTGGTTAAGATCCTGGAGGCTTTGCTGCTTCTGTAGGGAAGTTTTTCCCAGTGGTTAAGATAAGAGGACTTTGCTGCCACCGTGGGGAAGGAACAACTCCACTGGTCATTCACTGACCGCCCCACCTTGGCCCATATCTGGGCTTGCTGCTGCTGCTGCCGGGGAAAAGTCTCCCTTGGTGGCTAAGTGGCTCGCTGCCGACAGGGGAGGACCATTTCAACTGGTCATCCAGTGACAACCTCTTGGCCCATACGTGGGCTTGCTGCCGCTGGGGGAAAACGAACAATTATTTTTTTCTGCAGTGAGGGGAGGTGGGATGAATGGTCAGTTGAGAACACAGCCACTGAACCCATGTTGGCACTATAATGTAGGGGGAAACCAAAAATTCTTTCTGCCTACATTCTTCTCAATGTAAGAAACATTCTGGGCCTCTGCATTATTTTCAGGGATCACATTTCAGCAATGATGGGAGGTGGAATGGATGACCAATTGAGAATACAGTCGCTGCACCCGTGTTGGCGATGGAACCAAAAATTCATTCTTGTACTTGACTGTCTTTTGCACTGTTTCCAGGGACTGACATATTTTCAGGGATCAGGAGGGGGCAGATGAAAATGCAATGGGGAAAGATGACGTCAAGACCAATGAGCATATCCAGAATGCTACAGGGATGTGGGATAGGATGCCACCATGCACTACTGCAACAGTCGATGTTAGCCAATGTGGTGTGTGGCAGCAATGATTCGACTTTGTGGGGAGCACAGTGTGAAGTGAGGATGGTGAAAATTTAACTTATAAATTCACATATTAGAAAATCAATCAAAATAAACCTGAATTTATCTCACAGTGTAGATGCAGCCTAAGTATCCTGTTGTCATATTGGCAAAAAAAGAATCAAGCATGGAGTCCACCTACGACCACCCATCTGAACTCATTAAACAAATTACTCTTGGGGGAATTCTGCACCAAAAAGTTAAAAATTCTTGACATAATATTTTAAAATTCTGCAGGTTACATTTGGCGGTAAATAGTGCAAAAGGTCCAGCACGGCAGTGGGGAGCACAAGCTGCTGGCTGCAGAAAGGTGGGAGAACCCCATGCAGCCGACCACCCTGGGACACAGACTCAGCAATGAGGCTGCACCTGATCCTGACACAGACCAAGACTTAGGTCTTCCCCAGAAACACTCTGGGACTTTGCCTCTCTGAGTCAGGTACATCGTGTGTGGCATAAGATGGCTCAGTCAGGTAGGATCCAAGCGTGGAGGGTTTCAATGTGGTGGTCTTGGTGTGGGTGGATATGAATGTACAGAAACTTATTAGGAGAAAGTTCCAGGTATAAGGACAATGGGACTCCATAGGGACTTCCAGGTGAAGGTGGGTGAGGCTCAGCAGAGGGGTCATGGTGTGGGGGTCTCAGCATGGGTCTGGGTGCTGGTGAGTGGGGCTTGGTGGGGTGACAGTCTAGGTGCAGCTAGTTGTGAGTCACTGGCATGGGCATCTGGATGTTGGGGCACTAGGTGTTGCAGTTGGGTGGTGGTCTTAGTACAGGAGCTGCAGAGGCTGAGGTACAGTGATGTGCGGTTTGGATATAGAGGATAATGGGGTTCTTTAGGTATCAGATGAACCTTGGCAAGAGTGTCTGGGGATGGGAGGTCTGGATACATGGGCATCCATTGGGTGGATGCAGGAACCACTCTGTGTACGGTGAACCTCTCCCCTCACAGCTGAGTATCGAGGGGAAGCAGGAGAAGATGCTGAGCTACCTGCAGCTTGGAGTGGCCTGACATAGCCCCAGCTGCTCCTTGCAAAGGAAGAGTAGTAAATGCACAGCCAGATTATTCCAGACTCCATGACCCAGGAGTTCTACTGATAGGTATGGTGATTGCAGTTAGTGCTTATGTATCTTTAAAAATACATTTTGGCTCAGTCTACCTCAGGATTTAGAACACTATCAGTGCTTTCCTAGCAAGAGCTGGTTTTAAACATGGCTCTCATTAATGTGATTAGACTTTGGACAAGGTCTGACAGTATAAAAATTTTAAAATGAACAAAGAGGGTGTTCGAATTCCTTTATAGCCAAGCTGGCTGGCTATTCCCACTAATGCTGGCCCAGGAAATTGTTGGTATGCTATCTGGAGTCTGTCTTCCACACAGGCACTTTTTGTGGACCTACAAAATGCAATGACTAAGGCCAAAGACATTATCTGTTCTTGGTTGTAGAGGTGACCCATTTGAACTCTTTTGGGTAATCTGCCTGTCCATGATACCACTCAGTCTTCCCTGTTGTATTGGTTTCCCATTCATCCCCTTCCTGACTACTGTCAAAAACTGCAGTCATTGGATTCATCATAAAAAGCATCCATAAACAGGAAGTTTCTTTGTAATTTTACTTCAGGGAGAGGGGTGGAGTGGTTAGCATGCAAATGGAAAGTAAGAGCTACTTAGATGAGAATCAGGCAGATGAATCAGCGGGTTTGGTCTGTTCTGTTTTTGAAACATTTTTCTTTCCTGTCAGATTAACATTATTGGGCTGGATTCTCCAGTCGATCAGGTTGCTTAGGCGGGGCAAACTGAACTGAAAATGACTGGTGATTTACACTGGAAATCTTTGTAAAGGGAATCACGGGCAGCACAAAATTGACAGAGCTACTTTTTGTGTCACTTCTGCTGCCAAAATACACTTCTTCTTCTGCGAGACCCCCTTGACTGGTGCAAAGGAAACAAGGATTGGTCTGGGATACACAGGTTGTGGTGAGGAAATAACTTGTTTCAAACTAAAAAAAAATTCCCTTGCAGCTTTAAATTATGCCGGAGCTGGGCAGCTGAGAATCAGGGAGCTGGGACTGGCTGCCTGTCAGTTGATACGCTCTACTAGGCTTGAATTCTGCTCAGAGGCAGTGGCAGTGCTAGCCTGTGGCTTCTTTTCAACACACAGTTACAAATGAGTAGTCACAGAGAAGTAGCCTTGTTAATCTGTATTTTCACAAAACAAAGAGCAGTCCTGTAGCACTTTAGAGACTAACAAAATAATTTATTAGGTGATGAACTTTCATGGGACAGGCCCACTTCTTCAGATCTGGAAAATTCTGATAAATGTAAATTGACACAAAGAGAATTTAACAAAAAGATAAAAAAAAATGAAAACTGACAAATCAGCTACATAGGCCAGAAAGACCAGGGAGAGAGGGAAAGAAAATTACTTACTGGCCGTGTCTACACTAGTCCCAAACTTCGAAATGGCCATATAAATGGCCATTTCAAAGTTTACTAATGAAGCACTGAAATACATATTCAGTGCCTCATTAACATGCGGGCGGCCGCGGCACTTCGAAATTGATGTGGCTCGCCGCTGTGCGGCTCGTCCCGACAGGGCTCCTTTTCAAAAGGACCCTGCCTACTTCAAAGTCCCCTTATTCTCATCTGCTCATAGGAATAAGGGGACTTCGAAGTAGCCGGGGTCCTTTCGAAAAAGAGCCCCTTTGGGATGAGCCGCTTGGCGGCGAGCCGCATCAATTTCGAAGTGCCATGGCTGCCCGCATGCTAATGAGGCATTGAATATGTATTTCAGCACTTCATTAGTAAACTTCGAAATGGCCATTTCGAAGTTTGGGGCTAGTGTAGACATAGCCACTGTGAGTCATGTTAAAGCCTCTTTGTTTCTTTGAGTGTAGCAGGTCATAGCATTCAAGACCTGAAAGCCTGCATACTGAAACAAAGAGACTTTAGCACCAGATTACAAAGGGAGACATCTGAATTAGAGTTCATTCTTAAGTTTGATACTTCACACCTTGGTCTCAATAAAGATATCAATGACTTTACACATTACAAGAAGAGTTTCCCCATATTTGATATTTGTTATGATCATACACAGCCCACTTAACTTAGTAAACACTTGCAAAAAGTAATTTTCTTTCTCCTCTTAAAGTGTTACAGGACGATTTGTTTTGTGACATTACAAATTAAATAGATCTAAAAAGTGGATATTCTTTTGGCTGTTAAAGTGCTCAGGAATCTGAATATGCATAAACTGGCAAGTGAGCACTTTAATTTTGCAGGACACACTATTAAAGACTTTAAGGTTTGAGTATTTAAAGAGATTTTTAACACCAGTTTACAAAGGGAAGCATCTGAATTGGAACTGATTTGCATGTTTGATACCTATCACCGGGGACTCAACAAAGATCTCAATTATTTTACACATTTCAAGGACAATTTCCCCTCCTTTGATATTTGCAGAGATGGCAGACATCCCACTTAACTGACACTTTGCAGAGGGTTTTTTCTCTACCCACCTCTTTCCTTCCCCCTCTTAATTTTAAATTTTTACATTTAGCTGATTCCTCACTTTTCTCTCAGTACTGCTCCAGAAGCTGAGGAAGTGGGTCTTTCCCATGAAAGCTCATGACCTAATAAATAATTTTGTTAGTCTTTAAGGTGCTATAGGACTGCTTGCTTTGTTTTGCGATGATACAGACTAACATGGTTACCCCTCTGAGACCATTCATAGGAAGTTATTTTTTAATCTGATGAGACTTCTTATTGCTGGCTTCTTTTTTTGCAGATTGTTAAAAACCTTAGTACTACTTGGCAAGATGCCACATTCCTTAACAGAACAGCGTTCCTCTGATGTTTTGGTTGTCACAATACTGCATTGGTTACTCAGAGCTGCATTCCATCTAGGCCTAGGGGTTAGTTGTTTGTGATGTGAACAGCTGTAGCAGGTAAACCAAAAGGTGAAATCCAGACTCCAAATAAGTCAGTGGCAAAACTCTCCTTGACTTTAATGGGGCCAGGATTTCAGCTGTTATTCTAGTAGTACAAGTGAACTGATCTGTACTTAGTTTGTTTTCAGAAGAACGTACTGGGGAAAGAATTTCTGGTTCCTATTCCGGAGTGGCTCTGTCTTCCTTAGGTAATTTGATTGCTCTGTGCATCATTAACTAATTTATGAAATGAGGATGAGAATACCACCTGGCTTCACAGAGTTGCTGAGAGATTTGATTGCTGGTGAAGCAATCCAACATTCTCCTATAATATGTACCTCTGGCAGAAAGGGTGGTTTGGTAGATACTCCCTTACCACAGTGTGTAGTCGTATTCTGGCAGAACTAATGCAGCCTGAAGAAAAGTGGCACATACAGCTGTTAGCTATTCCAAATGAAAAAACAAATATAATTGATTCCCTTTGCATTTTCCTCCATTAGATATATGTCAATTTCCAAAAGACAACTAGATGGGCTTGTGGTCAGAGGGAGCCTTGCAGATATCTAAGGGGTTGATTTTTAATGAAAGAATGTCAGAGCTGACGCATTTCTTTTTACATTAATAACTGATGCAGGAAGCCCAGATGTCCAGGGCTACAAACTGCCAACTCTGGAGTGCCAGTGGCTCAGCCTTGGCACAAATTAAGCACCAGGGAGGAGCAGGGGGAGTAGGAAGGGAAAGGCAATCTCTATTGCTGTTTTTAAAACACAACAGTAGTCTTCCAACTGTTTAAAATGTGCATATGCTATTGTGGAGGTCTCTTGGCTCTGCATCCTGCTATGATTATGCAGCCTACTGCCTCTGGAGCCTTTCAACTTGCTGCCTTTTACATTCATATGCTCATTTCTGTGCCACACCATGGAATTTATAACACGTAAGTCAGGTGGCAGATCATGAGGGCGTGGATTAGAGTTTTGGCAGTGGGGATAGAAGGAAAAGAAAGTAAATGTTATAACTCTAAAGAAGTATTAGCTCTCGGATCTGAACATGACCTAAATCTGGGGGTAAGAGAGAGGGATGAGTCAAAAGTGATTCCCAGGTTACTGGCCTGAGGGATGGTGGTATTGTCAGCTGTGACAGAGAATGGCAGGAGGAAAAGGGCTGCAAAGAAAATTATCACTTTTACATACCTGCAACTCAAATTCTTTCAGCTATTTTGGATTGACACCAGTGAAACTTTCATTGACTTCAATGGACCTATGCTGGATTCAGCCCAGTGGAAATGAGAACCTAATCTGGCCCATTGACCTCAGGGGAGTTTCTCCTCATTTACACTGGGATGTGTGAGAAGCTCTTGAAGTAGAAAATATTGTTACTTAAGCATACCTGTTTCCTGTCTGAAGGCTAATACCTTAGAAAAGCAAGAGTTCCTTTGTAAATGATGTGTGGGTGCTCAAGGTCCTAGAGCCGGGCCAGGCAACATACGGCTGTCCAAAACACCAGACGCAGCCTACAGTGCTGCTGAAGCTGCGGGGAGGCTCCCTGCCTGCCACACCCCCTGCACCCTGCCAGCTGCAGGGGTCTCTGAGACTCTGAGAGATGCCACAAGCGGGAATGGGGGTCAGTGTGGAGCAGGGTAGGCTGGGGACAAGTCACTCCCTGCTGCTGGTGCCAATGTGCTTCAGGAGAAGACCTGGGAACTACAAGCTTTGGGCTACAAACTGTGGCATGTTGGGAGACCTTTCTGGTTCCTGTCAGGATGGAACCTCTGTCTCCCCACCAGTCCCACCCCAGCAGGGTCTCAGCACTGACTGAGCTGGGAGCATAGCACATAGGCTGCAAGCAGAGAGAAAGTTGCTGAACTGCAATCCTGTTTTATGTTCTTTACAGAATAAAGTCTATTCCTGGGGGTTTCTTTATGTGGGACTGGTGTGAGGTGCACACACTGACGTACAGTGCAGAATACACAAAGGATCCTAAGGCCAAGTCTCCCAAAGTTGTGTAAAAAGTCACAAAGCTTCCACTATGTTGAATAAGCTCCCACTGGGCTAGTGAACAGGAGGGGCTACATCCCCCTGAAGTGTGGGGCCCAGAGTGCTTTCCCTGGTCTGCGCTATGGATGGGATAGATCTACTTGGACTTGTTTTGGGCACCACCAAAATTATGCAATCCTAGTGCCCATGCCATTGTGTGCTCTCCTGCACTGGTGTCTCCCACCCTTTTAAAGCCAATGAATTTTTTGAAATACCTTTTCTTGATAGCCCAACTTGGCAATTCATTATTGTTTGCAGTTGCCAGGCTACCCATGGTGGCTACATGCTCTGACTTAGAGTAGACAAGAGATACTGGTTCTCCTGAGCTTATTGGGAAATGAGGCTCGGAATTTATGAGCAGATTGCCCTGAGGATGGGGAAGGAGTGATGGGACAGGGACAAGCAATAGTGCTGTGTGAAAGTGAGGGAGCTGGGGCAGGCATATGAGACGCAGTGGTGGATCAGCCAGTGGACCAAGGGAGCCTATGTCAAGGAGCCTCAGCCTATTGGGGCACCCAGAAAAATAGATGCCCCCCGATCTGCTTCTCCCTCCGACTTGGCACCCTTATTGGGGAGTAGAGCCAAGGTGAAGGGGTTTGCCTTACTCTGCCGTCCTGCTGCAGGGAGCAGGGAAGCCCCTCAACCCATCCCATTTCCCCAACAGGAGCACTAGGGGTGGGGCAGGAGGGGAGAGAATGCAGGCAGAAGGGGTAGGGAGTGTTCCCCACTTGCTCAGGTCCAGGGCCCCACAAAATCTTAACGCATGTCTGATGAGAAGGGCAGAGAGGTCAAGAGTCAATCCAGTGCCAAGCCACAGACTTGCTGCTTTTACAAAACGCTGCATGCCATGCTTGGTGAATACTGCATCCCATCCCTGTCCACGCACCACCATGGATACCTCCAAAGAACGCAAGTCAGGAGGCCCTGGCCTGGATGAGGACAAGGAGGAAGATGTGGAGTATGTGAGTCAGGGGGATCCAGCTGTGCCATGAGCTTGTTTAAGGCTCCATAACAGTCTAGTAAGTCTCAGCAGCTGAGCACAGGCAAACCCAATGCTAGGGAAGAATCCTTGGGCAAGCAAGTAAATTATGTCCCATTACAATGATGGTGCCCCCAGCTTAACAGGACAAAGTTATCAACTGTCATTAATTTAGTCGCATTTGAAGAGACAGCAGTAGACCAAAGAGAGGGAGCACTGTCATCTGCTTTTCAGTCCTTTCTACAGGTAGACACAAGCTGTTTAGGTACATGGGGATGTGCCTTGAATCCTACTGAGTATGGGATGAGGAGGTTTATAAGACATTCTTTTTCCTGTAGGCATGATTGTGAATTGATATCCTGGTATACTCATCCCTGCTATGCACCCACTTGCTTAGTTCTACGGGAAGCAGACCCAAACTTTTTAATGGTGTTTAATGACTTAAAGGTACCTGAGGGTATATCCATTCTTCTTGAATGTCTAGTAACCTGAAAACTTATGTCATAAATGTGTTATTATTGGGCAAATATGAAAAACTGACTAACTTCAGATACAGAAATGATATATGTGTACTATTGCCCGAGGGGTCTGGACACACAAGCAATAATTAATGTGGGCGCCTGGTGTCAGTGCCCCAGCAGAAGAATGGCTTCATCTTCCTGCCATCCATATCTGTGACCTTGGAATCAGTGGTGAAATCCTTTCTCCCACACCTATTATGTGATGGGAAAAAGAAAAAAGATGATATCAAGGTGGAAAAGATTCATGGTATCAAAGAGTAAGTTAAACATTAGGAATGGGAGAAAACTTGATGCAATTGATAAATTCAAACAAACAGTGGAAACAAACAGACATAAAACCTAAAACCTAAATATAACAGTCCCTTGGCTAGGTGGAAACAAATGGTAAGTATTCCCTAAAATGCATTAAGCTTTTGCCTTGTCACAGAATCGCAGTGGTAACTACAGGGTTGCCCAGGACCTGCTACCCTTGGATCAGTTGAAAAAAGCCACCTGGGGAGTCTACCAATGTCTGGAACTCTAGTGAAGAGGCGCCACTGTTGGATGGAATTGTGTCCAGATGGTAGATGGGTGGTGTCCCTCTTTTCTCTGTCATTGCTGCTGCTGGGCCTTTTCCTTGCTGTTGGATGGCGATTTGTAGGAATCAATGTACATGCTGCCACTAGGGCAGACAGCCTCAAATGACTGCAGTGGAGTCCTTGTAGTAGTTTAGGAGCAGGATAAGCTCAAACCCACATGAAGCTGCATCAGGGGAGAATTTGTCTAATGAAGTGCTGCATATGCATCACAGCACTTCATTTGTAGTCTCCCATCAGCCTGATTACCATGCCCCCTTCAAAGAAGGGGGCAAATGTAGACATAGCCATAGATTACTCGTGACTGTTCAGATGCATTCTTAAGTGCTTATATAATTTTCATTTAAGTCTTAACAAGAGTTTTGCTTAAGAAATCTTCCAGAGTTTAATTACAAGACATGCAGCTGAATTATCTTGGATATATCATGTTGTTACATCAGGGATCAAATTGGCTTGAAAAGTTCTATATTAATTATTGATTAAAGGAACTTAGTCTACATCTACACTAGCCCCTTCCTTTCAGAAGGGGCATGGTAATGAGTGAGGTCAGAAAATGCTAATGAGGTGCTGCCATGAAAATGCAGTGTCTCATTAGCATAATGGCAGCCACAGAGATTTGAAAGTGCTGCTTTCGAATCGCGCACCGCTCGTGTTTACGGGGGCCTTTCGAAAGGACCTCCCAGTCTTTGAAAGCCCTTTATTCCTGTTCGGTTTCACCTCATTAGCATCTTCCAACCTCTCTCATTACCATGCCCTTTCTGAAAGGAAGGAGTTAGTGTAGATGCAGCTTTAGTGATAAAGGTTCATAAGTGAATTTGTTCAAGATCTTATGTAAAACTAAATGTTAGATGCACTGAATTACACTCAGATCCTGATGTAATGCTTGTATACTTTTAAGTAAGGTGACCATATCTACTTGTCCCAAATACAGGACAGGGAGATATGGTGGGAGGGGTGGCTCCTCCCAGCTCCATCAAGCCCTGGGGAGCCCAGAAGAAGGTGGCAGCTGCCGGCCCTCCCCTGGAGCCCCAGGGAAGTGGCAGCTGCCAGCGCTCCCAAGGAGCCCTGGGGAAGCAGCAGCCACCAGTCCTGCCCCAGAGCCCCAGGGAAGTGGCAAGGATGCGTCAGCTGCTCACGCTTCTCCGAGGCTTGAGGACATGACTTCTGTCAGCAGCTGCGTCTGCACAGCTGCTGGCGGAACAGGTCAGCGGGGGATGGGCTGAATATATGACAATTTTTCCCTTTTTAAAAATAAGTTGGGATGCCTTTTTGGTGTCCCAAATACGGGACTGTCCTGCCCAACACAGGACAGATGGTCACCTTCCTTTTTAGAGAATGGATGTTACCACAGAGACAAATTCTGTGTTCAAATATGTGAATGCAACTTCCCCTGGAAGGTGTGGGAATTGATGTAAACTACCTCAGTTCAACTTGTTTTCAGTTTCAGATGATTTAGGATCCAATTGCGAAGACCACTTACACACTTAACGTTAAACTCATGCTTAAACGCTTTCCTTAATTGGAGCTATAGCCTCTCCTAGGGCACTCTGATGTGCATTCATGAGTAAGACTTGCTGGTCTGAAGATTTCTTTTCTGCCTTTAATTACTATGCTCCTAATGGACCCAAGTGTGTTACGACCTCTCGTGGTTTAGATTCTATATGAACTAACAGACGTACCTGGCATTGATCAGCTCTTTAATTAAAGACATTTTTGAAAATAAATGAAAAATGTACATTTTTTTCAATCATAATATTTTACAAAGATGAAAAAAGTTAACTTCAAGGATGAAGAGGGGCTGAGGCTAGGTAGCTGAGGGTAGAGGATTCATGGAGGCTCAAGGTGGGGGACTCAAGGCAGAGGATGGGGGTGCAGAAGTCAAGGCAGTTGGGAGGGTGCAGAAGTTAGGGTAGTGGTCTCAGGAAAGGGAGTCGAGAGGAGGGGGTGTTATCAGGACCACCTGTGCCGGTGAGCGTTTGACATTGCTTCAGTGGCAGCTCCTCCCAGGGGGCCAGGGCGGCAGTCCCTGGCCAGTGGCTCCTCCTTGATGTGGTCAGGGCTATGCTCCCTGTCTAGTGATTCCCCTCGGGAAAGATCCAGGGCTGCATGCTTTTTGGGTGTGGGCGGGGGCTCTGTGAGCTGACCCTGGCCTCCAGCTGCCCCCTCTTAGCCTGAAGCCTATGGGGGTCAGCACTCTGGGGCAGCCCCCAGCCTGTCTTTGGCCTCCAGGTCTGCAGCTCCTCCACGGAGTTTTTGCTTAGGGTAATGGCCACCCCGTCCTGCAGCTTCTTTGGTGAGGGCAAGGGGGAGGCAGCACTAAGAGGGCTGACTCGCCTCCAGCTGGTCATTGCCCCAGCCCTGCACTGGTTTGTGGGGGGAGATGGCACTTTAGGGGCTACCCCCAGCTTACAGTGGCCGCCTCTATCCTGCAGCCTGTTTGATGGGGCACTCCAGCAGCTGGCCAGGCTCCAGGTGCTGGCCCCAACCTCCAGTGCCCCCAGTGGCCTACAGGATGTTGGGAGGCACCAGGCTCTGGATGTTGCCCTTCCCTCCTGCAGACACCTCCCCACATGGTCTGTTGGCTGTTGCAGTGGGAGGTGAAGCTCTGGGGGCTGTTCCCAGCCTCCAGGAGCTCCCCTTACCTCACAGCCTGCAGGCTGTCTGAGGGGAGACTACAGGGGACAGCCCCCCATTTATACCTGTGTGGCCTCCAGGCTGTTGGGAGGCGGCAGGGAGAACAACCAGACTCCAGGGACTGCACCTTCCTCCTGCAGGTAAGAAGCAGGACTGAGCCCTATTGCAACACCACTGGATGCCTTTGAGATTGTAACAAAGAAACTTTTAATAACAAGGGAGGGAAGTAGTTTGGCATTAATTTGGGATAAGACCACAAATAGAGCTGACAAACAAAACCATGAGTAAAAGTCCAACCCCAAATAGGTTGAACAGTGAGTGTCCTTTTCCTCTCAGGTTCTTAAGTCCAGCAACCCAAATGTCCCCTTCACAACTGCTACATCTACACTAAAGAGTTTTCGCAACAAAACTTGCAGACCATCTACTCACAAAATGCGCTTTGTTGACAGCTGCGTAGATGCTCCGAGGGGCCCTCTTGTTGACAGAGCTGGTCAATAGATTGATTTGCTTTTATGCGTAGACGCGATTGGCAACAGTTTTGCCCAACTTCTCGTCCAACAGTGACTACTGTAGACAGATGCTTCTAGACTCAACATAGCCAAGAAGTTTAAGGAATTTAACAGGATGTGGGTCTTCTTCTGCAGCAATAAAGAATTGACCACATGGTCACACTAGTGACTTCCCCCCTTTTGATGAAAAGTTTCTTTGCTACACTTAGACTCTGTGCTTGCGAGTGGGTAAGCATTGCCTCTCCGAGGTGCCGAGGAGTGTTGTGGGAATTTCCCAGGTTACTGAGCAGGAGCTCAGCTGCTTCTGTGTTGGAAGGATGGAGAGGAACCCCCAGAAACTGAACATAGCCCTGAGAGCTGCTGACTCCACCTGCAGAGGGATACAGCCGTGAAGCTGTGTGCACCAAAATGAAAAATGGCACTGAGATGCAGTACCTGGGGGCTTTGCTCCACCCTAGGTCCGCACACAGGAGGATTAATAAGGATTTGGGAGAGCGATAGCTCAGTGGTTTGAACATTGGCCCACTAAACCCAAAGTTGCGACTTCTGCCTTTGAAGGCGCCATTTAGGGACCCGGCGAAAAGAGATTTAAAAAAGGGATGGTGTTTGGTCCTGCCAAGGGGGCGGGGGGGAACTGGACTCGATGATCTCGTGAGGTCCCTTCCAGCTCTCTGAGCTGTGTATCTCCATAGTTTATTTTATCACACGCCCCGCCAAGTCAATCCCGCTCCACCAGACACGGCCCCTCACGTAGAGCCTTTCGGTTCCCTTCTGTGCGGACAGCCCACCCTGCTACGCCGGGGAAGTGACACAAGAGACAGCCCAAGCACCCAGCCTGGAGGCAGGCGGAGCCGGAGCCTGCGTCTGCGTCTGCGTCCCGCTCACCGTGGGAGGAGCAGCGCTGGGCGGAGTTGGGTGACGCGCTCTCCCTGCGCCTGCCCGGCCGGCCTGCGGCAGCAGCGGCGCGTGTGGCTTCAGCCAGCGGCATGGGCGGCTCGGGGCGCCGCGCGGGTTTGGATCCGGTGCGCAACTTCGAGCGCTGGAAGAAGAAATACACCCGGCGCAAGGACAAGCTGCGGCTGCAGCGGAAGCAGCAGAAGCGGCCGGCGTGGGAGGTGGAGCGCGAGGCAGTCGCCCGGCTGGAGCAGCGCTACCCGGAGGTGAGGGCCCGGGCCCGGGCCCGAGGGCACGTAGCATGGGAAGGGAGCCGTGCTGCGGCACCGCCCTGCAGTGAAGGGCCCCGGGGGTGGGAAGGAGCACGGTCTGTGGTAAGGGCCATAGTCTGGGGCTTGCTAAGTCATCCTGGGGCTAGGGGCACCCAGGTGTCCTTAGGAGGGTTCACTGCCTGGTGGTTGCAGAGGTGTCCGGGGGCCCCTGGTGGGTTGGGAATGTCCGTGGGTTGCAGGGCTGCCCTAGGCCGAGGAGCATTAGCCACTGGCAGTGAAAAGGGGCATCGCAGGTGAGGGGGGCACCCCGTGGGTGCTGTCTCGAGGACGCTGGCCTGGAATCGTGCTGCTTCAGAAGGGAGGAGTACCTGCTAGGAGAGGTGCTGGCTCGAGTTTCAGCTTACCCGTTAGACGCATTGCCCAGCTAGAAAGGTCCTTTCTGCCCATCGGGGAGACATTCACCAAAGGGGTAAGTCTTCCACCTGAATCGGGCAGGCTGTGATGGGATCCACATGTAGTGTGTTTGTGTGGGGAGCTACAAAAGCAGCTCTGGGCTGGGGCCTAGCTCAGCTGTGGTATTACTGGGGGGGCATTTGCTGTGGGAGATGTGATGACATCAGCTGATTAGAGTAGCAGGGAAGGAAGGGGATACCAGCTGGTTTCAGCTGAGCGACTCTGCAGAGGAGAGTGGGGCCCTCTAGTTTCGAAGATTGCAGGATGGGGAAAAAGTGTGTGTATGACCGAGGGAGGAAGTGGTTCGTTCTGTACTGGTTGTAATTGTTTTGGTACTGGGGATGGTGCTTATTTGTTATGGAGGTTGTAAAACTCTGCTTCGCTTTTAGCAAGTGGAAAGGTTCTTTAACTGCGGGGACCCCACCAGGAAAGTGTAAATGACCTGATGCTTCTTATCTCATTGATTTCTCCAACAGGAGCAGGAGAGGGCAACTAGGATCAGTTTCTCTCTGAGGCTGCTGCAAAGTCAGTCAGATCCTGTGCAGTGACTAAGTCTTTGTCTGCACTACCTTTTTTTTTTAACCACTTTGGTAAAACTTCTGTGGCTCTGAGATGTGAAGAAAGATCCCCCAACTGACATCAGTTTCACTGACAAAAGTGCTGATGTGACAGGAGAGGCAGAAGACATTCTGTTGCTAGCATAGCTACTGTTGCTTTCTGAGGGTGGTTTAATTATGCCGATGGAGGAGATCTGTGTCCTGTGGGCATAAAGCAACTATATGGGAGATTTTAAAGTGATGCTGTTGTAAAAGATGTAATGCAGATATAGCCTGGGATGAGAGGGATGGATGCATGAGAGAATGGTATTGGGTCTCTCTTACTGCCTAGCGGGGATGTCTTTGTGTATTGGAGAGTAGAGGGAGAAAAGGTTTCCAATCATTTCAACACTGTGGCAAAGATGATGAGATTAAACAAGTTGTTTGTAGCCAATATTCACTATAATTTTACTCACCCATGTGAGAATCAATGACTGTTGTGTGCACCACTGTGGCGGTGATTGGTACTGTTTGACTGGGCAGCAGCTCTGGAGCTTTCCGCAGCTGGAGGAGGTTTGTGGAGGTGGGTCTGAACTGTTTGCTGCTTGGAGTGTCCCAGCCAGTGGTGAGTTACTTGCACCCAGGAGCACCGATCCATTTGAGGGCCCCTGAAGAAATGGGCTCCTTGAGTCTTGACAGAAGCCACAAGCTTCTGGGCTCTGGTAGGAGCTACTGAGATGAAATCCCTGTGCTGTGACAAGAACTCAGCACTTCCGGCTCCACACGGAGATTAGATTTCAGAGGCAAGGACTTCACAGTCCCTGACACCTTTTTCACAGCTGTGAAACTGGTAGGGCTCTAATTATTACGAAGAGGCAGTAATCTTTTGATGGATATGATTCAGTAAACTTCCGTTGTAGGATTCCACACTAGCGCACCTTACACGTTATCTCAGAAAAGTCATTTGGCCTGAAGATGGTTAAATAAAATTGCTTAAGTTATTCACCATAATTAAAATTAGTCCAGTTTCTTTGTCTCCCCTGTACTTCAAACTGACCTGTTACTGCATCTTTGAATTTAATATAGAATTATATTTTGATTATTGTTGTATTCTGGCTACATATGGAAGGGGGGATGAAAAGGACTGTAGCTAAGAAAAAAGTTTAGGTTTTTTTTTTTTTTTTGGGGGGGTGGAGGGGTTCGTGTAGCATGTTTGGGCCCAGAGCTGCTCTGATTTTAACACACTAGGTTTCCCCCCTCCTGCCACTGACAGTGGTAGCACACTGACAGTGTGTGTGAGAGCACCTTAGCTGGTTGCATTTTAGAAAGAAAGGGCTGTTGTATAGATGACAACTAACAAAGATCTTCTTTTGGATTAAATGAAAAGCTTGGAGTTGTGAGACCAGGGCTCTTGCTCTTTTTTTGTAGGAACGTGTGGCTTAATATGGAGAGATGTTAACTCTTTGAAAGTCAAGCTGTAACTACATTTCTGTTAGAATATGGATTGGAATTACTGTTGTGATTCCAAAGAGAGTGAGTTGAGAAATCCTCAATCCTTCGGATTTTTAGGATTAAACCTTGTTGACGACTGACATGTTCTGCCTGGATTACATTAAGGATTTCCTGAGTTAGAGGACTTAAAATAGTTCCTTTTTGAATCGTCTGCCAAATTTCTTGTGTTTTTGTGTTCCTCTGCCTGCCAGTACATCTCAGCGTAGTGTAAAATTTAAAACGTGGGTCGCCTTTAATGTTGGCGCATGGATATGTTACTATACAAAGGCTATAATAGTGAAGTGTTCAAGCAATTTCACTGTCAGGGTTGGGTGCAGCCTTGCCACTAAGTCTATGCTGCAGGGCAGGTGGGGATTTTCAGGATGATATTCCACCTCTTGAGCAGCCAGATCATGGCCCTTGCCCTGACTGCTGTGCCTGCCCTGAAGAGGTGTGCGGCTGACACAAGCAGCTCCAGGGAAGCCTCAGGAAACTTTAGCCGGGGTGCCATTTAGGGAAGGTGGAGGGGCAACCTCCAGCCCCTTGTTCTGTACTGAAGGTTTGCTCATGGTGTACAACCCAGCTCCATTTGGACCTCTTACCTGCTGTACCATGCAGGCAAGTTCCCTCCTCCAGGAGCCAGGGTTTTCCCATGATCAGTTTCCTTCAACGCACTCAAGCTCCTGGGGATGGGCAGACAAAGGAGGTGGTCTGTTGGTGGGGGGAAATATAGGGTACCCCAGGACTGAGGTGTGGGAGGAAGCACAGGGCCTGGGTCAGATGGGGAAAAAGCTGGAGAATTCCTAGTAGTGGGATAGCTTTAGAAAAATAGAGAGAAATTCTGCTTTTAGGGTTGATACTGTTTTATCAGCTATTTAGTGTGAACAGTTGCATGTCATGCCTTCAGTTTTTTTGGCAAGTAGTATATGGAATGCTTAAACCTTGATTAAGTATCTTAGCATTTTGTTACAAGAGGATGTTGCTGAAGACCCTAGATTAGCAGTTCCCGGCCTTTATGAGACCGAGACCCATTTCGACAATTGAGGAAGATGTGGTGACCCAAGGTAATTCAAAACCAGGGGAGGTGTGTGTAGTGGGGAGAGGAGGTTCTCCCCTGGGAAGAACACCCCCTCCGCACCCTGCTTCCTGGCTTTTACCCATCTCAGTCCCAAAATGCCCCCCCACCCTCCGGTCTTAAACTCCTCTCAGCTAGGGTTGCCAGATTTTTGGAAAACTTTTGTGGGACAGGCAGCCCCACCTGCAGGATCCGCAGCCAGGGCTGCCTGTCCTGCATAAGATTTTCAAAAGCTGGGGCGGGGTGGGGTGGGCAGACCTTGGCAACCCTGCATCTGGAAGCTGGCTGGGAAGCAGAGTCCTGGCCAACAGCACAAGCTGCAGGATCCCCAGCTGGCAGGGCAGAGATCTGGGAGCCAGCTGGGGTGTGGAGTCCTGGCTGGCTCTCAGCCCCCTGCACCACAACTGACAAGTTCCGGGCGCTGCTATTGCTGCCTCCCACTGCTTCTTCCCTAGTGGCTCTGCTGCTGCCTCCTCTGCATGGTGCTCCCCAGCCTTCCTACTCTCTTCCCCCACTTGCAAAGTGAGCAGTTCCCTGCTCTGCTTTGCTGAAATGGGACTCAATTTAATTGGTTTAATGGATGGATCCCTCCTGCTGGCCGTTAAACCAGTGAAATTGCAGCAAGGCAGGGCAGGGACTGAGCGCTGGAGGAATGAGTGGCGGCAGAGCTGCAAATGGCTTCTTGAAGAGCCACCCAGCTGGTGACCCTTACCAAACCTAGTCACGGCCAATAGGCTGGGAAACCCAGCCGTAGGTTGGTGTTTAAGATCTCAGTTGAACTGCTGCTGTATGTACTAGAATAATATTGAGAGTGTATTTTGCTATACTTTCTGTATTTCAAGATTCATTGATTAGAAAAAATTGTTGAAGTTAGATAAACCTAATGTAGATGCATGAACGTTGTTTTGGTTGGGGTCTTGACTCCCCGCTCCCAAACAAAACAAAACAAAACAAAAGCCTCACAACTACACACCATAGGTAGGTTTGTAATTTGTGCCCCCATGTGGGGCCCTAATGGCCTGACTGGAACTTGTGCCCAAATATAGAGATCACAGTACACATATGTATAGATACAAGACCTTTTACTTCCCATTATCTGGTTGAGATTGAGTGCCAGGTACCTCTAGAATTAAGCCACTTAAAATTCTACCTGTGTTATCAGCAAGTTAAAAAGGATGTGATTTAAATTCTGTGGTGCCCTTATATTCTGCCACTGATTAAGTTCTTTTGTTTCAGATAAACCCAAAAGAAATTGAAAGATTTTCAGATTTCCCATTGTCAAAGAAAACTTTAAAAGGTAAGTACACTACAGTTCTTAGAAAGGTATTTGAATTAAAGACCATTTTAACCAGTCTTATTCATTAGCAGATTAAGGAGTTTTTGCTTTTAAAGATCTGAGTTCCAAAAAAATGTTGCCACCTCCAGTATTTTAACTGATGGGAAAATATATCATTATTCAAGGCAAAAAGTAATAATTTTTTTTTTCCTTTCTCAAATGCTAGGTTTGCAAGAAGCACAGTATCGCATGGTTACTGAGATACAGAGGCAGACCATAGGCTTGTCTTTGCAAGGTAAAGATGTACTTGGAGCTGCAAAGACTGGATCAGGCAAAACCTTGGCTTTTCTTATCCCAGTAAGTAATTTATCTTCTCATTAGAAGCTTGAGCAAAGTGGAAGTATTGGACATTAAACAGCATACTTTGGCTAATAGAAGCCAGGAGGTGATGTACAATTTGATTGGCAGATTTTTGCAGCATCAGCTTTTGTGGGCAAACACCCGCTTCTTTGCCCACGAAAGCTTATGCTCCAAAATATCTGTTAGTCTATAAGGTGCCACAAGACTTGTTGTTGTTCTCGAAGGTACAGACTAACATGGCTATCTCTCTGATACTTATAATTTGATTGTAATTTTTGTTCACATAAAGCTATGAGTGACTGACTTAAATATTGCTGTCTGAGGTTTTGTAAGAGGCAGCGAATATATTTTTATCTTTAGAAACATTTTGACACTTTGAAATCATGTTCTGACGTTTTTATTAAGGGTGAGATTATACATAGAGTTTTTTTGTAGTCTTTTGCAGATATATTTTGTCTGCTAAAATAATTGATCAAGGACAATGTTCCCTCTAATCTTTTCCATGCATGTGTGGAATGAATTTTTTATGTGCATCACAGCACAAGCGAATGTGCCCTATCAGTAGAAACAAAACCATACCTTTTGGCTGCTCTACTAATCCGCTGGGTGGCATTTGAATCTCTCCTGGGTGGCTACACGGTGTGCAGCTTATAGGGAACCCTGACCAAGGAACCTGTTTACACTTAATCTTTAGTAAAACATACTACATTGATCTTTATAAGTTAGAATATAGTTCATTAAAAGGGCGGTTTGCAAATCAGTCTGAAAACTGACTTATAAATAATATTCCTTAGAGGGTGAAGTTTATTGTTGGTTCATGGAAGGAACAGACGTTTGACACCATGTAGATTCAAGCACAAGACCTTTATTATGCACAGTTGGCAAAATGTCACTTTGCTTGTTAGGCTCAGCGAGACTGACAAACCTATGATTACAATGAATTATATAGTGTGCTGATTGATGGGGTGGGCATTCCCGAGCCCCTGGATAGATGCTAGCAGCAAGACCTAATTAGCCAGTAATCTAAAGATAACATAAGTGCTCTGTCCATGGCTCAGGTTTACGTGTTTGTAAATACACAGGTGTTATCCTTTTAAGTTTTCTCTTGAAGAAGATAGGTTAAATTCCAATTCCAGGTCTTTAGAAATGACGCATGACACCTCCCAACAGGTTTTCTGCGGATATATTTCGACATGGCCTTGAGACAAAGAGACCAATAAGCAGAGCATACATTTGCAATAGTATATAATTATCCATGCCATTCTTTTTTGGGCTCAGATTGGTGTCTGTGAGAGGTGGACACCAACACTCATACTGTCATATTAGAACAAAAAGCAGTCAAGTAACACTTTAAAGACTAGCAAAATAGTTTATTAGGTGAGCTTTCGTGGGACAGACCCACTTCTTCAGACCATATGGTTTGTTTTGATAGTGTATAGACTAGCACAGCTTACTCTTTGTCATATTAGACCTTTTCTTGAGCTCAGATTTATATTTGAGGAGGATGCGCTGTTTTATCTCTTCCTCAATTGGAGTGCAGACTTTTGAGGACCCTCTTCAGTAATTCATGGGTCTGTAATTCAAGATAAGTCCCAATTACTGTTTTTACACCCAAGGTTGTGCTGTCTCAGCTCTTGCTTTAGGCCTAGTTACACAAACAAAGGTTTGTTCTGTTTTCGGTGCCATGCCTTGTTTATTGTTCAGTTGGGCTTCAGGTCTGCTTTGTCTGGGCATGTGTTAAAGATTATGAATGAAGACTGTGGTCAGAATCTTGCATAGTATTATTGGGATCTTGGCTCTTCAGTTCACGTGGGAGGTCAGGCTTTGCATTTATTTTCTTCAGTACTATAGAAATTTTCCTTAATATAGATTCTAATTTGGAAAAAATCCTATCAGTGGGTGATCAGGTTGGGGAGAGGGCAAAACTTAATTTGGTTTTAAATTATGAGACTAGTAATTAGCATTCAATTTAGATTATTAATTTAGGGCCCAAGTCACTTCCATTGAAGCCAATGATAAAATAGTGGAAACAGAAATGAGAATTTAGGCAACCTCTCAAATTAGTGTATTTTATGCTAGATCTTGATGATGATGATGATAAGGAAATAAATGTATGCATTTTGGAGTGGGGGAGAAAGATCTGCTGCATGTAGAGAAAGAGAGAGAGAAAATTTTCTTAATTAGTTTATACCTGAAATTGAGAAATACAGTTCTTGAAACAATTTGTTTTATGTCCATGCATTTAACGTTTTATAGAGGAGGAGCCTAGTGATAACTAGAACTAAGTGTGACACAGAGTCTAGGAGACAAATTTTGGTCCTTGTGCCTGTGGAAAGTACTGTCATAGGGACATCATGTCAGCCCTGGTGAAATCTTGTTGTACGGTTGAATGCAACAATTTGACAGTGTATGAATTTGTGATAGCAGAAATGGATCTGCATCGTGGCAACAGAACATTTAGTTATAATGCTCTGTTTGAGGAGTGGTACTGCCTTGTAGGTTTGAACTCAGAAGTATTATAGCACTTGCTCTTATTATGTCTGTCATTCACAATTTTAGGAGCAGGAGGGTTACTATTGTATCACACTGAATCTCATTCTCTGAAGTTGTCTAGTGTTAAATGTTGGTTTTGTTGCACATTAAAATTGTTTTAATAAACAGATTGTCTTCCTGTCCCAGTCTTTCTCCAAGCCCATTATTTGGGAGCGTAGCTTTGGCAAATAACAGTAGTACCATTAACCGTAGAATTATAGTTACACTTGAGAGGACTATAATTTAATGTGTATGTTGATGTAAATAAGACCTGAATTTATGTTATCTGCTTTTTAAAGTATTTTTTACCGTGGTTATATATTACGCAGTGGAAAGGATGGCTTTTGAAATGAAACTGCTGTAAATTTTCAGGCTTTGGAAAAGCTGTATCGCCAGCAGTGGACATCAATGGATGGCTTGGGGGTTCTGATAATATCTCCTACAAGGGAGCTGGCATACCAGACCTTTGAGGTTTTGCGTAAGGTGGGGAAGAATCATGACTTTTCAGCTGGCCTTATCATTGGTGGAAAGGTTAGTTCTCATTAAACGTTCAGTTTTTTTATATGGGAAACACAAATGACTAAATGTGGAGATAGCAGGTAGAGGAGCAGTTGGGAACCCCTGCAGCATGGTAGAAGAATTATTCCTGGGAAATTCTGCATTACTGTCTTCTGGTGGGTGGGTTTTTTTTTTTAATTACTCCTTTTTTTGTCTTTTGAAGCTTCATTATTATGCCTTTTGCCAGGCAAGATGATTGAACAGGATACCCTTGCCAAACCTTTCAGGACTACCCTTTGCTTTAAAATGGGTGGGGAATTTTTTTTTGGTTGTGGGCCACGCACCCACAGAAAAATCTGTCAACCTGGCCCCCAAGTGAGAAGGGTTAAAAGAACCTTCACTCACATGGCCCCCAACTGAGAGAGAGGAAGAAAAGGACACTCATTTCACTCATGCAGCTCAGGGCACTGGGGTTCCCCTTGCACTTCAACCCTGCAGGGGTGTGGAGGCTAAGGGTTTCCTCCAAGGCTGGATTAACTGTTCTGGAGGCCTGGGGCTAGCAGACCTAGGTCACCCCCAACCCCCAGCTGCTCCCCCCCCAACTTCAGGCGAGGAGTCCCGAGCCTCACATTTGACACCAAGGAAAGCCAAGGGGCTGAACACAGGCCCTGGGCTCCCCATCCCTGCGTTAAAAGTTATTCTGAAACGCTTTCTGTTCATATCAGAGTTCTGGGTGTGCTGCAGGTATGGCACTTGTCAGTGGAGCTTAGGGGAGTAGAGAGAAAATAGGGCTAATGTTAATAATTGCTGGTTTAAGATGTCTTGAGATTGCTTGGTGTTGAGTCAGCTTAAAGATGTGTCATCAGAACTAACCTGCTTTAATTTTCAGGATCTGAAACAAGAGGCCAACAAAATTCATCATATAAATATACTTATTTGCACGCCAGGTCGACTTCTACAGCATATGGATGAAACTTCTTATTTCCATGCATCTGATCTCCAAATGTTGAGTAAGTTAAAATGTTTGAAATATATAAATAAAAAACTGCTAAATTTTCTGATGTTACACTATACTTAGAATAAAAGATTGTAGTGCCAGAGGAAATCATTATGTTGTAGAGGAAGGTGAAAGAACACCCCCCCCAGTCTCTGCAAGATGACTTATGGAGAAAATTCCTTCCCAGCCTCTCATGGCTGGCACTGCAGTTAGATCCTGAGCATGTGAGCCAGACACCTGGGAAAAAATTCTCTGCAATAACTCAGAGCCATCACTGGCCATTGGGGATTCGGTGATAGGAAGAAGGGCTTTCGAAAACTGGGGGGTCCTTTCCGAAGGTCCCGTCTCCACGGGTGGCGCGTGATTTGAAAAGCCACACTTTCGAATTGCTGCAGCTGCCATTATGCTAATGAGGTGCTGCATATTCATTGCAGCACCTTATTAGCATCTTTTGAATCTGCTCATTAACATGCCCCTTTCGAAAGGAAGGGGCACGTGTAGACCCAGCCTAGAGGTCTGTATACCTGTGCAAATTGGATCTGGGTGTCTGTAGCAGACCGTGATTGTATTAAGGGAATTTCCAGTAGCTTTTATCAGCAAACGGACTCTTCTAGCCAGTCCATCACTTCCAAGTTCTTTACAGTCTACCTCATCATTGCTATCTAAAGCTTCTTGAACATCTTTGCTTTTACTTCTGTCTCTTCTCAGTATAACATACTATTGAATACTTGTTCTCCAGTCATGATATCTATTCCATCATGTTTATCCTTTTCTTAGCTGGTTTCATTTCCAGCACTAATGGTTCTGGTTTCTCCATTTTGTTACCTAGTGCTCCTTGCACGGGTGTGAAAACTTCTTAATTTTTACTGCTTGGCTTCACCCAGATCCCTCACCTGATGTGGGTACAGTCATTTTACTGACAGTATTAACTACCTGACTGTTTGCTTCATTGGTATTGGCACTCTTTCCTCTTAATATTCATTCTCCTACCCACTTTTGTACCTTTCTCCCTTGCTGTATTCATTCTTTCTTGATATTTTTTTTTCCCTCCTGTTAGAATCAGGTGTGTAGATTACATGAGCATCTTCCCCAAGTTTCTACTTTTAAGCTCTTGTAATCAGTTGTGCCTATCTCCATTCCGGACATTTATTTCCCTCCTTATTTAAGTGTATCCCGTTGCATAAAAACTGTCCTCAATCTGTGAACATCCCGTCTGTTTATCATCATAATCTAGGCAGAATCCCCCTCAAGATCACTTCAGTCTCCATTTCCTTAAGCGTCTTCCCCAGCATAACACAGTCTTCTTTGATATGTTCCAGCAAGAACCTAGCATTAACATTCCATCCCATGTGAAGGACAGTCAGTTTTTTCCTGCTCCCATTAGGATCCTCTTCAGTCTCTTATCCACAGACAGCACACTCTCCTGTTCTCCGGATCAGCTCTGCTGACCTGCTTTTCTGTTCTTAATAAGAAGCCACCAGTCACATAGACCTGTCTCTTACTCATGATTGATTGTGTTTTTTCCAGCCTTCCTCCTGTTCTTTCCAGCTGCAAGTCCTCTTGTCTTTTATTCTTCCTTATAATCATATAATAATTCTTATTTATAATCATCTGTTGAGTCATGCTGTATCCTGCTGAGGCTATGAATTCTGGCTCATCTATTGGCTCTTCCCCTCTTCTCACAGGAGTATCTGAGCTTCTAGTTGTCTTTGCTCTCCCTCCTTCAGTTATAGCCAGCTGTGCCCCCTTTTTGGTTTCCAGATCAGCAAACCTGCCCATGAGCATCTTCACCAGCTTCTTTTCCTTTCCCTTGTTTTTGTAGCCACCTGTTTCTACTGGTCACTTTCCTCACCCAGCAGTGTCCCCTCAGAGTTCTTCAGTCCAGTTTACTTCCAAGAGTCTTGGCTCTTCCCTCCAGCCTCCTTTCAGCTCCCCTCCATCTGCTTGAATCCCATTTGGAACTCAAACTGAGTTTCTGCCTGCGTCTCCAAACCTCATACCTTTTCATTCAGCTCTGTTATATGGCACTTCAGACAAACACAGCTCTCTTCTGGAATCAAATATAAGTTGAACCTCTTGTCTGGCAACATCTGTAATCCAGCATGATTTTAATGAGCTGGACAACAACTTACCCTGGGTGTGGCCAAGTTTCCCATGGTACCATAAAGTTTGTATATAGTCACCAGTCCTGGCTCTCAGTGTTCTGTGTTGTTGTTCAGCTGTAATTTACCCCTAAATGTCTTCTAAGAGCCCAGTAAACAGTGCAGGTGTTGGTAATGCTGGTAGACAGTTTTGGCTTCCTATGATCCGGTAAATTCTCACGTTCGGCACCAGTCAGGTCCTGAGGCTCAGCCTGCATTTGTCACAGCTTCCACATCCATTCATCTTCATTGTCTCTTCCATTTCTTGGATCATTACCACTGCTGCCTTTGTGTCTATGATAGCTTCCTGTCTGTCATCCTGCCAACAAAATAAATAAACCCAAAACAACAAAATCAAAACACAACTACCCATCCCTAAATTCCTTTTAGAAACTTCCACTCAAACTTTCCTGTTTACAGCTCTCTTGGCTAGCTCCTGTGCTGGCTACTACTTGGTCAGTAGAGCCCAGGTAAAGTACAAATGATTTTTGGCTGTGCACAGATGAAGGTTTTCTTTCCCCACACCAAGCAGCTCCCTCTAGCACAACTGCTTGATAGCAGTAATAATCACAAGTAGTGTTGCTAGCAGAGTCTAAAGGCAAACTTGTCACTCCATGGTATCTTCTCCATAGAGTAAACCCCTGAAATACGCAGCTCAAGTTGCTCATAACTCGCTTTAACACAAGTTAAGCACAACTCGGAGCTGCTCTGCGGCTGTCAGCCTACCTACCTGCCCGCAGCTGTGGGCAGCTAGGCAGGCTAAGAGCCCCTTCACCCTGCCTTTCCCCCACCTGTGCGGCTGTCAGGTGGGCTGGTCAGTTTCCTGGGTCCTGCAAGTGGCAGGGAGCTGGGAAACAAGCAGCAGCCTGGTTCCCGGGTCCCCACCCCGACTTGCATGAAAACTTGAGCTACACAGGGGTTACAGGAATGAAACCCCCATGTAACATGGGGATTTACTGTACTCCTAGGTAACATAGGCCTCAGCCAACTCTCCTGCAGCACCATTCTCTTCTTGATGTACTTCCACCGGCCACCCATCTCAGAAATGTCTGCCCCTTTTTCATATTCTTTCTGGGTGTAGCTCTCCTGGTCTCTCCAAGTGATATCTAATGGCCCTTCCAATGTGGTTTAGCTAGTGTAGACTCTATTTTAGTCACTGTCCAGAAACTTTAATTTCTTTAAGAGTCAACTGAGGTTATCTTTTCCTCACAGAGTTGTTGGCCTCTTGTTTCTTTTTCTACTGCATTGTTTACCTGAATACTGATTTCATCTTACTGGAAGGTTTACCTACTTGTACGTGATCAGTAGCACTGGCTTGGAAACTTACAGTTCTCATTATTTTCTTGATTTGCTTTTGGAAGCTGTTGGTGGCAGGGGAGGAAATGTCCTTATCCTGCTAGCAGAGAGTTCCTTTTTGCAGTCACATACATACCTTGCAGGCTTACAGACCCATAACATAACCGACAAATTACCCAATATTAATCTTGCTATAGTAAATATAATTCATACTGGACAGGTAAGAGACTGACCATCACAGAACTGTCATTAGCATTGACTCTTGCCTTAGCCTTTGCAGCTCCATTCTGTGTGTGATTATGGCAACTAGACACAGGAGTAAATTGGTTGACCTGACTACTCAAACTGCAATTTCACCTTATGCCCACCTTTCTATATTTCAGTCACAGGCCCTCGTTGCTAGGAAGCAATCTACATGTATACTGGTAGACTAGAAATCCTGATCTTCTCCATATGAAATTAAGAGGTGTAATTTATATATTATGCGAGAAGTCAAGGGCTCTTATGATAACACTGAATGGAGTGTGAACAAATCTAAAGAAAAATCAGTGAAAAATGTAGCTTATGTAATTCCTGGTCTAAGTGTGTTATTGTTAACAATTTTTTGCAGATACAAGAACTTCAAATTTTGATTTTTTTTTTTTTCTTTTTAAAAATATCTCAAGGTTTGAATGGAAAAGAATTTAAAAATCCATTTCTCCTAAACCTGTTTTCTAATTTTAGTTCTTGATGAAGCTGATAGGATCTTGGACATGGGCTTTGCTGAGACTATGAATGCAATTATAGAAAATCTTCCTAAGAAACGCCAGACGTTGCTTTTTTCAGCAACACAAACCAAATCAGTGAAAGATCTTGCACGACTGAGTTTAAAAGATCCGGAATATGTTTGGGTTCATGAAAAAGCAAAATTCAGGTAAGTGGGGTGGTTTGTCTAGGTGGTTGTACTGGAGGAAGAACGCGGTGATAACTGCACTTTCCTTAAGTTCTTTTCCAGTACCACTGGGAATAGGTAGGTAGGATGTCATTTTTCCATATTTAACCCCTCCTACTCCACTCAAAGACTGTTTCTTTGTTTTGTTTTGAAAGTACATTGTGTTACTAATTGTGGTTCACTTATAATTTTCACAAAGGTGTTTTAGTGTTTGTAAATGCAAAAGGGTTCATGTTGTCTTCTGTGGCATTATGTTCTGAGAGAGTTAAAAAAAGCAGAGCAAACCGCAAGTGAAGAAAACAGTATTTGATACAATAAAAGTTTTTGCTTCTGTAGGCTCTCTTTGAGGATCTCAAATGACTTTACAAACATGAATGTTAACTGGAACTGTTTGAAATTCAGATTTCCTTTTTTATAGGAAATTCACGGCTGTTCCAGAAGTTGTTCTGGTTCTGAGTCAGAAGTAAAAACAGATATTTTTCAAATTTTTTGTGAAATGGAAATTCTAAAAAAGAGATTTTAGCTATTTTGGGAAATAATTCAAAATCTTAATTTTGAAATTTAATTTTTGTTTTGTCTGCAAAATCTTTAAGGATGAGTGCTGCTAACTACAGATTGGAACATCTTATTTTACAATTGGTCTCTATTATGAAACTATTTGACACTTGATCCAGAAAATAAGATAAATGCTTATCATACAAATTAGAGAACCAGCTGTCTTTCCATATCCTACAAAAATTGTTCCGAACTAACACAGTGAATGATATTGAAAATAGCAGCTCACAGCATTAGTAATTACTGAGTTTTGTGCATGTTTTTGTCTTATTAATGTCAGTGCCAAATGTTTGTTACAACAAAAGCAGGAGACTTCTCGGTCTAGAAAATAAGATGAAATGTTTGTCTTTACTAAGTAGCAGTTACCCTTTTTAATACTTTAAAAAATAAAATAAGATATTAATAGACTTTTGACCACTTTGTCATGATGACTTGTTGAAAATAGCATTAGCGCATTGTATGACCAGATTTGCCATATGATATATGTATTCTTACCATTGTCATCATGAAATAATGTAGAAATACAAGGAAAATAACCTGTAAAATTAATTGTAAAGCTGTTTTGAAAATTTCCAACAAGAAAATCTTTTCACTTAGAATTTTTCTTTAACAGCATGTTTATTCAAAATTAATACAATGATGTGACAAAAGCTAGTTTAATTGTAATGACATTTTCCCATGGGTAACTGTTCTAGCAAGCATTTTCTGACCTGTTTGAATGATAGAATCTATTGGCGCCCATGTGAGGTACCAAAATACTTGCCTACATTAAACACTGATGGAGGGGAGAACAAAGCGCACTGAAGTCATGTGCCTAAAAATCACACGTTGGCAGAGTGGAGAGCAGAACCCAAGTTCTGACACAGAGTTCACTACTAAAACACTCTAACCAGCTTTTCAAGTCCTTATTTCACCTATACTTGTGACTGCATCACCTGAGAAAGTTGGGTCTGGAATAATTGGAAACATTAGAAAAACAATTTACGTCATTAATTCCCTTTCTGCATGGTGGAACAAGACAAAAAGACATAACTAAATATATAGCTAACTTAGTAGTTTTTGAGCTAGTGTATCCATTTGTATACTCAATTGCATTTCCCTGTTGAGGTGCAAATGTCTTTATTGTACTGCTGCCGCGAGAGAGCTTTTGAAGTATTTCAGTAGCTGTGCAATTAGTCAACAAGATGAAGCAAAAATAAATGAAAAACATTTTGTTTTGAAATTATGACCTTAGCAGGCAGTATTTCACCCGTTAGCGAAAAACAATTTCCTGCAAGAGATTTACAAAATGGCAGCGACTGTAGCATATCTCAGAGTGCTACAAGCTGAATAAAAATCAGAGTGCAAAAGCATTGTAGTTTCATCTGAATAAATGGCTCCAAGTTACATATAATTTCAGTTTGGTTGGTCTGTGGTGGGAGGTAAAAAAGTGTCAAAGCAGCATTTTAAAGGATGTTCAGAACTAATTTTTCACAGGCTATTCTTTATAGAACTGAAAAGTGAGGTAAGATGATAATTTAGACCTTTATGGAGACACTCTGTATGTCACAGTGCAGTCAGTTGAAGATGTATTTTCTAATATGCTTAGACTCTGCTTTGACATTGCCTTGAGCACAAATGGTGCTTTAATAGAAAGAAAAAAGAAAAGTTTGCGTTTAAGGTAAAGGCAATTTCAGTTTTACTATTTAGACCCAGGGATTTTTTGAATTAATAGTTATCGTGATCTAAAAAGTAACTTAACAGATGATAACGCTGTAAGTAAGAATATCATAAATTTTCAAAATGCATGTGCTTATCATTGACCATTGCAGGCATGCTTCTGAAAATAGGGAAGACAGTGTACTTCTCAGTGTAATTAATACAAATTAATAAATATAAAGCGAAACTTCAAATTTTCAGACAGCTGAAAACAGTGACAGGTCTCTTGGTAGCCATTGGCTCTTCTGGTTTTCTTATGTAACTGATCTGAGCAGTCTTGAACTTGGCGTTTTGTTTTTCAGTACCCCAGCAACTTTGGATCAGAATTATGTTGTTTGTGAGCTGCAGCAAAAAATAAACATGTTGTATTCCTTCCTGAGAACTCACTTGAATAAGAAGAGCATTGTGTTTTATGCAAGTTGTAAAGAGGTACAACTCGTATTTCTTTTTCCTAATAGAGGTTCCTTTTGGATGTAATCAAGTATGGTGGAATGAAATGAATGACTTTGAAATCTGCAGGAGGGATTTAAATGGTAAAATGAGAATGCAGAAGTTCTCTTCAGTAAGAGTCAGTTGTAATAACTTGTATGGAACATTTTGTACTTGGTTTGCATAGGATGTAAAGAGGTAACTTTTTAAAAGCCAGAGCCTCGTATGCTTTGGATGCAAATAATTGTGTGGTATTAAGTAAGGTGGGCAGTTTAGATTGTGGTCTTATGACTTGACCCTGCAAACCCTTGAGAGAGTGAATTTACTGTGTGTTTTGCACAGTGGTGCCATAGATCATGGTTTCCCAAGCTAGGGGGTGTGAAGAAATTCCAGGGGGGGTGTGAGGCAACCCAGCCCCCTTCATCATCCCCCCCACCACTGAAAGAAAGAGCTGGCCTTTGCTTCTGGCTCTCAGCCCCTGCCACTTTACATGGGTGACCTGGTGCAGCCACTGTAAAAAGCAGGCAGCTGGCAACAACCCACATGCAAAGATGAGGTGAGTGGGTGGAGGTGGAGGAGGTAGGGTAGGGTTAGATGGGGGCTGGGGGCGCCTGGCTTGGGTAAGGGGGATGGGGTAGGAGCTGGGGGCTGGTGGTGCCTGGCTTTGTGGGAGGGGAGGGGCTCAGGCGGGCAGCTTGTGGGGCTTGGGTGGCTGGTCAGCTTGCAGGAGTCACGGGTCTTGGGTGGCTGGCCTGGGCATTGCGTGGCACAGGCTGACAGGCAAGCAGCTGGCTCTCGTAGCATGGGGCTCGGTGGCTCAGGCTGGCAGGCGGCTGGCTGGCACAGGCAGCATCGTGCTTGGGTAGGTGTCTCAGTTGGCTGGCCCACCGCTGGAGTGGGCTGCTGGAGGTTGAGTGGGTGGTTGGCCCTGGTGGTGTGGGGCTTGGGCGGGTGGCTCTGGCAGGGCAGGTCTCAGGTGGGTGGGGCAGCTGATGTGGGCAGCTCCGGCGGCTGGCACGGGGCTCAGAGAGCTGGCCAGCTGGGACTGCACCAGGCAACCACAACGGAACAAGGAAAACTATTTGTCTTATTTTTAAATAACATTTTTTATCAAATTTTCGTGTCTATTGTGAATTACGAATTGAATTTTTTGTTAAAAGAGGGTTGGATGGTGGTGGTGAAGAGGTGAGGGACATGAAGTTTTTTCAAAAATCAAAAGGCGGGGCGTCATGCTGAAAAGTTTGGGAACCCCTGCCGTAGATATTTAATCATTTCTGACTGCTTAAGTTGCAGCCTCCCAGATTACTTTATTTGAAAGGCTTTTTTGATGTATTTGTTTTTCAGTTTTTAAATGGGCTATACATCCATTTTTGCTCTCATTTATACAGGATGGTATGAATATCCATGTTGCCATATTGCTTACTTCAGTATAGAGAGAAAGAAATAGATAGAACTTGTTTCTGTTAGTGAGTAAGGAAATATATATAGTTTCTTCAACTCTTAGTTAAAAATGTTCTTTGAACTTACCAAAAAAAAAAACAAAAAAACAACACACTTTGTTGCTCACTATAACAAATAGGCAATAAATGTCTTGCAAGTATTAAAACAAGGTGATTGTCGCTATGCCTTGATTTGCAATTATGGTGTCTGCGCATATACACTCAAATGTCTGAGAGTGGCTATTCTAGTGAAGTCTAGTCAAGCCCATATAAGTCTGACTCACCAAGGAGAAATATCATATCTCCCTTGCCCTCTCCCTAGCTTTCTGCAGGACCAGGCGCACACTCACCTGGCATTCCACAGAGCAGGAAATGTCTTTCTGTCTTGTGAATGGGGTGAGAACGATAACCTCTCTCCACTGTCACTGTCATGTCTCAGCCCATATTTCCTCCCAGGTTGGCGGAAAGCTGTTTTGCTTTAAATGATAAGAATATATTTACTTACTAGATAACTACAACCATCACAGTGCTTCTTCTGTTTGACGTGTTGACCAACAGGTTCAGTATTTGTTCAGAGTGTTCTGTAGACTCCGCCCGGGAATACCTGTACTGGCTCTCCATGGCAAACAACAACAGATGAAAAGAATGGAGGTCTACAATGACTTTGTTCGCAAGAAATCAGCAGTGCTTTTTGCTACAGATATTGCAGCTCGAGGGCTGGGTAAGAAACCTTCAGTGCAATCGTGTTATTCCAAACCTGGTCAACCCTTAGCAATGCAAGTAGCAGTGCAGCCAAAAGGAACCGGGCTTTACAAGACATCTGATTTGTTGCCTCCTATTCTAAAAGCAAATCCTTATGTTCCAAAAATCAAAATAATTCAGATATTTTCTCCCCAATGCAGTCTTTCCAACAGGGCTTCACTTTAGTAGTCTGGTTTATCTGTACTTAGTTTATCACTACTTGGACTGAATCCGTGTGGCGTTCTTATCCAGTGTTTCCCTATGTGTGGTATGCATAAAGGATTTCAAGGGGTACGTGGCAGAAAATAAATTACTAATAATCAGGAGATGGGCTTTATTAGTGTATCCCCCTAACAATGCTTAAGTCCTGAAAGAGGTATGCAAACATTTTAAGTTTGGGAAACACTAATCCATAGTCCATCCAGCAGTGTGGCACTCGCTAACTTGTGTTAAGGAAATGGGTAACAAGAAGGGGATATCATGAATTGCCAGGAGAGCTTTCATATGTTTTAAATTCTGATACTTCTTGCAGTTCATGAGTTAGTTGAAAGAGGAGCTAAAATGAGCAGCCAGCCAGTAGCTGATGATAGGAAGTGGGAGGGATTTTTGTTAATGCCTGCCTCTGTCTTGAGATGTGTCAGTGTGAGGGAAAAATCAGCTCTCTTGTTGCTTCTGAAAAGGTAAAATGGCAGCTGAGGCAAGAACAAGAACATTCCTATTGATCAAGTAGTTTTCCATAGGTCTTGCTTTCTTAGATTGGCTTTTACTAGCAGGAAGGTGTAAGCTGTTCCCTTATGTTTTCCCAGCGTGGTGATGTACCTTAAAATATAATTTGTTCTGTGACAAAGGCAGCCCTATTCCTGGGCCTCTGGCACCTACTCAGTCCGTTGGGCCCATTCAAGGGCCCAGTTGCCCTCGCTGGGGCAGAGGGTGGTCTGGGGGTCACCCGGCCCCTGCCCACTTGTGCCAGGTTCCAGCCCAGGGAGCCTGTGCGGCTGCTAGTGGGGAGGGCTGACTCCCTTAGCCCTTGGTGCATCAGTTCTCCCTGGACATCTTCCCCAGACAATTCCCCCTGGTACCTTCTTTGGGCTGCAACTGTAACAAGTCCCTCTCTCGATCTGATGCAGGTCCTTAGTCTCCCTCTGCGGTTCCTGGTGTTCCTGTTCTGCTCCTTTCCAACCTGCTTTCTCTCACTGCTTCTGGTGTCCTTGTCTCTCTCCACTCGCATCTCACCCTCTCTCCCTGCCCTTCCCACTATGAAGGGTTTTTAAAGGCCTCTTATTAGTCCAGTCATAGGGGCCAGCTGGCCTCAGTTAGGCTGAGCCATCTCTCACCCAGTTCCCTGTGATTGTCCTGCAGGCCCTTCTGTTTATTTGGGCTCCCTCTGAGGGGCCCTCCACCCTGTCCCTGCCACAGTTCCTACTTTAAGAGTGATTAAATGTAATTATTCAAAGTGCTTTCTAGAACTCACTTTCACTTGTCTGGCACTGAAAGTTGGGCTCTAACGTTCAGCAAGAAAATTCACTGGCCCAAGATATCATCTTATCTCCAACAAATTAAAAGAGAAATACTCTAAATTAAGAGAAGACAATGCATAGGCCTAACATCCTTATCATCTTTACTGTTTGGTTCTCGTGCCTAAGGAATTTATTTGGATGCATCTTTTTAGAAATAGTTGTGTGTGTATATATTGTTGCATGTCCTGTGGCTAGAATTATAATTAAATAGTAAATATTGACTCTATGCCATGCAACAGAGTTTTGCACCTTAGCATGGAATGGCCATTAAGTTTGAAATTTTCTTCCTTTTAACTATGACTCTCTTTCAACATGGATGCTTACCTAGCAACCACCTCCTTGCTGTCATTGAAATAGGTAATGATGTATTATTGCCTAGGTAGGTGTGGTTGTAGCATCTGTTCACAGTTAATTTCAAGCTCTGATTGTGTAGTAAATTGATATTCTACATAAAGAGTGGGTTAAATCTACCTATTTAATCATTTAAATGCCAGGGCATTTTATTATCTGTAAGACACAGAGCATCTGTCTGTCCTTGTCGTGTGTGAAATGATGTTCCATTCATTGCACTGTCATTACTTTGAAAATGAAGACACCATTAATTTCAGTTCACTTTGACAAAGGGGATAGCTGTTTATGATATGCTGATGCATGCAATTAATTTTAAATTCGGAGATTGTTCACAGGTAATGCCTATAGATATATTTAAATGATGGTTCTCTCAGGGAATAGCATTGCAACATAAAATATTGCAGTGTCTTAAAACTTTGAATCTTTCTCCTCAGATTTCCCTGCTGTGAACTGGGTCATTCAGTTTGACTGTCCAGAAGATGCAAATACGTACATTCATAGAGTGGGAAGAACAGCCAGGTATGTGGTTTTTAATTATGATTTGTATTTCAGTGTTTGCAATTAGATGGCTGTGTGTCTTGATACGAAAACTGATCAACTCATCTGCAAGGTACAGGTTGGAAGGGATTTAGTCAGTACCACCTGATGGCTGTTTGGCAGCTTGTCTGAAGTGAGTTTGTGTTTATCAATGCTTCATATGTATACAAAAAATTAGAAAACCAGGAATATGCAATATATGAAAAACCCATAAAATGTTACCTTTGGACATACTCCTTTTACTATAGTAAAGAGACTGAACTGTCCTCTTGGTTTTTTTTTTTTTAAAGAGGTGATCCAACCAGGTAGAGTGGAAGGTGGGATGTGTGATGTGGGGAAGCTTGTGCTGTACTTGTTCTATACACCCAGCGTTTCTCAAACTGTGTTCTATGGAACACTGGTGTGTTGTGCAATGTGACTAGGTATTCTGTGAAAAATTTTCAATGCCAATAGTATTTTCCCTTCTAAAGTGTTAAGTAAGGAATTGTGTGTATCAAAAATACTAAGGTATTTGAATTATATTTAGATTATAGCTGTATTGATAACGCATGAATAATAGTACAGTTGTTATGAGCCTTGTAACAGAACAGAGATACAAAAAACACATTTCCCACTAAAAAGCTGTCAAATGTTACTTTTATTTTTCAGTAGTTTTCTGAAAATATATTTTATAAAAAGACAAAATTTAAAAATATTTTTCCATACCTAATTTGTTTTGCATTTCTTTTTCCTAAAAAATGTTTTTTTCTAACTTTAAGGAAGAACAGTCCTTTTTTGAACCATATCGTTCTTTCTACTTTTGTACAAAAGAACGATACTATCCATCCTCCTTTTGACTGTTCCGTTGATTTTTTTGTTATAGATTTGTACATAATTTTTTCATTTTTATACTTAATTATAGGGCTGCTAACAGTCCTCCTATCTGAAGCACATTAGTTGTTCATTCAGATGATTTTTTCCATGTTGTTTTTTCTTCTTTGCAGAATAAGACAGTGGAAAAAAAAGACTAACTCTTTTAACTCAGCTTTTTTGAGCATTATGTACAGCAATTATTTGGTATGAAAGCCTCCCCTCATCTCCCCGGGACCAGTATGTATGTATTCCGTCAATATATTCCAAACTCAAAAGTGTTCTATGGCCAAATTAGTTTGGGAAACACTGATTTAAATAGATAAGATTTCAGTCTCTGGGACTGGCAAGCCATTTGCTTCCAGTGGCATTAAATTCATTTGAAAAGAATGATGCAGTGTTTTGTGTTCTCATCTGGAAAATTTTGATGTAATTCAAAATCTTTAATTTTCATCTTTTTATATAATCATACTCTTAGGCAATGCTTTTTAGTTTTTTTTTTTTTTTTTTTTTTAAAAAGAGCTGGTACTCAGCTGGCTGCCCGTCCCTAATATGCAGCCAATCCTGGGGCTGCCAAGGTGCCAGTACTCAGTACTGGCAAGTACCAGCGCAAAAAACCACTGCTCCCTAAATTCATTTCTTGAAAGAAAAATGTAAGATACCTATTTATATGAAAGCTTACCGCATAAAACCTTCCAAAATATACAGACGTGAGAGGGGGCATTTCTTCTCAGATGATAACTAGTGCTGAATAGAGATCATTTTTAAATACAAAAATCTTTGAGCAGTTGTGCTAAGTTCAGTAAAGGTTTGATTTTTTTTTTTGATATAAAAAGCCACATCAAATGAGGAGGAAGGGTCTTGAGTGAGAAGGTGGTGGGGGGTGGACAGGTTTGGCATAGCAGCCCCTCAATCATGATGTGGAGTGGGAAGCCAGGCCTAGTTCAGCAGGACAGAAGCTATTACTGAAAGATGAATTTATTAAAATCACAGGCACAAAGACATATTACGGACAAATGGGAAAATCAGTGTATCCCTGATATTTTTCCCCCCACTGTGAAAAACTTACTGTTTGATTAGCTTGCATCTATTTTTCCCTTCTAGAAGAGTGATGGGTTTTGATCTCGTTATGAACTGAACAATTTGCATTCTTGAAAAACGTATTAAATGCTAATTATCTGTGGACATACCCCTTTCACTACGGTCTTAAGGTGTATTTAAATTCAGAACTGTGGTGCGGAAGTTTTCATTTGGAGGAATTCAGATTTGGTTGTTATTGGGTCTCTGCATGGGAATAAAATATGTGCATGGCTGTTACCCAGTTCTTCCCGTCCTTGAACTTAAACCATCTATGGTGTCATTATCCTATGTTTTTGTGTCATCACAGCATTGTCAAGGAAAAGAAAATGTAGTAAATTCAGCATTGTTGTGTAACTGCAGCTTCTAGCAGGACTCCTGAGAGTTTTCTCAGTATTAAGGTACTTACCTGAAGTGTGTCAGACTCTTGGTGCTGATTTTTCCCCTGGGGGATGATAGGATGACTTGTCTTACACAGAAGCTACGGGCAATGCTTCTAAAGCCCTATGGAAGTTCTGACTGTTGTCAATATAACTATTAAAAGGGGGAAAACAAATGGCATTTAATTCTAAGACTCCTGAGATGATTTTTCAGTGAGCCTCTTTTACAAGGGACTTTTTCTGTGATAGTGTCAATACACGTAGTGGAATGTTGGGGACCAAGGGCCTTTTTTAACTTGAGGTGCTATTCTGTCTGCCATACAGACTGATTACCCCTTGGCTTTACCACATCTTTGTTGGGATCTCCTTTCAGGTGAATTTTTCCATAGCCTGTATTTAAGGGTTTATGGAAGTTTCATGGGAAGGGTGATAAGTACCAGCCTTCAGATATATTTACTGGCAGAGCTGAGATCGGAAGAGAGCAGTTGTGCCTTGGGGTCAGAGACTGGGGCAGCAGTTTTTAGGTGGAAGCAAGAGAGGGATTTGGATGGACAACATAGTTTCCCATGAGCAACTGTGCAGCTTCCCATTAAATCTGGTGCTGGTGCTCAGGGCAGAAGCAGGGAGAGATCATTCTCTCCAAGCCCTGAAGCGGCTTGGGCCACAGGGAGGAGACCTTGCCTAGATAAGCCTGATCCCCCCAGCACCGCCCACCTCATCCTGAGGCTCCTTCCAGCTCTGAGGACACCCTTCTGAATCCCACAGCCTTCATCCCTGGCCACACCCCAGAGCTCATCTCACCACATTCCTGAGCCTGTACCCCCTCTTGCATCACCATCCTGCACCCCAGTCCAGACCTCTGAGCCTCTCCTCGACCTGAACCCATTCTCCTGAACCCCAAATCCTTCATGTCCAGCCCGACCCCAGAGCTTGCACTGCCCTCCAGAGCCCTTGAACGCCAACCTTCTGTTCCAGCCCTGAGCCCCTCAATACCAGCCTCACCCTAGAGCCCACACCCCAGCCAGAGCCCTCATGCTCTTGCTCTTCAACTCTCTGCCCCTGGCCTGAGTGCCTTCCCACACGCAGAATCCCTTAGCTCCACCCCTTTGATGTGAAATTTTGTTATATGCACCAATATGAAAGTGATGTGTCACACATCATCTCCAGGTTGGTGCACAAAACAATCTTTCTGTTCTGGGTGGAAACCATTAGAGGAAACGCTGATGGATACCAAGCCATGGTTGAGATTCCCACCCTGATTTGGAAGGACCTTGATGCTGAGTGAGTGTGCCAGGGCCCACTCAGGCCCACCTATGGCTACGTCCCTATTTTCAGGTGTTCACTGACTCCTAACACACATGAATGGTAAGGTTGTCCTGCATCATGTTTTCATTGTGGGGCAGTTAGCTAAATTCTTGTAGCTTCATTGAACATATATTTACTGAACCAAAAATAACAGCCTAAAGCAGTGCTCAGCGCTTTTTATCACCTCATAGCACACTTCAAAACTGTTATATATTGGGTGTGCCGTGAAATTATATAACCTAGTCCCCCACCCCTCCTCCAGAGCCAGGCACCTTCAGCTCCCTGCTCTAACCCAATGCCCCCACCCCTCCTCCAAAGCCAGGCACCACCCTTCCACCTCCTGTTGTAACTTGATGCTGGTGACTCACTCAAACTGCCACTGCCACCATCCCAGAGGTGCCACCACCACGCACTTCTCCCAACAAGCGATGGGACGGACACACACACACACACACACACACACACACACACTCTCTCTCTCTCTCTCTCTCTCTCTCTCTCTCTCTCTCTCTCTCTAGTGGATGGCACTGCTGGCACGCTGCTCTGAGGCCCACTAAGCACCACGTCACGGCACAGTGGTTGTGGACTGCTGGCCTAGAGCAACGTATATATTGGCTACATCAGCACTATGGAGATCTTTCGAATGAACCTCATCTGAAAGAGAGCATCCACACTGGCTCTGCTCTTTTGAGAGAATGGTCCAGAGATGGAAAAAAACAGGTGCTGTGAGAACTGTTCTTGGGAAAGGAAGAGCGATTTCAAAAGGAGCACTGCGTTCTTCTGACTTACTGTCAAAATAACACTTTGTGTGTGGATGCTCTATGGGATCTTTCGAAAGAGCCCGCTGGTGTAGATGCAGCCAATGGGAATAAACTGGGAAAAATATACAAAATAAATTGTGAATAAGCTTTAACTGCCAATACAGGTTGTACACATTGAATTTCAAATAAAAATGAATAGTGAAAATTGTTTTTTAAATGAGTTCTAATTGTTGAGTAGGATACTTTGGCTGTATTTAGAGGGTGGCATTAATATATGAGAAACCTACAGTGTGTCTAGAAACTTAATAAAAATTAAACTGCAGTTGAATAGTCATCATTAATTAGGCTAGAGAGAGTTTCATGGGCCATAGGGTGCATAATTGCAAGGAATAACAGCTAAATTAAATATCTTAGCTAATTAGAATAGCCTGTGTGTCATCTGTGTTTAAAATGGGTTTTTAGGATGATACTTATTTTTTAAATCAGATTATAGCAAAGTAAATATATTTAAGTCAAGATTAAACATACTTCCTTCATCTTTGATCCATGCTATAGTAACACTCACTTCCCTCAGTTGGGGGGGAAAAAAAAAAGTCATGAAATATTCAAGAATGCTATTACTTAATAGTCGGGTTTGTATACCTTTTTTTTTTTTTTCAATTTGATTAACTTGGAAGCAGTGTATTTTTTCTGTGAATGGAGAGTGCTGTGTTATATTTAATGTGACTGGAAAATGTTTCAGGTAGTTGCATTTTGTAGATAAGCCTGTAAAGTCTGGGCAAATGAATAACTGATTTTTTTAACATACTGAAAAATGCAGTGGTAATATCCTTTATAATGTGACATGAGGTTTTCTGAAATATATGGATTTTGAGATCTGTAGAGTCTTGTTTCTTAGGAGTTTTAATTCAGACAGTCTAAGGAAATATGAAATATCTGTGGAGGCATTCTTTGTGAAATCAACCCCTCTAGCAGTTAATTTCTTTAGATGTGTGCCAGGCTGTAGTCCATGAAATCTGTAGTAGTAGTAGGCATCCTTCGATCCCGAGGGATCATGGGTTTGCGCCCCAGCTGGACTGATTCGAGCAGCATCTTCTGTGGCTGTGCAATCCAATCCGGGAGTGGCAGTCCTTTCCGCACTGTGAGCAGCAGTAAGCAGATGTCGCTCTGGTATCACGGGCACGGATCTTCCTGAGGGAACTCCTGTCTTCCGCTTCCTTCACTCCCTGTTTGCAGGCATGCCTGTCTGAGGCGAGCAAATGCCAGGTGTTCACACTGATAGCGAGAGCGCTGAGGTCACGCTTGCACATGTCCTTGTAGCGCAATTTAGGTCGCCCTTTCGGCCTCTTTCCAGATACCAGTTCGCCGAAGAGGAGGTCCTTTGGTATTCGGCCATCTGTCATGCGTGAGACGTGTCCCACCCAGCGCATACGCCTCTTTTTGAGAAGGGTGAACATGGAGGCGGTGCCTGCCCTCTCAAGCACTGCGCTGTTGGTTACCTTGTCCTGCCATGAGATACCGAGTATGCGCCTAAGGCAGCGCGTGTGGAATGTGTTGAGCCGCTGCTCTTGTTTTGAGCGCAAAGTCCATGTTTCACTGGCGTACAGCAGTGTGCTCAAAACGCAGGCTGTGTAGACCTGCACCTTGGTGTGTACAGTGACTTTATTGTTAGCCCATACTCTCTTCGTCAGCCTGGAGGATGTTGTGGCGGCTTTTCCAATGCGCTTGTTGATCTCGCTATCAAGTGACAAGTTGTCCGAGATCGTCGAACCTAGGTACACAAACTCATGGACGACTTTCAGTTCGTAGTCTAGCACGTTGATGGATGGCTTGTTACCCACGTTTTGGCCCATCACCTGAGTCTTCTTTAAGCTGATTGTGAGGCCAAATTCCATACATGCATCCGCAAAGCAAGTTATGAGTGACTGCAGTTCCTGCTGAGTGTGAGCAACAATAGCTGCATCGTCAGCAAAAAGGAACTCCCTTAGACGCTTCGTAAGCACCCTGGTCTTCGCTCTAAGCCTCGACAGTTTGAAGAGGTTGCCGTCCGTTCTCATGCGGAGAGAGATGCCCTCTGTAGCAGTTCCGAAGGCGTATTTGAGCAAAACTGCAAGGAAGATGCCGAACAGTGTTGGAGCCAGCACACACCCCTGCTTCACTCCGCTGAGAATCTCAAAGGGTTCGGATGTAGATCCGTCCTATACGACGGTCCCCTTCATGCCTTCATGGAAGGCCCTAATAATGCTGAGCAGAGTTGGGGGACAGCCGATCTTAGCCAAAATCGCGAACAGACCTTTTCTGCTGATGAGTTCAAATGCCTTGGTCAGGTTGATGAAGGCAATATACAGAGGTTTGTTCTGCTCCCTGCACTTTTATTGTAGTTGCCTAACAGAGAAAACCATGTCTATGGTGGACCGTTCAGCTCCGAACCCACACTGAGACTTAGGGTAGACTCTCTCCGCAAGAACATTGAGCCTCTTCAGAACAACACGTGCAAATAGCTTCCCCACGGTACTGAGAAGGGAGATGCCGCGATAGTTGTTACAATCGCTTTTGTCACCCTTGTTCTTGTAGACAGTAATGATGTTAGCATTCCTCATATCTTGTGGTATGCTGCCTTCTCTCGAGCATTGGCAAAGTGTTCCATGCAGCTCTGAAACTAGGGTACCGTTGGTACATTTGAGGATTTCTGCGGGAATACCATCTTTCCCTGGGGCTTTTCCAGAAGAGAGTGTTTTTAGCACGTCGCTGAGTTCCACCCAGGTGGGCTCAGCATCGAGTTCAGTCATGGTGGGCAGAGGCTCGATGGCATTCAGGGCTCTCTCTGTAACTACAGTCTCTCTGGAGTACAACTGTGAGTAGCGTTCCACCCAGCGTTCCATCTGCTTGGTTCTGTCCTTCAGGACCTCACCTGTGGCCGACTTAAGTGGGGCCGTCTGTCTTTGTGATAGACCGATGGCCTGCTTGATCCCATCATACATTCCTCGCATGTTTCCAGTGTCCGCGGCCTGCTGAACCTTGGAGCAGAGTTGTAGCCAGTAATTGTTGGCACACCGCCGAGCAACCTGCTGCACTTGACTCCGAGCAGACCGGAGCGCCTGCAGGTTCACCTCACTGGGAGAGGCCCTGTGTGCAGCCAGTGCCTGTCTCTTCTTCTCAATCAGGGGCATCAGCACTTCAGTGTGGGCTTCAAACCAATCAGCAGACTTGACTGTCTTCTTCCCAAAGGTAGATATCACAGTATTATAGATAGTGTCCCGTAGTTGTTCCCATCTCTTGCTGATATCAGTGTCGTCCGGGCGGGGCAAGGCCTGTTCAAGTGCTTGGACAAACTCACATACTTTTGAAAGGTCACAAGTCTTGCCAGTGTCAATGTGTGGCCTCCCTTCCTTTTTGGAGCAAAAGAATCTTCACAGCTGGATGTGCACCTTACTACACATGAGCAAATGGTCAGTGTCACAGTCTGCGCTGTGGTAGCTACGTCACCCTGACATTACCTAAACGGCTGCATTTGGTAAGGACGAGGTCAAGCTGGTGCCAATGTTTCGATCTTGGGTGTCACCATGAAACTTTTTGCTGGGATTTGATGTTGAAAAAGGTATTGGTTACGCAGAGGTCATGTTGGGAGCAGAGTTCGAGGAGGCGCTGTCCATTTTCATTCATCTTCTCTGTTCCAAACTGTCCCAGACAGGATGGCCAGCAGTGGTGGTTGCTGCCAACTCTGGCGTTGAAGTCGCCAAGGATGAATAGCGGCTCATGGGAAGGTACGTCACTGATGACAATGCTAAGTTCATTATAGAACTTGTCCTTAAGTTCCTGGGCAGAAGTTAAAGTAGGCGCGTAGACGCTGAAGATGTTGACCATGCCCACTGGTGTTTGAAGCTGGATTTTCAGCATTCTCTCAGTTCCCACATTTGGTGGTATGACTGAGCCAACTAGGCTGTTTCTGACTGCGAAGCCAACACCATATTCCCATGTCTCTTCTGGAGGCTTCCTATGCCAGAAAAAGGAAAAGTCCTTCTCCCTGAGACATCCAGAGGATGATAGCCTGGTTTCCTGGAGGGCCACGATGTCCATCCGCAGTCTTCTCAGCTCGTTGTTAATGATTGCTGTCTTCCGGGGGTTACTAATGCTCTGTAGGTCTTCCGTAAGGCCTGGAGTCATGGTGCTTACATTCCATGTGCCCAGCCTGAAGGCTGGATTATTTTGTTGCTTGTTTGTTTTGCCTGGTGTAAGGTTAACGATCCACCTGTCAGTGATTCCCTAAGCCCCACACACCCAGTGGAGCAAGTGGCGAGGCAGCACCTACTTGGCTGGGGGCCGCCCAGCTTGAGGTGGGCGGTGGCTGCCCAATGAGATCTGAAGACCTCTCCCACCATTGGAAGCAACCCCTGGCGCCTGACTCTACGCCAATCGAGTGCAGTGGCGTAGTACCGGTAATGCTGCTTCCCGTGTTGTGTCACTGCTCAGAAACTGATGCCAGAGTGTCGTCTCCAGGGCGCAGGTCTGGGCAAGTAAGTTTGAAGAACCAGCTGATGCCCAGCAGCAGGTTTCCCCTCTCCATGCCACTGATGTAATCCAAGGGAAAGGCAGAAGCCAGTACAGCTTGGCACCATTGTCGTCGCAGGAGCTGCCAGAGTGAGATTGAGCACAACCTCAAACTGCCTTAGGGGCTCCATCTCCGGATTTTTCCTCGGGGTTTACTCCCAAAGCCTTTCCCATGACTAGGTATCGCAGCAAGGCAGCGGAGGTTTTAAATCAGAGTTTCCTTCTCCTAGGTGGGCGGCCTTCCCAGGCTGACGAGCCCCATCTGCCCCAAGCAGCTGGTTTTAAGGCGCCAGTCACCCGCCTTCACCCCTTCTCCTGTCAGTGCAAACAGTTTTGCCGGGCGTAGAAACTAAGCCACACGTGAGGGCCAAGAGATAGACTTCGGTTGTCTGAGGCTGTTGGAGACGCATGCCATGGGAGCATTTTATAGATAGTGGGAGCTTATCCCCACTGCCACTCCGGCTATGACAACCCTTGAAACCATGAAATCTGTATTTGATTTGAAAATGTCTTTTGATCACATTTGTGGAACAGAAGGTAATGCCACTAGGGGACAGTAGAAGCTAATTTTCACTTTTGAAGTTTTACTGTCTATGTTCTTTTAAAAATGTAATTTTACCCGTTGTGTTGCATGATGAGGATATGTCATTGAGAGAAATCTCATACAAAGGCTATTAACTGGTAAGTAGGAAAGACTGCTTTACAGAAACTTTTGATTTCATTTTCCAAAATAGGAGGAAAAAAGGCTGCTTTGTTTTCCCATTTATTCAGTGAATGGACAAGTTTCTGTATTTATTACTTAGCACACTATTGTGACTAGCTCATGTTAAATAAATCCAATTCTCCCCCCATCTCCCTTCACTAAAAAAGCCTGTAACACCCTAACTTAAGTCTGTTTTTCCTGCATAAGGAGTTATGTTAAGCCATTAAATCTCAAACAGAGGAAAATAGAATCACCTTTCTTTGGAACCGTAATAGTTTGTGTTGAGGGGGTAAATAAAGCTGGAGCCCTGTGTTGTATGTGCACATAATGCAAACTACTTGTGTGGGACCTGATCTAGTGCCAGTCATTAGGAGTCTTTCTGTTGGCATCCGTGGATTCTCAGCAGGAAATCTGGTGGTTGATGTCAGTGGCTCTGGAGATGGTCAACATGCCCTTTGGTGGATATATTTTTTTGCGAGTGTACTGCATATCAAGCTAACTTTGTTGTCTTACTCAGTTTTGTTCATTCTCACTGGTATCCCAGATAGGTATCTTGCATAAAAAACACTCACAGTCATCATTGTCCATTCTCTGTTGGACAAAGCAATATGATAATGGTAATTAGTTTAGTCCCATTAATTAAAATGGTTGGCCCTTCTGGTGTCATATGGTTGATGTAACATTTTTCTGGCTCAATAAGTGTAACTAAATACTTAAGGTTTTATATAGCTCAGAAGAGTTTACTACTTTTTCTCCAGTGTAAAAAATCAGAATTTGCCTTCAGTCCAGATACAGGATGTGTTTCCTGAGATGCCAAATTAATCCAAATTGCCAAGATTACAGCTCCTTGCATTAATTATTTATTATGCTAACAGCCAGTTTTAAGTGGTTTTTTATTGATCTTTACTGTAGTGTTTAGTCCATATTTCATACAAAATTCCAATCTTCAATTCATTGTCTTAACATAAAAAAAAGCTGTCAGCAGAGATCACAAGAAACACCCTTCACCACTACATATTTAACTCTGAATCCATATTATTTAAATCTCCTTACAATTGCCTACTGAAGCCGATACGCAATTCTGATATTATCCTTCAGTTGCAACAACTTGGACTATGAAAAATTAAAAATAAATAGTAAATATATGTTTCAGTACAGTAGAATGGATGCAGCTGCTGTTGGAAATAGGTTGCTTACTAGCTAGGGTGGAGGGACCCAGTAACTTTTTTATTCAGCAATTTTGCAATCAACCTGATAAGGTTGGTATAAACTGACAAACACATTCTTTTCCCTAAAATATGTCTGTTCATAAGAAAGAAAACTACATTGTATAACTAAGTGAAGGGAGATTATCATCTTGTGGCAGCAATGAAACCTGGCTGGATGATTCTTATATACATCGGACAAACTGGTCTCTACGTAAAAGCATAAACGCACACAAATCAGACATCAGAAATGGCAATGTACAAAAACCCACAGGAGACCACTTCAATCTCCCAGGCCACACAGTAGCAGACTTAAAAGTAGCTATCCTACAGCAAAGAAATTTCAGGACCAGACTCCAAAGAGAAATTTCTGAGCTACAATTCATCTGCAAATTTGACACCCTCAGCTCCGGCTTAAACAAAGACTGTGAATGGCTGGCTAAATACAGAAGCAGCTTCCCCTCCCTTGGTGTTCACACCCCCAGATCAACTGCTGGTAGTAAGCCTCACCCTTGCTGACTGAGCTAACCTTGTTATCCCCACCCTTGCTCTGGCTTATTTATACCTGGCCCTGCAGATTTCCAAGACCATCATCTGATGAAGTGAGTCTGTGCTCACGAAAGCTCATGCTCAAAACTTTTCTGTTAGTCTATAAGGTGCCACAGGACCCTTCGTTGCTGTTTCCTCAGTGAGTGCAGGCAGCTGAAGGACAGAGTTAACAATTGGCTGGGTTTACGTGAGCAGCAGACATTGCCAATTTGGTTGACTTAATATACCTTTTCTACAGAAACACATTGTACACAGTTGGGAAGCTTATTATACCTATGTTAGGATGAGGTATGATGCAGAGCTGCCAAGTGGTGCCATTATGCTAGAAACTGAGGTAAACAATGACACCATCAATTAGTTAAAATGCCCATTTAGCTTAATGACTCTGTACTACTTCAAGACATATAATTGGATTTCTTTATGACCTCAGAGCATAAAAATGATGATGTAAAGGGTAAAAGAAAATCCAATAATAAATTCATGGGCAGGCTATTAAAGTGTTGTAACTCTGGTAACATTTTTAGTCAACAGCATAATCATCTCGTTTAACGTGATCTCTGAGTGTGGGGGTTATCACAGTCTTCATTTATTGGCAGGTCTTTGCTGGGAGGATTGTTCTGACTACAGACACAGTCCATTGTGCACTGAACATGACTTAGGCTGTGTCTACATGGACAGCCTCTGTCGGCAGAGATCACTGTCAACAAAGACACCTTGGCAGTACCTTTGTCAACAGATCATGTCCACACATAAAAGTGGCTCAAAAGAGCAAGATGCTGTGTCGACAGAGAGCAGCCAGACTGTCCTTCCGTCTCTTGACAGAATGGCTGCCTGGAAGCTCTGTGAACAGGGCTGCCTGGGGAATCGGAAGCCCTCTCTGTCAACAGAAGTGTCTACCCGGGCACACTGACAAAAGGCTGTTGACGGAAACAACACGAAGTCCTGTGGCACCTTATAGACTAACAGATTTTTTTATGGTGCCCAAGCTTTTGTGGGTAAAGACCTGCCTGGTCAGATACATGAGTGGGTGGATTCCAGAGGAGGGTTTAAAGGGTGAGCCTCAGTCAAGGGGAGGGCCACAGTTGACAAGGTCTGTTCAGTCACTGAGGATGTGGCCCGTTACCAGCAGTTAATGTGGAGTTGTGAACCTCGGGGAGGAGAAGTCAGGTCAGTTCAGCCAGGGAGGAATATGGCCCATTATCAGTAGCTACTGTGGAGGTGTGAACATAAAGAGCGGAGAAACTGTGTATGTTCAATCCTTGGTTGATGGTATCAGATTTGCAAATGAATGGAAGCTCTGCAGTTTCTCTTCGGAGTTTAATTTTGAGTTGTTTGTTTGCAGGGCTGCGGACACCCAGTAACAGATTTTAAAAGTAGCAGTCCTACCACAGAAAGGGAGTTGTGGGGGTGGGGGAAGAAAGGGGCCATAAGGTTGTTGTAGTGGGGTTGGTTGTGGTACCGCTACCCTTATTGCTAAGCTGTTGCTGGCCATATTAAAGCTGGACAGCGGGAGATTGGCAGCTTTTGGCTTGGAGCCCAGCTCTGAAGGCTGCAGTAAGAGTGGCATGGTGTATTACAATGCTCATGCCCTGCTGCTGGTGAGGCACTGCCTTTAGAGCTGGGCATCTGGCTAACATTTGCTGCTTTCCAGCTGCCCAGATATGAAGGATGTGCAGAAGTAACCTTTTGGATCAGTATTGCCAATTTCAGAAATGCTGGTCTCCCCTTATGAAATTTGCATAATATAGAGTAAAATCGCACACAAAACCAGATTTCACAGTGGGAAGACCAGCTTTCATGGTCTCTGTTTTTGGTGGCTCTCAGTTTGGTAGGGCCCTATTCATGAGCACCAAACTCTCCATTCAATTAATCAAAGTAGTATGGGATCTTCCTCACTCAGCCATCCCCTTCTGCCTCTGTTCACTCAGCCATCCCCACTCTCTGTTCAGAGGCAGCTTTGTTCTCCGTTGTGTTTCCATTTACCACAAAATAATACAGTATTAGTGAAGTTCTGTTAGTTTCAAGGCTCAGTCGCTGTTGAGTAGATATTCAGGCAGTCAGACTCTTCTCATCCAGAATGAGTAACCAAGAAAAACATATACAAAAGTTCTAGAGCTGGTTTGGCTGCAGCAATTCCTTTTATAAATAAAGGTTACTGGTATCTTGTGTACAAGGAAACTATAATAAAATTGCAATACTAAAGTGAGACCTACTCTGGGCTCCTCAGATATTATGAAAATGAGGCAAACATAAGGATCACTTACTGGTTGGTATATAGATCTCACAAATTGCTTTTATTGATTAAGAATGCCCTAGGATTTAGTTAAAAAATGTCGTGTACAAGGTAGCTGTGTTACAGAAGTGTTGCTTAATAAATATCTCCATTGGTAAAACTCTAATATTTTCTCTGGTGCTCCAAGACAGCTGTTTGGTTTTGGAAAGAGTGGACAGGCTGGAAGTAGCAGGCTGTATGAATCAGAAGAGGATGCTATTTCTTTCTGTACAGAAATAATAGTGGCGACCTGGAGGAGGCACTTTAAAAATTTGAGGTTGGCGTTTTCTTTGCTGCTTCATGATATAAAAAATCTGAAATTTTTTATATTTTCTTATTCATTCACATTAATTTCAGGAATGTTTTCCCCAGCTTTGCTGGAGGACTTTGTAAGGATGGGTATTGTGATCATTTGTAGCAAGAGCTGATCTGCAGCTAGGTTTTCTGCTTCAAGTGTTCAAGTTAAATAGGCATTGATGAAAACAGAGTTTTAACCAAATGTCCTTTTGTTTCTCGGGCCAGTTTTTAGTCTCTTGTGAGGTCATTTCAGCAGTTAGCTATTTTCCATAGTGTCTTCAGAGGTCTATAATGCACAGATTTCTAGTACGAAAAACAAACAGGAAGGAAAGCTCTTTTTGAGAGAGAAACTTTCAGTCCTCCATTATGGATCATAAACCACCTCCAACCAAGAAAAGAAAAAGCACAAACTCAGTTTTTGACTTTGCAGGAGACTTTTTAAGTGCAGTGATGGTACAGGCCATTCATCTTCTATTAACATGTTGTTTGAGGAGAAAATAGCTAATCTCTTGGACAGCAAGTCTATCTTTGTTTACATAAAGCTCCTTTACTTTTGGCTTGCCTTCTCAGCAGCTGAACCACCATGAAAATCTGAACAGATGCAAAATCTTCCAGATGGTGTTTCAAATCATTTAGTTTTCAGTTTATCCAAATCTTTGATTTTTTTTTTTTTGTATGCTTTTTCAGTGAGGAGGCACAGCAGCAGCATTTGATTGTCTGTTTTTCAGTCACTTCATTTTTTGGGTGCACTGGTTGTTTAACTCCAACCTGCAATATAAGACTCTCTAGTCAGACTTTTCAAAAAGGCAGTAGAATTATTTTGTGTACCTAAACTTAATTAGGTGTAAAGAAGCGGGGGAGTTGCTTTAATGAATGATTAGAACCTACCAATAAGATCAGGTTTCTCTCAATCCCTTCAAATGCCTCTTGCCTCCCACACTGGGAAGCAGTGCCCTTCTTGTTAAAAGAGGAGCTTGTACTCAGCTGGCTTCCTTCTATTCCCTCATCAATCATCATCATCAACAACCGTGGGCTCAGCGCCCGTTGGTGTCTGTCTGATGCCTCTCTCACTATTTCCTTCCATCTTTCTCTGTCCAGTGCGGAGTGGCTTAGTTTCTGTAGACTAGCTCCGCACCAATCTACTATATCATCTATCCATGCTCTGTGGGGTCTGCCTCTCCTGTTCGAACCATCCATTATTCTGAATACTAGGGTCTTCATTTTTTGTTTGTCGTTCATTCTGCAAATAAGCCCAGATAGTTACAGCTTCTAGTTTATAAGCTTCTGCAGCAGGTTCTCTTTTGGCTGTATCTTTTTATGTAATTTCTCATTGGTGACCTTCTGCATTCATCCTATTCTCAGAATCTTTCTATAACAATTCCTTTTGAATGCCAATATTCTTCTTTTTGAATCTTTCATTATCACCCATGTCTCACATCTGTACAATGTGCTGCTGAATACACGTTTTCAAGACGCTCAGCTTTGTTTTGAAGCTAATCACTTTGCTTTTCCAGATCTTATCCATTGCCTTCAAACTCGCTCTTGCTTTCGCTATTCTAGTCGCTGTTTCCTTCTTACAGTCTAGATCATACGTTATGTTGCTCCACAGATATGTGAACTTCTCTACATTTTCTAGTTCAATACCATTGACACTGATCTTCCTTCCTATTTACTTATCTCCAAATACCATTGTTTTTGTTTTATCGATGTTCATAATCAGTCCGTACCGCTTCCCTTCTTCATTTAACACCTGCACCGTTTTCGCTAGCTTCTGCTCATCTTCCTCAAAGATAACAACTTGAGGTTCGTGGATGATATAGTTAATTCTTTTCCCATGCACAGATATCCCTTCTATCTCTTCCTTGATCTTGTCCATTGCTCTCTCCAGATGCGTGATGAAGATACTTGGTGATATTGGATCTCCTTTTCTCGTACCTCTGCTTGTTTTAAACCAACTTCCCAGCTCCCTTCATGTTCTCATTGCTGCCTCTGCATTGCCATTGACATCCTTCAACAATCGTATGTCTGCTATCCACTTTGTATGACTCCAACACCGCCCAAGTCACTTTCTGATCTATACTGTCAAATGCCTTTTGAAAATCAACGAAGAAATTGTATATGTTCTTGTTCTTTCGTTGAGCTTTTTCCGTTACCAGTCTTAGTGCCAATATCTGCTGTATGGCACTTCTATCTTTTCTGAACCCCGGTTGCTTGTCTGCTATATGTTCTTCTATCTGCGATCTTAGTCTTTCAGTCAGTATCATCAGCACCTTACCTAGATGACTCATTAGGGCAATCATTCTGTAGTCTTTGCACTCCAGCGTACTTCCTTTCTTGTGTATTGTCACCAGTACAGATCTTGTCCATTCCTTAGGCACCTTCCCTTCTTTCCATGTTTTATTACATAATCAGTGTATTTCCTGAATCATGCTTTCTCCACTGTATTTGATCATCTCTCCTGTGACCTGATCATTTCCAGGGCTCTTGTTGTTGTTTAGTCGTTTCACTGCTTTTTCTACTTCCTCCTTTGAAATATTGGTCTCACTCTTGATGCTCGGGGGAGATATCTCTAAGTTCTTCAATCAGTCTCTCTGACACTCGGGTCCAGTTGTGCTTTGTATGGGTCGGTGCAATATCTCATCCATTGCTGCACAATCTTCTCCCTGCTCATGAGCACTTCTTCATTCTCATCTTTGATCACCCTCTGCTTTGGTTGCCATTTCCTATTTATATTCTTAATTGTCTTATACACCTCCCTGGTCTTACATTTGTTGTAATACCACTCTCTATCTTCACACTGCTCCTCTAACCATTTCTCCTTATCCTTTCTGGCTGCTTTCCTGACCTCATTGCATTTCACCCTATATTGCTGATTTTCCATCTCAGAAACATCTTTTCTGATCTTCAGTGCTCTCTTCTCTTGGACTAACTTCAGTGTCTCCTGGATAATCCACATTTTACTGATCTTTTCTTCTTCTGGAACAGTCTGCTCAGTTGCCTCTTCTATAGCGATGGCTATCCCTGCGACTCTTTTATCTAGGTCTTTCTCTGTGGCGATATTCTTAATCTTCTCTTCGAGCGCTGCTCTGTATGCATTCCCTGTTTCTTCCTCACATAGCCTCGCCACATCTCTTCTTTTCTTAAACTGTGCCTTACATTTTCTTTTGAGTTTTATCTAGATGTTTGTGATCACTAGACTGTGGTCCGAGTCTATATCCGCTCCGTGGAAAGTTTGGCACTGCTGTACTGATGTTACCCATCTTCTCCGTATCAAAATCTTATCTACCATGGACTTCCCATCATTCGATTGACACGTCCACTTCCTACAGTCCTTTTGTTGGAATCTTGTGTTGCAGGTCACCATCTCATACTCTGTAGCAAACTCTAGTTTCTCACCTTGTTCATTTCTTTCTCCATATCCAGACCTTCCCATGACTTTCTCTGAACCTTCGTTATCTGTTCCAACCTTCACATTCCAATCTCCTCTGATGATTAACATATCTTTCCTCAATATCTGTAGCCAGACAAAGTCTCCCCCTTACAAGCCAGCTTGCTCGCTGCCCCCCCGCCCCCACCGAGGAGCACACAGGGCATGGAAATGGCTGCTGACAGCACAGTCTTTGATGCCCTCATTGAGGCCCAGATATGCTAGCTTATCGTGACCCTGAGAAGCAGAAAGTACAGCTAGAAGGGTAACAGGCCAGACTGTCAACATGGGGGGGGGGACCCTCAAGAAATCACCCCAGCTGGCATTCATGGATATGATGCGCACACACACACAACCATCCCAGAAGGGGACGTGCCCCGCCTGCACAGAAAGAATGTCCTGTACTCCTAAATTGCTTATCTCCTGTCTTACAAGTGCAAATTAAGTAAGAAATGCCCTTGTAACAAACTGGCGTCACAAAGACAGACCAGTATGATCTGGCACCATAGATAAGAAAGAGAATACGTAACCCAAAAGGGGTATAAAAGGTGGGTCCAGCAGAACTCTAACTTTGAGTGCATTCCACCAACTACCTGCTGGTCGGGTCAGGTGATTGCCTCCCGAGGTCCACTACTGGGGACGCCCAACCTCGTATTCGTCTTTCCGCGGAATTGAGTGACCGATCCGGCTTGGCTACGCTGGTATCGAGAGACGCAGAGAGGGTAAGATACACCCATGCTAGGTCTCCGACTTTTTTGTGCACAGCTAAAGAATTAGAGCTCTGTAACTAGATGTCATTGTGTCAAGATATCATTGTGTTAGATGGTAACAGATATCTTTGTATTGGATTGTAACGTAACTTGTTAACACCTGTACTTTGCTAGCATATAAGAAGTAAACAATAGCCTTTTGTAACCGCACGCTTATAACTGTAGCTTAATAAACTTGTAACTAGTTAAGATCCAAGCCTAACCATTTTGTTAAACCTTTTGTCACTGCAACACAGCTGGCACAACAAAAGAACTTTAACCGTTTGGTTACTACAGCCTGGCCGTGGGTGAGAGTGCTAGGAGCTGCCTGCTCTAACAGTAAAAAACTGGGTTGTTTAGGACACAGGGGAGTACCTCACCGCACATTACCTGGCCACCGGCTAACAGAATCTCCTCCACTGTCTTTGTCAAGTCTTTATAGAATAGTCCAATCTCTTCTTCCGTACTGTCTGACGTGGGTGCATACACTTGAATGACTGAGATGTTGAACGGTTTTGCTTCGAATATTGCTACCATCATTCTTGCACTCACTTGTTTGTAATCCTAATAATGCTCTTCTAGCTGTTTTTCTAAGAAGGAATCCAATTCCTGTTTCGTGCTTCATTTCATTTCGCTTCCTGACCAAATAAGTTCGCAACCTCATATCTCTCCTGATGCCGTCCAGTGCAGCTCTGCCAGTCCAAGTATATCATATTGGTATCTCTCCATCTCCTTCTGAAGCAGCTCTAATTTTCCAGTTGTCCATAGTGTTCCGACGTTCCATGTTCCAATGGATAGCATATGTGTTTGTTGTAATTTTCTTTCAGTAGCCAACTTCTCAACCCAACTTCAATCATTCGATTGGTATTGCGGACTGTGTTTATCTGGGTGTTGTCCAAGATGGCATCTTTTTATCATTTAACTGTACTGGCATCAGATTTCATTCATTTTGTTGTTTGACGGTCAGCGCATCGGCATACATCTGATCAACCGTCCTCCTTCATCCAGGCTTGGGACTGGCATGAAGGTCATAGAGGCTTCATGGAGGAGTTTCTCCTCCCTCCACTCTCCCCAATCCCATGACTGGGGCTGCTGAAGTGCCAGTACTCAGTACCGGCACATGCGCACAAAAAAATGAACAAAAAAACCCCAACAAAAACACAAATAAGAATTAATACTGCTTTTCATCCTAATAGCAGCAAATTAATAAAAAGAGAATATACTTGAAGACCTTTCTTCATATTCTTGGCCTAATTTAATGTGATTGTTTCTCTTCTGAGTTTTAATACCATTTCCTTGCCTCAGGGATCTAAAAGATGTAATTTAAATTTTCAAATTATGATAATTTGCTTTTTAATAAAAAATTTAATAAAATTTCCAGTGTGCTTTTCACTTCTATATATTTTTTTGGTTTCTGGAAAGGCAACTTATTCACTATACAGAATCTTTGACACTGCTGTTGTTTGTAGCTTAAAACTTATATACAAAAAAACCCCTGAATTAAAACATTACTTTTGCAAAGACAAGCCCTCAAAAGGTAGGAAATGCCAGAATTTAGGTAGTTTGTGTTATTTTCTTGTATCTTTGTCCCCTAGATTAATGAGCCATTTGCAATCGGAGAGCTCTTCCCTGTATAGGTACTTGCATACCAGTGGTCTCCAACCTTTTTAAGTACAGGATCACTTTTTTAATTTAAGTGCAACCCAAGATTGGGCCTTGTGCTGCTCACTCCATCCTTCTTCCAGCCACTGCTTACTCTGCCCCACTCTCACTCATTGTCACCAACCGACGGCAGAAGTTGGGATGTGAGAGGGGTGTAGGCTCTTGTCTGGGGCCAAGGGGTTTAGTGTGTGGAAGGGGGCTCCACGCTGAGCCTAGGGCAGAGGGAGGGCTTGGGAGGCAGGAAAGGGTGTTTGAGTGCAAGCTCTGGGAGGGAGTTTGGGTGCAAGAAGAGCTCTGGATTGAGGCAGGGTTTTGGGTGTAGAAACAAGTGTGGCCTCTAGGATGGACTTGGGGTACAGGAGGGGGCTCTGGGCTGGGGCAGTGTTGGGGTGAAGGCGCTGGTGATATAAATGTTGGCTCTGGGGGGGACACAAGGCTGTGGAAGGTATTGGGGCTCTTGCTAGTGGCTTCCTGCGCTGCTGGGACTCACCAGCGTGGTTGGACTGCCCAGCCATGCTCCTGGCTTGTGTTGCTGGACTCCCCATGTTGCCAGACTCCTCGACCAGAATGTCTTGGACCAGAGAAGTTCGATCTGTGTTTGATTATATCCACAAGGATCCTGTTCTCCCTCTTGACTACAGCACTTGATTGGGAGCTCATGTTCAGTTAATGGATGAACAGCTGAACTTGAGGCATGACTATGAAATGAACCATGATATATACATGTCCTCTTGAAATCAGTGCTTTCTAGGGTACAGTCTCTCTTCCAATCATGTTACATTCTTTGTTTAGAAATCTATGGCCTTGCTTTTGGCGATGTTAAAATACTTGTTGTTCAAATGACCATATCCTGCCAAGCAATCTTGGTTGGCCTGTATACATGACCTGACTCCATTATGCTTGTCATCTGCAACCTTTACCAGTAAAGAATTTGTTTTCCTCCAGATTATTGCTAAAGATATTGAGCAAGTCCTGAGCTGAAACCCCAGTAGAAAAACCAGCCATGACGTGATGGGTCCTAATTTAAGAACTGTTTTGAAATCTGTTAACAATTTTAATTAATTTAATATGACCTGCATTAGTTGTGCATTGTGCTAATTTAGTTATCATAAAGTAAATTGGGATGAAATCAGATGCATTACTGATGCCTGAATATATTATGTCAATAGTCGCTTTTGTCAAATCAGATGTGTAATATCAACAGAAAAGGATAGCAGTCTTGTCTGACTAGATCAGTTTTCCATAAGTATGTGGATTGGCACTAATTGTATTGCTATCTTTAAGTCTTTACAGACTGCATCTCAAGTTGATTTTTCTGTGATATTTTTGGGTCTAGGGGTCAGTGTGAGGCTAATCTGTAGTTTCTTTGGAACATCTTGTTTGCTGCTACTCCTTCCCCATATCACCTATCTCAGCTGCCAGTCCCAGTCTATTGCCCTCTGTTCTTCATCCTGCTACGTTCCAGTTCAGTTTGTTCTACCTCCTCCTGCTTGGGTGGCAGCCATGGGGTTCATTCAGAGCAACCAGATGTCTTCCAGCTCACTTCCTGTGCCCAGTGCTACTGCATCCTGTGGCTGCTGGGAGTACTTGCGTTGAAAATCCTCAGCACCTGTAGACTTTGGTTGGATTATATGTACTACAGGCTGCATCTTCTGTGAATTCAGCTGCCAAATGCTAGTAAGTCTCTACTGAGCAAACAAATTTCCATTTGGTCATAATTTGGCTTAATTTGGATGAATTTTCACAGGGATGGCAAATGGCCCATTCTTTACAACAGGGCTTCCCACTTGAAAACTTAGTCTCTGCTCCAAAACCTAGGGGCACTAGAGCAGTGTTTCACTATAGTGTGGACCCCCGATCACCATCCCCCCAAACCATTCACAGACCCCCACCAAAGCCAATTCTACCCACTATGTACCCATAATTAAATGAAAAAGGAAACCACAACATAGATTTTTGGACAGCAGTTAATAACATTATTGGAAGATATTTAATTTAAAAGTAATAATTGATTGTAACTTTGCAATTTATTTAAAACATTTTCTATGCTCATTTTTATGTATCTTACTTTTTTCATGGACCCTCTTGCAATGCCCTTGTGGACCAACCTCCAGTGGTCCTTGGACCCCAGTTTGGGAACCACTGCACTAGAGCATCCAACTGAACTTGTTGTAAGACTTTAAAATAGGCAAAACAACTTATCCTCCCCATCTTATTGGCTGTGTCTACACTAGCTCCCAACTTCGAAGGGAGCATGGTAAGTAGAGTGCCAGGAGATTATTAATGAAGTGCTGTGGTGCTTATGCAGCACTTCATTAAGCTAATTCTCCCCTGCAGCAACTTCGAAGTGCCGGCTTGCGTGTAGCCGTGGCTCACCTGTGGCTACTTCGAAGTTCCCGGGCTACTTCAAAGCCCCTTTACTCCTCAGAACACTTCAAAGTTGGCACAGGGGAGAATTAGCTTAATGAAGTACTACATATGCACCGCAGCACTTCATTAATAATCTCCTGACACCCTACTTACCATGCTCCCTTCGAAGTTGGGAGCTAGTGTAGACACAGCCATTGTACTACATATTTGTGGGTCTTTTCCAGTCTGGTGTTCTCAGGTTCTTCCAGGAAAGGAATTCCTCTAGTGCCTTTCTCTGGGTCTCCTCACTCTGAGTTGAACTCTGTTTAAGTAGTTCTTTCCTGATCCTCTCAAGGTTGGAGTCATTATCTGAAGCTGCCATATCACCATCTGCTGGTGGCTAGCTGCCTGAGCCTGTCTTGCCTTAAAGGACCAGCCCATCTGTGACAGTGTAATTGGGTTGACAGGTGTATTTAATGGGGGATCTTACACACTGTAGATACTGTGTTCAGTCTCTAAACTTGTCTTAGTTGAATTAAATATGCTTAATGTTTGTTTCCGTGAAGGTACATTTAGAAGATGCAAAGGCTAGTTGATTACTATGCCTCTTTTAATAGGATTCATAAGCAAAGATATGTTTATTTACCACCAGTGATAGTTATTTCTCTCTCCACCCACCTCCATCTTTCCAATTAGTGATAAGAGAGGAAGCAACATAGGCTTACTGTATGAAGGATGCCAACAAATAAGAGATATTAAGAATGAAGTGTAGGTGTTCTAAGCTTTTGGCCACACACAAATCTGGGTAATTACCAAATTGACTGCATCTCAAACACTTATTGAACAGGCTGAAGAGAGAATGCCAGACCCAGTTTTTGTACTGACAGTCTCTTTGCTTTTATTCTTTGGCATCCATTACTGTTTTCAGTGTGGAGTTGTGTTTTTTGTTTGTTTGTTTGTTTGTTTGTTTTTTTAAATTAAGTGGGACCGTGATAAATTGTCTAAATAATCTTTTTCGAGGGAGCAAAGTAAAACTCCTATTTGGAAACAAGTTAGACCAAGGATTTTAATCCTTCCTTACCTACTAGTCTTATTCAGTAAGAATGAGATCCATTTGGAGTACACACACACGAGATCCTGTCATAATCAAGTGTCAAAATTCTGTAGTTAATTGCATCTCTGGCCCCTCCTGGGTCTTCTCAAGAATTACTCTTTTAGTCTCAAGCCTTCAGTCATCACCTCAGTGCACTGCATCCTTTTCTGTTTGGGCCAGACTTGAGGGTTTCTTGCATTTGCCTTGCAACTTTCTGTGCTAATCCCAGCAGGTCTGACTTTAGTCCAGGGTCTGCAATTTTGCCATTTACTGGTGCTGTGACAGCATTTACTAGTGACCGGTCATTGTTCACAAAGCACAGTACTTTTATTTAAGACAAAAGTAGTACACTCATCCCTCATTAAATGAGTACTTTATTTATGAGTACTCACTTCCCCTAGTTCACTCAACTCGTGAACTCCCCCTGCTAATACAAGCCTTACCCCCTCCCTGCTGCTCCAACCCGCCACAGCCTGACCCCCCCACCAGCCCTGCAGACACCAAACCGCCACAACTTAAACCCCCCTGCCAGCCCCGCGCACCCGAACTGCCGAAACCTAAATCCTCCTGCCAGCCCTGTGCACCTGAACTGCTGCAACCTAACCACCCCGCCGCCTCCCTGCGCACCTGAACTGCTGAAATGTAACCCCCCCCCCCCCCCGCTGGCCCTACACACCCGAACTGCTGAACCTTAACCCCCCTGCCGTCCCACCTTACACCCGAACCGCTGCAACTTAAACCCCTCCACCATCCCTGTGTACACGAACTGCCAAAACCTAAACCCACCGCGCTGGGGGCCACCCAAACCACTGCAACATAACTCCCCCTCTGCTGACCTACACGCACCTAAACTGCTGCAGCCTAACCTCGCAGCTTTAACGCTCCTGCCGGCCCCACAGACCCAACTTGCAGCAACCTAAACCACACCCCCACCCCGTGGACCCAGCCCGTCCACTGTGTTTTAACTCTGCCTCCCAATCTGTCCCCAAACTACCCCCAGCCTTTAACCTCCCCCCCCCCCCCCCCCCAGGTTCACTTACTTATCAAAAACCGTGCCACCTGCTGCCACTCTGAGTGCTTGGAATCAGACTTTTTACAAGTATTTTAGTAGGAATTTAGTGTCCCTCTTACGGGTTTTCGCCTGCGAGCAAAAAGTTAGGAACCAATTGTGCTCATATAGTGAGGGATGAGTGTATAAAGAAAACATATACTTAACCAGTCTACACATGTGTTGGGCTTACCAGATATTGCCTGCCTTCCAGTGCTTCAGGCCTTTCCAGCAGTTGTGAATTAATGTTGTGAGTTACCAGTGGCTAAAAGCTGAAACAAATAATCAGATCTTATCACAGTGTACATTGGGCTAAATGGTTTAGCACTGGTAACCACAAAAACCTCTTGTGCAGAGACGTATGGCCTAGTGATCTAAATCTGTGCCTGGAAGCCAGGCTCTCTTGGGTTCTGTCCATACTAATTGCATCTGTGGCACTGGCAGATCATGTCTCCTGCCTGGCCCTGTTTTCCCATTGTAAAGCGAGATAGCTACCTGCTAGTTGGGACTGTTGTGAGAATCAAGCTTTGTTCAACTTGCCATATGCAATTACCTTTGTATAGTTTTGAAAAAAGACCCTTGCTTTATCTTTTGATCAGGTACAAAGAAGGCGGTGAAGCTCTGTTAGTACTGCTTCCCTCTGAAGAGAGAGGCATGGTTCACCAGCTGTCTCAGAGAAAAGTACCTATCACTGAAATCAAGTAAGTTGCCAGAGCTTTGTCTGTAATGCCCATCCATTTTTACAGTGGTAGTATGGTGATTTTGTCACAATACTTATTAATTCTCAGTGGCTACTAACCGGGATGGGTAGGAATGGTGTCCCTAGCTTTTATTTGTTGGAGGCTGGAAAGGTGTGATGGGGGGGATCACTTGATGGTTACCTGTTCTGTTCACTCCCTTTGGGGCAACTGGCAGTGGCCATTGTTGGCACACGGGACACTGGGTTAGATGGACCTTTGGTCTGACCCAATATAACCATGCTTATGTTCTACCAGCCACACATTATACCACAGAAACATTAACCCAGAAACCTATTCCAGCTCTGTTCATGTATCTGATGAAGCGGGTCTTAACCCACGAAAGCTTATGCTCCAAAATAGCTGTTAGTCTGTAAGGAGCCACAGAATCTTGTTGTTTATATCTATATCAAACGCTTTCAGTAGATTGGTTAAGTCTCTCCATATATCTGTACCAGACACAATCACTAGACGTAAGCATATCAGCCACGCCATCAGGGGCCCATATACCTGCACGTCTAGTAAAGTGATATATATCATCATGTGCCATCAATGATCCTCTGCCAGGTACATTGGACAAACTAGAGAGTCTCTGATGAATGGACATAAATCTGACATCAGGAACTGGAATACACGTAAACCTGAGTGGGAACACTTTTGCCTCCCTGGACATTCAGTTAAGGGTTAAAAAGTAGCCATTCTTCTACAAAAGCATTTTACCACGAAATTACAGAGGGAGACATCTGAATTGGAATTCATTTACAAATTTGACACTTTAAAATCAGGCCTTAACAAGGATCTGAATTATCTCATGTATTACAAAGGCAGTTTCCCCCCCTTTGACATTAGCAGGAACGACACCCATCCCACTTAGTTTGCTTCATCTACTGGTTCTATTAATGACCCTTTTTTCCTCTTCCCACCACCTCCTGCTATATAAACCTTCGATTCTAATTGTCTACTCCAAAATCTGAGGAACTGGGTCTTATCCATGAAAGCTCAAGACATAATAAATTTGTTAGTCTTTAAGGTGGTATAGAACTGCTTGTTACTTATGTTCTTATGACAGTCTTGCTTTATTAAGATGCCACTAAACAGCATGTTTTATGTGCAGTTGAATAGAAATAAGAGAATTTACATTTTTATGTCTTTGATTTGTTTTCTATGAATTCTATGATTCAATGCACAAGCATATATTTTCCTTATAACAACATCTATTTTATACCTTTTACATATACAATCCAAACTAATAGTTGTCTGCTTGGAATTTACCACCTAGCTGTGCAGACTCTTGTCTAAAATTACAGTGAACTTGTGTATGTATAATCTGGAAGGAAGTTTTAGCTATACTGCAGCTTTCTGCTATCCAATCCTGACAAAGCGTTGAAATTAAAATGGTAACTCAGAGAAGTTCAGAGATCTTTGTAAATTTTTTTTTCCCCTCAAGAGAAACATGCACTTACTGATTGCAACAGTACCTAGCTAGAGAAGAAATTATTATATGCAGTTTCTCACACAGGATTTTTATCAAGGTTTTGCTGCTCAGCCAGACTTAATCACTCTGAGTGCGTCTGATTCTTGGAAGCAAGGTTCTCGGAGCAGGGCTTATCATTTATTATACAGTCCTGGGTAAACAGATGGCAATTGAGTAATGTCATTTGTATCTAGATCGTCTAAAGATAAATAGTGAAGTTTTTCAAAAGACCATTTTCCCCCCACTTGTTGAAGCACATCTAACTGTGCTGTTCAAAAGCCTGGAGGTATAGGTGCCTGGGGATGGAGTTAGATGGGAAAGGAACACAGTGCAGAAACTAAACGACTGAACTATTAACAGCTTGAATAAAAGCAGAAAAGCAAAACAATTCGGTGACGTAGTCTTCACTGTAATGGAGCCTTAGATAACAAAACAGTTGTGACTTATCTCATTGAGCCCAGAACTTTGGATACTTTTAAGTCAGTTAATCTCAGTGTTCCTTAGTTTTACCCATTTGTAAAATGGATATAATAATGACATGCTTTGCTGATAACTCTTAGGGGTATTAAGTCTTCTTTAAGCTTTGAAAAATGTAAAGAGATCTTCCCACTAAAGCTGTTATCTTGGAATAAAATAACAGTAAAATACATTATGATTCCTTCTCTGTTCTGAGTTCATTCTCTACATTTTACAAATTCAAGAAGTGTTTTAATCTTTATATTGGCTTTACCTTAAAACAAAACAAAACAAAAAACAACACGCTTTTCCCTCTCAACATAAACTGTTCTCTGGATAAAGGGTTTGAGTCCCTGTTTTCTGTGCCTGCTTTGTTCATTTAAGAAGATTGGTCTTCACGATTTCAGTCAAACCTTGTTCACTGTAACAATAGTCTTATGCATTTTAAAATAATACAGATGGAATGAAAGTACTCTAGGAAACTTAATATAGGGTTCTTGGTACATTTTCTAAAGATTAAAATAATTGCTTTTTTAAAATTAGAATCAACTGTGAAAAACTTGTAGATGTCCAAAAGAAGATGCAGGCGTTTTTAGCTCAAGATCAAGAGTTAAAGGAGAGGGCTCAAAGGGTAAGTTATCTATAACACAGCCCTGTGAGTGCAAGTTTGTTAAACAGAACTGCTATTACAGTAACTGCCTTGTCAACTGTTACTAAGGCAGATTACTTAGAACTGCTGAATATGATCATGTTTAAATCTAAAAATTAGGTATCACTGGCAAATAATCATCTTGTTTTAGGAATTATGACAAGTATTTTAATCTTCTTTTGGTCATCCTCTTTTCCGCAATAAGGGTGGGATTATATACATGCTTCTTTAATTAACTGACAGCTGTTTGATTGAAGGGACATAGACATCTTGCTATTTCTTCTTGCTATGACTTTTCTTCTGGGAGCTGATACAGAGAATGTTAAAAATACTAATTGGTTATCAAAGTTTAAAGGGGGCGGTGGGGAGAGAACGTGCTGAAAACTGGTAAATGAGACTGCTGATCTTAAATAATTTACCAGCTAAACTTAGTTTTCAAATCAACTCTGCCTCACATGCCCACATCTTTAATCATGTTTTTTATTGTTGCACCTCTTGGATGTACAGGTCAGTTCATCAGTGACAGAAAATCCATCTGTTATTGTTACAAGGCAAAAACTATGCCTTCATCCATTTTAGTCCATCTGTCTCAGGTGTCTACGTGATCCTATCACCACAGTATCTGAGCATCTTGCTGCTTTTATGCTTTTATGTACTTATCTACGTGGCTTTCTGGGGAAGAGATGTATTATCATCACCATTTTATAGGTGGGCATCTGAGGCACAGTGAGACTATGCCTTTTCAAGTTTTTATGTATTCTAGGTGATGGAGGAGGGAGCCGAACCCAAGTCTCCCTTAGGACCATTGGATTCATTGTGATTAGGACTATGCATTTCAACCTTGTTTAGATTGGGATTTCTGGACTCCGGCCCTCAGTTCCCAACTGTGTTGATGACACAGGTGCACTTGTGTCACTGTGTGACTGTTTTGGCACCTGTAAGGATTTCCATTCAGGAGCATAAGGCAATATAAGTTTGTAGTGACACAGAAACAGTATCTTCAAAGCAAAGCATTATTTATTCTTCAAAGGTACAAAGCACCCAGAGCAAACAGTAAAATAATTAAAGGTCCGATGGTTTGTCTTACCAAGACAGGCAGGGAATGTCTACAGTGTTACCTCAGCCCAGCCCACTCTGGCTATGTCTGCACTACAAGATAATATGTATTTCAAAGTCACTGTAAATTCCATTAGCTTGATTTATGGTACACTAAAATTGACATAATATTGATATAATATTGTAGTAACCTGACAGGTACAGTGTTCAGTTCAGACTTAAAATTCCAAATGAAGGGTAGTGAGGAAACGCCATGTCTTTAAATCGAATTCATTAACCTCCAGACATGTCCCGTACGTGCCCCACAGTTCTCTGCTCTGGCTTCTTCCATGTCCACTGCTCTCAGGTGTGAAGGAATTAGGCAACAGGAAGACCGTTTCAATGTGGCACCAGGAAGACTGTGGCTAAAGGGTCATGAGAGGCTGGAAAATTCTTTTTGTTTGCTAGAAGCACAGCTGTGGGGTCTGTGGTTCTGTCTACTTCTGCTGGTTGCCTCTTTCTTTTTGCGCTGTGGCTATGTCTACACTATTCAAAAACTTCAAAATGGCCATGCAGGTGACCATTTCGAAGTTTACTAATGAAGCGCTGAAATACATATTTAGTGCCTTGTTAGCATGTGGGCGGCTGTGGCACTTCGAAATTGACACGGCTCAGCCAGATGGGGCTCCTTTTCGAAAGGATCCTGGCTACTTCGAAGTCTCCTTATTCCTATGAGCAGATAGGAATAAGGGGACTTCGAAGTAGCTGGAGTCCGTTTGAAAAGGAGCCCTGTCTGGGTGAGGCACGCGGCGGCGAGCCGCGTCAATTTCAAAGTGCCACGGCTGCTCACATGCTAATGAGGCGCTGAATGTGTATTTCAGCGCTTTATTAGTAAACTTCGAAATGGTCATTTGCATGGCCATTTCGAAGCTTTTGGCTAGTGTAGACACGGCCTGTCTGATTTGGGGATGGCAGGTGCTACTATAATTGAAATATTAATATAATCCAGCATTGAGAGACCATGGTGATTTTCCATAATGGTGCAAACGTTAAATTCTTTCAATCATATTTCAGTGATTGAAGACAATACCAAAACAGTGGAAATGTCAGTCAGCATTATCCATTCTTTCCTGCTAAAGCAGTAGAAGCAGTTAAAGGTTCAGTTTGACTTGTATTTTTTTTTTTTCTTGGCTGTCCCGTTTGGATGCAGATGGGTGTTGAAGTCTGCGAGGAATCACTTTTAATTTTAAAATGGTGGCAGCAGTTTGTGTGTATTTGAAAAGACACCTTTCAGAGGGATGGTAGGCTTGTGCTTAAGGCACCAAAATGAGCTCTGAGTTCAATTTATGGCGTTGCAACATTTTTAATGTAATAGCTTGAGGAAGTCACTTAATCTTTCTGTGCCTCATTTTGTAAAACAGGAACGACACTTCTCTCCCACCTTTTTTGTCACATGTCTGTTTACCCTGGGGGCAGGTACTGTCTCTGACTGTGTGTGTCTGCAATGCCTAGTTCTTCTTCGAGTGGTCCCTGTGGGTGCTCCACAATAGGTGTCGGGCTCGCCTGGCGCCGCAGATTGGAAATCTTCCAGCAGTTTCTCCTGGATTGCGCATGCGCTGGCGCACACCGCTCCCCCACGCGTCCCCGGCCACGTGCGTGATCCGGTCCCCGCCAGTTCCTTCTCAACCACCATCGGCTGCAGACGGAATCCACTCAGGCTAAGGCCAGAGTCAGATTAGATAGTTATTTTCTACGTGTAATTTGTTGTTTTTGGTTACTAAAAAAAAAAAAAGAGAGAAAGCAAAGCCAAAGAGAATATCAGCAGAAAAAAAGAGAGGAGCGGAGAAGAGAAGAGCAGACGTGAAGGCCGTTTAGGCCGCCCGCTGCCTCGTAGGCCGGTGATCACTATTTGGGGTGGAAAGGCACGGATTAAGTGCTAAGTACCCTATTAACAGTAAAGGACTCACCGCAATGGCCTCTTCAGGTTTTAAAAAGTGTGAGTCATGCCGCGAAGCTATGCTGGCCTTCGATGGGCATAGCGAATGCATCCGCTGCCTGGGGGAATCACATGTTACCCAGAAGTGTTCTCACTGTGCTAAGCTCACAGCCAGGGCCAGGAAGGACAGCGAGGTGAGGCTTAAAATGCTCTTGTCCGATAAGGCTCTCCAGCCGGACTTTCTGGAGAAGCCTCACCCAGAAGGGCCCTCTGGGTTGCAAAAGAGGAAGGCAGCTTCTCTGACCCCCTCGGTGCAGAAACGGAGGAAACTCTCCCCGGCTCGATCCTTGCCGGCGGGTTCAGCGAGCAGGACGAGCGGCGCACACAGCCCCCAGCCGCATACTCAAGCAAGCGGCAGCGCATGTGGCAGAGGCTGAGCCTCCGGTTACACAACAGCCGGCACACGCGGTGACCAGAGTGTCAGCGAGGCAAGCGCCGGACCTGGCGGCACCGCCGCAGGCAGCACCAGCCCCCGCAGCACCAACGGTGCAGGGGCACCAGGCATGGAGCCTGCAGGCGCAGGAGGAAGCTACCCACGCGGCACCTCAGCTGATTGTGCTGAGTGCGGTGCCGACAGCGGGGCCGAGATCCCCGGCACGGGAGGGGGCGGTGCCAGCCCCGCAGGGGAGGGGCAAGGTGAAATTAAGAACCCAGCACTGCAGCCCATCTCCGGACAGGGCTGCGCTGCTGTTAGCACCAAGCCCTCCTCCTGTGATACACACGCCGCACCAAAGTTCTGTCTCTCCACTGGCTTATCCAGAACCACCTCCTCCGTTCCTCCAACCAATGTCAGCATGGCTTGGGCCACCTTCACCATTTCTGGGAGTGGATCCCCTGGAGTACTATCACAAGCCAGTTTCTCCTCTATCTGTGTCGTTGCGGAGGTCTCGCTCTCCCAGACATCTGGGGTACACACTCCGTGGGTGGTCCAGGTCTCCACCGTACCCTTGCCCATGCTGCTATGGTCATCCTCATCATGCTGGACACAGACACCGCAGGCCTACATCCAGGGGGCAGGTTCCCCCACCCCCCGGACGCTCAATACTCCCGTGGACACTCTCTCGATAGGGGACAGAAACACAGCTGTCTCAAGGGGAGTTAGATTTAGAACCCTGAGACTTTCCTTCTCAATCCTCCAGGGAGCAAGTGTATCATCGACTGCAGGAGCCTGAGGGTTTGAGGGAGGTTTACCCCAGTGGTTCCTCCTCGTCCTCCCCAGATGAGGCCATGGCCCCCGGGGATGTCTCCTCCCCCTGGATGACCTTAAACAATTTCAGGAGCTATTTAAAAGGGTAGCTTTCACGCAAGACATTCAAACGGCAGACGTGCAGGAGAAACATTACAAACTCCTGAAAAATTTGAGACCCCCGGCTTCATCCAAAATTGCTATTCCACTGGACGAAGCCATTATGGAGTCAGCCACTACTATTTGGCAGACTCTGGCCTCTATCCCGCCTATGAACAAGAGAGCGGATAAGAAGTACTTCGTCCCGGCAAAGGGCATGGAGTTCCTCTTTAGTCACTCACAACCCAATTCTTTGGTGGTCGAATCGTCCCAGCAGAGGTCGAAGTCTTCTCAGTACAAATAGGGGGGATCGGACAAAGATGCTAAGAAGCTAGAGCTATTTGGCAGGAAGGTATATTCCTCTCTACCCTGCTATTGAGAATGGCAAATTATGCGGCACACCTAGCAAACCATAATTTTGATAATTACTCCAGACTTACTCCCCTCATGGATTCACTTCTGGAAGACAAAAAGCCGGTGTTAAAGGCGATTGTTCAAGAGGGATACGCAGCATTGCGGACGGGAGCCCAGATTGCCCTGGACGTGGCGGACATGGCAGCACATTCAACGGCTACAGCAGTGGTAATGCGTAGAGAATCCTGGCTCCAGACGTCTGGTATCCCTAGGGACCTACAAGCAAAGATCGTGGATCTTCCCTTTGATACACAAAGCTGTTTGCAGACTCAACTGACTCGGTCCTCCACTCTGGTAAGGACTCGAGAGCTACACTTAGAACCTTGGGCATTATACTCCCCCATACAGAAAAAAAAAAAAAAAAAAGTATCCTCAGCAAAGACGCTATGCTTACCAACCAGAGCATGCTCAGTATCAATGGGGCTATGACTAAGGGTGCCAGGGTGCTGGAGATCATAGCCATGGGTTACACAATCCCCTTCCAGTCGCTCCCACTGACAAAGCCTCCCGCCAGGCCTCACCTCAGGGACGCTGCCCACGAGGCGAGGCTCAAGCAGGAGGTGGACCACCTGCTACTTGCTAACAGGGAAGAAAACAGGAGGCTGGAGGCCCATTTTAGATTTTCGGGGCCTCATCCGTTACTTGTGCAAGCAACGTTTTCGGATCATCACAGTTGCCTCGATACTCACGGCACTGGACGATGGAGACTGGTTTGCAGCCCTCGACTTACAAGATGCTTACTTTCATATAACAATCCACCCGGCACACAGACGCTTCCTCCGCTTCACGTTCGGTGAGGAGCACTTCCAGTACAGGGTTCTTCTGTTAGGCCTCTCCTTGGCCCCCAGAGTCTTTACCAAAACCTTGGCGGTGGTGTCAGCCTACCTGCACAGACAGGGGGTGTTTGTTTTCCCATATCTGGACGACTGCCTGCTGAAAGGGGCCTCGAAGGCAGAGGTCTTACACATGATACGCGTCACAGTGGACACGTTTTTTTCGCTGGACCTAGTTATCAACCTCGCAAAGTCAAAGACCGAACCCACACAAGATGTAGAGTTCATAGGGGCATGCATAAACTCTATCACAGCAAGGGTGTACCTACCCGATGCCCGCTTCCGCGCAATTGGTTCGCTGGTGCAAGTCATCACATATAGCCCCACGGGTGCCGGTCTTAACGTGCTTACAGCTGCTGGGCCACATGGCGGCAGTGACGTTTGTGGTACAGAATGCCAGGTTACACATGTGAAGCCTGCAGCATTGGCTAGCGAGTATTTACAAACCGGCATCCCATACCGTCCACAGGGTAGTGTCGCCCACGACGGAGGTGCGGAGACTGCTAGTGTGGTGGGAAAATCCCAAGAACCTGCTAGTGGGGGTGCCCTTCCACCAACCACAAATTTGTATTTTTCTTACAACCGACGCCTCCCACATAGGATGGGGAGCGCACATTGGTAGCAAGGTGACACAAGGGCTATGATTCCCTGCGGAACAGACACTGCACATAAACATACTGGAGCTCAGAGCAGTGTTCAATGCGTGCAGACATTTTCAGAAATACCTGCACAGCAAAGTAGTCGGGATCAATACTGACAATACCTCCACTATGTTTTACATCAATCGACAAGGAGGGGCACGATCCCGTGCGTTATGTGCGGAAGCAGTCCGATTGTGGAATTGGTGCATTGCCAACACCATAACGTTGAAAGTCTCGTACTTGCGGGGCGCTCACAACGTGAAGGCAGATCAGCTGAGCAGGCATTTTGCACTCACACACGAATGGCAGATCCGCTCCGACCTGCTACGGCGCATATTTCGTGCCTGGGGGTTTCCCCAAGTTGATTTGTATGCCACCCAGTACAACAAGAAGTGTGCCCAGCACTGCTCCATAGCAGGAATAGGGCGGGGGTCCCTGGGGGACGCATTCATGATCTCATGGAAGGGCCCTCTACTCTACGTGTTTCCCCTCACAATGCTTATCCACAAGGTTCTGCAGAAAGCCAGAAGGGAGAGAGCTCGCGTGATACTCATCGTTCCAACTTGGGACCGGCAACAATGGTTTCCCTTGCTTCTGCACATGTCGGATCGTCCACCAATCCCCCTACCGGTGGCGCCGGACTTACTCACGCAGGCTCAGGGGTCCATAGTGCACCCGGACCCTCAGGGACTACTACTGCAAGCATGGTTAATCCATGGCTCAGCGCCTTAGAGAGCACATGTACGGAGGGAGTACAACACGTCTTAGAGTGTAGCCGAAGGACCTCCACCAGGAGGGCTTACGAACAGAAATGGACACGCTTTACGGCCTGGTGCTTCCCCGAACAGTTAGCTCCCCTTGATGTTCCTATAACTGTAATACTAGAATACTTATTGGACCTCAGACGAGATGGGCTTTCTCTATCCTTGCTAAAGGTCCACCTCGCCGCTATATCAGCTTTTTGGCACAAAGAGGAAGGGCCCACCGTATTTGCCTACCCTATCGTCACAAAGTTCTTGAAGGGGCTGGTAAATCCGTACCCCCCTCGAAAACCGCTACTGCCGTCATGGAGTTTGGACTTGCTGCTCCGCGCGCTATCGGGACCACCCTTCGAACCATTAGCCACGGTACCCCTCTGACTCCTTACCATGAAAACAACCTTCCTTCTTGCGATTATGTCAGCCTGCAGGGTGAATGAGCTCGCAGCAGTGATGGCAACGCCGCCCTGCACAGTATTCTCAAAGGAGGCGGTAATCTTACGGTTACACCCAGCCTTCGTTCCAAAAGTTTCCTCGGAGTTCCATCTTAACAAACCAATAGTTTTACCCTCGTTTTACCCGAAGCCTCACAGCTCCAGCAAGGAGGCATGCCTGCATCTCCTAGATGTGAGAAGGGCATTGGCCTTTTACATAGACGGAACTAAGTCCTTCCGCAAAATGGACAGTCTTCTGGTGTCTCTCGCTCCCAGGTCAAAAGGGGAAGGTCTCTCTTCACAGAGAATCTCAAATCACATTGTGTCCTTTATAAAACTGTGCTACGAGCTTCGAAAGACCCCTTTGCTGTCCAGGAAAGATAAAGCTGTATATATATTGTATGTTAAAGATGATATACACTGTAAAATTAGAAGTGATGGGATAGATAAACTGGAATGTGTTTGGGTCAAAATCACTTTGGGGAAGAAAGATAAGAAGGTCCCGAAGACCTAATTTTGATATGGATAGAGGCCTTTTTGACCTATTACTGAGAACTGAGAGATTAAGTGAAACTTTAATTTCCTAGATATAGATTTAAGATCAGGGGGCAGCTGATAATTGTAGGATCCAGATATTTCTGCATGCAGTAGCTGATAGATTATTTTTTCCACTAACTAGTCACCAAGCCAAGAATAGGTGACGTAATTTTAGATTTGTATGAATATTAGTAAAGGGAGAGAAATTCATATAAGAATTGGTTGCAGAGAACAAGTGTGATTGGAGTAACCATGGGTTAATTCAGTTTAAACTTAAATGGAAGGATAAACAACAATAGGTCTGAAAAAAGCAGGATAAGCAAAAATAGGGCCGTTGACTTCAAAAGGGCAAACTCGACTAAAATTAAGGGAATTAGTTTTGGAAATGGAGAACTCAAAGACGTGCATGTGAAGGAGGCACCTGGGGATTTGTTTCTTAATTGTTGACTTATAGTATATGGATCCTGCATCCCAAGCAAAGGGAAAAATCTGCAGAAAAGTTGTTGCAGAGCAAGTGATGTCAACAAGCATCCAAAACAGGTTATTAAGAGAAAGAGGAGACACTACAGGTAATGAAAGAAGGAATTAACCAGCAAGCAGAAGTACCTTATGGAGGTCTGAAATGGAAAAAGGGAGAGAAGCCAAGCAGAGTTGGACTTTGCAAAGGAAATAAAATGGGGAAATGTTCTTTAGCTATGGAAATAAAAAGAAAACAAAGAAAGAAGTGGGACCACTAAACCCCTAGGGTGGGGTGGAGATTAGAGGTAATTCTGATGTGGTACAGTACCTAAATTAATACTTTGTCTCGGTTTTTGATATGGGCAATGAAAAACTTGGGGGCAGTGGCAGGGTGGCTAATGGGAATTCAGATATAGAAATTACGTACTGCAGCCTAGATGGGTGCCAAATTCAAACATCTTAATGGGACTAAATTGGGGTGTGTGGATAATTTCCATCTGTGATGGGGCTCACTCACTACTATGGTGCCTCCTGTTGGCTGTCCCAAGGATTAGCTCTGCTCCTCAGGGCATGCTCCTTTTGGTACCTCACCACCATCACTTTTATTCCAGTGCTTGCAGCACTCCCAGGACCATGGTATTCCCTTCAGGGACACTGCCTTCTGGCTGTGCCACGCTCTGTGCCACCGCCTCCCCACCCTCGCCTTCCAGACAACTTATAGTCTCTGTCCAGCTGCTCACTTAGTGGCAACTGAATTCGACTGTTTCATGGGCTGCTTCCCAAGCAGCTCCAGTACCTTCTGCCGTTTCCTCAGAGTCTCAGCCTACAGGCCCAAACAGACAGCCAGGAGCTCACTCTAGTTCCCCCAGTCCCTGCTTGCATCACTGCCCTGTCCCAGGTCCTGAAGTGCCACCTTCCTCCTAGGAGCCTGCTTTTCTCTCCAATGTGCCATTCAGCTGCTGAAGCTGCTTGTCCTGCAGCTCTCCTTATATGGGTCTGCTGGGTCCTGACTGTCTGCTGCTTCTAGCCCTTCTGGTTGGCTGCCTCTTGTGTGGCCCTTGGGTGGTCTGTTAACCCCTTAGAGCTGAGTATGGGGCTGGCACCTCATTACATGATCCAAAAATATTTAAGGAACTGTCACATGAAATTACAAGCCCAGTAACAAGGATTTGTAAAGAGTTCATTAACTCAGGGATGGTACTCTATTTCTGGAGAATTGGAAACGTAGGACCTGAAATTAACAATGGAAAAAAAGAAGTGATCCAGGAAACTTATAGGCCCCTTAGTTGTGTGCAAGTTTTTGGGGCGAATTTTGAAAGCGAGCACAATTGTGTTTCAGGGGTCATGGAAATCACATAATCTGTGACTTCCATAGATCTGTGACATTTTCTGCTTCAGCCCTGAGCTGTCAGTGACAGACCCACCTACCCTCTTTCCAAGTGCTGTGAAGCAGGGTGGCCTAGAGCTTCCAGTTACTTGATTGGGTAGAGGATCCCTGGAGTTCCCTGCAGCAGTCCAGCCCCTATGAGTGGTGGGGCAGGGTGTGATGGGGTTCTGGGGTCCCCCAAGCTCTGCACCCTGTCCGCAGGCAGGAGAGTCTCTCACTCAGCAGGAGAACAGCGGGTTTATTAGCCGACAGGACACAGCATCGTACAGAGGAGTCAGTGCAGAAGGCAGAGACAGCCAGTCCAATCCATGCTGGGGAGAGGAGGCCCCGAGGGGCCCCCAGAGCCGGGGCCTTGCCCCCTCCTTGGTCTCTCTTTCCCTCAGCCCAGACTAACCGCTTCCCAACTCCCAGTTCCAATTCAAACCCCTCAGGCTCCACCTCCTCCTTTGTCTGCAGTACAAAGGTGTTACCTGGTCATCAAGGTTACCCTCAGCAGGAGCCCCACACCCTCTGTGAGTCACTCACACACACACACAGGTATCCCCCACTCCATCACATCTCTCCCCCCTTCCAGACCGAACTGAGCGGGGTCACTCAACTGGTGACCTGGGGAAGTTCGGGGCTCTCCCCTTGTGACAGGGCATTGGCTGTACCCTCTGTTCTCCCCTCGATGTGCACCACCTCCACATCATAGTCCTGCTGGGGGAGGCTCCAAGTCAGGAGCTTGGTCTTGGCCCTTTTCATGTGATGCAGCCGGGCAAGTGCCTTTAGTTCCCTTGGGTTGGTTGGTCTCGCTGCTTCGGCCCCGGTCCGTCAGCCACGTTCTCAAGTCGGGCGGGCAGAGCCCATACAGATGCTGCAGCACCAACAGATCAAATAGTTCTTTTCTGGTCTGGGCCCTGCCCTGTCTGACCACCAGCCCATACAGCTGCTCCGGCCAATGTCTGGAATTCAGTTACAGTCCAGTAAAAGAAGGTACGAATGCTTCCACCCTTGGCATTTAGCCAGACCACCACAATGGCTGTGTGCCTCAGTTTCCCCTTCCATGCCACACAATAGGTTTGGAATGTTCCTTCTCATGTCAGAGGTTGCAAGACTAGTTACAGGGAACAATGGTGACATTTCAGAGTTACAGACTCCTTCAACATACAATTCATGCTTCTACATCAATGTCATCATGTCACACGGCTCTTTCCAAACCTTCAGTACATGGTACAATTCTACAGCTTTTGGTAGCAGCACCCCTTGGTTACAGCAGTCAGCGTGAGTAACAGAACAAACCCATTGCAACTGCACATTTACGTTGCTCTTTGGTAGACCACAACCTTTGTGCAACATCCTTGAAAATCTGGTATTTTGGGGATAAATGGCTGAGGCCTTTCTTAGCACCATCAAGTTCTAATCTTCTCTCTTGCCCCCTGGGGTGGAAATTTGATCTCTCTGGCTGTGCCCTCCCTTCTAACAAGAGCTGGGCCATTGATGATCTCAGGGAGACGGCCCCCTCCCAGCCAGCCTGGAAATTTGCAAACCAAACTGCTTTCTAAGAGTTGTTTTGTGAGTCCCAGACGCAGAATCCACATGAAGGAATCCCTGTTTATCCCTTACTGGCCCACCAGGCCCACAGCACCTTTGTCCTTTTACCTCCAACTTCTGCCTCCCTGTGGAATCAGAATTGGAGTCCAGTGTGAGAATATAAGTGTTTCTAGCATCTGGAGATGGGGAATTGCTGAACCTCTCCTGCATCCTACAGAGATTGACTGTGCAGCTGTTTTACTTGGTTCTCACAGGGCTGCTCACATTCCCTGATAGTTTTTACTTTACTTGCACCAGCTTCCAATTCCTGAGAAACTTTTACACTGTCTGCTTTGGACCCTTGCAGAGCACAGCCAGTGGTTTCACACTCAGGCAGGTCCTGGCCATCAGGAGCTGAAACAAACTTCTCCCCAGGCAAAGGGCTGCTCTGGCTCTTACAGACAAGCACCTTTCCTGTTCACTCTTCTTCACCTCACTACCATTTTCTGCAGTCCCCACAGATGGGTCAGGAAAAGTTTCAGGGAAATTCTCTTCCTCAAGAGCTCCCCCAAACAATAACTCACCCCTGTCTGGCTCCACAGGGGCACTGCTCCCTTGAGCCACAACCAGCTCCTGGGGTTCACCTACACCCAGGATCACTTCTGGCCCATCAGGCAGATTCCCATGTAATCCCCCTCCAGGCAGACAGCCAGTACCACCGGACAGAAGGTTAGGGTCCCTTTCCTCCCTTCTGCTACCAGCTCCTTTATCTTCATCAGTCAGCATAACTCCATTGCCCGTCTGTTCTTGTGTCCTGGTGAGAGGATGACTCTGGTAGGACAGAGTCCTCTCACCCCCTCCCAATAACACCTCAGCATCAGGCAAAGAACAAGTACCAGAATCGTCTGGTCTCTGGGATTCCCTGATGATCCTAACTGGATTAGACCAAGTTAAAGCATCATCCCCCCTGAGAGACACAGAGGCAGGCCCACTTCCCATCTGGGCTTCAGCTGCCCTCAGATCCAGCTCTGGGATCTTGGCTCCATCTCGAGCCCCCACAGGCTCAGGCAAAGGATTCACTTCCCCAGAAGCAGAAGCACTTTTCTTGCACCAAGGACCAGTGTCCTTAGCAGGGATACCACTGCCCATCCCAGAGCCATTCCCTCTGCTCCAGCCCCCATGGCTGGATTCAGAGACACACCTGGAATGCTCTTTTCTGGTGGATCCTTCTCCAGCCACCCTAGGCTGGGGAATCTTCCTCAGACAATGGGCTAGTTTCCTCATTGGCACCTTTTCCAAACGCAGGCTCTGCTCTCTCCCCAGGCTGCTGCTGCTGTTCAACACAGACAGACAATGGGAGACACTCTCTCCTTTGTCCCAGCCCCCCCCGCTGGTCTCCACACACACACAGAAGGTGGAGCAGCTTCTCTCACAGACAACTTGCCATTCCCAGTGGACAAGCTGCTTTCCTGCACAGACACACAGGCACCTTCCTCCGCCCAGGCCTGGAAAACTCTTCGCAGGTCTGTCTTGGCCACTAGTAGATGATGGGTTGGAATCTCTCCTTCCCTCCTTGAGCTGCGGCAGGCCACTCGGTTCAGAGCTCCAGGCAGTCCAGGGTTCCCTGCCCCAATCCGGGCTCACCTCTGCAGGATTTTCCTTAACCCTCAGCTCTGCCACTGCACATCCACGCTGTCTTGTCCAGCTTCTTTAATCTCGATTCAGTTTCCAGGTGCTGCCACTTCACAGCGGAGTTGCTCAGCGTGGTTGCAGGCTCTCAGGCTGATGCCCTCTGCACCCCACGATTCCTGGAAGAATCCCTTCAGTGTGCCAGGCTCCTTGCGGGTCACAAGCTGCCCAGGGTTAGGCCGTAGGCCCCTCCGCCCTCTGGGACCGACTCCAACAGACTCCCAGCGGAACCCCTTCTTCAGTGTGACACCCGCTCTCAGGGACCATGAGCACCCTGTCTTGGGAAGAACTCATTCAGCGTCAGCCTCCTCAGTGGTCACTTGTTCCTGGGGGTTGGGCTCTCGGCCCCTCCACCTTCTGGGACCGACTCCAACAGATTCCCAGGAGTAACCCCTCCTCGGGTGTGACACCCCCTCTCGAGGACCACGACCGCAGTTGCTTGGGTTCGGCCGCAGGCCCCTCCGCCTTGGGGAGCTGCACCTCACTGCCCGTCAGCACACCAGGGTCTCGCAGGCCCCTCTTCTTCTTCTGTGGCGCCCGTCACTTACTACTGGATGCTCCATCCTCGGGGTACAGAACATCCCACTTCTGACACCAGTGTGATGGGGTTCTGGGGTCCCCCAAGCTCTGCACCCTGTCCGCAGGCAGGAGAGTCTCTCACTCAGCAGGAGAACAGCGGGTTTATTAGCCGACAGGACACAGCATCGTACAGAGGAGTCAGTGCAGAAGGCAGAGACAGCCAGTCCAATCCATGCTGGGGAGAGGAGGCCCCGAGGGGCCCCCAGAGCCGGGGCCTTGCCCCCTCCTTGGTCTCTCTTTCCCTCAGCCCAGACTAACCGCTTCCCAACTCCCAGTTCCAATTCAAACCCCTCAGGCTCCACCTCCTCCTTTGTCTGCAGTACAAAGGTGTTACCTGGTCATCAAGGTTACCCTCAGCAGGAGCCCCACACCCTCTGTGAGTCACTCACACACACACACAGGTATCCCCCACTCCATCACACAGGGGACTACCTCCCACCCCCAGCAGCTGCCTAGCCCCCGTGAGCCTTAGGGTGACTCCTGTTTTGTCAGGCATATTTTCAATGAAAGTGATGGCCAGGTCAGGGGGTTCTGCAAATTTTTGTTTATTGTCCGTGACCTGTCCATGACTTTTATTAAGAATATCTGTGACACAATCTTAGCCTTTCTGGCAGTTACATGCAAAGTGGTAACCGCACCAAGCATTTTCATATCATAGGGGTCTCTGGCTGGCAATTATCTAGTTACTGCTCTGCCACCAGTACATGACAGTAAAAACAGTTTATACTCCTAATAGGGCTGTGGTTGCCAACGCACTAGCCACATATGGCTGTTTGGCCAGTTGAGTGTGGTTAATTGGATAGAACAGTCAATATATTTTCAGAATAATGTGGCTAGTTCACTATAGTGTGGCTGCTGCTTCAGAACAAAGTTGGACATCACGGTAATAGATGACGTTTACTGTGTCCACACAGTGAATGAGCAAGGCTTGAGGCTCAAGAAAATGTGCACTGAACAGGACCCAAATCAAAGAAGAGATTACAGGATTATAGGACCACTACAGTTAAATAGGAAGATCTAAAATTATGCTCTTTTTGGGGGGGAGGGAGGTGGCTCGTGACAAATTCCCATTTGAAAAGGATCAGCTCTGTCTTTCCCTTGCTACATTGATTCTCTGCAAAACTAAAATATTAAATTCTAAAACACTGTGAAATAGAGGAATTACCATATTTCCTTCAGCATTTCTGTGGAGTTGAAATTAAGTCTATTCATCAGCAAGTGTAGATATTCAGTGTTATTGATTCATAGATTTAAACATTCTTTTAAAAATTGGAACAGTCATTTGCATTATTATATCTCAGGCAACAGGATGCCACCTCAAAATTCCATAAATGAATCAATAAACAAGACACAGTTATGTAGCTTTGGAAGTGATGCCCCTAAACAAAAATTGCAGAATGGTTGCACTGGAATAAACAGTGATTCACTGAATGATATACAACAGTTACCAGAATGTTTTAATGCTTTTCCCATGCAGGCTATCCAGTGTTATAGCAGTGATTTTTTTCCTGGTTTTTATTGTTATCTGTATAGAATAAAGCTGTAAATAGAATCTGCAGCTAGGGTTGTTTCAACAGAGGTGCTTCAGGGAGGGGGGAGAAAAAAATCCCTCCCATAAAACAAATTTTATTATTAAAAATGGTTTCCAAGGATGGAGCAAGGAGTTCAAATTTTAAGAACTAAAGGAGAATTATTTTTGGGAGTGAAAGAAGTAAACTTAATAAGGTAGGGAGTGGTAAGCATATGAAATACATGGAAAAACTAATAGTTTGAGATGATAGACAACATGCGGGGGGGGAATTGTTACTCTGCTACATCCTGTGTCACTGTGGGGATCTTTACATTGGTTTAACTGAGCTGCATCCACACTATGAGGTAAATTTGAATTTAAGGCAGTTAACTTGAAATTACCATGTGACTGTGTCTTCACTGTAAATATCACTAACTCGATTTAGGGAGCACTAATTTCGAGATTATAATATCACAGTTACCTGTTGGGTATAGCGTCAAGCTCGAATTCAGAAGTTCAATTAAAGGCTAGTGTGGAAGCACTACATCTTAAAATTGAATTTATTAGCCTCCAGAGGTGTCCCGCATGTAACCCACAATGCTCCTGAGTGCTCCTCTCTGGTCACTGCTCTCCAGTTAATTAGGTATCAGGAACGCTGTGGCTGTGGGGTTATGTTTGTATGAGAGCCTCAGAAATGTCTTTCTTTGCTATTAGCACTGTGAGCGTATCTACCCCTTGCATGGAGTTCATGGTTCTGTCTCTACGCTTTGGTTTATTTTCCCCTGTGCTGCCTGGGGCTGCACCATGTGTTAACAAAGCTGTTGTGGGGATCGTGCTTGCATAAGATGCTGCGAAACTTCTCAGTGGTTTGCATTTGTGTGCAAACCCCCTTCCCTCCCCACAGGTGCCATGCAGTCTGGGTCTTTCCTGCACTCAGCCACATCACGTGGGTAGCCCCCAACCTAATAAAAGGATGTGCCTGCCGTTTGGTGCTGGCCAGGCTGCCAGGCAGCACTAGGTCATAGACTGGCTAAGATATTCGGGGGCTTGCAGCCACTGTGGGTTAGTCTTCTCTGGCAGCTTAAGATACCTGGGGAGGACCACTTCAACTGGCCCCCACACTGAACCCTCCCATGCCCATAGCATGGGACCACTGGGGCTTGCAGCTGCTGAGGTGAAGTCTCCCTTGGCACCTAAGATACTCGGGAGTTTGCCAGCAGCTAAGATAATCATGGGGACTACTTCAGCATTAAAAGTGGCCTTGCAGCTGAAGACTACAGAACCCACCCACACCCTGCCAAAATATTTTCAGGAGCTTGCTGTCCATTGCAGACACCTGCTTGTTTTTATATTTCCATTATAAAATCCTTTTGCGAACACCTCCTATCAGTCTTCATGCTTTGACCCCCTCAGAAACACAGGGGAAAGGGGGAAGATGAGATTCCTATTTGCATTATAAGTTCAGTGTCTGATATTTCACTGCTATCACCCATGTTGGCAGTATCTGTGTAGGGAAGGGGAGAGTCAAAAATTCTTTTTTTTTCTAAGATTTTTCTATTCTTTTTCTTCTAACTTTGAGAATACAGTCCGGGACCCTCTATTATTTTCAAGGATCACATGCAATGATGGGAGGTGGGACGCTCAGTTGATGGCCAACTGAGAACAGAGTCGTTGCACAGAAGTGTTATTGTACACCGGAAAGCCAAAGACTCTCCCCACAGCAACAATCTTTTCAGAAAATCTTTTCCAGCATCTCTTTCTTCAAGCTTTTCGGGGTCCCTGTGTTACTTTCAAAAAAGTCAAAAATCTTTTTTCCTAAACTTTTCTATCCTCTTTCTTCTAATTATGAGAATACAGTCAGGGTCCCCATATTATTTTCAGGGATTGGATACAATCACAGAAGTGGGGACACTCAGTGGATGGCCAATTGAGAATTTCTGTACGTAAGAAAGACATTTCTGTAAACTTTTTTGCTATCTGTGTGGATGCCCTATTTTTCCTTCCTTCCAATGGGGAAAATGGACGTTTGCTTAGCACTGGGGGAGAATGAGGAAAATGCAGTGTGGGCTGTTGATGCCAAAGACCAGCAATCATACCCAGAACACTACGGGAATGAGGGAACTGTTGGATAGGTTCCCACAATGAACTACTGCAGCAGTTGATGTTTGCCAATTTGAGAGTGGCAGCAATGAGTCAACTTTGTGGGGAGCACGTGGAGAGGTGAGGATGGTCAAATTTGAATGTATTAATTCCAGAATTACAAAATTGATATTAATAAATGTGAATTTCTTGTAGTATAGACATAGCCTGAGACACTTTAATCCAATAACTTCAAACTTTTTCCCACCAGCTCTTGAGTAGTAAGTAATGTTTTCCTTTTCTAGCTGTTCTTACAAGAATTTTTTGCAGCTACAAACTACACACAACTGGCAAAATAAGTCAGTTGGGCTGCTCTGAATGGAGTACTGAAATAGCTTATAATAGTGTCTCTCTTGTTGGAAATCCGGATAAATAAGTTTTTAGAAAAAAGAATACAAGACTTCTAGTCTTTTTTTTTTCCTGCGTAGGCATAGAGCATAATGTTAATGTACAATTAATTGAATTAGGGATATAAAATCCCGTTTAATCAGTTAACTGGTTTAAATGCTAGGTTTAACTGGTTAACCGATTTAAAGGGGTGCGTCTGGGACACTGGGACGCCAGCTGGAGCAGCCCCTCAGTGGCTTCAGGCAGGGATGCTCCAGCCAGGCCGGAGCAGCCCTGGTCTCTGGCATGCCATAGGATGGAGCGTCCTCCACCTGTGGCAGCCTTGCATGTCTGGAGCAACCCCATCTTCAGGGGACTGCTCCTGTCCCCACCATTTAATCTTAACTGGTAAGCCTCATCTGTTTAGGGTAAAGCTCCAGTTAACTGGCTAATTGTTAACTTCCCTAAGCTGAATGAGAGCATTCTTCTTTTCTGTTTTAAAATATTTCTCTTCCTCTTCCAGTGTTTTGTATCCTACTTGCGTTCAATCTACCTGATGAAGAACAAGGAAGTATTTGATGTGTTTAAGTTACCTCTAGTAGAATATGCACAGTAAGTACCATCTATAGTAAAAGAAAAACACTTATGAATTGCAAATTTTTTTCACCCTGCACTTTCAACTGTATATTAAATAGCCATTTGGCCATGTTCACAGTTAGAATTTTAATGTATCTTGTAACATTTTCCTACTAATGTAGTTTATGAAAATTTTTCTAGACCCACATTTTAGGGCAAATGTTACTAAAATTGTACATTGTTCCATAAAGAGTAGTAATTCACTGCAGCAAAATCACAAATTGTAATACTTGATACAAAAGCCAGAAGTAATGGGATAAACATGTTTTCACATCATGATGTTCTATTTGTGATTTTTTCCCCCCTCCATCATTGACATTCTTGAGCCTAGAGTGTCTCAGAAGGATGTTAAAGAGAGGCTATCAAAGTAAAACGTTTTTAAATCAGCCGGTCCATCTAACTCCCTTGTCAGAGTTTTAAAACAGCTGAGAGGAGGAGTTTATAGGCCCATTACTGTTGTATTCCAGTAAGGCTTGAAATAGCAGGAAGGTTCCAGAAGACTAGAAAAAACTTAATGTTTTGCCAATATTTAAAAATAAGTGGATAATTGTAGGCCTGTCAGTGTAACATCAGTTCTGGGGAAGGAAATGGAGTGCCAGAACAGGACTTGATTAATAAATTGTATCACACTCCTTTAATGGCAAGCAACATGAATTTATGGGAAATAGATCCTTTCAAAGTAACTTGATGCTTACGTTTGACTTTGATTGATAAAGGTGATACTGTTAACATAATATACCTTGAGGCACATGACTTGGTGTCATATGACGTTTTGATTGAAAAACTAGAAAGGTATAAAGTTAACATGACTGAGGTTATGGGGTAAGCGATGCTGCTTTTCCACAATTTCTGCCTGTGCATGCCAGTGGAAGCATTCTATTGTGACAAAGTCGCTTGTCACTCACCCTGTGGGTCCCTGTGCTTCCTGGCGGTTTCTCTGTTGTGCCTCAGAGACTCATGGAGACCCTTTATCTGCCCAGGCCTTTCCAGAGGCAGGAGTCTCTGCTTAGCGAGCCATCCTCATCATAGGCAAGTCCCAACTGGGGAGGACACAGTCAGTCCCCTTGCAGGCCCGCGCCTGCTCCAGTGGAGTAATCCTCTGGGGAAGGGTGGGGGGAGTCCAGACCTGCCCTCTACCCTGGACTCTGGCCCAGGGTCCCTATAAGGTCACGAGGCTGCTGGCAGGGCCTACACCCCTGCCCCAATGTAGCAACCTCACCCTGGGCCACTTCACCAACCACTTCCATGTGATACCGTCTCGCTCTTGCTCTCTGGTGTGCCTTCCAAAACCTTCTCCCCTGCAACCAGCTAGGGGGAACCTTTTGTAGGGATTGCAGGGCCTCAGCTGTCCAATGACTGCTGATCAGACTCAGCTGTGGCTAATGGTTAATGAGGCCCCCAGCCGTCTGCCTTAAGTGGGAAACAGGAAGGCATTCCTCCACCAGCCAGTATACCTGCCTTGCAGAATTATGTAGCCCCCATGCAGCAGTCTGCCACACTACGTATAGGTCCAGTTTGTCATTTTGACCATTGGGGGAGTCCACAAGGAATTCTTTTTCTTGTACTGTAGGTGGGAGGGTACCTGTGGGTCAGTGTGCTGTTCCGTGTCATGGTGGATGTATTCCTTGAGTCGGAGACAGCGAAAGTAGGTTTCCAGATCACTGCAGAACGGAATCAAGTTTGTGGGGGTGGTGGGGCTGAAAGAGTCCTCAAGAAAAGGGCATTGCATATCCCATAACCTCAGTCGTGCAGAATGCAATGGCATCAACAGCCTCAGAAACAACTCTGACGTTGTCATCCAAGTGGCCGACAAGGAGAGGCACTGTTGTCATTATGAATAGGACAGACTACCAAAAAGAGGCTGCCAGGCAACTCTCCAACACCACATTCTACAAGCCTCTGTCCAAGGATCGCACTGGGGAATACACAAAGAAACTACAGCATCTGCTCAAGACTCTCCCTATGAAAACACAGAAACAAATTTACACAGACACACCCCTTGAACCCAAACCAGGTTTATTCTACCTGCTACCCAAGATTCATAAACCTGGGAATCCCGGATGCCCCATCATCTCAGGCATTGGCACCCTCTCCACAGGATTGTCCAGATATGTGGACCCTCTACTTAGACCCCATGCTACCAGCACCCCAGCTTTCTTCAAGATACCACCAACTTCCTCAGGAAACTACAGTCCATTGGTGACCTTCCTGAAAACACCATCCTGGCCACCATGGATGTAGAGGCCGTTTACACCAATATCCCACATGAAGATGGACTCCAAGCTGTTAGAAACATTATTCCTGATGAGACCGTGGCACAAATGGTGGCAGAGCTTTGTGACTTTGTCTTCACCCACAACTATTTCAGATTTGCGGACAAATTATACCTTCAAATCAGTGGCACTCCTGTGGGCACCCGCATGGCCCCACAGTATGCCAGCATTTTATGGCTGACCTGGAACAATGTTTTCTGAGTTTTCGTCCCCTAGCGCCCCTTCTTTACCTGCGCTACATTGATGACATTTTCATCATCTGGACCCACGGGAAGGAGGCTCTTGAAGAGTTCCACTGTGATTTCAACAGTTTCCACCCCACCATCAACCTTAGCCTGCACCAGTCCACACAAGAGATTCACTTCCTGGACACTATTCTGCACAAAAGTGATGGCCACATAAATACCACCCTATACCAAAAACCCACAGACCGTTATACTTATCTACATGCCTCCAGCTTGCATCCAGGGCATACTACACGATCCATTGTATATGGCCAGGCACTAAGGTACAACCATATTTGCTCTGATCCATCAGATAGAGACAAACATCTACAAGACCTTTACCAAGCTTTCCTTAAACTATAATACTCACCTAAAGAAGTGAGGAAACAGATTGACAGAGTCAGACGGGTACCCAGAAGCCACCTGCTACAAGACAGGCCTCGCAAAGTAAACAAGAGAGCACCACTGACCATCACGTACAGCCTGAACCGTAGGCCTCTCCAATGCATCATCAGCAATCTGCAACCCATCCGGAACAATGATCTTTCACTCTATCAGACCTTGGGAGGCAGGCCTGTCCTCACCTACAGACAGCCTGCCAACCTTAAACAAATCCTCACCAGCCACTATAGACCACAAAACAGTAACTTTAAGCCTGGAACCAACCCCTGCAACGGTCCTCACTGCCAACTCTGCTCACGTATCTACACCAGTGATATCATCACAGGACCTAACACCAACCATACCATCGGGGCTCCTTTACCTTCACATCTACAAATATATATGCCATCATGTGCCAGCAATGCCCTACTGCAATTTACATTGGCTAAACTGGACAGTCGTATGTCAAAGAATAAATGGACATAAATCAGACACGGTAATGTACAGAAGCCTGAGGGAGAGCATTTCAATCTCCCTGGACGCTCCGTAGCAGATTTAAGTGTGGCAGTCCTGAAACAGAAATTTCAAAAATCAAATGGAGAGAGAAATCTCTGAGCTGCAGTTTATTTGCAAATTTGACTCCATTATCCAAGGATTAAACAGAGACTGGGAGTGGCTCGCAGCTTACAAAGGCAGTTTCTCTGCCTTGGGTGTTAATATCTCTCCATTAGACTCTGACAATTGCTCATATCCCCCAGGTCTTATCTGACCTGTTTTTTTCCTTTCTTCATACATACCACTGATGATGGGCCTTTTCCACCCTTACTGAATAGACCTTGTCAGCTCTGGCCCTCCCTTTTCTGGGACCCCTTTCTTTAAATACCCCTCTGAAACCCCCCCCCCCAACTCATGCATCTGAGGAAGTGGGTCTTTGCCCGCGAAAACTTATGCTCCAAAATATCTGTTTAGTGTATAAGGTGCTACAGGACTCTTTGTTCTTGAAGATACAGACTAACACAGCTACCTCTCTGATACTTGTCAATATGTTAACACATTTTTGTGTAAAATATCTATCTATCTATCTATCTAGGATCAAAGAATGTCATAGTTAGGTGAAGTGATTCTATCCTGATAACCAGGGACTCTGGAAAAAGGTTTTGGAGGTTATAGTGAATAATCGTCTGAGTGTGAGCTCTTGGTGTGATGCTATGGCTAAAATGGCTGAAGAGATTGTTGTATGCATGCCTGGGGGAATTTTGTAAGACTGAAAAGGTTTTCTCACCTGCATTTGGCATTGGTGTGACTGCTGCTGGAAAAACTATTTCCAGTTCTAGTGTCCACTCTTGAAGCCAGATGATAAATTGGAGAGGGTTCAGGGAAGAGCCATGAGAATAATTAGAAAATGTGGCTTGTAGTGATAGATTCACGGAGCTGTAGCCCTGATTTGACATGAGCAGTTAGATACAGGTGAGGCCTCATGTCATTGGAGGCAGAATTAGGCAGCTAAATGGATCAGCAGATTGGAAGCAAAATGTCTGTAACCAACAGGTAAGGGATAATGTCTCTACTGGCTAAAATAGGGGGGATACCCAAGGACTCATTCAGAATGGACAAGATGAACCTGGAATAAAAGGTAGCATAAAGCAGGGTTTCTTAAACTATGTTCTGCGGAACACTCGTGTTCCAAGAAGAGCTTGCAGGTATGCTGGAAGCATCTGACACTTTTTTTGATATCATACGCTGGTGATGTATGTTTTTGGTTATTAACACCACACACAGTGTTACTATTTCATCACTATAATACCTGATTATATTACTTCATTTTGTTTTTGCTGTACACGTTACTCTTTGTTGTTGTTTTTTTTTTTTTGGTCTGACAAAAATTTTTTTGAAAAGTTTTGTAAGTGTTCCGCATGAAAAATACTATTCTCTGGTGTTCCATGGTCTCAAAGAGTTTAAGAAACACTAGTGTAAAGAATAGGTCTTGCATGGATAGTAAATGCGAAGTAATGTTTAAGGCTTTCTGTGTAGCCTTAGATATGTGTTATTCCCTGTATTCAACCCTTATGGCTGAGTTAGATCAATTTAACATAGAATCTGAGAATAATAGAACTGGAAGGAACATTGAGAAGAAATCAAGTCCAGTCCCCTTCACTCATGCAGGATCGTGTACAGTCTAGATCGGGCTGTCCAACACTGGGTCTGTGGAGCCTTTTTGTCTGGCCTGCAGAGCTGACAGTGGCGCCATTTTTAAAAGGTGGCTGGGGGCTCTGAGCTGCATGTGGCTTTTTAAGAAGCCATTTGCAGCTGCCACCTGACTCCTCCTCTGGCTCCTGTATAGCGCAGCAGGGGCAGAGAGAAGCGGCAGGGGGTATGTGCACTGGAATCGCATGCGGCTCTTTGAGAAATAACGCGGGTTAAAGCAGAGGGCTGGGGCTGCCTGGCTCTGGAGGGGCAGAAGGATGGGTTAAAGTGGCGGGAGGGCTGAGGGTGCTTGGCTCTGGAGGAGAGGAGAGGGGACTGGGGATTTTTTCATGTCTGAAAATTGTGGGCACCGGGGGTACTTCCAAGATTTTTTTGAAAAAGGGGTATTTTATATATAATACACACACACACACACACACACACACACACACACACACACACACACACACACACACACACACACACACACACACACACACACACACCCCCCCCCCAAAAAAAAAAGATTGAGAAACACTGGAGTAGAACACCATTTAATTGGTTTAATGGCCAGCAGAAGGGATCCAGCCATTAAACCAGTTAAATTGAGTCCTATTCTTTCAGTGTGTCAGAGTGCTGGGAGCTGCACTGCTGTGGTGAAGAGGAGATGGCCTGACGAAGGAGTAGTGGGAGGGCAGCAGCATGTGGAGCTCCTGGGTAAATTAATCCTGGGTTTAGGGAGGCAGTTTGGGGTTGCGAAGTGGGAGGTTAGCCTGGGGTGGACGGGGGCGGGGAAGCACTTTGGGCCTACAAGGGTTTTAATCCTGGGGGTGTGGTGGTGGTGGTGGTGGTGGTGGTTTGGAGCTATTTTCTGTTCGGACCCCAGAACACACAAAAAATTGCTGTGCGGCCTCCAATGAAAAAAGGTTGAACACCCTGATCTAGACCATCCCAACAGGTGTTTGTCTAACCAGCTCTTAAAAATAATCAGTGGTGGAGATTACACAACCTCCCTAGGTAATTTATTCCACTGCTTAAGCACCCTGATAGGAAATTTTTCTAATGTCCAGCCTAAATTATTTGATGCAATTTAAGCTGATTGCTTCTTGTTCTATCCTCAGAGGTTAAGCAACCTCTGGTAACAAACTTTTTGGTCCTTGAAAACTGTCACCAGATTTCCTTTTAGCTTTCTCTTTTTCCAGACTAAACCCGATTCTTTTAGTTTCCCCTCATAGGTCTTGTTTTCTAGACCTTTGATAATTTTTGTTGCTTTTCTCAGGACTTTTTCCAATTTCTCCACATCTTTCCTGAAGTGTGCCACCCAGAAATGGACAGTGTTCCAGCTGAGGCCTAATTAGCACAGAGCAGAGTGTCTTACTTAACAGCACTCATGCTAATACATCCCAAAGAGACGTTTCAATTGGCAACAGTGCTACACTGTTGGCTCGTATTTAGCTTGTGGTGCACCGTGTGGCCCCTAAATCTCTTTCCAGGCAGTCATTTCCGATTTTTGTATGTGTACGTGTGTGTGTAAGAACGGATTGTTCTTTCCTAAGTGGAATGCTTTGCATTTGTCCTTTGTTGAATTTCACTCTGTTTATCTCAGACTGTTTCTCCAGTCTAGATCATTTTGAATTGTAATCCTATCCTCCACAAGACTTGGAATCCTTCCAAGTTTGGTATATTCCATAAACTGTATAAGTGTACTCTCAGTGCCATTTTCTAAATCATTGATGAAGGGATTGAACAGAACCAGTCTGAAAACTGGTCCCTGTAGACATCCACTTACTATGCCCTTGCAGCATAACTGTGAACCATTGGTAATTATTCTCTAGGAAGGGCCTTGCATGGTGAATAGTCACAGAGAGGTAGCCATTTTAGTCTGTATCTTCACAAAACAAAAAAGCAGTCCTGTAATGCTTTAGAGAAAGAAGTGGGTCTGCCTCATGAAAGCTCATCATTTAATAAATTATTTTGTTAGTCTTTAAAGTGCTACAGGACTGCTTTTTTGTTTTCTCCTGGAAGGGTTATCCAATTACTTTATGCATCCACCTTATAGTAGTTTCATGTAGGTTGCATTTCCCTAATTTATTAAAGGAAAGGTCATGCGACACTGTATCAAATGCCCTACTAATGTCTAGGTATACTACATCTATTGCTTTCCCCATATCTGCCAGGCTTGCTAGGCTGCCAGGGAAAGCTACTGGGTTGGTTTCACATGATTTGTTCTTGACAAATCCATGCTGTTTATCACATCATTTTCTAGGTGTCTCTAAATGGATTCTTTTATAATTTGCTACATTTTCTTTCCTGATGCAGAAGTTGAGCCAATGGGTGTGTAATTACTCTCTTTTTATAGATAGGCACTATATTTACCCCTTTCCAGTCTTGTGGAATCTCTCATCTTCCATGTCTTTTCCAAGTTCAGTGGGCATGCTCCAAAATTAAGGGCAGGCAGAGCACAGTCAGTCTTAGCCTTTTTGGTAACTTGATTTGAATCAATGATTTTTCTTGGTGGAGATTTAAATCAACCAATTAACTTGTTGGATAATTTGTGCTCCGCTGTTATTTTCCAAGTGAATGTTTGGATAGTCAAAGTCCCCTATGACCCACCAAGTCCTGTGCTTTATTATTTTTTTAAAAAAAAGCCTCATTCATCTCTTCTTCCTAGTTAAGTGGGCTGTAGTAGACCCCCCTACCATGACATCCTTGTTTTTTTTACCCTTTTATCCTTACCTGGAGACTTCCCGTAAGCTGGTGTCCTATTTCAATGTGAAATGAAGTGTATCAATTTTTATATATGTAAGGCAACACCTTTTGCCTGTTTTCCCTACCTGTCCTTCCTGAGCAAGCTAAACTCTTGTATACCAATATTCTGGTTATGCATATTGTCATCCCCCGCAAGCTTTGCTGTAAGCCAAATAAAGGAATCTGAATGACAAGACTGGAGGCAAACTGAGTTCTTGAGAGCCTAATGGAATAAATCTTGGGGGAAGACCAAGAGGGGCTCAGTTTATTTAGGTGAGCAAAGACAATTTTAAGGGCTGGATTGATTACAGCCTATAAGTATCTGTTAATTATAGCAGGAATAGGCATAACATGACCTGGTGGCTGGATACTGAAGATGTTCAAATTGGTTTGTAAATAAGGTACATTTTTTTTCTAACCAGTGAGAGTAATTTAACCATTGGCACAGTTTACCAAGGATTATTATGGAGTCCTCATTATTAACAAATTTTAAATCAAGATTAAAATGTTCCCCACCCCCCACCCCCAATGTGTTCTAGGAATTATTTTGGGGTGTTCTATGTCTTTTTGGTATTATAAAATATATATAACAATATAAGACTAGATAATCAAAGTGGTTCTTTCTGGCCTTGGACTCCTGAGCTCTGAAGAAGTGAGTTAACTCACGAAAGTTCGTGCTCTAAACTTTTCTGTTAGTCTATAAGGTGCCACAGGACCCTTCGTTGCTGCTGAGCTCCTATTGTGACTGTCCTTTTTTTTTTTAAGAGTTTATTGCCTGAAAGAGAGGGCATAATATTTAAAGTGTGAAGATGATACATTGCAGCTTAGTTTTTGAGTGTAATGGAGGCATTGTTCCTTGAAGGTAAATGTCTTTTAAATGAGGTTCACCGCAGTTGGTGAGAGGTAGTGCTTGTGTGTGACAGAAGGGATTATGACACACTCTGGAATAGGTGGTTTGAAATATTATTCATCTTGGCTTATAGTTGTCAATGTCATGCTGTCAAAGTTTAAAACTGGTTCAGAGCTCATTGTATTTACATGAAAGGCAAGGCTCACCTTGGGCCAGGTTGAACCAACTATTTGACTTGCTGTTATTTCTTTGGATGATTCCCTTTTGTTCTCTGGAGACTGTTCTGATTTAAAAGAAGGAGAAGTGGGTCTTTACCCCAATGTTTATGTAGATGTGCTTGTTTCCTATATTCAGAGTTAACTGATGCATGCTTGCATTTGCAGATGTGCTGAAACAAACTTGGGGAGGTGCACCTTCCCCATTTGTTTCGTGGGTTATTTACTAATATGCTGAGGGGTCTTAGAAAAGCAGAGCAGTGCTGGAAGGGACCCCTGAGAAGCCATCCAGTCAAGTCACGTACACAGATGTAGGACAAAATACATTAAGGCCATCCCCTCGTAGCTCTTTAAGCCTATTCTTAAAAACTTGCATTGATGGGGATTTCACAGCCTTTCTTGGATGTCTATTCTAGTGATCAACTATCCTTACAGTTAAAGATTTTTTCCTTAATATCTAACTTAAATCTCCCTTAATGCAGATTGAAACAATTACTTCTTGTCCTACCTCCTGTGGACATGCAAAACTGATGATCATTATCCTCTTTATAAAGGTTAACAGACCTTAATGCATTTGAAGGCTGTTTCCAGGCCACTTAGTGGTCATCTTCTCAAAAATAAATACTCAGTTTTTTTTAACATTTTCTCATGGATCACGATTTCCAAAGTGCTCATAATTTTTGCCCTTACCCTCTGGCCTTTCTTCAGTTTGTCCAGACTCTTACTTCTGAGAGTATTCTGCACCAAAAAAATGTAAAATTCTGTAAATTATCTTTGTCAGTAAATAATGTGGACACTTCATCATGGCAGTGGGGAGCATAAACTGCTGACTAAACGGGTAGGAGATCATTCTGCACTCTCCTCCCTGGCCCTCCCCCTCCAACTTGGGTTTGGTAAAGTGGCACTAACCTTGCACCATGCAAGGACCAGGACTGTCCCAGAAATACCTCAGGGCCCTATCCCTCCATGCCAAGCGCACTTGATATAGGCAGGTGGGCTCAGCCTAGCAGGATCCAAATGTGGAGGAGGTTTAGTGTAGGGATATCCAGATATGGGATGAGAGGATTCTTTGTGAAGTAAACTGAGTGTGGGTGGCTGGGAATAGGGGAGATCTGGATGAAGAGAGGCTCATGGGGCGGGGGCGGTTCTGGATGCAGCCAGTTTCGCTCTCCAGGGGGTTCAGGGATTGGTGTTAGGGCTCGGGGGAGAGATCTGGTTATGGAGGCCTCAACAGGGAGGGTGCAGGTTCTGGCTTGGGGGTGTGTGAATCTAGGTGCTGGTTTGGTATGGTTCAGTGGGGTGTGAATCTGGGTGTGGGGGGTTAGTCAGTGTGGTCCAGATGCAAGTGAGGTTGGTATTTAAGTGCAGAGGGCACTTAAATCCCAGGAGTGCAGGAGTTAGTGCAGGAGTGGGGTCTGGAGGAATGGGGCTTAGGGGCCTTCTCCCTTTCCCATGTGAGGAGCGATGGGGGCAAGAAGTGAGCCAAGGGGTGTGAGGTGCTTCCTGAAGAGATTTCTGAGGGTCGATCTGACCAGCTCTGGCCACTTCTTGCCGGGGAAGAGGAAGTTCCATCCTTCCCAGCCAGTGCTGGTAGCTGAGCCTAGCAGAGGGTAGGAGCCACTGTTTGGGATGTCCACAACCCCAACCCCACCAGCGATTTACCACTCCACTGGGTGCTCTACGCACTTGAAACAACACACCCACATTTCTGGGAGAGGCCCATGACCACTTTTGTGGGTTTTTTTTTTTTTTCATTTGCTTTCCTGTCAGAAAGTCACTTTTTTGTGAGGAAGCAAAGAAATTTGTTGGGACATGAATTTTGCACACACACAGTAGTGCAGATTTCCCCCCCCAGGCGTCATCACTCTTAAAGCATGAGGCTCAGAACTGGATGATTTGGTAGTTCACAGCTGATAAAAGCGTATAAGAAGGGTGAGGGGATATATAAAGACTTGGGTAATCTGTGAATGGAAAGCCCTTTTTTTGCCATGAGTGGCTGACTTTTGGGAGAGTTTACCACCACTTCATTTCCCTATTTTACCATTGGAGCCAAAAGCTCGGAGGAAAGAGAGAAGTTTACAGGGCATCTGAGACCCATAAACCTCCAAAAGCCTGGGGCTTACATGTTGTTTAAAGTACTTTGTCTAGTTGTGCTATATTTCATGAAGTCTTTACATTTTGATAGATTAATTGTGTTGACGTTTTAAAAAGTTGAATTGTAGTTTTCTTTCTGCAGGACCTGTTGATTGTCCCTCACAAGTGTTTCTCTGACCTGTTCTTAAAAAAACTCCAAAGTGGAGATTTTATATCCTGTCTTGGAAGAAAGAACCTTTAAGACGTTACATATGAAAAAGTGGTACAAAGTATTTCCTGCTCATTACTTTCACTGGGGCGTATGATAGCTTCTGCTTAACAACTAAAGTAACCTAGTATTTCACCTTGAAATAAGAATGTTTCCCCTTTCTCCCCCATCATCTCCAAAAGATCATCCTGGTTATCTAAATACTTGTTCCCTTGTTGGACCATGGTTGCCATGATATAGCAACAAGAGAACTGCCTTCAGAGTTTGCTTCCATCTCTTGGAATACTCCTGGTATCCAGAGTGCTGGAACAACTCTAAATTCATGCCGCAAATCTGCATTTCAGTCAGAAATATAAAGTACATTTGCTTCTTGTTTCAGAACTTTTTAAATTAGAAGTAAATCTTATTTTTTGCCCTTTCTTTCACACGTTTGTGAAGTGATACAAATTGTGACTTAGATAAATAGACCAATGACAAGATCAGGGTTACTCATACACAATATTAGAATTAGCACATATTACGTTGACAAGGCTTTTAAACTGTCAGCTGGTTAACTGAGTAGTATTTATCAAAAGCGGTTTGTGCGATTTGATTCTAATTAATGCTGGTGTGTTTATATGGAATGTAAATATTCGAAATACAAAGTTAAGCAGGTATGATATAAAGGCTCTTCTTTGATTGCTTGCTCCTGTGCATTCCAATATGTATGTGCACACCTGCATACACAATCATTGGAAGATTTTTTTTCCCTTAGCAACTCTAGTCAGGTCGGCTGTAGTGTCTCCTATGGCAACATCTCCTCAGATATCTACCCCGACGACTTGTGCCCCACTCAGATCCTTCTTTACGCATTGACGGTCATTGGAGCATGAGTCCTGCTTCTTGTTTGCTGCTCTTCACTTAGTAGTTTGTTAGTCAGCAGCAGGGGGGTTCTCCTCTTTACTTTTGTATCATGCTCTCAGGACATACAGCAGCTTCATGCCTTTTTCAACATGCAGAGAGCACATACCTAAAGGCGACCTACATTCTGTATGCCTGAAGAGTTTGGCAGAAATCCATCTCCCAGGCAAGTGCTTGATTTGCTGGGGTTTAAGCCTAGAACTGAGAGAGAGAGACCAGAGGTTTACACTCCTTCTCATGGAGTTGGCGTTCCAACCACAGCAGCCAGATGCGTCTTTGACTCCCTTTGTGTGCTGTGCATGGTCCTCAGTGTGGCATAGGTGGTGAGGGAGGAAGAAATCGGCACTGTTCCATGATATGGTGCATCATCCTCAGGTAGACACTGCTTGCGTGCTCAGGTGCTGAAGACAGAGAAGCACGTGGTGAGGGAATGTGCACTGGGTCAGAACACAGAAAGGGCTCTGGTGGTGCCGCATGAGGCATCAACCCCGATGCAGCCTGGCATTGCAGCCCCGGCACTGTTGACTCTGGTGCCTGGGACCAGCGCGTTTCTGGATGGTCTCACTGGCCCTAATTATCCCCTCCCTGGATCTGTGGTTCTAGTTCACCGTCCTTGATTTCAAGGATGTTATTTCATATCAACATTATCCTGGCCCTCAGGGGTTTCCTCCGCTTTGTTGTAGCAAAGAGACATTATCAGTTCAGATGCTTCCCTTAGAGCCAGCCATGGCCCACAGGATGTTCATGAGGTGCATGGCGATGGTAGCAGCATTCTTGCTCAGGCACCAGGTTCAAGTATTCCCATACCTGGACGACTGGCTAGTTATGGGCAATTCCAGGGAGCTGCTGCTGTGGCACACAGACCTCACGAGGGCCATGTTCCCCCAGCTTGGTGTTATCTTCACATGCGCAAGTCAACGCTCATTCCTATGCAGCACACAGAGTTCACACAGGCCTTGCTTAATTTGACAAGGGCACTAGCCTTCCTTCGCAAGGACTGCTTCTCATGCTATGACTGGCCTCATAAGGGACCTTCAGTGCTGCCTGATGACAACGTCTCACCTTTCGAACTTTTATGTCCTCCCAAAGGGCTCCACCCCCACTTTGCACGCCCCTGCTCCAGGTGGAGTAACCATTAGAAGCGGACTTTGCAAACTTTGCCAAAGGGGTGTGCAACTGATTGCTAGACAGTAATAGAAAGCTAAAGTTCAGGAATCCTGGAATCTTTTCCTGGATCTAGGAGAGGAGTGCAGTCTTGGGGATTAAAGTGGCTTCAGTGGCAGGAGAGTCAAGTTCATGCTATTATGAGTTGCACGTGACTGGATAAGATTTGGATGTGCTGTATTAGAACATAAATCTTTTTTCCCAGTTCTGTTTTGACCTTGTGTAACCTCTATAATTAATTTGTAAAATCAGGGAAATTATTTGCGGTTGTATTAGGGAATGCTCTGAGTTGTGGTCAGTAAGGGTTGTAATGTGAATGACAATACAACAGACATTAATAGATGTGAGACTTAAACTCGGTCTTCTAGCTACCAACATAGTGCACCTGTTTGGGTAATGTAATGGACCAGGCAGCTGTATTTGTTGGAAATGCACAATGCTGTGCAAAACTGAGTATTCTGAAGAGCTCTACACATATTCCTTGCTGCTATGTTTATGTTGTGCAGGAGGGCATATGCACAAATTTAGGCAAAGTGGGAATAGGAACTCTTCTTTTGTCTTCAACTTCTGCAGATATTTTTATAAAAAGAAGTTTCTGGGCAGGGGCCTTTTGCCTTCTTGACAGATGTTACTTCACTGGAAATTCTGCAACCAGTACACAGATTAAATAGCAAACTTTTGTGGGAGTTAAGCAGTTTGTGATTGAGGTTATTGCCCGTTGTTTCTTTGCTCACTGCTGTGTAATCATAGCGAACTAGCACTCTCTCCATCTTCTCTAATGGTTTCTCTGCAGAGATTTTTTTTTCCCCCCAACATATTCTAGAGATTCGTCATCTTGCTGAAGTAGAAGTGCTGGTATATGAATTGGTTTTTGGAAACCACTGAAGAGAATGTAGTGGATCATGGCATTTTCTATTTGCTTCATAGGGTCATTTCAGGAGGAAGTGAAGCATTTCTTTTACAAATCATAGTGTGTTTGTGTAGGTAACTGCTGTGTAGAAAAACACATGCCTTAACAGATGACACTATTACTTAGAAAATTCACCAAGTAAGAAGCTCTCTCTCACTTGCTCTCATCTCTGTCTTCTATGCAAAATACTAGTTGTACAGGCCTTGCAACTTGCCCTGCCCATCATACTGCTCAAGTCCCATTTGATCAGTGATGAAAGAAAATTCTAAAGGGCAGCCTAGAGACCACAAACTTGAATGTTTCAGTGGATCTTATTTGTGCAGGGATTTACTGCAAACAGAGACCTACATTCAAAAATGCACGGGTCCCTCTCAAACCATATGGGGATCTTTATTGCCAAAAGAGGCACAAGTCATATTTCAGATTCAGGAATGCTATATTGTAAATATAAGCATTTTTCTGCCTCTAGCTGTAAACATTTAAAAGCTATTTGAGTTCAATTGTACCTTCCCTGGAATGTAGACAGGACTAATAATTTTCCTCAGGATGCTACAAAACACCTTAGCCAGATGGACACAATCGGTCACTGTGAATAAGGTGGTGCGGGTTCAACATCTCTCATCTGGCAGCTTGGGACCTGACCTGTGCTGGACGAGAGAATTTTTTGTAGGGTTTCTAAATGGTCCTTTGTTCCCCCTTTTGCAGTTTCGGATTCCAGTGTAATGTACAAAAGTGTTTGTCCTTTTCTTATTGTAGGTCAGCTAATTAGATGCTCTGATAGGCTCTATTTGGGACTTAGTAAAATGTCTATAGTGCATAGTGTCTGGAAATGTTGCATATTAAAGTTCCTACAGCCATGGCTTCGAGTTATATACTTCTAGCTCACCATTCAGAGCACGAAGAGAGAAATTTTTTAGGTGTAGATGAAATAGCAATGTCTCTGCAACACCACATACACTGAAGGTGAATACAAAAGTAAACATTCCTAGCTTGGTAGGTGTACAACAAAATCACCTGGCTCAAGAATAGTTTCCGTTCCGTTACGGCTGCAGACTACTGTTACCCAAGAGGAAGGTCATTTTTCTTTTGGGAGAAGTGAGACAACTGTGCCCAGCTTCTGGCTCTCTCCAAAATGTCGCTGTTAAACTGCTCTTTCAATGGCAGTGCACACAGACAGCCCAGGCTCTTCATGTTAGCATGAATTCCAAATACTTCTGTAAGCACACGGTGCTAAATCTTAAGGCAGTTAGATTATTCATTTCCGTTAGGATTAAATTGAAATGCTCACCAGGGTACAGTTTTTCTGTTTACTTGGACAGAAAACAAAGCTTGTATCATTCTTTAATCTCTAAAATATTACTCACAGAGTTTTTTTCTCCCCCTAATCTCACTTAAAAATAATTTTCAAAATAATTGTCACTTGGCAATGAAACAAATTAGTTATCTCAGGATTGTAGTTAAGGACATTGCTCAGTTCAGTTTGCTGGGCAGACAGTATCTGGTTATATCAGTTATCTTTAGATTCTGAAACAACTTTGTGACTGTCAAATATGACTTCATGCACATAACACCAAAGAAATTCAATTTCAGTTTTAGCATTGCCTTCAGAATCTGTTCTTTTTGTCTTGTACTTTCCACTTAAGTCACGCTCCCAAAAACGTCATCTCTGTTTTCCTGATTTTAAACATGATGAGGTTGTCCTTGATCCTGTTTTTTGGTTTATTTATTGAACTTCTTGTGTTAACAACTTGAGGAATGGATTCAGATGTTTCTTATAAAATTGTTGTAATCTGGGTTTACCAACCTTCATGAATTTACCTGGGAGAAAGGCATAGGAAGATTTTGACTATCCAGGGTGACAGTGTTCTTGATTGTTCTCAGTGTGGGAAAAATTGTTTTGTAAAGGACGGACAGATCTTTCTGAGGAGTGACACTATTGGACACTATTGTTGCTAGGTCAGCAATAAACCCAAGTCAGGTGTGCCTGAGATGTGAAGCAGTGTGCATCACAGGTTTGAAAACTGAAAGGAACCAGTATCCTCATGCATAATAACTATCTGCATGATGGAATTTTGCCTGCTAATTTCTGCATGAAGTTCATAGCTTGTAAATGAGCAAGAGGATATTTTAGGAAGAGTTTCAGTTAGATATCAAGTGATGAAAAAATCTACCACATCCCTAGGTATAAGTTTTTTTTTTGGTGCAAAATAACCATCATTTAAAAATATGTGCCTGAATTTATGTAGCTTCAGCTTCCAGCTGTTGACTCTTGTTTTGTCTTAGATTACATTGAAGGGCCTCTGTCAGAAATCTTTTTTTTTTTTCTGGGTAATTACCTGTAGACCATGATTAGGTCCTATCTGAACTGTGTCTTTGAGCTTTCAAAGTCACACTGTAAAGCAGACTTTCCAGCTGTTTTCAGAACTCTTTCCAGTATGCTTGAACCTCTTTAATCCAGAAATTTGAGGAACCAGATTAAAGAAATGTTGGAACCATGGAGGGCACTGAAGTGGGGTCTGGGAGGGAGGAATGGTGCATGAAGGGAATATGAGGGGGGAATAGGGTGGGGTGTTTACTTGGTACCGTGCTCTCTGGGGCACGTGGTGCTCTGCACCCCGTCTCTCCAAGGCAGTTATCGGAGTAGCAGAGTTAAAGATATCAAGTGATGCCTCTGGAGAAGAGCATCACTGCTCTTCTGTTCCCCCAGCTAGCGGGGAGGGGAGTGGCAGTTCATAAAGCTGGTTCCTTCTTACCCTGCCAGGGTCCAAACCCTGGGTGTGCCAGGGTCAAGGACACCTGTAGTATGGAGGTTCATGTCGAGTTCAACCTCTTTCTTATATCTTACAACTAGACACGATATTCCAGTAATGGTCTCATCAATGTTACATATAGAGTTAGTATTCCTACTTGATATAATACTGCTTATGTTCAAGGTTTCCATTAGCGCTCTCAGCCTCGGGACTGCACTGATTGCACATATTCACTCTGTTACCTGCCAAGAACTGTAAAGCCTTGTCAGTTGCTGTTTTCTAGAATAATTTTACGATCTTGTGTGTATGACCTTGAATTTGGTTATTTAAAAAAAAAACTGGGTGTGCTGATGAGTCCAATTATGAAGCAATCAAGATAATTTTAAATAGCTTGTCTACCATTTGTTCCCATGCCACTGTTTTTTGTCATCTGTAGATGTTACCAGCAATGAGTTTTTCTTCTAGATTATTGGTAGACACTGAATATAATTAGGCAAACACAGATTCCTTGGCGGAATCCCATTAAAATCCATTGGTTGAGTTATGTTTTCTCATTTACAATTATATTTCGAGACTTGCTGGCCAATATTTAATTCATTTTATATGTTTTCCATTGATTTAGCATAGAGTTGATTTTAAAATCAATGTCATGTGGTCTGAACTCCAGTGCTTACAGTGTTATATTTATCAGCCAGTCTTGTAATCTAGTCTGAAAACAGTTTGTTTTGTTTGATGAGATGTATTTCCACTAAACCATATTTATTTGGCATTGGTTATTAAGCAAATCCGGATTAATTTTGGTCTTCCCATGGTTTCGCTGAGATGGATGTCAGGCAAACGTTCACCTGGGTCATGCTGTTTACCTTTTAAAATAGTGGGAAATTAGCCTTTTATTTATTTTTCTCAAATGTCAATATTCAAGATATGTTAAAAATCAGCCTGTGTGCATTAGTGCACCTTGGTCAGTTCTTTTAATCTTCTTGGGTATAGGTTACTGGATTCTGCAGGTTTATTTTAATAGCTGCCTTTTAACTCCCCTTCCCTGCTACTAGTCCTAAACCCTAAATCGAGGGTTTACTATACTGAATGTATTAATCCAGTGTGATGGGTAAATATCTTCCATTTATTTCATCAATTAAAGGCACCAGCAGATAATTGTGTGATAATTTCATATTTTGTTTAGAGTCCTGGGATAAGAACTAGGCCCCAGCTCTGCAAATAGTACTTTGAATGACATTGTTCATGAGATTAAATTTAAGTGTGTGTACGTACCAAGTAATGAGTAATATACATAACCACATTTTGGTTAAAAATAAGCTACTTGCAAGTAGTCATTTCAGCAATTTTAACTTGTCAAGTGTGTGAAGTTGAGATATAGTGGGGGGTGGGGGTGGAAAGGAGAACCACAGATCAGAAGAAAGTCTAGGGGTAGGTTTTAGTCATTTTAATTGGTAGGTCATGTGGATTCAGATAACCAGCATCCAAGTTCAATGCAGTTGCCAAGTGCCCTGCAAAATATTACCTGTAATATAACCAATTTTGTCACGTGCAGGTGACAGTGACAGTAAGGTTTGGCCCCAGAGCAGAAACCAGGTGCATACCACATCTTGTTGAATTACAAAAATGGTGTTGCCAACCTCAAAAATCATGATTTGGGCCCCAAGATAATTAATTAATTGTTTTTGCCTTATGCATTTGGAACAGTATGTTGTCCTCATTTTCAGTCTCTCCCAGTAGTCATGACTGTTGGAAACATCGTTCTTTAGGCAGGGAGGGAAAGGGTTAGGTTATCAGTCCTGTACGCTAGCATCTTGCAGCCCTAACAAAAAACCATCAGATGTAGCACAACTTGTGATTGAATTTGGTAAAACTGTAAACATGAAAGTTGATTTAAATATGGGGTACAGGACTCTCAGTGCTTTACCTAAAGTTTGTCACACTTGTGTGGCAAAGGTGATAGGAAAGTGGGAAAAGTACTCAAATTAGCATTTGTTTAGTGTTTACAGCTGATTAGCTTTGATTCATTCAGAGAAGTTTGTAATCTCTTTGAATCTGGAATTATGTCTTCATTCATATTGTACAATGCCTGTTATAACGCGGCCTTAATCCTGATTTGGGCCGCAAGGGATTTCTTTGACTGTAAGTGTTACACCAGCTTCATTTCACCATTCCTGCTTCATTTAATCAATTAATTTATAGAGTTCATTTTTGTTTCCAAGGTAATTAGTAGTCATATGCTAAAATAATTTAAGGTAGACAATTAATTCCTTTCAGGTAAATGTGTAACATGTAAATCCTTTTTTGAGTGGGCCTTTGATAAATATGCAGTGTACTGGATGGAAACTTCCCTCAAATTGTCATCCTTACTTTTCTGCTCGGAAAAGCCCTGCTCAAATCCCATTGCTGCAAATTGCTTTGGGTATAATGTGCATGCACATGATACATAATCTTGAATGCGTTGTGATTGAGAACACAGAAGATCAGGCAGTATAACATTTTTAGTGGTTCTGCAAACTGATAACACATTTTCTTCTTCGAGTGGTCCCCGTGGGTGCTCCACAATAGGTGTCGGACTCGCCCGGCGCCGCAGATTGGAATTCTTCTAGCAGTTTCTATTGGATCGCACATGCGCTGACACGCGCCGCTCCCTTGCGCGCCCCCGGCCACATGCGCGATCCAGTCCCCGCCAGTTCCTTCTCAACCGCCATCGGCTGCAGATGGAATCCGCTCAGGCTAAAGCCAGAGACAGATAAGAGAGTTGTTTTTACGTGTAGTTTGTTTGTTTTGTCACTATCAAAAAAAAAAAAAAAAAAAGAGAGAAAGAAGAGGAACGAAGGAGAGAGGGGCGGACAAGAAGGCTAGTTAAGCCGTCCGCTGCCCCGCAGGCCGGTGATTGTTATTTTGGGTTAGAAAGCGCTGATTAGTGGCTAAGTACCCTATTAACAGTAAAGACTCACCGCGATGGCCGCCTCGGGGTTTAAGAAGTGTGAGTCATACTGCGAAGCTATGCCGGCCTCCGATGGGCATAGTGAATGCATTCGCTGCCTGGGAGAGTCACACGTTACCCAGAAGTGTTCCCACTGCGCTAAGCTTACAGCCAGGGCCAGGAAAGACAGGGAGATGAGGCTCAAAATGATCTTGTTTTGATAAGGCTCTCCAGCCGGAACCACTGGAGAAGCCTCACAAAGAAGGGCCCTCTGGGTTGCATAAAAGGAAGGCAGCCTCTTTGACCCCCTCTGTGCAGAAGAGGAGGAAACTCTCCCCGGCTCGATCCTTGCCGGCGGGCCCAGTGAGCAGGATGAGCGGAACGCAGAGCCCCCAGCCACGAGCTCATGAAAGTGGAAGCGCAGCAGCGCACGTGGCAGAGGCTGAGCCTCCGATTACACAACAGATGGCATGCAAGGCACCGCGAGTGCCAGCGAGGCAAGCGCCGGAATCGGCGGCACCGACACAGGCGGCACTGGCTCCCGTGGCGCCGACGGCGCAGGGGCACCCGGCATGGAGCCTACCGGTGCCGGAGGAAGCTACCCGCGTGGCACCGCCGCTGACTGGGCCGAGCGCAGTGCCGACAACGGGGCCGAGATCCCCGGCGCGGGAAGGGGCGGTGCCCACCCCACAGGGGAGGGGCAAGGCAAAAGCAAAAACTCGGCCCCTCAGTCCTTCTCCAGGCAGGGCCGCGCTGCCCTTATCACCTAGCCCCCCCGCCGCACCGACAGGCTGTAACTCCACCGGCTTATCTAGGACCTCCCTCTCCGTTCCTCCAACCAATTTCGCCTTGGCTTGGGCCACCTTCACCGTTTCTGGGCATGGATCCCCTTGAGTACTATCACAAACCAGCTTCACCACTATCTGTCGTCGCGGAGGTCCCACTCTCCCAGACATCATGGGTACACTCCCCAATCGTGGTCCAGGTCTCCATCACTGGGCCCTTGCCCATGCTGCTGTGGTCCTCATCATGCTGAACACAGATACCGCAGGTCTAGATCCAGGGGCAGGTCCTCCCCTGATTCTCATCAATACCCCCGTGTACACTCTCACTCTGGGACGGGAATACAGTTGTCTCAGGGGGAGTTAGGTCCAGAATCCCGAGACTTTCCTTCACAATCCTCCAGGGAGCAAGTATATCATCGACCTTGGGAGCCAGAGGATTTGAGGGAGGTTTACCGCAGTGGTTCCTCCTCATCCTTCCCAGATGAGGCCATGGCCCCCGGGGATGTCTCCACCCCGGATGACCTTAAACAATTCCAGGAGCAGTTCAATAGAGTGGCTTTCACGCAGGACATTCAAATAGCAGAGGTGCAGGAGAAGCATCATAAACTCCTGAAAAACTTGAGACCCCCGGCTTCATCTAAAATCGCTATCCCGCTGGACGAAGCCATTATAGAGTCAGCCACTAACATATGGCAGACTCCGGCCTCTATTCCGCCTATGAACAAAAGAGCAGATAAGAAGTACTTCGTCCCAGCTAAGGGCATGGAGTTCCTGTTTAGCCACCCACAACCCAATTCTTTGGTGGTTGAATCTTCCCAGCAGAGGTCGAAGGCATCTCAGTACAAATCGGGGGGCGGGGTCAGATAAAGATGCTAAGAAGCTAGAGTTGTTTGGCAGGAAGGTATATTCCTCCTCTACCCTATTATTGAGAATGGCAAATTACGCGGCACATCTATCAAACCACAACTTTGACAGTTAATCCAGACTTACTCCCCTCATGGATTCACTCCCGGAAGACAAGAGGCTGGTGTTAAAGGCGATTGTTCAAGAGGGCTATGCAGCATCGCGGACGGGAGTCCAGATCGCCCTGGACGTGGTGGACACAGCGGCACGTTCAACAGCTGCAGCAGTGGTAATGCGTAGGGAATCCTGGCTCCAGACGTCTGGTATCCCCAGGGACCTGCTGGTGAAGATCGTGGATCTTCCCTTTGATAAACAAAAGCTGTTTGCGGACTCAACTGACTCCGTCCTCCACTCCAGCAAAGACTCGAGGGCCACACTTAGAACCTTGGGTATTTATACTCCCCCATACAAAAAGAAGAAACTTTATCCTCAGCAAAGACGCTACGCTTACCAACCACAGCGTGCTCAGTATCAGCGAGGCTACGACCAAGGGCGCCATCAACAGCAGCAGCAGTACAGGACTCCCAGGCAACTTTCTCAACAAAGCCGTACACCCTCGGGGCAGGCCGAGAGACAACAAGTTTGAGGGGTATGTCAGGGGCTGCACTATCAGCACCATCGCTCAATGCCACTCTCATCTCATGTTCCATCATCGCTTCAAACTGTTCCACTCCCAATGGCAAAAGATCACCACAGGCAAACGGGTGCTAGAGATTATAGCCACGGGTTACACGATCCCTTTCCAGTCACTTCCACCGACGAAGCCTCCCTCTAGGGCTCATCTCAGGGACTCTGCCCACAAGGTGAGGCTCAAGCAGGAGGGTGGATCACCTTATGTTCATAGGGGCGGTGGAAAGAGTGCCGGAGCAATTCCAGGGGAAAGGTTTTTATTCACGCTACTTCCTAACAGAGAAGAAAACAGGAGGCTGGAGGCTGATCTTGGATCTACGGGGCCTCAACTGTTACTTGCGCAAGCAACGCTTTCGGATGATCACATTTGCCTCCATACTTACGGCACTGGACGATGGAGACTGGTTTGCAGCCCTCGACTTACAAGATGCTTACTTTCATATAACAATCCACCCAGCACACAGACGCTTCCTCCGCTTCATGGTCGGCAGGGAACATTTCCAGTACAGGGTTCTTCCATTCGGCCTATCCTCGGCTCCCAGAGTCTTTACCAAAACCCTGGCAGTGGTATCAGCTTACCTGCACAGACAGGGGGTGTTTATTTTCCCATACCTGGATGACTGTCTGCTGAAAGGGGCCTCAAAGGCAGAGGTCTTACGCATGATACACGTCACCGCGGACACGTTTACTTCGCTGGACCTAGTTATCAACCTCACAAAGTCAAAGACCGAACCCACACAAGATATAGAGTTCATAGGGGCATGCATAAACTCTATCACAGCAAGAGTATACCTGCCCGACGCCCGCTTCCGCGCCATCAACTCACTGGTGCAAGTCATGACGTACAGCCCCACGGTGCCGGTCCTAACGTGCCTGCAACTGTTGGGGCACATGGCGGCAGCGACGTTTGTGGTACAGAATGCCAGGTTACACATGCGAAGCCTGCAGCATTGGCTAGTGAGTGTTTACAAACCGGCATCCCACACTGTCCACAAAGTAGTGTTGCCCACGACAGAGGTGCGCAGATCCCTAGCGTGGTGGGAAAATCCGAAGAATCTGCTAGTGGGAGTGCCTTTTCACCAACCACAAATTTCTATCTTTCTTACTACCGACGCCTCCCACATAGGATGGGGAGCGCACATTGGCAGCAAGGTGACGCAAGGGCTGTGGTCCCCTGTGGAACAGACACTGCACATAAACATACTGGAGCTCAGAGCAGTGTTCAACGCGTGCAGACATTTTCGAGATTACCTGCACGGCAAAGTAGTCGGGATCAATACTGACAATATCTCCACTATGTTCTACATCAATCGACAAGGAGGGGCACGATCCCATGCGTTATGTGCGGAAGCAGTCCGATTGTGGAACTGGTGCATCGCCAACAATATAACGTTGAAAGCCTTGTACTTGCCGGGCACTCACAACGTGAAGGCAGATCAGCTGAGCAGGCGTTTCACACTCATGCACGAATGGCAGATCCGCTCCGACCTGCTACGGCGCATATTTCGTATATGGGAGTTTCCCCAAGTCGATTTGTTTGCCACCCAGTACAACAAGAAGTGCCCCCAGTACTACTCCAGAGCAGGAATAGGGCGGGGCTCCCTGGGGGACGCATTCATGATTTCATGGAAGGGCCCTCTACTCTACACGTTTCCCCCCACAACGCTTATCCACAAGGTTCTGCAGAAAGCCAGAAGGGAGAGAGGTCGCATGATACTCATAGTCCCAACTTGGGACCGGCAACAGTGGTTTCCCTTGCTTCTGCGCATGTCAGATCGTCCACCACTTTCCCTACCGGTGGCGCCGGACTTACTCACGCAGGCTCAGGGGTCCATAGTGCACCCGCACACACAGGGTCTGCGCCTACCAGCATGGTTAATCCATGGCTCAGCGCCTTAGAGAGCACATGTACGGGGGGAGTACAACAAGTCCTGGAGCGTAGCCGAAGGACCTCCACCAGGAGTACTTATAAACAGAAATGGACTCGATTTACAGCCTGGTGTTCCGCCAAGCATTTAGCTCCCCTTGATGTTCCTATAACCGTAATACTTGAATACCTATTGGACCTCAAACGAGACGGGCTTTCTCTATCCTCGCTAAAGGTCCACCTCGCTGCTATATCAGCTTTTCGGCATACAGAGGAAGGGGCCACTGTATTTGCCCACCCTATCATCACAAGGTTCTTGAAGGGGCTGGTAAACCTTTACCCCCCTCGAAAACCGCTTCCGCTGTCGTGGAGTTTGGACTTGGTGCTCAGCACACTATTGGGACCACCCTTTGAACCATTAGCCACAGTACCCCTCCGACTCCTTATGATGAAAACAACCTTCCTCCTTGCGATTACGTCAGCCCGCAGGGTGAGTGAGCTCGCAGCAGTGATGGCAAAGCTGCCCTGCACAGTATTTTCAAAGGAGGCGGTAACCCTGCGGTTACACCCAGCCTTCGTTCTAAAAGTTTCTTTGGAGTTCCATCTTAACGAACCAATAGTTTTACCATCGTTTTACCCGAAGCCTCACAACTCCAGCAAGGAGGTGCACCTACATCTCCTAGACGTGAGAAGGGCGTTGGCCTTGTACATAGACAGAACTAATTCCTTCCAGAAAACGGACAGGCTTCTAGTGTCTCTCGCTCCCAGGTCAAAAGGAGAAGGCCTCTCTTCACAGAGAATTTCAAAGCACATCGTGTCCTGTATAAAAATGTGCTACAAGCTTCGAAAGACCCCTTTGCTGGCCCTGCCTAGGGCTCACTCCACCAGGGTGGTGGCAGCGTCAGCAGCCTTCTTCAAGGGCATCGCGATAAAAGACATCTGTAGAGCGGCGACCTGGTCGTCCTACGACACCTTTGCCAAGCATTATGTCCTACATTGGGTATTCGAGGAGGATACCCGTCTGTCGACAGCAGTCCTCTCAGGGGCAAGCTGCACATGAATTGAGTACCCACCTCCTTACTTGGGTTACTGCTGGGTAGTCATCTATTGTGGAGCATCCACGGGGACCACTCGAAGAAGAAAGAGAAGTTACTCACCTGTAGTAATGATGGTTCTTCGAGATGTGTCCCCGTGGGTGCTCCACCACCCACCCATCCTCCCCGGTTCGGATCTCTGTCCGGTGTTTTTCAGGAGCATCCGAGGCTGTTGGTCAAGGAACTGGCGGGGACCGGATCGCGCACATGGCCGGGGGCGTGCAAGGGAGCAGCACGCGTCGGCACATGCGCGATCCAGCGGAAACTGCTAGAAGAATTCCGATCTGCAGCGCCGGGCAAGCCCGACACCTATTGTGGAGCACCCACGGGGACACATCTCGAAGAACCATCATTACTACAGGTGAGTAACTTCTCTTTCAGAGTTTGTGGAGAATTCAGCTGTTAGTAATTACCTGAAAAGGAAAAAGCATTACATTTAAGTTTCTTTACCAATACATACTGAATACCTTAAAGACCAAAAGGCAAGGGACTTTCATTAATTTTCATCATTTGACAGAAAGAAAGTTTTGGTTGGGTTGTATTTTTGTTGGGAGAAGTTAGGGACTTGTAGTACATACTGTGTACACTGGGAAAATGGAACTCTCATTTCTCAACAGTTTGCAATCCTTGTGCTTTTAGCTATTTTATACTCCTTACGTGCTGGGAGTTCAGGGGTCTGACTATACATGTTGATTGGTTAGATTCTTGAGCCCCAAAACTAGGCAATGCTGTTGTGAAGGGTTCATGATGGTGGATCATTATATACTGACATGTCTAAAATGATAAACCACTTTTGGTAAGGAGCGCAAGAAAGTCTTTAAGAAGATACTTAAAGTGATTCAAACAGAACAGTGGGGTGAGTGAGTGATGGATGATGAAAGACAGTGAAGCAGCTGTTTTTCCTCAAGAGTTAGTCCCCATGTGTATTCCACTATGGGTGAGACCCCATCAAATTCATGGCAATGAAAAATGCAACATGTGCCATGAAATTTGTTCTCCCTCTGTGAAATCTCATCTTTTGTGTGTTTTTTACCCTATACTATACAGATTTCATGGGGGAGACCAGTGTTTCTCATATTGGGGTCCTGACCCAAAAGAGTCAAAGAGGAGCCTCAGTGTTATTTAGGGGGGCACAGTATGGTCACCCTTACTTCTGTGCTGCTTTCGGAGTTGGGTGGCCAAAGAGTGACAACTGCTGGGCAGGCATCCAGCTGTGAAGGTGACACCCCGCTAGCTGCAGTGCAGAAGTAAGGGTGGCAGTCCTGTGCCACATCATCCTTATTCTGCAATACTGACATCAGACCTGGGTGGCTGGAAAAATGCTGGCAGCTAACTGAGGGCTCTGCAGGCAGCAGTGGAGGTGTAAGGGGAGCAATCAATGTTCCTTTTTATATTTTCTATCCATGTGCAGAAGACATTTTATGTGCACTGAGGCATGTTTGAATGCATACCTCCCCTAGAAGCACAAAACTTTACTGAGGGTGATCTGCTAGTCAGCTGGGCAGCACTGGAATTTCTCCTGAGTGGCCACCCAAGCACACAACTTACAGGGAGCAATGCCATACTCTGTCATCTTTATTTTGTTCTTCTAATGGTGGTGGCTCTGCCTTCAGAGCTGGGCTTGTGGCCAGCAGCCCCAGTTGTCCTGCTGCCCAGCTCTGCAGGCAGCACCGCTACCAGCAGGAGCAGAGAAGTAAGGGTAGCAGTACTACACCCCTCCTTCAATAACCTTGCGACTCACCTCTCCCCTTTTCATCACAGCTCTCTTTTGAGTCAGGACCCCTGCAATCACAGCTCTGTGACATTTCATGTATAAATACCTGAAATCGTGAATTTTTTTTTAAATTCCTATGACTGTGGAATTGACCAGAATGAACTGTGAATCTGGTAGGGCCTTGCCTCTGGGCATAAATGAACTTCATACACCTAGAGAGTTTTAGCAAGCAGTGTCTGTAGGTCCGTGCCTGTGCTGTACACTGAAGGTATAAAGGGTAGGGCAGACCAACAACCTCACTAGTTCTTTCTTACCTTCTCCTGGCCTGAGCTGTAACCTTTCATATCTGGAATGTCTCTCTTCTCTTATCCTTGTCTCCAAAACAGTATATATTTCAAAATTTAATTACCGTATTCTGCAAAATTTACGTACAGATGCTGTCACCTTTATGGTACTGGTATATCAAGAACTACACCACCTTTTTGACAGTGTTCCCTCCAGGAACCCAAAATTCATGGCCAGAGAGTCTTGGCTAATGTTTCCTTTAATTTGTTCTATCCCTGGATGGAATAAATTTTAGGTGCATCAAGACACGTGTGGCTCTGCACCACCAATAGAAACACATGCTGCCAGCTGTGGACGCTCTGCTAATCAGCTGGGTGACAACTGAATCTCTCCTGGGCAGCTGCCCAAGCACTCAGCTTACAGGAAACATTGGTTGTAACAGACATTTTGCCATTTATCAGGAGTGGGAGCCACCTGACTTATAGTGCAAAGCATTTAAACTCAGTGGGGAACCTCTGCATGGATCCTGGTGGCTGAAATGCAAAATATAATGCTCCAGGACAGATCAAGGAAAAGTGTTCTGGAGACATTTGTTTCCAGCTGCCTTGAGTGCCTTCCCTCTCCTTCAGGTTAGACACTGATGGAGAGTCCCCAACCTCTCTAGGCAATTTATTCCAGTGTTTAACCACCCTGACAGGAAGGTTTTCCTAATGTCCAGCTTAACCCCCTCACCTGCAGCCTCAGCTCTTGCTGCAGTTAAATCCGATTGCTTCTTGGCTTAGCGTCAGAGGCTAAGGAAAATAATTTTCTTCCTATCCTTTGTAACAACCTTTTAGGTACTTGAAGGCTGATACTGTGGCCCCCCCGGGGTTGTCTTTTTTCCAGAATAACACATCCAATTTATTCAGTCTTCCCTCACAGTTTTCTAGACATTTAATTTTTGTTGCTCTGGGCTTTCCCAAATTTGTCAGATCTTTCCTAAACGTGGCGCTCACAACTGGACACAGTAGTCCAGTTGAGGTCTAATTAACACAGAGCAAGTAGAAAAATTACTTCTTGTGGCTTGCTTACAACACTCGGGTGAATGCATCTTAGGAACTGATGTTGTCTTTGTTTGCAACAGCATCACACTGTAGTTGACTCATATTGAGCTTGTAGTGACCACTTTGAAGTAGAGCAGAGAGGCCCACTGGGCCTAACCAGGCACATGGCACTAGTGAGGTGAGAAATTGTATTGGGGGTCCATTGTAATTTACCAGTCTTAGATTATGGTATCTGCTGCAACTTGGGTTCCTCCTTGGCTTTTGTGGGGGATGGAGTAGCTTGCTCTACTAGCTTCTCTGGGTAGAGGTGTAAAATGTCTGCTCCTCTTCCTCCAGAGCTTTCTCTGTTCCCTTCTGTGTCCCTTTGTTGGCTTGCTATCAAACAATGAGGTGCTTGAAGTTGAGGAAGGCATTGTGAGCCTCTCCAGCTCTGTCCTGGGAGCACATGCGAGCGCTGGTTCCAGCTCATCACAGGAAACAGTATCTCCAAAAGAAACCTGGAGTGACAGCAAATGGCAAATTCAATTACATCTATAATATAATGACTATGTCTACACAAGCCCCCACCTTTCAAAGGGTGGATGCTTATAAGACACTTCGGCAGATGCTAACGAGGCGCTGCTATGAATATGCAGCGCCTCATTAACATATGGGGGCCATAGCGATTTGAAAGTGCCGCTTTTGAATCACACGCTGCCTGTGTAGATGGGGGCCTCTTGAAAGGACTCCCCCCAGTTGTCGAAAACCCCTTATTCCTATTTGGTTTTAGGAATAAGGGGTTTTCGAAGACGGGGGGGGTGCTTTCGGAAGGCCCCCATCTACACGGGTGGTGTGCGATTCGAAAGTGTCACTTTTGAATTGCCATGGCTGCTATTATGCTAATGAGGCACTGCATATTCATGACTGTGCCTCATTAGCATCTGCTGAAGTGTCGTCTTATCATCCCCTTTTGAAAGGTGTGGGCTAGTGTAGACATAGCCATTATATTGTTGATGTAATTGAATTTGCCATTCGCTGTCACTCCAGGTTTCTTTTGGAGATACTGTTTTCTGAGCTTTGCCCTCCTAATTAGCTCCTTATGTTCCAGTTGTTTCCCCCATATGTATTGCCTTGCAGTTTTGCAGCAGTTGGACTCTCCGGTTGTGTGTATACATTTAAAAAAAAAAAAAGGTGGAGATTAAAGTTCCTATAAACTCTAGTCAAAATACATTCAACCTTATCAAAATCATGTGCTTCTAACTTAATAGAATGGGTTTCAGTTTCAGATTAATTTTTTTTATTATTTTTAATCCCTCACTTTAGCTCCCTTGGCCTTGCTGTAGCACCTCGGGTCAGATTTCTTCAGAAAGCTCAGAAACAAGTGTCTGTGAATAAGTCCTTGGAAGGAGAAAGCCACCTGAAGGGAACAGGGCAGTGTGAAGATGCATGCCTCTTAGTCAGCAGCGAAGAGGTGGAGGAAAGCAGAACTCGTATTAATGAAAAGAGATCTACTGTTCAAAGAATGAAAGGAGGCAGGGAAAAAGAACCAGAGAGAGAGAAACTCTGCCACAAACCCATTGACAAAGAGGGCATTGAGTCAGAGGAACTTTCTGAAGAGGAAGAAGTTCCTTCGATAAACAAGAATCCAGAAGAAGAATCCATTAATTTCTTTGAAGATGATGATGATGATGACTTCAGAGATCTTGATTTGCTGACGGTGAAACGACAGAATGTGTTTGGCTTGGAAACTAAAGATCATACAGCAGTGGTGAGTTTGTTTTGGTGTGAACCTCCATGAATCTCATTTTAGGTTAAAGCAACCTGCATGAATGGATAGAAGAAGGTTAAAATTTGGCCCCAAACAATGCTCATTTGTTATTGAATGAGTTGCCTACATGACTTGCAGGATAGAATTGGCCCTAATTGAAATTACATGATTTATATTACTATTGCATATTAATTTTGTGCATGTGTGTGCATGCACATGTATAAGAATGAACAGTGTTCTACCTTCTGGGTGGCCTACATTCTGTTACCTGCATTGTACTATTCATAACTTAGATACCTGAAAAATTTGACAGTTTTAAGTCTTTACACTTATCAATTGTCTTGTACTTTCTCAAAAGGAGCTGCAGTCATAACTTGAACTAAATTGATGAGGTTTTACAGTTTATAGAGCTGGAAATCTCATTGTAATTCATTATGCAACACTTCATAATACAAATCATTATGAATGTTCTTTACAATAATGTATCCTTCACACCATGAATTTTACTTTTAATGAGACCTTTGCTATTGGGAGCTAAGCCAATAACTAAGAGAACGCTTCCTGTAAAACAGTTATAAAGGTTTATTAAAAGTGTTCATCTAGCTCTTTCATTTCTTTGGCAAGTATAGGTGGCTTAACACCTCAGTCTCCCTCTTTGCCTGATATGCTGACAAAAGTAGTATTTTTGAAATACAGTCTAAGTATAGTTATATGTATGCAAAATGCTTCTATTAAAAATGTTTCTTGATAATGTATCTTTCACCAGCAGAAAGCTAAAGTTAAATGACAGTCCATTTCAGGGTGGCTTGGTGAGGGTGGGTGTCTCTTTTATTTAGATATATTTATAAATAGCTCTTTCTAGTAAGCAAAATTAGTTTTTATTTTTCTAACTCTTTCATTGAATATTTATTTTCATGCAAAGTGGAAAGTGTTTGTTTTAAGTTTACACTCTCCAATTAAATTAACATGCCTGTTGAAATACATTAAAAAGCGTGAAACAATTTTCAGCATCTTTTCAATTATTTAGAAAACAGGCTTTTTGATAAGTGATATGTCACATTGGTTTGAAATTCTGGGCAGTTGGACAGTATTAGCTTTGTGTTCCAGCACTGAACTTCTATGGAAATCTTTTTGATTGTATTCCCTCTTCTGATACATGATATGTCTTGTTACTGTCCACTAATGGCATAAACAGGATACATGTATTGAACAGCTATCACTAGCTTTGTTTCTCTGTCGGAAGCCTCAGGCGGCATGTGGACTGGCATCATCCAGCTTGTAGGCTTGAGTGCAATATTTCCTTGCCTACCCCCCCATCTCCTTCAGAGTTATTAGGAAAAAGTAGCCAGAGACGTTTATATACCTCAGAAATGTTGATGGGTAATAATGGAGTGAGGCTGAGACAAGACTGTACGCTATTTAGTTTCTTGTCAGTGTGCATCTCTGGAGGGCCTGTCAGAGCAGCCTCAGCCTGCCTCTGGGCAATCCCCTCCATCGCCAGGGTTTTCCTTGATAGTGTGTTCTGCTTCTTTGGTATCTACGAAAATGTTTTGAATTCTAGAGCAAATGCAATGTGAAGAAAGCATGTACTGACACACACAAATCAGAAATGATAATATATTCTGTTTGTAGTAATATGGTTTATGCCTTCATTCAGTGGCTCTCAGCATTCCCAGTGTTATATTTGTCTCAGTACTCCTGGAAAGGAATCGCCATGTTTAAACAAAAGTTTTCTGTAGTTGATGTGAGAGATCTGTTCATGTTGATCAGGAATTGTGCCAATTTTCTAACTTGCTTCCAGGATAATGTTGCATGCTTAGGCAGATATAAATATTTATATAGTCATTGTAATAGGAGGTAGTTTTGAAGGGTATGTTTGACATTTGGCATGACACTCCCATTTTTAAAATGACACTCCTGTTTTTAAAAAGGCATTCAGAAATGTTCTGAAAAGTATTAGTGATTAAGGAGACAGACATTTTGTGTTAAAGATTTGTAAATCAGTGTATGTAAGCTCAAGCAAGACAGGATATTCAGGATATTTTCTTTGTTCAGGGTTGATATCTTGGTTTTAATTGTTTGCAGATTTTTAAGTCTCACATTAGGGTGGAAGAGACCCACATCATTTGTGAGCAGTCGTACATGAAACCTGGAAATATGCCTTGTGGCTTGTCCTCAAGCATTTCTATTAATTGAATTTTGAGTTTTGTGTTTGAACAGCTTTTTAATGATTTATAGTTTAAAATGTTGCCCTCTGTGAAGAGAACTCTTTTAAAATCTTACTTTCATTTGTCTGTAAGTATTGCATATAGGTAACATAAATACCTGGAAGGTGAGATGGGGAAAAGTGGATAGAAAATGCCTCTTAAGATAGCAATTCCATCATAATGCACGCTTTCTCTAGCGGCTTAGATTTTGCACGTGGGCTGTGAAGGGAGTACTACCTGATTGTTGGTTAAAAGTAATGTCTAAATGTGATACTTCTGACATCGGGGGTAGAATTAGTAATGTTTATGTAAAGTGAAAACTAAGTTTTATTTTTTATCGTAGAGGACCTTTTCACCTCTTTAGAAGGAATACCTTTTTCACATTCCATACACATAGGAAACGTTTAAATTTGCAATGTTGAGAATTTTAATCTTTAGGTTTTTGTTTCAAACAAGTTTACTGATCTTTCATGACATTTGTTTATCAACAATGTATTACAGCTAGGCAGGGGGAGAAGATGGTATTCTCTCTGTTTTTGGAGACTTAAGGCTGATAAAACAGACTTCTGTACTTAGGGCAGGTAAGGAGTTTTCTCCCGGCCAGTAACTGCTTTGTGCAGCTACAGCCTGCTAATGGGAGACCCTGTGGGGAAGAAACTTTTATTTCTTCTTCGAGTGTCCCCGTGGGTGCTCCACAATAGGTGTCGGGCTCGCCTGGCGCCGCAGATCGGATCTCCAAGCAGTTTCTGCCGGACTGCGCATGCGCCAGCACGCGCTGCTCCCTTGCGCGCTCCTGGCCACGTGCGCGATCTGGTCCCTGCCAGTTCCTCTTAACCGCCGTCGGCTGCAGACGGAATCCGAACTAGGCTAAGGCCAAGTTAGCGTATTCAATGGTTTTAACTGTTTTTTCTTTAAAGTTTTTAAATTCTTAGGCTACTGCAAGTTAGCCAGTTGTTATTTTTCCAAAAAAAAAAAAAAAAAAGAAACAACAAGCGGGACGGCATTCAGTCCAGTCCCAGTAACAAGCGGAACACCGGAGGCCAGGAGCCTAGGGCCATCAGCCCTCCTGCCGTGGCAGGCCATCGGAGAAGGGGAAAAACAGCACAGAGAAGGTGCTAAGTACCCGTTAACAACTGAAAGACTCACCAACAATGTCCTCTTCAGGATTTAAGAAATGTGAGTCCTGCCGAGAGGCAATGCCAGCGTCTGATGGGCACAGTCTATGCATAAGGTGCCTGGGGGAGTCCCATGTCACGCAGAAATGCTCCTTCTGTGCAAAACTAACAGCCAGAGCAAGGAAGGACAGGGAGATGCGGCTTAAAATGTTGCTCTTCGACAAGGCCCTCCAGCCAGATGTGCCGGAGCGGCCGCAGCAGGAGGGACCCTCCGGGGCCCATAAAAGGAAAGCCGCCTCCCTCACCCCATCAGCGCAAAAATGGAGGAAAGCCTCCCCAGCCCGATCCCTGCCGGCAGCAACAGCGAGCGGGACGGGAGGAGCGCACAGCCCCCAGCCGCAGCAACAGCTGATCGGCGGCAGCACGGAGAGCCACGTGGAAGCGGCTCAGCCTCCGATAATCAAACAGCCACCCTGCACCACAGGCAGGGCGGCGGCTAAACAAGCGCCGGTACCGGCGGCACCGCAAGCAGCGGCACCGACCCCGGGGAACCGGCGGTGCAGAGCGCGCAGGCATGCAGCCTGCAGGCACCGGAGGGCACCGCCCATGAGCGTGCTGAGCACGGCGCGGACGGGGCAGAGATCCCCTACACGCCAGGGGGCGGAGTTACCTCCTCAAGGGAGGGGGAAGGCTGCACGCAAAACGAGGCACCGCAGCCCCTCTCCAGACAGGGCTGCGGAGTTGCTTTCTTTCAGCCCTCCGCTTATGCTGCAGACTCCAACCAGAAGGCAGGGGTCCCCCCTAGCCTACCCGGAGCCCCCGTCTCCATTTTTACAACCAGCCTTGCCCTGGCTGGGACCACCTTCACCCTTCCTGGGGTTTGAGCCACTGGAATACTATCCAAAATCGCTCTCTCCAGTGTCCCAGATCTCTCGACGATCTCGCTCCCCCAGACGCAGAGGGTATGCACCAAGGGAGTGGTCTAGGTCACCTTCCCAAGAACAGTGCCTCTACTGCCATGGTCGCCCCTATCACACGGGGCATAGACACCACCGGCAATCTACCAGGGAAAGATCCCCACAGACGATCTCGTATCCCCGAGGGCAATCGCGAACGGGGACAGAGACTCAAGTATCTCAGGGGGGACTGGTTATGGAACCCCGAGATTTTCCCTCGCAAGCCTCTAGCGAGAGGGTGTACCATCACCAACAGGAACCGGAAGGGTCCAGAGAGGCGTACCCCAGTGGTTCCTCGCTCTCCTCCCTGGACGAGGCTACGGCCCCGGGGGACGTCCATCCTCCGGACGATCTCAAACAGTTTCAAGAGCTGTTTAAGAGGGTGGCCTTCACGCAAGGCATCCAGACAGCAGAGGTGCAAGAGAAACACCATAAGCTCCTCAAAAATCTGAGACCTCCGGCCTCCTCCAAAATAGCAATACCGCTTGATGAAGCGATCTTGGAGTCTGCCACTAAGATATGGCAGACCCCTGCGACTATTCCGCCTGTCCACAAGAAAGCGGATAAGAAATACTTCGTGCCGCCGAAGGGCATGGAGTTCCTGTTCAGCCACCCACCACCAAATTCCTTGGTGGTGGAGTCGTCGCAACAAAGATCAAAGACATCTCAATTCAGGACAGGGGGAACAGACAAAGATGCCAAGAAGCTAGAGCTGTTCGGCAGAAAGGTCTACTCCTCCACCACTCTACTGTTGCGAATGGCAAATTACGCAGCGCATTTAGCGAATCATAATTTCGACAACTATACTAGGTTAACCTCCCTCATGGACTCGCTTCCAGAGGACAAGAAACCGGTGCTCAAGGCCATCGTGCAAGAAGGCTACGTGGCCTCGAGGACGGGAGTTCAGATCGCCCTGGATGTTGTGGACACAGCAGCACGTTCCACAGCTACGGCAGTGGTGATGCGAAGGGAGTCCTGGCTCCAGACTTCGGGTATACCGAGGGACCTGCAGGCAAAGATAGTCGATCTTCCCTTCGACTCGCAGAAGCTGTTTGCTGAATCAACTGACTCGGTCCTTCATTCCAGTGAAGATTCAAGAGCCACACTTAGGACCCTGGGGATTTACATCCGTCCATACAGAAAGAAAAAGTACTACCCTCAACAAAGACGGTACCAGTACCAGCAACAGCGCCCCCAGTACCACAGGGGTTACGAGCAAGGGCGACATCAACAGCACCAGCAGTACAGAACTCCCAGGCGACGTTCACAACAGAGCCGTGCGTTCTCGGGGCAGGGCCAAAGGCCACAAGTTTGACACACAGATCCAGGGCTGCGCCATCACTACCATCGCACAAGGTCATCCGAAGCGGCTATTCCACCATCGCCTCCGACCATTCTACGACCAGTGGCAAAGGATCACCACAGACAAATGGGTGCTGGAGATCATAGCCACGGGGTACGCCATCCCCTTCCAGTCGCTCCCACCACCACGACCTCCACCCAGGCCCCACCTCCAGGAGGCCCCCCACGTAGCGAGGCTCAAGCAGGAGGTAGACCATCTCATGCTCATAGGGGCAGTGGAAAGAGTGCCGGAGCAACTGCAAGGAAAAGAGGTGACTCAAGGGCTGTGGTCCTCCACGGAGCAGTCACTGCACATAAATATACTGGAGCTCAGAGCAGTGTTCAACGCCTGCAAACGCTTTCGAGACCATGTACAAGGCAAAGTAGTCGGGATCAGTACAGAGAATACCTCCACCATGTTTTATATAAATCGGCAAGGAGGAGCTCGGTCCCGTGCCTTATGTGCGGAAGCAGTCCGGTTGTGGAACTGGTGCATCGCCAACAATATAACCTTGACAGCCTCGTACTTACCAGGCACTCTCAATGTGAAGGCAGACCAGCTGAGCAGGCGTTTTGCACTCACGCACTAGTGGCAGATCCATCCCGATCTGCTACGACCGATTTTCCACGCATGGGGTTTTCCCCAGATAGACCTGTTTGCCACTCAACACAACAAGAAGTGCCCACGACTCTGCTCCAGGGCAGGACTGGGATGGGGGTCCCTGGGGGACGCGTTCGCGATCTCGTGGGGGGGCCCCCTGCTTTACGCTTTTCCTCCCACAGTGCTGATCCACAAAGTCTTGCAGAAAGCCAGGAGGGAAGGAGCCCGAATGATCCTGATAGTCCCAACGTGGGATCGACAGCAATGGTTCCCCCTACTCCTGCGCATGTCGCACCGTCCACCGACGCCTCTTCCGGTGGCGCCGGATCTGCTCACGCAAGCCCAGGGGTCCATAGTGCATCTGCACCCCCAAGGCCTGCGACTACAAGCGTGGTTAATCCATGGCTCAGCTCCCTAGAGAGCACATGCACAGAGGAAGTGCAGCAAGTCCTAGAAAGTAGCAGGAGGACTTCCACCAGGAAGACCTACAAGCAGAAATGGACTCGCTTCACGGCTTGGTGTTCTACCAAACAGCTCGCCCCCGTTTCGGTGCCTATACCTGTCATATTAGAGTATTTACTGGACCTCAAGAGAGGAGGACTCTCACTATCCTCGTTAAAGGTCCACCTTGCCGCCATTTCGGCGTTCAGACACGAGGAGGAAGGGCACACGGTGTTTGCCCATCCCATGGTTACCAGGTTCCTCAAAGGGTTGGTAAACCTATACCCCCCTCGGAAACCGCTTCCACCTTCGTGGAACTTGGACCTGGTGCTTAACGCGCTAACGGGACCACCGTTCGAGCCCTTGGCCACGGTTTCCCTCCGCCTCCTTACGATAAAGACGACCTTTCTTCTTGCAATTACGTCAGCTCGCAGGGTGAGCGAGCTTGCGGCATTTATGGCAACGCCACTCTGCACTGTTTTTTCCAAGGAGGTGGTAACCATACGGCTGCATCCAGCCTTTGTTCCCAAGGTTTCTTCTGAGTTTCACATTAACGAACCTATTGTTTTACCCTCGTTTTATCCAAAGCCTCACAACTCTAACAAAGAGGCGCGCCTACACCTCCTGGACGTGAGGAGGGCACTAGCCTTCTATGTAGACAGGACCAAGTCCTTCCGGAAAACGGATAGACTCCTAGTCTCTCTCGCTCCCAAATCAAAAGGAGAAGGTCTCTCTTCACAGAGAATCTCGAAGCACATCGTATCCTGCATAAAAATGTGCTATGAACTCAAAAAGACTCCTTTATTGGCCACTCCCAGGGCTCATTCCACTAGGGTGGTGGCGGCATCAACAGCCTTTTTCAAGGGTGTTGCGCTAAAAGACATTTGCAGAGCGGCGACCTGGTCATCCTATGACACCTTCGCCAAAGATTACGCCCTTCACAGGGTATTCCAAGAGGATACTCGTCTCTCGACAGCGGTCCTCTCGGGGACAAGCTGCACATAATCTGATTACCCACCTCCTATCTTGGGTTACTGCTGGGTAGTCACCTATTGTGGAGCACCCACGGGGACACTCGAAGAAGAAAGACAGGTTACTCACCGTAGTAACGGTGGTTCTTCGAGATGTGTCCCCGTGGGTGTTCCACTACCCGCCCATCCTCCCCGCTTCGGATCTCTGTTAGTGTTTTGCAGGAGCATCCGAGGCGGTTGGTCAAGGAACTGGTGGGGACCGGATCGCGCACGTGGCCAGGAGCGTGCAAGGGAGCGGCGTGCACCGGCGCATGCGCGGTCCAGCAGAAACTGCTTGGAAGATCCGATCTGCGGTGCCGGGCGAGCCCGACACCTATTGTGGAGCACCCACGGGGACACATCGCGAAGAACCACCGTTACTACGGTGAGTAACCTGTCTTTTTGCCTAAATAAAAAAGCAGTCATGTAGCACTTTAAAGACTAACTAAATAATTTATGAATTATTAAACAATTATTATATTGTTATAAGTATTTGGACTTCTGTGCTTTATATATTCAGTCTATTCTGGTAAGGCTATGGATCTGGAAGAAGTGGATCTGTCCCACAAAAGCTCATCACCTAATAAGTTATTTTGTTAGTCTGTGAAGTGCTACATGACTGCTGGTTTGTTTTGATAGAATACAGACTAACACAGTTACCTCGGTTTGTTTTTGCCTGTAAAGTGCTGCAGAGGCCAGCTCCAGTGTCAGAAGGGGCCGACACAAATATTTGCTTTCTGTAGAACAGTGAATATTGTGCCATAGTTGTATGTGGCATGAAGGCCAGTAGGTACCCTTGAATGTGTGGACAGGTTGAACTTCTCTAGTCCAGCACTCTCTGGTCTGATATGATTTTAGTCAGTCAGATGTCTGTCTGTCATGGGTGTGGCCCAGCTTTCCTGAGGTCCCATAAAGTTTGTTTACATTCAGCCATTAGTCCTGGCTCTCAGTGTTCTGTGCTGTTATTTAGCTCTAATTCATTGCTAAATATCCTCTAAGAGCCTGCAATGCTGCTAGACAATATTATCTGGAAGGTTGCTGAGCTTCAAGAAAATGTACCTACAATATATTTCTGGTCAGAAACCACCAGTCAAGATACTCATGCTGCAAATGCCCAGTTGATGACACTTATTCGGTGAAACAGCTTTGCTCTCCCTCCAATAAATGTCTGTGTTTGGTGAGATTAAATCTCTCAGTAGGCAGTTACAAGGAAGCTATTGCCTATTTTTTCCTAAATCCAGCCTGGTTGAAGATCTAGTTATCTTGAAACATGAAGATAGAATTTTGATCAATGAAGTCATTAAGATGAATGATGTGCCTTGAAGGATGACATTACATGGTTTGATTTGCTGAACAGCTGGAAATGGCATGAGCTCCATGTGTACGCAAGTTTGTGATGTATAGTTATGCATATGAATCACTGTACTCTTAAAAATTAAAGCATAACATTTCTGAAATGTGAGATTTTAATTATTTGATTAAAAAAAATCCATTGAAATACTTCCTAGTACAGGTTGAACAGGCCTCTGATGCCGAATGAGAGAATTTCCTAAATCTCAGGAAGTCAGTGTTGTCTAGCAGTATTACCAACATTTCCACTGCTTGCTGAGCTCTTAAAAGAAATTTAGGGGTAAATTAGAGCAAGAACACTGAAAGCCAGGAATGTTGGTAGCAAAACAAACTTTATGGGACTGCAGGAAGCTTGACCACACCCATGGTAAGTGGGCTTTGGCTAAATAAAATTATCCCAGACTACAGATGTTGCTGTATTAGAGAGGTTCAGCCTGTATGTGTATTTGTTAATATAGAGGCACAAAGCACATTTATTTAACCTGTGCAGTTAATGTTGAATGGTCTATATAGCAATACACTGTTTATAGTAGGCTACCAAGGAAAATTGTCAGTCTGGGGCTCAACATTTTAATGTAATGGTTTCTTAAATTTTTCAGTAGAAGACTTACTTTGTTCTTTAATCTAGAAATGTGTGCCATAGAAATTGTATGGAAGGATTCAATCACAACACATCTTTGGTTTGCTTTTTTGTGAGTCCATTTCATAGATATTATAATTATATAGAGTAATGATTACAGTAATTTGTCAGATTTTTTGGTCTTGTTTGCTTTATGTTGGAATTTTTATGTGAAGTTACTTACCTTAAAATAGCAGAATTCTAGGGATTTTGGAAGCATGTATATAATTTTTATGATGAGCAGATTTGTTTAATATCCCAGTTTGCATAGTATTAAACCAAAGAGGAAAAATAGCTAGAATTTTGATGTTACGTTTTGAGTTACAAGTGTTGTTGAAACAAGGACTATAAAATTTCTTGTATTGCGTGATAGGAGTTTTAGCCTGACAAACTTGTCAGCATTATATAGGAAGTGGAGCACCAATCTCACATAAATTCTTCCAGCAAACTCATGATGTATTGTCTTTTCTTAAGCTTCCCTGTTACAGAGAGATTGTTGGTCTCATATTTCTTCAGTGACTTTGTCAAAACAAAGTTTTTAATGCTCACAAGGACAAGAAAAATATTGCCTTCTGCCTCACAATCAGTAATTCTTTAATTACAGTTTTTTACATTTTTGTTTTTTTCTTCAAGGCCTTATATGGTGCAGAGGACATACTTGCATTGAGGATGAATCAGACTGTCTGATTTATATGTTGCAGAAATTGGAAGGTGTGTAGTAAACACGGCAGGGGATGCAGGAGAAGAATGGATGGCTTCATGTTCAAGGCAGTTAAATGGTGCTTTGGACAGATGGAGTTTATCCCTGCCTGTGCCATGGAGTTCTTACGTGATGCTGGGCAAATCATTTAAACAAAACATTATGGGTCGTTAGTGCATTGCTCATTTTCTGGGTGCACAAATAGCTACTGTAGGGTTTCATTTGTTGTAGCGCTGAGCACTGTCAGCAACTGAAGTCGATGGGAGTTGTGGTATGAACGCTTAAAGTACTATATAAAGCTCATACCTAAATCTTAAATTGATCTAGCTAGACCACTCATGCCTGTGAAAAATATTGTTCCCTGGGCACTATTTATGTTGATTTAACACCCCCCTGCCCAGCTTCCCTCAATTTAGGTGGATTTACTGCAGTGATGGGAAAATCCCTTTACTTGTAATTGCCAGTGCTACAGAGGCATAGCTGCAGATGTGCCACTGCAGTGCTGGCAGAGTAGATGTACCTTTATTTTAAATATTCTGAAAAGTCAGGTCTTATGTGGCTTGAATTGAGCACCAAAGTTTGTGGATACTGTCGACTTCTTCAGTCTCTGAACCTCAGTTCCCCATCCGCAAAATGGAGATAATGAAGCCTCGTTCTCACAAGGGTGTTGTGAAAATAAATTTGTACAGTAGTGATGCATTATCACAGGAAAATGCACAGTTCTGTCTGCAGAACGGGTTTTACATAGTGTGCACTAAATACAACCTGGGGTGTCACATTGTTCAATGAGGAAAAAACAATACCGAATAGCAGCCCATTAAGCGATTACTGTCCAGCAGATGCAGGGAATGAGATAGGAGTCAGTAGGAAAATTAGCATATGAGCATTAGGGTGACTGTATAACCTGTTCTGCCCAGAAGCTTTTTAAGGACCCTGCAATTTTTTTTAATTTTTGGACAAAATTTTGCATTTGTCCCGTTTACTCGTTCCTGGGGGGAGGGAGGAAGGGGAGAATGTTTGGGCAACAGCAAACAAGACAAATGTCCAACATTTAAGCCATCACATCATCTTGGGTGGGCAGCGATGCCAGGTAGGTTGGGCCTATGGCCTCCTGATTCAGTGCTAGGGTCAGCAGTCCTCTGCTGTGCTGCTTGTGTTGAAACCAGGTAAGAACACTCATACTGTGTCAGACCAAAGGTCCAGTTAGCCCAGTATCTGGTCTCACATCAGTGACCAATGCCAGGTGTCCCAGAGGGAATGAACAGAACAGGTGGTTCCCTCCCATCATCCATTTCCAGCTTTGACAAACAGAGGCTAGGGTTGTCATTCCTACTCATCCTGGCTAATAGCCATTGGTAGAACTAACCTCCATGAATGTACTGAGTTCTTTTTTTTTGAACCCTGATAAAATCCTGGCATTAAAAACATCTTTTGGCAAGGAGTTCCACAGGTTGACTGTACAATGCATGAAGAAATATTTCCTTTTGTTTTATACCTGTTATCTATTAATTTCATTTGGTGGCTCATAGTTCTTGTTCTATGATAACACGTAAAATAACTTCTTCTTATTCACTTTCTCTACACCAATCACAGTTTTATAGAACTCCATCATATTCCCCGCCCCCCGAGCCTCCTCTTTTCTAGGCTGAAAAGTCCTAGTTGTCTTAAACGTGCCTCATATGGCAGCCATTACACCATAATCATCTTTGTTTCCCTTTTCTGAACGTTTTCCAATACCAAGGTATATTTGAGATTAGGTGACCACATCTGTACACATTATTCAAGATAAGGGCATATCATGGAATTTTACAGAGATAAGAAGATACTCTCTGTCTTATTCTCTATCCCTTTTTAAATGATCGCTAACATTCTATTTGATGTTTTTAACTGCAGCTGCACATTGACTGGATATTGTCAGAGAACTATCCACAGTGAGTCCAAGATCTCTCTCTTGAGTGGTGATAACTAATTCAATTCCCATCATTTTGTACAGTTCCGTGCAAATTGCGGGGAGCTGGGAAACTGACCAGCCCAGCAGGGGTGATCAGTTTTCCGGATCCTAGAGTGGCAGCGAGCTGGGAACCAGGGGCAGGGGCCTGGTTCCAGTCTGTCTGGCTTGCAGGACTCGAGAAACTGACCAGTTCAGGGCCAGTCAGTTTCCCGTCCTGCCAGCACAAGAGAGCCGAGAACCAGGCTGCCACTTGGTTCCCAGCTCCCCACTGCTAGTAGGAAGTGGAAAGCTGGCCAGCTCATGACTGGTCAGCTTCCTGGTTCCCACAAGCAGGGAGCTGGGAACGAGGCTAAGAGCCTTCTCCCTCCCTTTCCCCAGCTGCGTGGCTGTTAGACATCTGTGTGGCTAGGGGAAGGGAGGGAGAAGGCTCCAACTATGAGGCTGCAGGTCTCCCCGCCCCCAGACCAGGGACCCTGCATCTGACTCTGCTCCACTGTATACAAGGGGTCAGCAACCATCCGGCATGTGTGCCAAGAGTGGCATACAAGGCCATTTTCATCGGCTCACAAGGCAGGAGCTAGACTCTGCCTTACATCCCCCATGCAGTCAGGAGCTTGCTCAAAGCTGTGCTGCCTGTGGATTAACAGAAGACCAGCTAATGCTACCAACCACGGTCTAAATGCTAAAGCTCTGGATCTTTATTTATTAATTAAGCTGTTGCAATCAGGATTGTTAGTGATTTTAAGAAGTATCACTGGCCCTCAGACAGTACATAGAAGCCAAAAGGTCAAATTTCTGCACTCCGCATCAGAAAGGTTGCTGACCCCTGCTGTATATCATAAGTTACCATCATTGTTGCCTCACCTGTTTTCCATTTGGGTTAAAAGTAGAGTTTTCCTGGTTCTTTTGAGTCGTAATAGGCAAGCACTGTGTTCTATGTAGAATCTATAAAAGTGCTCTGAAAAGAGAAGTAAGCTGGTATAGGGTTGGATTATAAGGAAGATAACGTGCTTCAAGAACCTGCCACATAATGGGAAAATAATTTTATTTAAAGAAAGAGGAAACAAGACTTAATCTTCTTCAGCCCTGAGAGCAAGCTGCATGTGCATTCTAAAAATTAAATTAAGATGAGCGTGCAAGATAATAAATTCTTTGTATGCAACCCCAATAACTTCAGTTCAAGCAAAACTTGCTTTCAGGAAAGATTGTGACAAGCAATTGGACGTCATTTCAAAAAACAGTCAAATCAAGGAATGTGTCTATACTTGACAGAGCTAAGTAACCAGTGATCTCCCGAGGGACATGGTTCAATACTGATATGTTCGTAGTGCTTTCTAGGAGCACCCTTAGATGTGGGGCTTATTGTGGCTGTCCATCTTCCTGCTAGTATTATTTTTAAACAGTGTTTTTTTTCATGCTCTGACCTAGTAAGAATCCTGCAGAGGTTTTCAAATTAGTTTAAGGGTGGGAGCAGGGGGATAAAAATGTGTTTTTCATGGCTTTAGGTTCTCTTGCTTCGGTATCTTTTACGTCATCTTTTGAATGTAGCCCTGATGTTTTCTCTGCCAGGCAAAAATGCTTTGGTATCTTTTACGTCATCTTTCGAATGTAGCCTCGATGTTTCTCTGTCTCCCATTCCAGCTTACTATCTAAAGACTTCAGCGCATAGTACGGTGTTGGTTATTTCACAGCTTATATACGTGGATCGCTCCTTGTGTTCACTGTGTAGTGCCTCCTGTGGAGCTCAGGTAAATGGGAAAGTTTGCAGAGCAGGGAAGAGAACATGGTTTGTTTGTGTTTTTTTTTTTTTTTAAACATTCAAATAGCTCCTCTCCATTTCTTAAGTTGTGTGTGATGCATAAAATGGCTGTCCTTAGCAAGTAATCTTCCCAAAATTGTATTGATTACTTATTTAAGAGTGAGTGATGCTTGATGCCTTCATTTTGAAATGTGCCTGTTCATCATAAATATTGAATCTTTGTCGTTTGAGAATGCTTATTAGTGCAGGTTCAGTGTATGGCCTTGTATGCCATTCTGATATGCAAATCTCGCTTCTAAGCAAAAACCTAAAAGTTGAAATTTTGTGAATGTGGGATCTTTGAGGCTTTCAGCTCCTTTTCACTAGATTGTGACCATGAGAATCAATCTTATGCTAGCATATTTAAGGAGGAATTTTCCTTGTGCTAAGTTACGAATTGCATATACAACGATCCAGATGTTTTCCTGTTAAGAATGCAGGTATTGCAGAGATGGAAAGTTTGTCTCAAGTACAATCATGCACCCTTACGATTGAGGTGACAACATTTTTGTTAGCTTGTCGGCTTTTAACCTATTTGATCTGTTTACACCTGACTTACAGTATGTTAGTTTAGTTCATTTACAACTAGTGGGTTTGTAAGCTGCAGAAGGTATCTAAACACTTCACCTCTCTTTCAAGGACAGGTAGAAATGAGCAGTGGCACTTTACCAAGATACAGGCTTTTGAAGCAGTGCTGGTTCTAAGATTTGAAACTAGGCTAGACTAGATATTTTTCAATACGTGTGCATGGCAGGGCTGACTGCTTTCCTGTTTTCTTCCTAACCCGTAAACGGCTTGGAGACCACCTTCTGGATAAAACGCCCTGGTCATTTTATTTACTGTGTTCTTTCTTTCCCTCTCTGTTCACATCCTCTGCAGGATTACATCAATAGTACCATGAAGCCCTTAGCTCCTGAGCCATGGAACGGAGAGATCTCTCCTGTCTCTGACTACTACAGCCTTGCTTCTCTTTCTGTCTCTTGCTCTGTTTGCACTTAGTTTCTGTCCCTTTTGTGAGATCTGGGCTAATAAGGTAATTAGCCTTTGATTCTCTTCATCCCAACATTATCTATCACCTGGGTTCAGTTCTCACAGTCCAGTGTACCCTGGCTCAGCTAATGGGAGGAGCAGTTATCAGAATGCTGACTCAGCCGCCTTTGCCACACACTCTATAACATGGTGGTGTATAGATAGTTCCTTTGAGAGGAGTGGAGTTTGAGAACCAGGTCACTTACATCAATTGTTAAAAGCTAAAGTGGCTTTTAATTGAATCTAAATGTCATATTTGAACCACGTGCACTACTTAACGTGTCATAAGCAGAAGCGCCTAAATGCCTTACTGTCCAATGACTGAGTATTGGACTCCATCTCATATGAAATAACGTTAAATGTCATTTGGAGCATCGTGTCTAAGTGTTTTAGGCTGCACTATTTGAATGGGTGTTGAGAGCTATGAGTGACAACACAACCTGGACATGACCTGCTGTCCTTATTACTTACATTTCTGATTGAAATTTCAATCATTTAGATAGAAAGAACAAACATCTTCCCAAACAAAACCTCTTCAGTGAACTGTCATGTGGGCTGAGAACAAGAGGAAGACCAAAGCTAAGATTCAAGGATACATGTGAAAATGCCATGAAAATGTTCAGCATCAATCCAAAATCTTGGGAATCTACATCACCAGATCAAAATCTCTGGTGATGATTCCTATGACAGGGCACATCATCCTTTGGTAGTATATGTGCAAAAACCATGCAAAAGAACTTCGTCTTGGAAGGAAAAGCTCTCAGACTCAAGAATTTGGAAATAGACTGACATGTAGTTATTGCAGTCGACTGTGAAAATCCAATATTGATAGATAAGCCATGAGAGAAGCTGCATATTCAAGCACTGCCCATAGATCCTCATCACCATTGCTAACCACCATCTCTTGAGATGAAAAGGGGCCAAATTATTAATTGAACTTCTAATTAACAAGTGTGTAGAGGGAATGCTTCCAGGAAGACTTATAGTTCTGGGTTACCTCTTCCTTTTCATTGCCCTTCTTTTCGCATTGTTGCATGCAGTTCCTGTGCTGCAGATGCTGCTAGAATGATGAAAGCCAAGTTTAAAATTATGTAGGTAGCAAGTAACTCTATCTAAAATGGTGCCAGCAAGTGTCCCATGAAGTGTCTTGAGAAATGTATCTTGTTCTCATGTATTAACTTATCATAGTGCACAAAGTTTGCAAAACAGGACCCACTCTGTGCCCTGAGGTGTTTTGAAGATATTACTGTGCATGACATGATAAGGAAGCAGAGAATGGGCTGTAACAAACTCCTGAGTGACACCAATAATATATTGTGATAACTCAGAGTGACACCTGTAATATATTGTGATAACTCAGAGAAGGTTATTTCAACACATTTCTGTTAGTGGAATAAATGCCCTAACTAATTTCAGGCTGGAGGAAATGTGTTTTAATAGGATGCTTGAACAAAGATAGCTGAGTGGGCTTCTGAAGCAGGTTAGGAAGGATGTCCCAAGAATAAGACATCTTGGAAGAAAGCCTAAAGGGATAGTTCAGAAAAGTAGATGAATGCGGTATTGAGATGGACAATATTGGTGGTGATAGGAAAGCCACAGGACAGGCTTGAAAAACCCTGTGAGACCAGGGTAGTTAGGTTAGCTATGTATAGAAAAGAATATCTGGTTCATGAGACATGTTCTCATCTTGACCCTTGGCGAGCCCAGATACTGATGTCAGAAGACTCCTGACTCCTTTAATTCAATATCCTATGTCACAGTAATTGACAGTGGCTCTCATGAGATCTTCTGTACCAATTTTAAATGTATTTATTACAGTTCTTTGTTCAGTATCAAAATCGGATTGCTAAAATAGCTATTACTGCATATGGTTACCTTATTTTACACTAGAGACCATGCCAGGATTACACTCATTTGGTTTTATTAAATGCTATTATTGGATTAAAGGAAAAATGGGAACTGTCTTTCAGGTGCGCGCCTGCGCGTGCGCACACACTCTCTCTTACACAGGTGAAGAGTTGCACGGGATATAGCAGAGGAAGCCAAGGCATAGAGGGTCCAGTGTGTCTGGTTGCTGTTGTGAATCTGGGATGGTGAGCTGATTGTATGATCCCCCTAGTCCGCTTGCTCTCTTTCTTGTCAGTGTAGTAATCAGGAGCAGGCAGTCCAGTACCATACTTCCTGGGGAGAGGAGGAGAGGGCCAGGGCCTTGGGCTTCCTCCTGTCTCCTCATCCAGCTGAGACTGCAGAGTGGTGATGGCAAGAAGAATCCGCTATAGCTTTGCATCTGTCTTATGTATGCCAGTCCAGTAGCAATTGTCTTGTCCCAGTGCCCCAGGCTGATGTATGTCCATGAGTTATTACCATTGCCCTAGGACTCTGTATGACCACAAGTCATCAGCTAACAGCAGATGGGACATTGATCTTCTCTTGATGGTGCCTCTTTCTCTTTCTGGGGTGGATTCTTTTGTAGGGCTCAGCTCCTATTATTCTCTGGCCCATCAAGGTGCTCCTGGCAGCTGGTTGTCCAGACAGGCTGGCTTCAGGGGCTGATTCCATTGCGCGCGCACACATACATTCACGCTTTCCTCATTCACACCAAGGAAAGTTCACTTCAGGGAGAGAAATTTGATTTACAAAGGAACAGTTGGGATTTCTTTGACTCATGGAACCTATAAACAATTTCTTGCCAACTTATAACACTCAGCATAGACCCAGCAACTGCCACAAAACAAAATTTACAGAAAGTTACAGGACTTACATCTGCATTGTACTGGGCTGAACGGAGGCTTCATACAGCACATACTACTTTAACTGGTAAGCTTGATGAAAAATAGTTACTTGATTGGCCAGCATAATAGTGTAAGTTTTGTTGTATATATGTTTTCACGGTCTTCCCTCCCATGGTAGTGCATCTCTGGACCAGTGCTGAAACAAGACTATGTTAAGTTTATTTCTGTGGTTTCTTTATACCAAAGTAGATGAAGAACACAATACATTTTAAGACCAGATGGTACCATGAGATCATCTAGACTTTGGACTTACCTGTTCTGTTCATTCCCTCTGGGGCACCTGGCATTGGCCACTGTCAGAAGACTGGCTACTGGGCTTGATGGGCCTATGGTCTGGCCCAGTATGGCTGTTCTTATGGCCAGGCACGTCAGCAGACACCGACAACCATGCCTTGAGGCACCTGAAAGCACACTCCACCTGGTTGTGTGCATAGGTAAGGTGGCATTGAACAGTTCCTGGCTTGGGTCCAGGTGTCCAGTGCAGGGGTTGGTGGCATCCCCACAATGGCATGTCCACATCCCCAATAGGCAGCTCACAGTAGAACTGCACTAGAGTGAGGGAGATGAGGGATCTAATGAAATGGTGCGGGATAGGAGATCTGAGAGTGAGTAGGGTGAAAAAGGACAAAAATTACAAAATAGGAATTGAACTTTCTTTGGAGTGTCGAGAGATGTAATTAAATACTCAGGATGTAAAAACGCAAGTGAACACACAGTGAAACGTTATTACTAACATGTTAAAATCAAATGTAGGGCATAATTCTTTGGCAGATGTTGCACAGATCTTTTAAGTATGGGGGAAATGATGTGGGAGTTGATGGTTGAATATTTTGATTGATGGAACTTGAGTCAAATTATTGTTCCCTGTTGGTGTATGTATTGTAATTAGCTTAACAAGGGAAGCCTTTTTAAAAAGTTATGTGCCACATCAGCAGGTAATTTTTCTCTTCTGTTTCAGGCCCTGCATTAGACAAATTGAAGCGAAAAGTTATATTTCAACTTTCCAGCATTGATATTGAAGCACTATTTAAAAAGACTGTCAGTGTTTAAAAAATTGAAAGCATGAATTACTAACTTCTGTAACTTTTCAAGGCTGATTTCATTTTTTTAATATGAGTAAATTATTTAATGGGTCATCAAAACAAATTGATCTTTTAAAAAACTTGTCATTTCTGTGTTACAGCTAAGCTCCTTTTATGATGTAGAAAGCAGCCTCTTCATATTAAATTCCATATTTTGGATATTTGTTCTTTAGTAGACAAATTATTTTGCTGATGAAATCTTACAAATAACTTTGCCATTTCTATATTGCAACTTAGCCTCCTTTTACGATGGCAAAAGTAGCATCTTAATACTTAATTCTGTCTTTTGGATACTTGGTAAAGAGCTCTTATGCCATAAGTGCATTTTTGATGTTCAGTTTTTACTACCAGAAAGGTATTAGCAGTCAAAAGAAAGCAAAGCCAGTTGTGGGTTATTTACAGAGTATCTGGGGAGGAGATTAAGAAACAAATAATCAGTGGTTAGAGGGAAGTGTTCAGTTTAGATGGTGAAGAAACAATTGAAATTATAGCATTAGAATGCTGATAAGTTTCATATTTCAAATCAAACAGTTTCAAATTACTGTCGAATTGCTGAGAAACTGGATAAGAAGACGCATGCTAAATGAGGAATGCTTGGTCTTTTGGTCATGAAGGAAGCTGCTGATCTGGGAAAAGAAGTGTTGGTAATTTTTAAAAAACTTCTTCCTACAGAACAATTGAGACTTACTGGTTTTGCTGTGCTTGCCATCTCAAGAGTCTAAGTGGTTTGGCCCTGTGTGTGTGTGCAGTTTGAGTTTTGTTTGACACTTCAAAGTTGTTACGAAAAGGCTGCACTATGGAAATCGTATGCGTGTGATCCATCATTGTGGACAGCATATGTAGTTTATATACCCAGGTAGAGGACAAAATACTCTGGGTTAATAATGGCGCTTCTACCATAGAAGTTAAGCTTAAGAATGACTGCCTCTTTGCCATGTATTGCCTGACAGAAGGCAATAGTAAACCAGAAGGTTGCAAAACACATGATGGCAGGATTCTGGGAGCAGATGATGTTTATAGCAATGAGGGAAGTATAAAAGGCTGAGCTGAGCAAGTGCTAAGCCAGCTGAGCAAGTGCTAAGCCCACTGAGCAGTGGGTTCCAGTTCTCAGAAGGGAGCATTAGGCAGACTTTCTGCACTGCAAGAGCATGCCTAGGTGCCCTAGCCAGTGGGTGTGTGTGGGTTTAGTGGCAAGACTGCATTTAGGCTACAGAAAGCTTAAAATACTCAAGGATTTGGCGACTGGATACTTCAAGCGATCTCCTAGATGGCCAGCAGGGGAAACCTGACCATCTATGACACCCAGGCCCCGTTAGTTTGCAAATCTCTCTTTGGTGGACACATTGGTGAGTGCATATAATTTGATGAAAAATGTTCGTGGCAGTTCAGTCTTGCCCATTTTGGTTTCCTGTGTGTTTTCTTTTGCTATTTTTCTTTAGTATGGCAGGTTAGTTAGTTTTCATTGGCCCATTTCTGTAGCATTCTTTTAACTCTTATAATCACTTTCCAGGCAACTTTTTGGTGGGTCGTGCAAAAATAGTTTAGATGAAGTGCTTAGAAGTTAGATTTGTAGTGAGTCTGGCATGCCAGACTGATGGAACCTGGTGTGCTCATTTTTAATTGGTTGTGCTGCCTATTGGAGAAACTATAATGCTTAGCCTGTTGTGTAATGGAATTCTGTTCAGTAACTATATTATCATTCACCAATAATGTGAATGATCTTTGGAAGAGATCATATTAAGGACAGTTTAAGGCCTAAGCAATTACTATGGTGATGAGGTGAGGGGAAAGGATTGGAAGAAGCAGTAAAAAGGGATGCAGCAAAAAATTCCAATTTATGGTTTTCCCAGTCAGGAAATTTTAAACGTAAAACAGATGCCTCCTTCCTCAAATTGTTTTAACATATCATAATTTTGACGCACTGTACCTCAGAGTAGTACCCTGGAACCTCCCTGTTCTCCAGTCTCCTATTACTATTATGTTTTTTATGAAGTACACCCTGAGGTCTCTGAACATTAACATTCTGTTGGGTTGTATGTATTATCACTATATGTGAAGTTGTAATGTTCTGCTGTACATGTTACTGTAATATGTTTGAGATGGGAACACCCACAGGCAGCATTTCAGTTACAACAAGGGCGTAGATATTACTGTCTTAAGATGGTCATCAGTAGCTCATCAACACAGAATCTGTTGTCTGGGGCCAAGTCTACACTTGGATTAGATTAGGTTAGATTAGGTCCGGGGCATCATTTTGCGCGTATTCTGAGTTCACTGTTGAACCCGGATCTCCTTGCGAGCCGAAAGGATTAAGGAATGCTGGCAGGAGGAGCGCTCCCATTGACATTCTGCAGTGAAGACGGGGACAAACGTCGACGGCTGCAAAATCAATTTTCGGTATGCAATTGGTGTACCTAAAATTATGTCACAGCCATTGACATTTCCGGTAAGTGTAGCTATAGCTCAAGAGACTCCTCAGAGAAGGCAGGTACACAACTGCCTGACCTCTGCATCGCATCACACATCTTCCTGGCAGCTTGACCAAGGTAGAGAGAGACTCTATCACTTGACTGCTTCTCCACCTACCCCTGTCTCAGCACCATGTACGTAGGTGGTCTGGAAGAAAAAGATTGGGAACTGGGAAGTTTTGGCCCATGGTGGAAGGTTGTCCAAGGCCGTGTATTGAGGAGCTGTAAACTGCTTGTGACGTCTTTCAGGGTAAGACATTATTTGATTTGGCTCTTGCTTAGACTGAAGATTAGACATTTGATTTAGGATCATTCGCATTATGTGAAATGCATGTCTATCTTTTGTTTTCTTAAGGTAACTATCTCTGATTTTTATGCCTACCACTTATAAATGCTTAAAATGTCTCTGTAGTTAATCAAGCTCTTTGAATGTTTTATCCTTAACAATGTGTTTTGATTGAAGTGATTGGGAAACCTCAACTCATGTAACAAGGACTGGGACATTTCCACTTTGCTATGAAGAAATTGAGTTTAATAACCTTTATGCTTGAGCACTACAAGCTGGTATATTTCCATGGCTCAAGACTGGAGAGCTGGGGGGAACTGGCTGGAGTTTGTCTTTGATGTGTAATGGGCTTGGACTCACTGCACCAGTCCATTTTGTACCCTGGCACTCCACCACAGAGGAGTAGGGTGGAATGTGCACAGATGGTTCTTCCCAGTGAGATTTACACTTCATACACTGGTGTAGAAATTTCCAAACTTTTCAGTGCTTGACCTGGCAACCTAAAATGAGACTTAGTGGTATGGTTTCCTGATGGTAACCGAGAACTGCATGTTGTTTAAAATGTGTTATATAAGTGCGTCAAAAGAATGACTTTTTAGCAGATTGGTAAATTGTGTTAGTGACTAGCATGCAATGTTAAAGTGGAAGTAAGCACACTTTCTTGTGCTTGCTAGGCATTCAGACAAAAAATGCAAATATAGTAGAAGCTTGATCATCTGGCGTGCTTGGAACCAACGGTTGCTGGATTATCAAATTATTTTAGTTATGGCCTTGCTCAGCTAGCCCTGGTGGGGAGGGGCCAGCCCCACTCCTGTGGGCTGCGGGATCTGGCCCTGACTGGGGAGCCCACCCTGCGGCAGCCAGCCCCAGGGCAGCCACCCTGAGTTCCAATTAACAGTGTGTGCCAGTTATCTGAGTGTGGGATAACATGGGCTTTATTGTAATTGAATAAGAATATTAACATTGTGAAGAGTTATTTCAGTTAAAGCAGTTTTTGTCCCATAATATGGAAAGGTTTTCAGGGTGCTACAAATCTTTCATTCAGGTAGGCATGGAATGGTAGATAAACTCTGACTGCATCATTATTGGTTCTGCCAAAGTTTTGGAAGATTTATATTTCCTAAGAAAACTCATTGGAGTATGTCAAGTTATTTTGCTAGGACTGTGTTTAGGGAACTGTGACTGTTTGTTCAAATTTGGTAGGGTTGCTATAGAAACTTGTAAAGGCAAGAACAAATGTGTAACTTGAGACCTTCCATTAGGGTGCTCATCTACAGTAATCCCTGAGATACATGCATTCATGTGAGGGGGTGGGGGGGCAGTGCTGTGTAGGGAGACTTAGTAGCACTACTCCTGGAAGCCAGCTGGGCAGTGCCTGGCAGGCAGAGCCAGCCATGGGGTTCCCGGCTGGGTGCATAGGGGTGGGGGGGCCCACAGCCCTGTGGCTGGAGGCCAGCTGGGCAGCACCCAGCTGGCAGAGCCAGCTGCAGGGTCCCTGGCCCAGGGACGGGGAGACCCACAACCATGCAGCTGGAGGCCAGTTGGGCAGTGCCCAGCTGGCAGAGCCAGCTGCAGGGTCCCTGGCCAGGGGGCAGGAAGACCTGTGTCTAGAGCTTTCTCCCTCCCTTTCCCCAGCCGCGTGGCTGTCAGGGAGGGAGAAGGCTCTTAGCCTGGTTCCCAGCTCCCTGCTGCTTGCAGGAACTGGGAAGCTGACCAGCCACGAGTAGCTGGGAGCTGGGAGCCAAGCAGCAGCCTGGTTCCTGGCTCCCCTTCGCTGATGGGACCTGGGAAACTGGTGGGCTGGTCAGTTTCCTAGCTCCTGCAAGCCCAGGGGAGATGGGAACCAGGCTGCAGCCTAGTTCCCGTTTCCTTCCCCCTCTCTCCCCATCTTGCATGAAAATTTGGATTATGCAGGGACTGCAGGAATGCAACCACCACATAACTCAAGGGTTTACTGTATTTATTAAAATTGGGTGATTGTTCATATGTTTATCTTTAATTGTGAATACAGCTAAGTTGCTCTTGTAATGCATAACAAGACACCATTTCCTCCTTTGACCTTTTCATATTCTTAGCAAATGTTTTTGCCGAGTTTCTACTGTATTACAATTCCTAAAATGTGTTCCTTAACATTTTATCTACATAAAAGAGAATACTAAATGACAAATTTAGTATTTGAAACATACAGTATGCAAGGTATATCTTTTTTGGCAGAATTTTTGAAAAAATATACTTGCTAAAACTTAATTCTTACAGATAAATGGGAGGATTTAATTGAGATGGCTGTCTGCTTATATATGGGAACTCTTCCTTTGACCATATAGTTCTTGGAAAAATGTCTTAATACAAATTTCATGTTAAAGTGCAAAGAAAACCAAGAAAAGGTGAGCACCACAAGCCCAGGACAAACATGAAACCAACCGAAGAAATAACACATCTTTATGTTGTTAGTAAGTTTTGTGCCTTTTCATATGTTGCCTTGGTGATTACATATCTATCTAGTTAAATAGCATTACTGATATAGTGTAGGCAAACGTAGCAAAGCGAAATAGGTTTGGAGAATAATGGAGGATTATGTCATAGTTTTCCCATGGAGAGCATTAAAGTTCAAACTTTCTTACTCAACATCTTGTTTCAAGAAGGCAGGATTTGAAATGTTACCTGTACCTTTTCTACTGGTGTTGAGTGTAACTTACTTCTCAAGGAATTCTGTGTCGCTTCATGTACACAGAATTCATGTCCAAGGCTCTTCAGATTTCTTTGCTTTCCTGAAGATAAATGAATGTCAATGGGAAAGCAAAAGGAAGCCACAAGAGCCATCACATGCCCCTCCTGGGGAATGGGGGCAGATCGGTTAGAGTGCCCAGAATGCACAGTAGAAATACAAATCACCACTGAGGAGGAATGGGTAGTTTTGTGTGTACGTGAGTGTGAGTGAGAGAGACGTTATCTCTCTCTTGCTCTCTGTTGCAGTATGCTTGTTGTGGAGAGGCAGGACCTCAGGGTGCTTTTGGGGTGGCAGGAGTCTGGCAGACTCTCTCCTCAGATATGGCAGAATGTTGACTCTCTGAGGTAATTCTGCACTATTCCAAATGCAAACTTTTGCAGAAGTTAATCTTCATTGTTTCCTTTCCCCCACAGTATTGGGCTGCAGTGCGACCAGCTGCTAGCAGAGGCCTCTGGATAGGCAGAGCCCTGCTACCATAGAGAGACTGCTAGGGAGTGGGGTGGGAGCTAGAGGGTTCCTGGCACCTGCATTTCCCAGCATGCTCTGAGGGAAGAAGAGAGCAGGGTGCAGGATGCCTTGGCTCGGTGTGGGGAGTGGGGAGAAGGAAGGAAGGAAGTGGGCAGGTGTCTGGGGTATGGGGGAAAAGAGTGTGGGCATCTGGCCAGGGCAATCTGTGTGGCTGAGGTCTGGTGGGGAGGAAGTTTGGGCATCTGGACTGGGGGTGGTGGCTGAGCTCTAGGGGCAAAGGAATTTAGTATATTCACCAGGGGGTGCATCTGAGTTGGGTGGATGCTGAGGGTGTCTGGCTGCTCTGGTGGGCTCGGGGAGAAGATGAAGAGGACAGAGAAACAGGAATTTGGCTATCATAGGGGATTCTGTAACTCTCTACTGCTGTGGAAATTTTTGGTGTCTGTACTGACTGACTTACTGATGGGCATTTTGAAATAAATTAGCAAAATAATTGATATTGGTGTGATTGTGTGTTGTTTTGACAAATAAAACTGGTGGAATTTTTAATTTTTGGTGAAGAATACTCCTGCGGTAATACACAGCAGGGGTTTTAAGATTGCATTGTGCTATGACCCCTTCTGACAATAAAACTTACCATGTGACTCGAGGAAGAGGGACTGAAGCCTGAGCCCGCTCAAGCCCTGTTGCCCTGGGTTGGGGTCCAGTTTCTGGTGTGGCCAAAATGGAAGACCAAGGGCTTTTGCTCAGGTTGCCCTAATCTGAACCCCACCACTCAAGGCTGAATCCCTAGGGTTTGGCTCTGGGTGGTGAGGCTTTGGCCCTGGGCCCCAGGAAGTGTAATGCCAGCCCTGGAGTCATGATCTACTTTGAGGTCCAAACCCACAGTTTCAGAATGACTGCTATAGTGTGAAAATTTTGAGTCCAGTAAATAAAGGCATTCTTTCAGCTGTAATATGCAGAGGTGGAAAAAGTACCGAAAAAGTTACTTGAATAAAAGTGCAGCTGCTTTTTCTTCTGAATACTTGGGTACAATCTAGATCTGATGTGTGTGTGCGCTTTTTCTCAAGTAGATTTTTAGAGGGGTACCAGTGACTTAAGTACACCTTTCCCTCAAAGTAGCAGTACTTCTACTCAAGAAACTTTTTGGATACCTTTTCCACCCCTAGTAATAAGTCAATTGAAATGATATTCTGGAGTAGTAAAAGTAGGCAAATCTAGTAGATTTTGTTTACTCAGCTACCTGTACCTTCAAAATAATATTTTCCTCGATATGTAAGACAGTAAGGCTGTGTCTAGACTGCAGACTCTTTCTGAAAGACCAAAGTTCTCTTGGAAGAAGTCTGCTGCATCCAAGCAACCTGTCTGCTCTTCTGAGACCACTTTTGTAAAAGTGGATGCATTCTGCACACATCCCCTGTACACCTCATGCCATGAGGCAGCAGAGATGTCCTGGCAGAGAAGCTTTTCCAAACATTTGGTCCCATGTGGACCGGCCAAATGTTGGGAAAGCCTCTTCTGACAGAACTGTTGGCAAAAGGTATGCAAATTGCAGCACACAATTTACACATCTTTTGCCAACAGTTTTCCGTTGTCTGGACCCAGCCAAACTTAAAATGCTTTATCAGGATCTGTATTTAGATTTTTCCACAAAAAATGAAATGAGAAAAATGTCTTTTAACTTGCTCCAGAAATGTTCCTATAACAGCAGTGCCTGCTACTTTAGATATATAATACAAAGAAAGTAGCCACAAATTACAAAAATAGGTCCTTAAAGTTAAGCTTCCAAATCTATATTAAATACCTTAAAATAAGTTAGCTGGCTGTCAAAATTCTTGAGCATTTAACAGTTGCCAGTGAAGCAAAGGAGCAGTCAGGTGCCCCTTGTTCTTGAAAACTGGGCATTTATTCATTGCCTAAATTTGAATTTAAGATCCTAAAGTGTAGCCATTTATTTTTGAAAGTCTTGATCTAGGTTATAAGAAAAACATTAAAAATAGTTCACATTTAATTTTTGTGCCCAGCAGATTCTACTTTTTTGTATGTAGTATTTATCATTTAGGCTGTGGCTACACTACAGAAAGAACTTGGAAGTAACTGACTTCAAAGTTGAGCGTCTACACACATTCTACTTTGAAGTTAAACTTCAAAGTAGGGCACTACTCCATTCCCGGGAATGGAGTAAGGACTTTGAAGTTAACTTCAAAGTAAGGGAAAATGTGTGTTGACTCTCTGCTGGCTACTTTGTAGTAGTGCCTAACTTCGAAGTTAAATTCAAAGTTAGTTCCTAGTGTAGACACACCTTTAGAGATATAAGCTCTTGTGTGCATTAAACTGAAAAATATCTTCTCTGTCTTTCCAGAAATGATCCTGTTCCTTCTCAGTTATTTTTCCCCCTCTGTCTTAAGATTGCTGTATTGACAAAGAATTGGTAGGACTTGACAAGCTCCCTCTGGTTCTGATTGATTTTTTGTTCAGAAGGTGAATACAAAAGGGAGGAGACTTATCTTTTCAGTTTTCATTTAAGCTTTTGCCACTATTAAGTGGCACTCTGCAGGTGGCTGGAAAATATGCAAGTTGTCCTTGTTACTGTAAAATGCTAACTCGTGAGACAATCAATACACTTTGTTTAGAATTTTTAATATATTCAGGATAAGTAAATGTGTCCTACTAGGCCTAATCTGTATTTAATTAATACGATACATCTTACAGGATTATGTGTCCTTGCATTTCCAGATCTTAAGAAGCGAGTCTGTCCCACGAAAGTTCATCACCTAATAAATTATATTGTTAATCTTTTTAAAGTGCTACAGGGCTGCTTTTTTGTTTTGTGAAGATGCAGACTAACAGAGCTACCTCTCTGAGACTATATTAAGCTTATTATTACAGCTGTTTGTTTATATATTCATTAAAAAAACAAACCTGTAGCATATATTCTTTCATGTAGTTAGTGAAATTACGGATATAAAATTCTTTGCACATTAAACAAAGCTTTTAATCCCCTGTTACGTGATGGTAAAACAATGGCTCTTTGGTTAGTCTTCTCTCCAGAAAATGCACTGATTCTCTTTCAAAATGTTCTTAATTGATAAAACTTAAATTGTGTTCTGATGTTGATACACAGAATTAATTCTGTACTGCTGCCATGTGATTAACTGCATTGCCAGTAGTGCCAGGTGACTTAGGCTGTTTGTCCACATCCAACAGGGGAACCTTAGTTTCGTGGTTCCAGCCAGGAATTTGGGAGGTCAGGACATTAGCCTTTTGATTTTCAGCTTAGCAAATGACACGCTGTCTCCTGCTGGGTTGCTTAACCTCTTCATGCATTAGTTTCCATGCTCGTAAAATAGAGAGTCTTTCTTATGTTACAAAGAGGTTGGTGGAACTTCAGTAGCATCTACCATTCTCTTATGAATACTGGTGGCCTGCTTTTAGGAGTTGCTAAGCACCTCAGGTTGGCTACAATTGCAAAGTAGGGGAAAAAAACAGTGCAAGTTCAAAACATATTTATCTCATGATTGAAAGCCTATTATGTTGTCCCAAACTTGTATTCTCAGGCTTCTTAGTCTGGTTTCTCTGAGTGTTTATAGTTTTTTATATGATTCAGTTTAACAAATAACAGCTGTAACTATAATTGCTAGAACAAGCCTAAATACACGACTTCATGTAAAACTGAGTATTAACACATTATCACAGTCTTGTGTCAAACTTCTAGCATCCTGATGTCATGCTCTCTAATTATACTTTAAATGAGCCCCATAGATATTTTGTATAGCGTTTATGCTGTGACTGTAAAAATTAAAAAAAAACCCCAAACATTAATTTTAATTATGTATAAAACATTGTTTTAAAACAATACCTGAAGGCTGAACCTACTCATTTGCAAGAACTTGAAATTCAGTGGAACGTTTCAATTTGAAGTCGGTCTGTCTTGTTTTGCAAAGCAAGTGTAGTTCCTTATTAAATAACACATGGAATTTGCCTTTCTTGGTTTACTACACAAGAGGTTTGTTGTTTTTCTTAACTCCTGCTTTCTGGAGTATTGGTAGGATCCCTTCCTTGCCATACTGATTTAAGGCCTAACTTAAATCTGATCTAAAGATACATCTGTTTTTTGTAAAGTATTAAAGGTCTTTTTATCTTTAAATCCCTAACCCTCACATTTATTCTGAATTCCATTTGACACTGGTATTTCAGAACTTTTTCTAGAAGTTGTAGTTGTTTTCTCCACAGTTATTGCTTGAAAGGAATAATGTAATGATCACACCCCTCTTTTTTCCACCAGAATTACGATTGTGGCATTAGATGGCCTCAGGTAAGTTCTGTCACGTGAGCTCTGTCGGTCAGTGATTTGAAAATTACTGAACGTTACCATTTTGACATTGGGTCAGGAAGAAAATCTAAGTTTATCTGTACTATGCCAACAGCTGGGGTTTTTTCCCTTGGAATGGCTAATTCTCTCCACCTTTACTATGTTTCTGTTAGTCATATGTTGAGAGAGCCTACAATCACAACAGAGCAAACATGCTTGCTTTCTGATGGAGGAGAACATTTTATGTCACTTCAGGACATTCGTAACTTGGTTGTCTCAGCATTGGTGTTGACTGACTTCAGAGAAAATAAAAACTTGCTTTCCTTTGGTTAACCAGCCTGACACAATACCACAGAGATGGGGGAAAATGGCAGAATTCTCAAAGGGAACCCTATCCTTTAAAGAAGAATGAGGTAGACTCAGTCTCCTGGCTGTCCTGTTTTATTACGTCTGGTATGTTCTGCTTTGCAGCTCTCTGAGGCAGGGAATCTGAGCAAGAAATGGACTCTTGAGAGAGAGGAATTCTTTAAAATGTAGGTTTGTGAGGATGATTATACAGAGGAATACATGCTGATGTAGTTTTCCTGTGCAAGGTAGAAATACAGTCCCTGCCTTAAAGTGTATGTCTACATTGCAGTAACAGACACTTCCCCCTCTTGCCCCTGCCCCACGGGCTCCCGGGGCTCTGGCCGCAGGACTATACAATTGCAGTGTAGACATTTGGGCTCAAGCCGGAGCTGAGGTTCTGAAACCGCCTGGGGGCAGGAGAGAGGGTCTGAGAGTCTGGACTCATGGTTAAACCCAAATGTCTACACTGCAGTTTTATCCTCCAGCTCAAACTGCACAAGGTATCTGAAAATCCGAAGGAGTGCATCTTACCTACGAACACACATTACCTAATTAATAAATTGGTTAGTCTTTAAGGTGCTACAGGTCTGCTTGTTTTTTGTGAAGGTCCAGTCAGCTGACAGTGGCTCTGAGACTGTCTTGAGTGTCTTAGCTCAATGTAGACATACCCTGTGGAACTTATAATCTCCCTGTTTCAGTGGTTTAAAATATAATGATAGTAATTTACATTCCTTTCTGAGCTAAACTGGGTGCCAATGTCATCTAGACATGGGGAGATAATAATTACCCCATTTGCTGCTGGATGCTATGGAAGTGTCCACATGCCACAGCAATCTGTGTGACCTAAGAGCAGACCTAGATGACTAAGGGGAAGATTGAATTAAAGTTTGCAATTCCAGCTATGTTAATTACACAGCTAGAGTTGAAGTACCTTAGGCGAGGTCTACACTAGACCTTAATGTTGATTGCTGATGCACAATTCCAGTTACAGCAATTGGGTAGCTGGAATCAGCTTACCTCCAATTGACTTATCTGGCTGTCCTCACTGAGGCAGGTTGGCAGGAGAAACTCTCCTGTCTATCTCCCTTACTTCTCGCGAGAATGAGTACGGGGTACCGTGACTGTTGACCCCTGAGAGTTTGATTTCATGCCTCCCACTAGGCATGTGATATCAAACCCTGGAAGATATACACTAAATTTGGGCTTCTGGGTCATCTCCATAAAGGGAGTTCAGTGGGAGCCTGCACTCTCGTCAACTACCCTTGCTCTTAATGGGGGGCAGGAGTATCATGGCCGACAGAGGCATCCTGTAAGTTTGATTTAGCACATCTCCACTAGATACGTTAAACTGAGCTGTGGAAGATCGACTGCGGCAGGGTCCATCTTCCCTGTAGTGAAGATATACCCTAAGAAAACTAAATATAAAACCTGTTTGTTTATTCAGCTTTTGTAAGTCACTTTGAAATCTGTTGATCTAAATCAGTTTTTAAAATTTATTAATAGTGTAAAAAAATTCACTAGTGGAGTAGGAGGGAAAGGAGCCTTGTCTGTTTCCATATGCATTTTGAGCTCTGACAGCGGCTAATCCAAAAAAATCTGGCTTGCATAGTGTTGTAGGGATTATGCACATCAGATTCCGTCAGGGTGCAAGGGTTTGCATTACTTTAAAAAAATACTATTGAGAAAGAGAGAAAACAATTTTCAGTCCTACAGAGAATAATATCTCAAAGAAATGTCGTTATGCTGCGTTAAGTTATTAAAGGAAAGCCAAGTCTGTATTCTTGAGTTAAGAAAAATGTAGCGTTATTAGATGTGGTCCTTAGCCATTGGTCTTTAAAAGAGACATCCTTCTGAAATCCTAACCCTGGAGCCGAAATCTATGAAATTGAACAGTTTATGGCTGCCTATCAATCTTTCTTTCTCAGTTGTACTTTATGAAATTCTACTGCAATATATAGCTACTGTGCTTGCATGTTCAGTCTAAAATGACTTCAGTACAAAACAGAACCTTAGAGTTTGTGCCATGAGACCCGAGGCATCTGAATGTCAGACTCCATCTTATGAAATTGCTTTCTTCTTCTTTCACTTTAATAAGATTGTGCAGTAATAGTTTAAATTTATAGTTGCCATAAGGAGAAGGTCAACAAGTAGATCAGAGATACATTGGAATTGACACTGTTTTTTCTTTACTCAGGTTAATTTAGTGACTCACTAAGCTATTTAGCCTATTGTGTTGCAGTGTATGGTGAGGTTCTCTTACAGATTTTAGGATGTTTTGGGCTTTCTGAACCAAGTTATTGAAACAGCATTAGCCCTAATCATTGAGTACATCTACACTAAAAGCATCTGTCTACAGAAGTTACTGTCAGAAGAGAGGTTCTGACAAAACTTCTGTTGACAGATGATGTCTACGCACAAAAGCAGCTCGATCTTTTGACCTGTTCTATCGACAGAAGGGCCGCTCAGAGCATCTGCACAGCTTTTTTGTTGACAGTTAGTCAGCAAAATGCATTTTGTGAGTAGATGCTCTGAGTTTTTTTGACAAAACTCTCTAGTGTAGGCGTAGCCATTATGTCTCCAGACTCAGGTTTCCTGAGTAGCGCCATCTTAACAAGCACATAACTCTTGCACTTATGAAGCCTACCCCGTTACGGAATCTACTGTAAGTGTCAGGGAATGATAGAAGGGGGTGTGATCCGTTACTTTTGCAATGATTCTTGTCACCCAGACCCCGAGTATTGATGCCAGTGTAGACGTATTAGATTTTTTTTTTGTGTTTTGTTGGCTGGAGGAAGCACTGTTTCAGAAGGCTGAGAACTAACAATAGGAGAGGCCCCAAGGAAACAACACCTCTCTTACAATCACAGAAAGCTATAACTGAAGAGGTCTCAAGAGGTTGTCAAGTCTGGTCCCCTGCCCTCACAGCAGGATCAAGCACCATCTATATCATTCCTGTTAGATATTTATTCAACCTGTTCTTAAATATCTCCAGTGATAGAAATTCTACAACCCCCGTAGGCAATTTATTCCTGTACTTAACCACCTGTCACTTGGGAAATTTTTCTCAATGTCCAACCTAAACCTTCCTTGCTGAAATTTAAGCCCATTGCTTCTTGTCCTATTATTAGAGACAAAGGAGAATAACTTTTCTTCCCCTGCCTTGTAACACCCTTCTAGATACTTGAAAGCTTTTATCAAGCCCCCTCTTAGCCTTCTCTTTTCAAAACTAAAGAAACCCAATTCTTTTAGTCTTCTTTCCTCAGTCATATTTTTTAAAACTTTAATAATTTTAGTTGCTCTTCTCTAGACCCTTTCCAATTTTTCCACATCATTCCTAAAATGTGGTGCCCAGAACTGGACGCAGTACTCAAATTGAGGCCAAATCAGTGCAGCGTAGAGTGGGAGAACAGTGCACAGGAAGTTAGTCTGTCAGGGGTAGGCAATAAGCCAGAGGCTGTTCACCAGGGTTAGCCACTGTCAGGCCACCAGTGCTTCATTTACCTATGCATCTGCAGGTACAGCTGCTTGCAGCTTCCATTGGCCATGGATCAGCATTCCCAGGCAATGGGAGCGGTAGGAAGTGGCATGTACTGTGACATCACTTCTTGCAGGTAAACTAAGGCTATATCTACACTATGACATAATATTTATTTTAAGTCATTTAGCCCGATTTTAGAAAGTGCCTGTCTTCACTGTAAATTCCATTAGCTGGATATATGGTGCACTAAAATTGACATATCAATTATATAATATCATAGTAACCTGATGGATGTAGAATTCAGTTCGAATTTAAAACTCTGAATGAAGGATAGTGAGGCAGCACCATGTCTTTAAATCAAAGTCATTAGTCTCCAGAGATACCTCATATGTGTCCCAAAGTTCTCCGCTCTGGCTTCTTTCATCTTCACTGCTCTCAGGTGCAGAGGAATTAGGCAACAGGAAGACCATTTCAATTTGGCACCTGGAAGCCTGTGACTTTAGGGTCGTGAGAAGTTGAAAAATCTTTTTCTGCCTGTCTGTCTGATTAGTGTGGCTGTGGGGTCTGTGGTTCTGTGTCTAGCTCTGCTAGTTGCCTTTTTTTCCTGCACTGCCTGGTGCCAGATGCTGTCATCCCCCCACCCCTCCCCATGCACCATTGGCAGCTAGGCTGTGGGTGGGGATCGTGCTTGTCTTATAGGACGAGAAACTTCTTTTCAACAGTTTACTTGTTGTCCTGCTGCCCACATCCCCTCCCTTCCTTCCCCTAGAGGCACCAAACATTCTGGAACTTTCCTCACCCACATCACATGGCAGCTAGTCTGTGGGTGGGGGTCCTGCTTGGATGAAGTACCTTAGGTGAGGTCTACACTAGACCTTAATGTTGATTGCTGATGCACAATTCCAGTTACAGCAATTGGGTAGCTGGAATCAGCTCACCTCCAGTTGACTTATCTGGCTGTCCTCACTGAGGCAGGTTGGCAGGAGAAACTCTCCTGTCTATCTCCCTTACTTCTCGTGAGATTGAGTATGGGGTACAGTGACTGTCAACCCCTGAGAGTTTGATTTCATGCCTCCCACTAGGCATGTAATATTAAACCCTAGAAGACATACCCTAAATTTGGGCTTCTGGGTTATCACCAGACAGGAAGTTCAGTGGGAGCCTGCACTCTCGTCAACTACCCTTGCTCCTAATGCGGGGCCAGGAGTATTATGGTCGACAGCCATTTGCGGGGCATTTTTTTTCCCATGCTGCACCAGAATGCTACGAGGCTCAGGTTACTGTGGGATAGGTTCCCACAATACGTTGCTGGAAGAGTTGATTTAAGCTACTTGTGTATGTGACAGCAATAAGTTGATTTTGTGGTGAGCATGTGGGAAGGTGAGGATGCTCAAAATTGAATTGATAAAACCCAGCATTAACAAATTGATTTTAATAAATTCGATTTTAGCTTGTAGTGTGGATGCAATCTCGGTGCTGGTAGTCTGCTAAGGGCTAACCCTGATGAACCACATCTGGCCTGTGGGCTGCTAATTGCCCACCCCTGCTCTAGGTGATGGCAACACTACAAAGTACATAGCTGTATATTGAAGTTCTCTGTTGCCTTATTGTACTATTTGCTTTTCTCCCCTCTGAATTTTTTTATTCATTTTTTGCTGTCTATAACATAGGAATGAGGACAAGCAGACACTCAAGTTTTCTTTCCACTCAGCTAAATCTATGTTGTTTCAAGGGTGTGCATGATTAGATTTTCAAAAAGTCTGAATGAGCCAGCCCTCTCTATAGGGCTGACTTTGTATATAATTTAATATGAATTATGTTAATTAATATATATCTTGGAAATTCCAGCTTTAAAAGATATCCTCCTCAGTAGGCAGTAGCAGTGGGACTCCTTTCCCATTATTTACTAGCAGCTCTGGCTGCCTTTAGAGAATTCAAGACAGGAAACTAACCCTGGGCAGAAGGGTCAATAGACAAATGGGTAGTAGTTGTTTTTTTATTTTACCTGTTCCAAAGAAAGTACTGCTAGACCCAAGGTCCAGTAGAATTTTTAAATCAATATATTCAGAATAAACATGTTGTTTTGAAGCAGTAGAGCAGGAAGCCTAAGCTTTATGTCACCAGAAAGTGTTTTCGAATTTCAAATAGCAGAAAACCTCTAATATTTGCCATTTAAAATATTAGCTTGCAAAAAAGCAATTGGTAATGAGCAAAACCGTTTTCTGAAAATTCACAATATCACATCTATAAATATAGGGATGGATGAATGTGAAGGCTGACAGGTCAGGTAAACTTTCTAAGAACTGGTCATGGACCAGTGGTCAAAAATTGTTCATCCTTAAGCCATATATTGTAATAGTCAATCTCAAACATTTTATGCAATTTTTTTTTTAAATATCAAAACAAAAAATAACTCTAGATTTAGATTGAAAAGTGCAAGAAGTCCCATCTGTGTATTAAAGTGTAGCATAACAGGTCTGCTAGGTGCTGCTTTAACCATTGACTACTTTAGGTGTGTTTGAAGAGTTGCAGGCAACAAAGGAAACATAAGTTTCTATAATGACTGCTGAAAAAAGAATGCCCTGGAAATGTTGTTTTTTTCAGGTGTGGCACAAAATGGCTGAAAATAATAAAGTAGTGTGTGTAGCTGTGATCAGGAGTACCGTTACCATGTGGGCTGTGTGGGTAAATGCTGGGAAAATGAGGTTTTTAATTGATGTTTCACAGTTCCCGAGTGTTAAATTGTTCTTCCATTTAAAATACCATGGAGTTACTTAGTTGCTATGGTGATGATGGCTTTATAAATTCTAGATATCCTTGACAGAGAAGGATAGTGTGTTTAATGTAGTAGACAGGAGAGAGGGATCTGTGGTATAGATTTTCCTGTATGATTGTGGGCAAGTCACTTTATCTGGTTGGCTCCACTCAGCAATATACTTATGTATGTATTGAGCCTCAGTGGCATTGCTCATATGTTTAAAATTAAGCACACTGTTAAGTGATTTGCTGTATTGAGCTTGTGTACTTCAGTTGTCCGCCTGTAATAAAGAAGAAATATGTCTCTATACTATGGGTTTTGTGACGGTAAAGTGTTCTGATCTCTCATTAATGGAGGCCATATAAGTACCTAGCTAGGAATATGGGAAATGCCACGTTGCATCAGATCAGAACTCTTTAGTTCAGTATCTTATCAAGTGTGGCCAGTACCAGATGCTTTATAGGAAAATGGAAGAATCCCTTGGTATGCAGATGCAGGGTAGTCAGGGATTCAAGTTTTTCCTGATCTTTAATATTTGGCTTTGGCTCTGAAGCCACAGATTTAATATCCCTTCCAGGGTTTTTAGTAGTCTTAATTATAACTCAGTATTTTTGTTAGCTATATAAAATATCAAATCCCAGTTTTGATTCTTGCCAAGCTCTTGATCTCTGTCATTTCCATGGTCTAATTATGAGTCACATGAAAAAGTATTTCCTTTAATTGATTTTGAATTTGCTACTTTTTAATTTATTTGTTCGACCCATTGTTTTGTTATAAGATACAACTGAAGTTCCTGATTTACCATTTATTGCAGTGATTATTTTCTATATTATCATGGCTCTCATTTGTCTCCTGTCTCAGGAGAACAGTCCAAACATTTTCAACATCTCTCTTCATATGAGAGTTTGTTTGATGTCATTCTTCTTACCTTTCTTTGGGCTGTGCATGTCTATATAGGTTTGTGTGTATATATACATACACACACACTTTTAAACTTCCTTTCCTTTGTTGGGCAAGAGATTGATGGAGGGGGTTTATGAGGTCCTCTATTCTTTTATTGTTCAAGGCTGCCACCAATACTGCCACAACCTTGGAAGCACCGCTAGGCCAGATATGAAGATGTACTGCAACAGAAACCAAAGAAATCAATGCAAAAGAAACACTGGCGCATCAGAAGTTGAAGGGAGTAGAGAAACGCACCCATTTTAAATTCCTTGACCTCAGTGATTTACTCTGAAAGCTTCATACCTTATACATGGAGTTCAAGTCCCCAAAAATCAGGCACAAAAAGCAGTCTTGCATATCTCGTAAAATAAAATTGAGCATTTAGAAGGTTTTAACCAAAATAATGCATATTGCTTGATGTGACAGCTGTATTACTTCCAAGCTTAGTCATAATTATGATAAGCACCTGTGCTGCTTTCATTTTAATAAAAACAAATATTAGCCTATTGATTGAAGGTTTTAACTGCATAAACCTGAAAACTATTTGTCTTAAGGATGATTTTATTCTGGATTTATGTTGTATGGCCCTGAGGCATGTAAACAAGCAAACCATCGTGGAGAAACTTCACAATTGACTTATAGTATGGGGTTATGGCTATAAAGTGCTATAAGCACTGGGTAGAATTAGAAGATAAAGAAATGTTATCCCATGCTGCTGCTTCTGTGCAGCTGGGAAGAAGATTCTTCACTATAGCAGAGGTCACAGGTTATTCCCAGTAAGGCTATTCCACTGAGTTTGCATAAAATCATCTTAAAATCGGTTTAATTCTCTTATCCTGCATACTGAAGCCTAAGGAGACTCAGGACACAGGGCCATCTTGTAAATCACGGGTGGCCAAAATACAGCCTACTTGGCAGACACTGTTCACCAACCCACTGGCTCCAGCCCATGTGAGTGCTGCAAGCCCAGGGGTGGGGGTGCAGATGCTTTGCATGCTGCCCATGCCCACAGCACAATCTAGCAGCTCCCATTGGCTGGTTTCTGGCCTATGGGAGCTGCCTGTTTGTAGGACAGGCAGCAATCAAAGTACCTATTCCCTTTCCCAGGCCCACAGCATTTAGAGCAGCACATGGCCCCTTCCAGTTGCTCTGAATGGTCTTCAGAGGCATGGACTGCAGGGAGCCTGGCTGAGGAACCTGGTGGGCGCAGGGCTGCTGACTGGGAGCTGCCCAGGTAAGTGCCTTCTGGCCAGATCCTACACCTGATGCCCCAGCTACTCCCTCCTTCCCCTAACTCTGCCCCCTCCCAGACCCTGCTCCCTTTTCCTCCTCACCCTCTCCTGCATGCCTGCCCCAGGTCACAAACCCTTCCCAGACCCCACATTCCCCCTGCACTCCTCCTCTAGGTCAGCACATTCCTGCACTCATATTACCTCCCAGGCCCTGCCCCATCACTCCCTTGCCCCTGGTAACAACCCTACCCCCTGCACAAATGCCTGCATGCCTTCCCCAGGTCACAATCCCCCTCCCAGACCCTGCGCCCCCATCTACACCCCTTCTCCAGGTCAGAATCCTCTTCTGGAGCCTACACCCAAATCTCGTGCCCCAGGTCACAGTCCCCTCCTATGCCTAAACTTGCTCCCAGATCCCATAGCCCCCTCCCTTCTCCAACAATCCCTTACCCCAAGCTCCCATTTGCACCCCACCGCCACCCCAGGCCCCACACCTCCTCCATTAATATTGTAGAAGAGTGTGTGGCCCATGGCTACTTAGCAAATTCTTGGAGTAGCCCTTCCATCAAAATTATTGTCCACCCCTTTTGTGAATGCTGTGCTGTGCTGTGCTGGTACCAGAGACCCTTTTGTACACATACTTTATATCATGGTATATTAAAACAATATATTCCAATTAGGTTCCTGTTCTGGGTGCTCCAGTATAACTTGTGCCATCCCTGCCTTTCCCTCTTGTGTCTGGAAAGATGCTAACGGGCAACCTCACCTTTACTACCCCCATGAGAAATGTTTACTTATGCTAAACAATTGGCTGCAGCTTGTATTTAGCTTTGACACTCTGAATACGTTCCCCAGACTTGAAGAAGAGCTTTGCATAAGCTTGAAAGCTTCTTTCTCACCAACACACACAGAAGCTCAAGATTTAATTTTAATCATTGTTAGTAAAAGACATGAATTGATTCTAGGAAATAAACAAAAATTCACAGAAGCCATTACCTGTCCATGACTTTCACTAAAAATAATGGGGTAGGGTGGGGCGTAACCGCCAGGGGGAACTGACAGCCCAAACCCCGCCATCTGGGAAGTGGGTGTGGGCATGGGTGCAATGTCAGGCTTCAGTAGCTTGACAGCTCTAGCCGTGAAGTTACAGTTCATTAAAGTCTTAGAATCCATAACTTCTGTGGCCAAATCATATCCTTGAACCTTAGATATTACCTCACCCACCATAACCTTCTTATCCTCACACGTTTAAGTGTATAGACAAAGATGAAGAGAAGCTAGCAGTTAAAATGGTTTTAAATTTGGAAAAGATATTTTTTTAGCTTTGAAACATGCCAGCACAGATGCTTTTATTATTCAGCTTTTTTGAGCTATTTCTGAGATTTTTTTCATTTACATGAATTCTTTTAGGTCATAGTGCTTATATATGATTTTGGAATAGGAAGGGTACTTTGATGAAAGAGTTCAAGAGCCAGAAAGTCCTGGGAATTATTATAATTTGCATTTTCATATTCGTATTGTTGCTTTTAAGTGGAAGACAAGGTGACATTAATTTTAGACGGAGTTTATTGCAATGTCTGTTTATTGCCCCACAAGAGCATATGTATACTTTCACTCTAAACGTAGAAATAAAATATTTTAATTACTATTTTGACATACAAATATGCTTACTTCATTTTCAAACTTGTGAAGTTTGACAGTTTTCCATTAAATTGATGAATTACTGAGGTTAGAAGACATAAACCTATTTCTGTACTAAATATGTCTAGCCAGTTGTGGATTACATTTGCAATTCTATTTTACATCTTTTAAACAAACTTTCAAATAATTTAACTGTGTACTTCAGAATAGCAAACATAAAAGGAATACATGATGGGGTAGATTCTTATTTCTCTTTCAGTCTTAACTGGATGACACAGTGCTCTACTTGTACAGTTCATAGCACAATGGGTTACCAGGGTGTCACTGAGGTTCTTGGTGTTATGGTCATAGCATAATAAGAATACTCATTGCATGTGCCATGTCAATGTAGTGCTATTCAAATGTAATGAAATTAGGTATCTGTCTACAATTGCTTGTTATTAATACAGTTTGTGTACTACAGAGTTGAACTTCTCTCATTCAGGACACTTTGGTCCAGCAACATCCATGGTCCAGCCAGACCACACATGTTTCTGGACCAGAGAGCCCCAGTCACAGAGGTAGCTAGTGGCTGGGGGCCCAGCTGGTCTAGCGGCAGGCTGCTGTGCTGGCTGGGAGCGGAGCTGTCACCAGCCCCGCGCAGGGAGTCCTTGTGATGGGGGACACAGAGCAGCCGTCTCTGGGATAGGGAGCCCTGGCGGCCATGAGACACAGCCATGGCTGGTGCTGCACACAGACTATCTAGGAGCCAGGAGTACTGCTGGCTGGAGTGGGCTGGCCCAGAGTAGCCTGGTGAAAAGTTTTTTAAAATGTCTGACCAAAAGCCACAATGATACACAAGAGTACAGACCATGTATTGTGTAAAGTGCAAATAATTTCTCATCAATGACAAACTTTTATATTTTAGCCCAAATGTTGCCCTGTGAACAGAAGTTTAGGATTTGCCTACTTGGTTGACTGAATGGAAGCCAGTTTGTTGGTATCTGAAAGCAAAACATACTTGCTAGCCTTTCATAGACTATCCTGGGGTAAAAATATACCACCTTCCCTTAGTAACACATTGCAGGCAGAAGAATCTGCTCAGAACATAAGAACACAAGAATGGCCATACTGGGTCAGACCAAAGGTCCATCTAGCCCAGTATCCCATCTGCCGACAGTAGCCAATGCCAGGTACCCCAGAGGAGGTGAACCAAAGACATTGATAAAGCGATTTGTCTTCTGCCATCCATCTCCCGCCTTCGACAAAAGGCTAGGCACTATTCCTTACCCCTTGCTAATAGCCATCTATGGACCTAACCTCCAAATATTTATCAAGCTCTTTTTTAAACTCTGTTAGAGTCCTGGCCTTCACAGCGTCCTCTGGTAAGGAGTTCCACAGGTTGACTGTGCGCTGTGTGAAGAAAAACTTTCTTTTATTAGTTTTGAACCTGCTACCCATTAATTTCATTTGGTGTCCTCTAGTTCTTATATTATGGGAACAAGTAAATAACTTTTCTGTATTCACCATTCATGATTTTATATACCTCTATCATATCGCCCCTCAGTCTCCTCTTTTCTGGACTGCAAAGTCCCAGTCTCTCTAGCCTCTCCTCATATGGGACCCATTCCAAACCCTTAATCATTTTAGTTGCCCTTTCCTGAACCTTTTCTAACGCCAGTATATCTTTTTTGAGGTGAGGAGACCACATCTGCACGCAGTACTCAAGATGTGAGCGTACCATAGTTTTATACAGGGGAAATAAGATATTCTTTGTCTTATTTTCTATCCCTTTTTTAATTATTCCTAACATCCTATTTGCTTTACTGACTGCCGCTGCACACTGCATGGATGTTTTCAGAGAACTATCCACAATAATTCCAAGATCCCTTTCCTGATCTGTTGTAGCTAAATTTGCCCCCATCATATTGTATGTATAATTGGGGTTATTTTTTCCAATATGCATTACCTTACACTTACCCACATTAAATTTCATTTGCCATTTTGCTGCCCAATCACTCAGTTTGCTGAGATCTTTTTGAAGTTCTTTACAGTCTGCTTTGGTTTTGACTGTCCTGAACAGTTTGGTGTCATCTGCAAACTTTGCCACCTCACTGCTTACCCCTTTCTCTAGATCATTGATGAATAAGTTGAACAAGATTGGTCCCAGGACTGACCCTTGGGGCATGCCACTAGTTACCCCCTTCCATTGTGAAAATTTACTATTTATTCCTATCCTTCGTTTCCTGCCTTTTAACCGGTTCCCAATCCATGAAAGGATCTTTCCTCCTATCCCATGCCCACCTAATTTACATAAGAGTCTTTGGTGAGGGACCGTGCCAAAGGCTTTCTGAAAATCTAATTATACTATGTCTACTCGATCCCCCGTCCACATGCTTGTTAACCCCTTCAAAGAACTCTAATAGATTAGTAGGACATGACTTCCCTTTACAGAAACCATGTTGACTTTTGCTCAACAAATCATGTTCCTCTACGTGTCTGACAATTTTATTCTGTACTATTGTTTCTACTAATTTGCCTGGTACTGACGTTAGACTTACTGGTCTATAATTGCTAGGGTCTCCTTTAGAGCCCTTTTTAAATATTGGTGTTATATTAGCTGTCTTCCAATCGCTGAGTACCGAAGCTGATTTAAAGGATAGGTTACAAATCACTGTTAATAGTTCTGCAATTTCACATTTGAGTTCTTTCAGAACCCTTGGGTGAATACCATCGGGTCCTGGAGACTTGTGACTGTTTAGCTTATCAGTTAGTTCCAAAACCACCTCTAATGACACTTCAGTCTGGGACAGTTCCTCAGATTTGTCACCTATAAAGGATGGCTCAGATTTGGGAATCTCTCTAACATCCTCAGCCATGAAGACTGAAGCAAAGAAATCATTTAGTTTTTCCCAATGGCATTGTCTCCTTAATTGCTCCTCTTTATGTCTGTATAGTCCAGAGATCCCACTGCTTATTTAGCAGGCTTCTTGCTTCTAATGTAATTAAAAACATTTTACTATTGTTTTTTGAATTTATGGCTAACTGTTCCTCAAAATCTTTTTTGGCTTTTCTTATTACCTTTTTACATTTAATTTGGCAGTGTTTATGTTTCTTTCTATTTTGATCACTAGGATTTGACTTCCACTTTTCAAAAGATGCCTTTTTATCTCTCACTGCCTCTCTTACATGGTTGTTAAGCCATGGTGGCTCTTTTCTAGGTCTCTTACTGTGTGTCTTAATTTGGGGTATACATTTAAGTTGGGCCTCTAATGTGGTATCTTTGAAAAGTTTCCATGCAGCTTGCAGGGATTTTGCTCTAGTTACTCTACCTTTTAATTTCTGCTTATCTAACCTCCTTATTTTTGTGTAATTCCCCTTTTTGAAATTAAATGCCAGCATGTTGGACTGTTGCGGTGTTCTTCCCAACACAGGAATATTAAATGTTGTTATGTTATGGTCACTATTTCCAAGCGGTCCTGTAATAGTTGCCTCTTGGACCAGATCCTGTGTTCCACTCAGTACTAAATCAAGAATTGCCTCTCCCCTTGTGGGTTCCTGTACCAGCTGCTCCAAGAAGCAATCATTTAAGGCATCAAGAAATTTTCTCTGAATCCCTTCCTGAGGTGACATGTACCCAGTCAATATGGGGATAATTGAAATCCCCCCATTATTAGTGAGCTTTTTATTCTGATAGCCTCTCTAATCTCCCTTAGCATTTTAGCAGCACTATCGCTGTCCTGGTCAGGTGGTCGATAATATATCTCTAGTGCTATATTCCCATCAGAGGAAGGAATTGCTATCCATAGTGATTCTATGGAACATTTTGATTCGTTTAGGATTTTTATATCATTTGATTCTATATTATCTTTCACATACAGTACCACTCTGCCACCCACTCGACCCATTCTGTTCTTCCTATATATTTTATATCCTGGTATGATAGTGTCCTACTGATTGTCCTTATTCCACCAGGTTTCTGTGATGCCTATTTTGTCGATCTCCTCCTTTGATACGAGGTACTCTAATTCACCCATCTTATTAGACAGACTTCTAGCACTTGTGTAAAAGCACTTTAAAAAACTACCACTATTCATATGCCTGCTCTTCCCTGACGTATTGGATTCTTTTATATGTGATTTTTTTTCTCATCTGATCTGGCCCATACTCTATCATCTCCCTTCTTCTCTTTCTGACTGAATTCCAGAGAATCTCTATCAATGGAGTCTCGCCTAAGAGAAGTGTCCGTCCGATTCATGTGCTTCTCAGCACCAATCGGCTTTCCCCCATCTCTTAGTTTAAACACTGCTCTACGACCTTTTTAATGTTTAATGCCAGCAGCCTGGATCCACCTTGGTTTAGGTGGAGCCCATCCTTCCTGTATAGGCTCCCCCTACCCCAAAAGTGTCCCCAGTTCCTAATAAATCTAAACCCTTCTTCCCTACACCATCGTCTCATCCACGCATTGAGACTCTGAAGTTCTGCCTGCCTACCTGGCCCTGCTCTCATCACTTCTCTCGGAATCCTACTGTCCCCTTTACGGGAGACCCCAAATTTCCTTCAGCCTTTTTTTTTTCAGGTTTCTCAATGAAAACCATTAATAATTTAAGCTGTGGAATTTCTCATTTCTGGTTTGTCAGCAGAACTACATCTTCATTGCTTGTTTTCTGTCATCAATATGCAAATGAGCTGCTACTTTGAATTTGAGACTGCTTATTTGCATCAAGCTGCCGGCCCTAGGGCTGAGTGTAGCACTAGGCTGTTTCCTCTGGAAAATTGTGACATTGAAAGAAGTGTAGTCAAAGATACTCAACAATAGCTGTAACCAGGGGTATGCTTACACTGCAGTTAGGCACCCGTCTCTAGTCCATGCAAGCTTGCAGGGCTTGGGCTCAGGGATTCTTTAATTGCTTTGTAGATGTTAGGAGTCAGGGTGTTGTCTGAGCTCTGGGACCTCCCACCTTGCAGAGTCCTAAAGCTCAGACTCCAACCTGAGCACAGACTAGGGATATAAAAATCCAGTGAATTGGTTAACTGGTTACATGGTAGGTAAACCTACTAGTAGTAGTAGCATCCTTCAGTCTACGTAGACTACAGATCGCGCCCTTCGTAGTTCAATTTGGGATCATCATTTGCAGCGTCGACTGTGACTGTGAAGGCCCACACGAGAGTGACAGTCCTTGCTGCATCTGTTGCAGCATATCTCTGATGAGGACTTCCCACACCTTAGATTTAGCTTTCCGCCTTGCAAGATTAAACAGTTTCCCATCAGATCTTGTGTGCAAAAAGATGTCCTCTGTTGAAGATCCAAAGGCGTGCTGCAGGAGGACCGGAACAAAGATCCCGAACAATGTCGGAGCAAGGACGCATCCTTGTTTGACGCCGCTCCTGATGCTGAAAACATCTGATAATGTGCCGTCATATTGGATGGTTCCTCTCATGTCTTCATGGAAAGACTGGATCATCTTGAGTAACTGTGGTGGACAGCCTATCTTGTGGAGCAGTTTGAGCAGTCCATCCCTGCTGGCCAAGTCGAAGGCCTTGGTCAGGTCAGTGAAGGCAGTATAGAGTGGCTTCCTCTGCTCCCCGCATTTCTCCTGCAGGTGCCTCAGAGAGAAGACCATGTCAGCAGTAGATCTCTCTTCATGGAATCCGCACTGTGATTTGGGATGCACCCTCTCAGCAATCTTCTGGTGTCTGCCGAGGATGACACGAGTGAACAGTTTACCAGTGATGCTTAGGAGGGAGATTCCATGGTAATTGTTGCAGTCGCTTCTGTCTCGTTTTGTTCTTATACAAGATTATGATGTTAACGTCGTGCATATCCTGTGGAACCTCTCCCTCTCTCCAGGACAGGCACAGTAGCTCATGTAGGGGTTCCAGGAGAGTGTCTGTGGCACACTTGATTACCTCTGGTGGTATACCATCCTGGCCCGGGGCCTTTCCTACTGCAATTGTGTCGATGGTTTTCTTCAGTTCATCCACAGTTGGTTCCTGGTCCAATTTGTCCATTACTGGAAGGAGCTCGACGGCATCGAGGGCTGTATCAACCACAATGTTCTCGCATGAGTACAGCTCAGAGTACTGCTCGACCCAGCGCTCCATCTGTTTGGCTTTGTCAGTGATGACTTCACCAGATTTGGATTTCAGAGGTGCCATCTTGTTCTGGGTGGGTCCTAATGCCTTCTTGGTGCTCTCGTACATTCCCCTGAGATTACCAAATTCAGCACTGGTCAGTTCCTCATTTAGATTAACCAGCAAAAAGGAGTGTGGGGAGCCTCCCCAGCTTTGCCCATGACATGCTGGGTCTCAGGGCTGCATCAGCCAGGCTGGAGCAACCTTGCCCGTGGTGTACCAGGGACTGGGGCTGTTTCGGCTAGGCTGGAAAGGTCTCCCCTGTCCTCCCGGCCCCTGCAGAGTGGGGCTGCTCCAGTCACACTGGCGCGTCCCCAGAGCAACCCCCTCCTAGTGCCATTTAGAATGAGGCTAACCAGTTAATCATTAACATCCCTACCCAGACATCTATATGGCAATTAAATATCTCCTTAGCTCAACTCACCTGGCAGGGGCCAGCTGGGGGTTTTCAGTTGCAGTAGAGACATACTCTAAGAGGCCTGGGTTGTTGGTTTTTTTTCTTTGAATTGGTCAAATGTTTCTGTATGAAATGTACTCTATGCTGTACACTCATCCCTCCTTAAATGAGTATTTTATTTATGAGTACTTGCTTAAACGAGAGACACACGTACCTCCCTGAGTTCACTCAACAAGTCAACTCCCCCCCGCTAATATGAGCCTTACCCCACGCCCCGCGGCTCCAGCTCCCATAGTCTGACCCATTCCTCGCCAGCCCTGCAGCCCCAACCTGCTGCAACCAGACCCCCTGCTGGCCCCACAGCCTGACACCCCCTCCCCCCGGGTGCCCTACAGCCCCAAACTGAGGCAGCCAGACCCACCTGTACCCTCCGGGGTCCTGCAGTCTGACCCCAGTCCTGTGGCCCCAAACCATGGCAACCTGCCAGCCCCATGGCCAGATCCCCCTTGCTGCTTGACCCACCCTCTGCATCCCCAAACCATGGCAGCCAGCCCACCATACCAGCCCCACAGCCTGAACGCCCCACAGCCTGATGCACTGCAGCAGACCCTGCTGCTGCCTGTACCCCCTGCAGCCTGACTCCCCCCGCCAGCCCCGCAACCTCAAACCACAGCAGCCAGACCCCCTAACTGACCCGCAGCCAGACCCCCCCGCTGCCTGTACCCCCCATGGCCCTGCAGTCTGACCCCCGTAGCCCCAAACCACAACAGCCTGAAACTCCCCCAAATCCAAATTTTTAACCCTCCTTCCCGCTCACAGCCCCAAACTACCCCCAGCCTTTAACCCTCCTCAACCCAAGGTTCACTCACCTTTCAAAAGCAGCACCACCTGCTGCCACTCCTTCCCTGAGTTAGGAGCCCCAGGAACTAATCAGAGACTTTTACATGTAATTTAATAGGAATTTAGGGTCCCTCTTAAGAGTTTCTGCCTACGAGCAGGAAGTTGGGAACCACTTGTGTTCGTATAGCGAGGGATGAGTGTACAGAATTACAATTCTATGCATTTTATATTAGTGCTTGTTAGTTGCCTGATCAACGAATGGGTGATCACTCTACTATAGTGCATAGGTAGAAGGTTGATATGAGAATTTTAATTATTCCCTTACTCGTTTGTGGCACAGTATTAGTTCAAGTTTCCTGTTAATAAAAATTGTGCAGTGGAATTAGCATTATAAGTTGTGGATATGTATATAGATTAAAGAATTCAGCCACCTTAATTTTATTTGTCTGAATAAACAAGTCTTTTTAACAAGAAGGCATTAACTCACTTGCAACTATCATAATATTGTGGGTTTTTAAATTTTATTAGGTAAAATCATGGGTAAAAATTCAAACCTCTCTGGAGGATAAGTGAAGGAAAAAAAAGTTGTCATCTTATAGAGGTGAAGTAGTAAATGTGGAGATTAACATCACTTTGAAGTCCATTGCTGTCTTAGAAGAACAAACAAATGGTAGTTTATGTTAAAACCATCTGAAGTATCAGGATGGGTAAAGATTTATGGGCAATCTTAAATTACTTTTTGTAGTGGTACAAGAAACACAAGATAAGAGCAGCTGGTTGAAGCTGAAACTGAATAAAGTAGAATTTGTGCTGCTTAACAGAGAATCATAGGACAAAATAACAGAATACAGGAACTGAAAGGGACCTCAAGAGGTCATGTCCAGTCCCCTCCACTCCTGGCAGCACCAAGCACCATCTAGATCGGAGTCTGCATTTGAAAGAGAGAGAAGCCTCTTTTTTTCAAATTCAGTTACAAAATCAATACTTCAGTAGCTGTAATGTGTGTGAGTATGAGATGGTCCTTAATAAGCAACGTCAAACCATACTTTTTGTCACCCCTGTTTTAAGAACAGTGCAAACACACAGTGATTTGTACCAGTTAGAAAGTTGTTACCCCATCTCCAGGCTTTACCCACCTCTGTCCACAAATTCACCCCCCATCCTCCAGGTTTAATCCCTCTCAGCTCCAACTCCCCCGCCCCAGAATTAAGCTCTTTGAGCCCCAGACCTGCTCCCCCATCCCCAGGATCAACTCACCTCAGCATGCACAGCTCCTCCGCAACTACCTCCTCCTCAGCAGACTGCGTGGCTCCAGCTGGGGCAGACTCAGCTGCCCCTCCCCCCAGCTCTCCTGCTTAATTTCCCCTTGTGCAGCAGAGGTGGCTCCCTGCCCTGCTAGCTTTCTCTTCTGGGGCTCCCTGCTGCAGCTGGCTGCTCAGCGGTTCTGGAGGCTGCCGCCACTAGAACAAGAAAATACTAAATTCTGTTGGTTTAATGGTGAGTAACTGAATTTAGTATTTTTGTTTAAGTGGCCATAGCGCTTGGAGCTGAAAGCGTATCCCTAAAGAATCGCAGGTTGCCTACCTCTGATCTAGACTATACCTGGCAGGTGTTTGTCTAACCTGATCTCAAAAATCTCATGATGGAGATTCCACAACCTCCCTAGGCAATCTATTCCAGTGGGTAACCATGCTGACACCTGGGAGGATTTTCCAAATGTCCAACTTGTGCCTTCCTTGCAACAGTTTAAGACCATTGCTTCTTGTCCTTCCATCAGAGATCAAAGTGAACAATTTTTCTCCTTTCTCCATGTAACAACGTTTTAGGTACTCAGAATCTGTTGTGTCCCCTCTCAGCTTTCTCTTTTTCAGACTAAACAAACCTGGTTCTTTCAGTCTTCCCTCATAGGTCATTTTTTCTAGACCTTTAATCATTTCTATTGCTGTTCTTTGCATCTGCTCCAGTTCCTCCATGTTTCCTGAAATGTGGCACCCAGAACTAGACTCTTTACTCCTATTGAGGACTAGTGAATGCCAAGTTGAGGAGAAGAATTATAGTTTGAACCACTGTTGTCTGTGGCCTCCTGGTCTGGCAAGATCACAGATGTTTCTGGATCAGAGTGCTCTGGTGTCCACCTGGACTGGGGCTGGGATGCTGGCAGCTGGAGAGGATCTGGGAGCCAGGGGCGTGGGAGTGGCAGTGGAGCTGGGCCTGGAGGGAGCTGGGGCTGGGGCTGGGGCTGGTGGTGGAGCCCTGCCTGGGGCATGGAGCAAAGCAGCCAGCAGGGTAGGCCCATTGGGAGTGTGGAGACCAGCAGCAAGACTAGCTGCAGAGCATGGACCAGGGTGGTCGCCCAGTGGCAGGGAGCCCAGTATTTGCTCCACCGTAAAGAACCAGACACCACCTAGAAAAACAACAAAAAATAAGCTAGTGGCAACTAATTTTAATGTTTGGAGTTCTCCTGGAGAGATGCAGCAGCCCTAAAAAAAAAAAAAAAACAAAAAAACCCAAAACCTTAAAACAAGAATTTTGATATGTCCCTTCCACCCTATTCATATCCCCAAACAAAATTCACATTACTGCCAAAAATGTTCCTGGTGAATTGAAAAGTCTGTGTTAGCTACTCACTAAAATCCTGGTTCTCTGCCAAATATTCAAAAGTAAGGCTATGTCTACACTAGCCCCAGACTTCGAAATGGGCATGTAAATGGTCATTTCGAAGTTTACTAATGAAGCGCTGAAATACATATTCAGTGCCTCATTAGCACGCGGGCGGCCGCGGCACTTCGAAGTAGGCAGGGTCCTTTCGAAAAGGAGCCCCATCAGGATGAGCTGCGTCAATTTCGAAGTGCCGCGGCCGCCCGCGTGCTAATGAGGCACTGAATATGTATTTCAGCGCTTCATTAGTAAACTTCGAAATGACCATTTGCATGGCCATTTCGAAGTTTGGGGCTAGTGTAGACATGGCCTAAGTGTCAATTGATAGCAATGGGGTAAGATCACAACCTAATTACATTTGTCACTCCCTTGAACTATCCAGAACAAAGAGAGAGAGTGCTGTCTGGCGACCTGCCAGCAGTGAATAAGATTCTAAAGCGGGATGGCCGACCCGCGGCTCTTGAGCCACTTGCATGCGGTGGGGAGGGATTGCTCAGTGGTTTGGGCATTGGCCTGCTGAACCCAGGGGGCCATTTAGGGATCTGGGCAAATAATAAAAGCAAAAAAAAAAAAAGGGATGGGGGATGGTGTTTGGTCCTGCCAAGGGGGTCAGGGGACTGGACTCAATGATCTCCTGTGGTCCTTTCCAGGTCTGTGAGATGTGTATGTGGGCTCAATGAAATGTGGCTCCTGCTTGGAGCTGCTGCCTGGACTGCTCACTGCTGTTCTGCGCTGGTGCCCCAGTGCGTGGAGGGAGGAGCATGTGGCTGCAGCGGTGGCCACGGCTCCAGTGAGACACAGGCACTGGTTGGGGTGGCTGGCTGTGGGGGATGGGAGGGGAGGGGCATTGGGTTCAAGCTGGGGGCTGGGAGTGCTTGGAGGGCATTGTTAGAACAGAGAGGGGCTACAAGCCCTCCACCACTCGAACTCAATGACCCACCCATCCCCCAGCCCCAGACACCCCCAGCCTTCCTGCTTTAACCCAGTGTACCACCGCAGCCATGGACCTCTCCCTCTAGGTGCTGGGGTACATGCACAAGAGTGGTGGTAGGCAGTTTGGGCGTAGAGCTCCGAGGAGGAGCTGCATTTCATTGAGCAAAGATCTGCATGTGGCTCAAACGCTGTGGGTTGGCCGCCCCTGGTCTTTGCGGTCATGAACCTACGTGAGGCTCCTTGTCAGAAAAACTAAGCAACGTGGGAAGAGAGAAAAGCTGTGGTTTGCTATGGTGTTGGCTGTCTTAGGAAATTGCTATATGCATGGAATACAACTAAATGATATTAAAGTTGTAATCTCCAATTAGCTTTATACAAACAAAATAGGGTAACTATAAGAATAGCTTGTTATAGGAGATGATATGACAATCCATTATGTGGGAGAGTGGGAAGATCAATTGCCACGTTCACACACCAAGGGAGGTTTCAAAAGTCAAGAGATTGTTCCCACAAAAAACCCCCATGCTTTTTGGGCCAGTCTCATGAGTTAGAGGAGAAGCCAAGATTTTTATTTTTTTTAACATTGCCATTACTCAGTGAGTAAGCGTTTAATTTCTCTGTATCTTAAGATATACTTTGTATGTTTCAGAAAATGTAAAAAGCTTTTCCTGGCAGGTCTTTATCAGCTAAATTAATGTGTAATGTTTCAAGTTCGCTGAGACTTCAATGAGTATGCTTGCCTTAGCTGTGTGCCCCAACAGACATTGCTATTTATTTGTTGAAAGAATATAATCTGAGTATTCCACTCAACCACTTTAATGAGAAGGCTGAGTGTATTGTTGCAGAGTAGAGCTGTTCTTGACACCTTGCTCTGCGTTGATATGGTTAGGGCAATAAATAAAAGGTACTTAATTTACGTAAGCTTATTAAAGGATATTCTCTAGAGAGGTGTTCAGATAATTTCAAACGCTACTTACAGTGGCGTGCCAGCTGATCCATTTACAAATTAGGTTAAGAATGGTGGGATAGCATGGCTAGTGCCAGGGATGCTGCAGTTAGTTCAGTATGCAAATGACATCCAACATTTCTTCCTTTGTGAAAGGAGGAAACACATCTCCTGCCCTCCCGAAAATTGAAAGTCTTAGTGAGGAAGATGTAATTTCCTGACGGGGGAAACAGCAGAGTGCTTTCTCTCTGCACTGTTTGCTAGTGATCTCTATTAAACATTTTCTCTGTCCTTAGATGCCTTGGAAAATTGCTGTCTGTTATGACTATGCACTGTGTGTATACTGTAGTGCAGGGGCAGGCAAAATGCCATCAACCAAGTCATTTGGAATCTGGCCTGCCCCTGTGCAGGAGGGGTGGGGAGAGTCTTCGCACATGCTGCCTCTACCCCAGCAAAATTTCTCAGTTCCCAATAGTAGTGGAGAGAGATTTTGCTGGGGTTGGGGACAGCATATGAAGACACTCTTCCACAGCAAAAAGAGCCACATGGAGTGGCTGCTAGCAAGCCTGGAAGCTTCCCTGAGAGGGCTGGTAGCTGCTTAGGTAAGCACCTCCAAGCCAGAACCTGCCTCTGTCATCCCGGCACCCCAACTCTTTCCCAGACCCTGTAGCCCTTCCTGTACTCCTCCCCCAGGCAGAGCCCTCTCCAGCACATATACCCCCTCCATGATCTTGCATCCCAATCCACTGCCCCAGGTCACAATCCCAAACTTCACCCAAAATCCTCCTCAGATCCCACATTCTATTCTCCACTCCAGTCCCCTACCACTAGCTCCCTTTGCACCCAACCTCTGTTCCGCGTCTCACACCCCCTCCATAGAAAAGTGCAGCCCTTGACTGTTTACCGAAATCATGGAGTGTCCCTCCATCAAATATTATTGTCCACTCCTGCTCGAGTTTGTCCTAATCTGGTCTTCCTTTGCAATTGATTGGAAATGTATTCTTTTAAATAGTGCAGATTATGTAGCATCTGAAAAGATAGGTCATATACATAGAAGTTATGGGAAACTGAGGGAGATGAAAGAACTTCTCAGGGCTAGTTTGATGTTTGAAATATGCAAGTGTCCCTGGGGATTGGTCCATGCGTGGCCTTGTGCTGGTTTAACTAAAGATTTTTGATTGTGAATTGATTTATTTAAACTGATACAAATTTGTGTCTAGACATTCACAATAAAAACATCTATCTGGCATAGCCTGAACGCCACATTTCAGAAGGACAAATTGAAAAGAAAGGTCCTGAGGAGAAGAGCAACAAAAATGATTAAAGATTTAGAAACTATGACACATGACGGAAGATTAAAATAACTGGGTTTGTTTAGTCTGGAAAAGAGAAGACTGAGAGGGGACGTAACAGCTTTCAAATAACTATGTTACAAGGAGAGAGGAGGAAAATTATTCTCCTTAACCTCTGAAAAGAGGACAAGAAGAAGGGGCTTAAATTGCAGCGGGAGAGGTTTAAGTTGGATATTAGGAAAAACTTCCTATCTGACAGGGTGGAATAAATTGCCTAGGGAGGTTGCAGAGTCTCCATCACTGGAGATTTTTAAGAGCAGGTTAGACACAGCTGTCGGAAATAGTCTAGAATGGTACTTGGCCCTGTCATGAGTGCGGGGATTGAACTTGATGACCCCCTCAAAGTCCCTTCATTTTTTTTTTTATTGTCTGATTCTGTGTTGGGGGAATGGTTGATGCCAGTCAGTCCAATATTCTAGTTCGGAGTGTGGAAGGGGGCTGAGTCAGGGGAACGGGATCCTTGTGGGGGCGGGGGATGTGGGTTCTGTGGTTTGGCTGGGGCTTTTTAAACAAGATCAGAAATGCCGGTTTATAGAGCTTTCTGGCTGGTTCAGATCCAGATAAAGAAGTTTTTACTGTATTTTGGTTTGGAAGTGGCTTATTGTGGCTTAGTTAAAAACAACAACCCCTCCCCACCCCACCCCCCAAAAAAAACCCAAACCTGACACAAAATAAGCTTCCTTAAACACACGCATTGGAACTGGCTTAACTACCTGTTTTAAATATAAAATGTCATTTAAACCAGTCCTGAATCAGAAGGTAGCGGCAATGATACAAGTACTTTTTTAAAGTGTGTGTTTTGATTTTTTGAGTTTTTTTTTTTAAAGCAATAGGTGTCTTTGACTTTAAGAACTCGTAGCTCTACCCAGTGTTGTTTGGGTCCTTAACTCAATTAATTTTTTAAATAAAAGGAAAATGTACATGCTTTATTTAAATATTTGTTTTTTTTTACTAATAAAGTTTTTGAGTTATTTTTATTTCAGATTTCTTGGAAAGGGGGGTTTTATTTATTTTTTTTTTTAGTACATTTTTTAAAATGGGAATTCTGCTAAGTATATATGTTTTCTCCATCCCTATAAACCTGTATGTTTTAACAAAAAAGGGCTGTGGTCAATTTGGTTTCCAATAAAATTTTCTTCTAGTTTTCAAACATTATTCCCTTTCCCTTTCTACAAAGTTGTATGTCTAATTACATGAACTATTTCCACAGCTATTATAACAAACATCAAAGGTGTTAATGCTTTCTAGTTTAAAAATTTCCAGGGTAATTGTACCCAGAATTAACAAGTCATAAGCAGTAAAAATCAAGCTTATTTGACAGTGATGCAATTTTCAGTCCCATTCCTATAAGTAAGATGCTTTGATTTAAGTGTCTTTTCCTTGTTTAGTGCAGTCAACAGAATTGCAACTCGTAAATGAGACTGCCTTGGTTTCACCATGAAAATGTGTACACTTGTGTTAGCTTATAAGCCAGTTTGCATTTACAGCCTTCACTAAAGAATTTGAAATGTCTCCCATCTTTATCTGTCTGCTCCCTTTAGCCATATTTGATTACAAGCCCTTTCAGATGGGACTGTCTTTTTGTGCTCTGGTGCAGCACCTGGCTGGTCCTGACACATGTCTGAAGTTGGTATTACCACAATACAAATAAAAATAATAATTTTACACTCATCAGTTAAACATAACACACTTGTGTCAGAGGTTAGTAATAAATCACATTAACAGGAGAGGCTGGCCTAAGCTTATGTGAGGCTGCTTTACCACATCTGTACGCTTGGGTTAACACATTTCTCCTCATAGCGGTAGTGTGTGTGTGTGTGTGTCAGTGTTTGTAAGGGTCTTTTAAAGGTGAAAAGTGAAGTGGCGCAATTATGTTTTGGAGGTTTGGAGCTATTCGTAGAGCTCCCCTACAGACCCATATCAGGACTTACTTGTTTCTGGAGCCCATGCAGTACCTATACTCAAAATATCCATGATTGAAACGGCAATTTGTTCGAACCCTGTCTCTTTTCCCATTTCAGAAATCTAATCTCATGCACACGGCAATATTCATGGTTTGTGTGCAGTTCTCCATCCCCTTATTAAAAAATACTTAAGTGATGGAATGGTCTCTGACTGCAGTATTCTTCTGCAGCAAATAACTCGTAGCCCTTCTGTTATTAAAAAATTGTGAAAAAAGTAGAGCTGCCACTTAGCTGTTTAAAATGATCATAATTACATTTAGCTTTTTGTCTTGAACAAGCAGCAGAAATAATCTCTGTAAAATATATTACTCTGCACCTCTTTATATCCATTTTGAAATAACTAGAGTGATTGTTTGAAATAGAAAAGTTTGCTTTCTGTAGTTTCTGGGGTGGCTTGCCATTCATTATTGGTAAATATTGATACATATCTCAGTTTTAACAATGAAATGGTTGTGTTTTACCATACAATGAGGGATTAAACACCTGAGCTTAAAAGGGCATCTAGTTAGAATACCAAATTTTATGAGACAAGTAGTGATTTACCTTATTTACCATAAATATCAATGGCTGTTATCCAGATCAGTTTTCAGTATATTCTTCTCTTTTGACAACAGAGGTGAGACAACAGAGGTGAGCCTTTCTAATTTTAAATCTAAAAATATTTTTACTTTTCAGTTTGGAAGTTTTTTTCAACCAGTTTAAAAAACCAAACCCCGATTTATTCTCCCTTTTCTCTTTGGCTTATGTACCGTGGCTTAAGATGAGATAATTTAGCATGTGCATTTATACTATGCAAGCAATGTATTTGTTCGCCAATATCTGGTACAAAATTCAAGGTAAATAAAATTAAGACTGACTCTTTGTATTTACAGATTACCAAAATACTCTGCTGGCTTTGTTGCGCGCCCCCCCCCCCCCCCCCCCCCCCCCCCCCGGCTTTTTAAATGGTTTCTGTTCCAAGAACGTCTATAGTGAATTCAGTGACTGCTTACAGATAAAAGAAGAAACCTGAAATTGGATTTGTTATCTAACTGCAAAGACCAGTGTCTTGAGTTTTAAATGATGCCAAGCCCTTTTACAGACTGCGTCATGCAAATGTTTAAACCTCTGCATGGATACATAGCTCCTTCATACATAAAGCTATAAAAATATTAATGAGTGCATTTTAGTGCATATGTTAGCAAGTTACTGATTACACTGATGGAGAATTTCCAGGTGTCACTACTAAATTGTCTCTTCTGCATCATAGCATGTTTTTTTGCTAACAGTCTAACCTTTAAAAATATTTTAAAATAAAGTTCAAAATACCATGTCTAGCTGAAGATATGGATGCATTTTAAATAGACAAAATATAAGTATGCGAATTTGAATTTGATCAAGACACTGTCGGTGAAACTCTAGCCTCTTGCAAAATGAGCCATGGGATTTTTGTGGCAGGACCTCTGTTTCACATTGAGAAATACTGCACCCCAGCTACCATTTTAGAGCACTAATGCAAGTGCATCATTTTAATTCACTAGTGCCATTTAGCCTTTCCTTTGCAAGTACTGGCTATGTCTGAACCGGCTCAGCTTTTGAGGTCTAGTAAGAACGTATGCTGTGTTTAGTTCTAAATCCAGTGTTAAGAATCTTCCTGGAAGCTGTATGCATAACAGAGATGACACTTATGAATAAGTGGCATCTCTAGCGTGTTGTGGTGTTTCTGCAAAATCCTCTGAGCCAGTGTTAGTACTGTTAGTGGGCTCAGTGGATTTAATTTCTATACACAGCAGTGGCTTTCATGATGAGCCAAGTAATTATGGATAAGGTTAGCAACTTTTGTTAGAGAAGTGTCTTCTCGAGCAGGTTGAGGCTTTTTTTAGTGTTTTGTAAGTCCTGTAACAGAGACCACCTGATCTTATGCAGTGTTCTCCAGCGACTGCATGGTGTCCTCTTCTAAGTAGTACTTGTGATGCATTTAAATTTCTAAGAGGTAGTTCTAATACTTGCCTGAGGGCATCAGCTAGTCCAGTGCACTGGATTTACCACTGTGCTATTTTCCTCTCTTTGTAGATAGACTTTCTCACTGCTTACCTGCCTGGGAATGCCTTACCTCAATCCAGTGGATAATGAAAGTTGCAAAGTGGACTACTCTTTCCACTTCCATTCTCCTTCTCAGTCTCATTTCCACCCTCCATCCCTCTTCAGGGAACCCTCTCATGAAAATGTTTTAAGATAAGAGGTACTACATCTTCACCACCTATTCAGGGTAAATAGAGCTGGTGCCAACAGAAGGTATCGGGAATGGATTCTATTCTAACTTTTTTCTTTGTTCCCAAGACAGAAGCTGGAGAATGAATTTGGACCTCAGGAACTGAATAACTATATTTTACCATAACCTTTGGGAATGGTGTCATTAGATGCTATTCTTCCATTGTTGGATCCAGAAAACTGCTTTGTTGCCTTATCTTTTCCTGAGAGAAACTGAACAGTGCTCCATTTTGGACAAGGACTGTCTTTTTACTGCATGTTTAGAGAGGAGCTCTCATTCTTGAACTTCAGGTGTTAATGTAATCCAAATTAGTTTTAAAAAGAAGCAAATTAGGAGATAGGGTTTTATCAATGGAGTTTTAATTTGCATGTTAATAGAAAGTTTCAGCTGTAAAATTTGAGTGATTTTTTAGCTTCTACCAGGTAGCCAATTAGAATAATCCACTTCCATAGATGATATGGGGAATCATAGGCATTTCAAATATGTTAGAAAGCACAGGTTAGCAACCTTTCCAAGGCAGAGTGCTGAAATTTGACCTTGTGACCTCTACGTACAGTCTGAGTGCCAGTGATACTTTTTAAAGTCACTAATAGTGCCCTTTGTGAGGGGAATTAGGAAATGTCTTTCAGTCACGAGCTCATCTCACCAAAGAACTGTTTCTTTTTTTACAAGGCAACATGTTTCATGGCACTCTGACAGGCGTTAGCTGTTCATATGCAAAGGGCACTGCATATCTCATCCTGAGCCACGTAGCATGAGGCCCAGAGTGGGTTGCACCTCCTTGGTCTGGCACAGTCTGGACCTGTTAGGTCCTGAACAAAAGAATTTTCAGGACTGGGGAAATCCAGGGCTTCTGCCCCAGGAGGCCCCAGCTTCTCACTTCCATAAGAGTTCAGGCTCCCTGGGCTGCCAGGGGGCTCTTCTCCCACACTCCTGGGTCTACCACAAGGTTCTGGCAGGTGGGCGGCTCCAGTCCCAGCCCTGCGCTATGACAGGGGCTTTGGTGGGGGCTCTAGCCTTCTGTGCTGCGGCAGGGCCAGCCTCAGCCCCAGGACTCTCTGCATGGGGGAATGAAGGGCAGGGCTGAGCTCCTGCCATGTGCAATTGAAAATCTGCCTAGATGGCGCACTTGGCACATGTGCCAGTGGGGTGGTGACCCCTGTTATAAAGCATTGATGAGATGAGTATAGAGACGTTTCCAGGAAGCTTCATAATACCACTAAGCCCCAACTGTATATCTTTGGGGATCTCTCTAGCATTCAGAACAGTGTTTAGTCTGAGGACTTTACAAGTAGGTGTGTCTCATGGTGAACGCAGTGTGGTCATGAGAATGGTTCCTGCCTGGATGTATAGCTCGTTTTCTAAAGTTATAAATGAGGCACAGAGGCACAGTTTAAGCACAGTTATAAATGAGGCACAGTTTAAGCACAGATACTTCTTGTAAAAGTTATGGCCAGGTAGAACCAAAAAATCAAGACCCATGTCTTGTCTATGGTGTGTACCATAAATAACCCAGATGGAACCATAAAGGGGAAGCGAGAGGAGACATCTGTAGGGCCCATGGGTGCTGGAGAAGGAAATCCTGAGGGTCCAATAGGTGCTCAGACTGCCACTGAGGCTACATCTACACTAGAGCGTAAAGTTGATTTTAAGGCACCTTGCTCAATTTTACAATGTGACTGTTTTCACTGCAAATGCCATTAGGTCGATTTTAAGGGCACTAAGGCAACTTTCTCGCCCTGCCCTTCCCAGGCGGTGTTATGCCAAGTTCGATTTCTAAAGGTCAAAGTAATGCTAGTGTGGAAACAGAGATACTTTAAATCAACTTTATTGGCCTCCAGAGGTATCCCACAATGCCCAGAATACATCCATTCTGGCTGCCTTCACCTCTGCTGCTCTCCAGAGCCGTGTCTACACGTGCACGCTACTTCGAAGTAGTGGCACTAACTTCGAAATACGCCCGTCACGGCTACACGTGTAGGGCGCTATTTAGATGTTAACATCGACGTTAGGCGGCGAGACGTCGAAGCCGCTAACCCCATGAGGGGATAGGAATAGCACCCTACTTTGACGTTCAACTTCGAAGTAGGGACCGTGTAGTCGTTGCGCGTCCCGCAACATTGAAATTGCGGGGTCCTCCATGGCGGCCATCAGCTGAGGGGTTGAGAGACGCTCTCTACAGCCCCTCAGCTCAATGGTGGCCGCGTGGAGCGGCCCCTTAAAGGTCCCCGCCCCCTCCCTTTCTGTGCAGGAAGCTGAGAGAGCGTGCAGGCAACAGCAATAACACACAGCCAGCCTGCACGCTCTTCAGCAGCCCCAAGAACCCCCCAGCGCACCGATGGCCACCCGGCAGCCCCCCCAAGGGGAGCCAGGGCAGCCAGGCTGGCAGCCAGGCCGGCAAGTGGCAGCGGGGCCCCTCCTGGACGGAGGCTGAGCTTCGGGACCTGCTGGGGCTCTGGAGCGAGGAGGAGGTGCTCCCGGTAATGGGGAGCAAGAGGCGGAACGCAGATGTGTTCGCTCGGCTGGCCGAGGGCCTGGCCGCCCGGGGTCGGCCTGGCCGCCCGGGGTCGGCCTGCCCACACTCCGGACCATGTCCGGAGTAAAGTCAAAGAGCTGCGGCAGGGTTACGCCTGGGCCCGGGATGCGGCCGGCTGATCTGGGGCCGCCCCCGTCACTTGCCCCTTTTACAGGGAGCTCAGGGACATCCTGGGCCCTCGGCACACCTCCTCCCCTCCGGCCACTCTTGACACCTCAGCTGAGGAGCCCCAGCAGGCCCCGGAGCTGGAGTCCGCCCCGGAGGTAAGCCCTGCACCCCAGGGGCCCCCCCTGGAGCCCACCCCCGGGGCATCGCAGCAGGAGGAGGAGGAGGAGGGGGACTCCTCCTCCACTGAGATGGGGCTGCACATCCTCCTCCCATCCCGGAGCAGCAGCCGGGCGTCTGCCCCCAGGGTGTCCCTGGACCGTGGGAGTGGACCTACAGGTATGTACCCTACTGGTGTACACCCCCGGGGTTGAGGGGCGGGGGTAATAGATATGTGGCCAGGGCCCTCCACATGCCCAGATGGCCGTGATCCCAAGGACAGCAGTGCCACGTCCCTCACAGGAGTGCATCATCCTCTGACCCTCCCCACCAGCACGACAGTGCCATGCCCCATCCCTGGGGCAGGGGGGAGCGGAACCTCTAGGGTCCCCCGGGAGGAGGGGCAGGGACACCACGCAGCAGCAGCAGCAGCCGCAGCAGCATGTGATGGAGTGGGGGGAGTGCAAATGCGAGACTCAGGCTAGATATGAGCAACAAGCTGAATAGCTCCCAGGGGCAAAGGATGATCCTGGGGCTACAACTGGCAGGTGACACCTCTGCCCTGAACAAAGAGGAGGGAGGAGCCGAGCTGGCTTTGAATCGGCGGGGCCGCAGGTAGAGGCTAGGGGAAGGGAGAGCTGGAAGGCAGCCAGCCTGAGGAGGGGGAAAGCTACACCCCAGAGGGGCACCCCTTGGGGTCTGCTCCCCAGGACGGGTTGGAAGGACTGTCTCTGACTGCTGTACTGTCACTCCTGGGAGAAACTGGGCATCTGTGGCCTAAGAAACCTTTCCTGTCAGACCCTGCTGAGTGAAGTGAGAGTCACTCCTGCCAGGGGATGGGGTGCAGTGCAGGGGGACCCGTGAACCCCATCACAGCAGCATCTCCCGGGGACGGGGATGGGGAACCTGCAGCACAGGGGTGAGGGGACAAGGGCCACGGCTCGGGGCCCGCACTAACGCCTGTCTCCACTCTTCTTCCCCCCCTCCTGTGTTCCGCAGCTGCACCATCGGAAGGACCGGAGAGCGCTGGCGAGGCTTCAGTGGTCCCGGAAACCCCTCCGGGGCCATCTCTCCAGGCAAGCCCCTCGGCGGAGGACCGACCGGCCCCACGGCAGGCAAGACAGCGGACCCAGCAACACCACACGCTGGCGATGGACCCCCAGCTGGTGGCCATCCATCGTCGGCAGCTGGAGGTCGTGGAGCAGTGTCTGCGGGTGGAGCAACGCCACCTCCACCTCCAGGAGCGGGCGCTGGCCTGGCGCCAAGAGGCATGGGGGGCCTACATGGAGACCTTCAACCGCCTCGTGGACTACCTGGCCCCCCATGCCGCGCCAGCTGCCACTGCGCCCGCCCTGAGTGCTCCACCTGCCACGCCACCCGCTGCTCCGCTTGTTGCCACGCCGTCCGCCGTCGCCCCGCCACCCGCCACCGAGGGCCGGACCGCCGAGGGACACCTGGGGCCAGCTGACACTCGCCGGACGTATCTTCCGGTCCGCCCGGCCCCCAGCCAGCCCCGGACAGGGCTGCGGCCGAGGCGGGGCTCCCGGCCGCCCACCCGCAGTGCCGGACTATAGGGGCGTGGGGCCCAGGACGTGCCCCCCCCTTGTATATTGTTTTGGGACTTATTTATTTGTGCCCCCTGTTTGCCCCCCCCCATGTAAATAGTTCTCCCCTTCCTTGTAATCCCTGGTTTTCTGTTCTTTGTACATATAATATCTGCAAACTTTTTTATTATTCACTTATATAATAGTTTAGTTAGAAGGTCTTGTATATAGTTTGTTGTTATTAGTTAAAAAAACAGTTCAGAGAAAACCAGTGTCATTTCACCAACAAGTGTCTGCTTTTATTTGTCCAGGAGAAGTGTGGGGGGCTGTGCTGTTGGGTGCTCCGTGGTGTGGGCGTAGGGGCAGGGACTGTTGTGGAGGAAGGGGTGGGGCAGTGGGGGGCCTGGCAGAGTTCACCCCGCAGCCTCATCGAAGTGGGCCCGCAGGGCCTTCCAGACCTGGGTCCCTTCGGGGTCCACCTGGTGACTGGGGGCAGCGGGTGGCTGGACATCAGCCCTGCCGGCCTCCACAGCCCAGCCCTGAAAAAAGGCCTCCCCCTTGCTCTCCACCAGATTGTGTAAGGCGCAGCAGGCACCCACAATCTGGGGGATGTTGTTGGGGCCCGCATCCAAGCGGGTCAGGAGACATCTCCAGCGCCCTTTGAAGCGGCCAAATGAGCGCTCCACCACCTGCCGTGCATGGTTCAGGCGCTGGTTGAAGCGCTCCTGGCTGGCGCAGAGATGGCCCGTGTACGGGTGCATGAGTCAGGGCCGGAGGGGGTATGCCGCATCTGCGATGACGCAGAGGGGCATGGTGGTGTCCCCCACAGGGATCTCCCGCTGGGGGATGTAGGTCCCCACCTCCAGCCGGCGGCACAGGCCCAAGTTCCGGAAAACCTGGGCGTCGTGGGTGCTGCCAAGCCAGCCCACATAAATGTCCTAGAAACGGCCCCGGCTGTCCACCAAGGCCTGGAGGACCACTGAGTGGTAGCCCTTCCTGTTTATGTAGCGTCCTCCACTGTGTTCCGGGGCGCGGATGGGGATGTGGGTCCCATCCAGAGCCCCGAAGCAATTGGGGAAGCCCAGCGTGGCAAAGCCCTCAATGGTGGCATCTGGGTCCCCCAGCCTCACGAGCCTGTGGAGGAGCATGGCGTTCATGGCGCGCACGACCTGCAGGGGAAGCACATGGGAGAGCACCAATGAGGGGTGAGCAGGGTGTGCGTGGCCCTGCCCTGCCGGGGCCCCCCTGCCCCCCCCCCCGTGGGTCCTCTTACCTCCATGAGGACAGCCCCGACGGTGGCGTTGCTGACGCCAAACTGCTGGCCCACAGATTGGTAGCTGTCTGGAGTGGCCAGCTTCCAGACAGCGATGCCGACCCGTTTCTCCACTGGGAGGGCAGGCCGCATGGTGGTGTCCTGGTGCCTGAGTGCGGGGGTGAGCCACTGGCACAGCTCCATAAATGTCTGCCGGCTCATGCGAAAGTTCCTGAGCCAGCGGTCGTCGTCCCACTCCTCAAGCACCAGCCGCTCCCACCAGTCGGTGCTGGTGGGGTAGCTCCACAGCCGCTGGCATGTGAGGCGGGGGGGAGGTCGGGGTGCTGCACGGTTGGGGGTTGAGTCCTGCTCCCCTGCAGGCTGCTCCTCCTCCGGTGTGGCAAGGAGGTGCTCAGCTGCCTCCCGCATGGCATGGATCAGGGCAAGCCCTGCTCCTTCAGGGAGGGCTGGGTGGACCTCTGGCTGCGGCTGCTGCAGCTGTAGCTGCTGCTGCTGGGGGTCCATGACCATGTCACCCGAGGTCTGCGTGCCTATGGCTCTTCAGACCGCGTGCTGTGCAGGCTGAGTGTGTCTGGGAGGGGCACTTTAAGGGAGTGGCTAGCTGTTGCCCCGGAAGCGCTTGTCCGCCCTTTGACCCTGTCTGCAGCTGTGCCTGGCATCCCTATTTCGATGTGTGCTACTTTGGTGCGTAGACGTTCCCTCGCAGCGCCTATTTCGATGTGGTGCTGCGCAACGTCTATGTTCAACATCGACGTTGCCAGCCCTGGAGGACGTGTAGACGTTATTCATCGAAATAGCCTATTTCGATGTCTCCACATCGAAATAGGCTACTTCGAAGTAGGCTTCACGTGTAGACGTAGCTCAGGTGTGCAGGAAGTAGGAAACAAGAAGCTGGGAAATTTGAATTCATTTTGTATCTGGACAGTTCAGCGATCACATCCAGCCATAATTTCTCAGGGTCACAAGAGCCCCAGCATGGAGTCATCAGAAGCGCCAGGATCTCATTTCTGCGTGCGTGGATGAATCTGTGCTAAGTAAACACCCTGGATGCTCAGCAGTGGTGGGTGAAAATCAAGCTCCCACACACACCCACATGGCTGCTGGGCTGTGCGAACTAAGCCTGCTGACAGTGCCATGCCCTGCATTGTGTGGGTTTCAGTGTGTGAAAGGGCTTCTTCTCTGCACAGGATTTAGCAGGAGAGGCTGAGAAATTTTTCTCCACTTCCCGTTTTACTGGGTTTCCCCCAACCCCCTGCAAGCTGCTATATGGCGATTACATTTTTAAGTGGTCACTGCTTGGGCTGCTTCATTCTGTCCTTTTTTAAAGAACAGTGACTTTTAAAAATAACTCTTTTGAGCTTGGGTCAAGAATCATAGGGATGGCAGCAGAATATGACGGACAGGTTGAGGGGTATACAGCGTACATGTGGCTTGGGAGAGGATTTCGTTGGAAGGAATGGAGCTTGCTTTTTAAAGAGATTGCTTTTTTTAAAGAATAATATCCTTGTTACCAAATGAGTTCCCAGCTGACCGAACCATTTCAACAGGTTGTTCAACTTTGTTTTCTGTGCTTCACATTTGTATAGGGCAGCCCTCCTCCTCCTCGGTGCCATGCAGCTGGTGGGCTAGCCCCTGCTCCACCACTTCATGTGGCGGCTGGGTAGTGTGGACCATGCCTGGAGGCAGCGCCACGTCCTGTCCTCCATGGGCCTTCACTGCTTGAGAGGGCTTACCCTCATTGGGACGGCAGCAGAATGTGACGGGGGGATATAAGAAGTACTCTCCCTTCCCAAATCGTGTGGCTCGGGGGGGTGGGATTTCCTTTGGTGAAATGGAGCATGTAAGCTTGCCCTCTACCTTCCATCTCTCACACAGGTAGTTCCTAGGTATAAGGCTCTTTTGCCAGAAGAGGCAAGGGAATCCCTTCATTCTTTCGTCAACTCTTCTATCTTGTAATGCTTCCTTAGCTTTTCCTTCTTTTCTCAAGCCACTACTACGTCTGATGGGGAATGGCTCCTTCCAGCAGCCACTAGACACGAACACGCTCTGGGATTCTTTCCTTCTCTTCTGTTTAGTCTTAAGGATTCATAAAAGCTGTGTCTATACATGCATGCCTCCTTCAAAACACGAATGCAAATGAGAGAAATTGGAAATGCAAATGAGGAGATGATTTACATATCTCATGCTTCATTTGCATAATGTCTTTTCAGAAGAGATTCTTTTTAGCCGTGTCTACACATGCACGCTACTTCGAAGTAGCGGCACTAACTTCGAAATAGCACCCGTCACGGCTACACGTGTTGGGCGCTATTTCGATGTTAACATCGACGTTAGGCAGCGAGATGTCGAAGCCGCTAAACCCATGAGGGGATGGGAATAGCACCCTACTTCGAAGTTGAACGTCGAAGTAGGGCACGTGTAGACGATCCGCGTCCCGCAACATCGAAATAGCGGGGTCCGCCACGGTGGCCATCAGCTGAGGGGTTGAGAGACGCTCTCTCTCCAGCCCCTGCGGGGCTCTATGGTCACCGTGTGCAGCAGCCCTTAGCCCAGGGCTTCTGGCTGCTGCTGCTGCAGCTGGGGATCCATGCTGCATGCACAGGGTCTGCAACCAGTTGTCGGCTCTGTGGATCTTGTGTTGTTTAGTGCAACTGTGTCTGGGAGGGGCCCTTTAAGGGAGCGGCTTGCTGTTGAGTCCGCCCTGTGACCCTGTCTGCAGCTGTGCCTGGCACCCTTATTTTGATGTGTGCTACTTTGGCGTGTAGACGTTCCCTCGCAGTGCCTATTTCGATGTGGTGCTGCGCAGCGTCGATGTTGAACATCGACGTTGCCAGCCCTGGAGGACGTGTAGACGTTATTCATCGAAATAGCCTATTTCGATGTCGCTACATCGAAATAAACTACTTCGATGTAGGCTTCACATGTAGACGTAGCTTTTGAAAGGAAGAAAGAAAGCACTGTAGATAGGGCTCTTTCGAAAATAAACCCCGTCTTTGAAGGAACCCTTATTCCCACTCATACACCTCTCCCAGGCTACATCTACACAGCAGCCTTGTTTCAAAATAAGATATTCCGGAATAGCTATTTTGAAATAAGGCTGCTACACACAAAAATGTATTTCAAAATATCACTTTTGCTATTGTAGCGCTCTGTGTTTGAAATAGCACGTATTTCAAAATAACTGTTTTGAAATATAGTAACAGAGAAGGAGCCATGTTAGGCTATATAGTATCGAAACAAAAAAGCAGTCAAGTAGCACTTTAAAGACTAACAAAATAATTTATTAGGTCAGCTTTCGTGGGACAGACCCACTTCTTCAGACCATAGCCATACCAGAACAGACTCAATATTCTCTATGCCTTAAATATTGAGTCTGCTCTGGTATGGCTATGGTCTGAAGAAGTGGGTCTGTCCCACGAAAGCTCACCTAATAAATTATTTTGTTAGTCTTTAAAGTGCTACTTGACTGCTTTTTTTATTTTGAAATACGTGCTGTTAAGACAGGGAATAGGGCTTATTTTGAAATAGCTGTTTTGACAGTATCCTATTTCAAAATAGGCACTATTCTTCATGAAATGAGGTTTATCAATTAAGAAAGAACATGCCTGCTATCTCAAATTTATTTCGAAATAGCATGTGCATAATATAGATGATAGCAAAGTTACTTTAGAAATAACAGCTGTCATCTTGAAACAAGTTGGCTGTCAGACATAGCCCTACTGGCCAGAATACTCTCCCGCACCCTGCACCTCAATCCCCTGCTCCAGATCACCCCCAAAACCCTCTGTAATCCCCTCCACTCCCCCTGAGACTCTGCATCTGCTCCTTCTCAGATTCTGCACATGTTCCTACATCCCTATCCCAGGTCCAAATACTCCCCAGAACTACTCCCCTGCTGGACCCTGCACCCCAATCTGCTGCCCCAGGTCACCACCCACACCCACTGCAAATCCCCCCCCGCCCTGTCCATTTACCCTAATCTGGGAGTGGTCCCTTCCGTTAAAAATTATTGCTCACCCCTGACTTGGTGTGGTCCATGGAACCAGCCACATTGGCTGCTGTTTAGGCAGCCTTGGGATCAGCCACACTGGCTGTCACGAAGGCCACGGGAAGTCACAGAATCCATGACTTCCATGACCCCATGAAAAACCCGGAGCCCTACTTATTAATCTGATCCACTATTGTAAACCAAGTGGCCCTACTGCAAAACTGGAATGTTAAAGAGGATTGTGAAAGCTAAATAATCAGTTTTCAGACAGGTAGAATGTGTATGCTAGCACGTTTGTATTTGTGAGGCCTCTGACCCCTGGTTTTATGCTATACCTTTAATTATAGAGTCAGTGATGTATGGTATGGATGGAACAAAAAATCCTTTAACTCCCAGAAAACCTAGGTCTGTCACATCTGATTGAAATTAGTAGCTTTCTTTAAAATGTGCTTTTGTTTAGAACTCTAAAATCTATTGTAAATTGTTCAGGGAAGACAAGCAGAATATTTCACTTAACTGTTCTCTTACTGTATGTATGATTACAGATGAAGTGGGTACATCATTTTAAGGAGAAGTAAAGATTAAATCAGACTCTCTTTTGGTTAAGAGACAATTTTAAGGAGTGTTGGTTATCAGACGCATACTATAAAATAGTGTACTTGAGCTAATATTTCTATAAATGTGATTTATTGTAAGAAAAAACCCTTTTGCCACAACACTGGTTGAAAGCAAAGAAGATTGTTGTGTAATCTATATCTACATTCCTACTTTACTGAGTTTACCAAGTTTGTGTATCCCTAACTCTTCTGCCAATAAAGATGGATGTAAACACTATTTCCACTTTCCACAGCTTCGCTGAATCTTGCGGAAGGGGATATTCATCATCACTAATACATTTCTTTAAAAAATAAAAAACTAGTTTGTTAAATCCTTCCTGGGTCTCTTTGGGATTTAAGGATTCTTAGCAGCTGCCTTAGTGTTAGGGTGATAGAATTGGATTTTTTAAAAATAATTTGGACAGATCATATCCATGTTTATTTTAAGCATTTTTATTAATTTACATTTTCACAATGGTAGGAAATGACTCTGTGTGTGTGTGTGTGTGTGAGAGAGAGAGAGAGAGAGAGAGAGAATTAAAATGGTGATTGAAATTCAAAAAGTTAAAGCTGTAAAACTGTTTAAAGATCAATTGTACATGACACATTTAATATACACAATTTAAATGTCCATAAATCAAAGCCTAAGATCCCAAGCATAATTTTTCTTTCTTTGCCTGTGTGATAGATTTGGTCACAGAAATCCCTCTTGTGACTTGCACTAGATGTTCTGAAATACTGCTGAGCCTACCTTCCTGCCCCCCGGGCATCCCTCAGCTGTGTCCTGCTGAGCCAGGCTCTCCGACCTCCTCCATCATTAACATGGACGTGGGGTCACAAGTAGTCTTGGGCAGTGTTTTACAGACACTGAGATCAACCAAAAGGACTGCCATCACCACCCTGGTGCTCAAGTTCAGTGTCACTTGCGCTCCAGATAAATCCACTTTTAGTTTTAAGCCCTTACTATTCTTCCTCTTTCTTATGTAAAGAGAGAAATGCACAACTGCTTGCTCCCTTACTTGGCAACAATTTTTGCTGTGTTTATTAACAAACAAAAGTGACTGCATTATGTATAAATAGTAGGGTTTAAGTCATAAGTAATAGCACACAGAACAAAGGATGTTACTAAGCAAAATAAAATAAAACAAAACACACCAGTTAATCTTAATGCACTAAAAGAAACTTGTTACATGTAATTCCTGACCCTAACAATAATTCTAATAATTTTCTTTTACAGACTGGAAAGTCACCAGATTGGGCCCAGTCCTTCTTAATATTCACTTTGAGTTGCTTCCAGCAGAGATTTTAGATGGTAAATGGGAGTGTTCTCAGGACTGGCAGCTACCCCAATTTTTTTGGCTTCCCATCTTTATATCGATTTGGCCAAATGCAGGAAGCCTTTGTGTTCAGTTTGCTTTTTCTTACTCTCAGTGGAAAAGTACACTGTTCAAGATAGATCCCATCATCAGGTGAGGTGGTCTCATGTTTTGGTAGGCCCAGCCATAGCTTCCCTCTCCCAGGCTCACAGGAAAAGCCAGTCCATGTACAATTAATTGTTTTCTTGCTAATGAACCATTACAATCTTGAAGTACCATTCATGGCCCTCATTTAGCATAAGTACTTTAACACATATATAGGAATAATTATATGCAGTAGTAACAGAGAGGAAGCTGTGCTAGTCTACACACTATCAAAACAAAAAGCAGTCAAGTAGCACTTTAAAGACTAGCAAAATAGTTTAATAGGTGAGCTTTTGTGGGACAGACCCACTTCTGAAGAACTATTCAGAAGAACTAATAAACTATTTTGCTAGTCTTTAAAGTGCTACTTGACTGCTTTTTGTTTTGATATATTCAGTAGATCTCAGAGAGACAGCCATGTTAGTCTGTTTCAGCAAAAACTACAAGGAAACTGGTGGCACTTTAAAGACTAACAAGTATATTAGGATATCAGGGCATAAGAGCTTATGCTTAACACCCTACTAAATTTGTTAGTCTTTGAAGTACCACTGGGCCTTGTTGTTTATATTCAATAGATTACAAGTTTTCCAGTGATACCTTACATGAAGAATTTTGCATAAAGCATACTCCAGTGATGTCATATTCATATTTATAAGCATATTTTAATGAAGCATATGGTTAGCTGTGAGACAGATTATCTTTTAACCTGTGTTGTTATTGATGGGAATTCTTTTGTCATTATTTGTGTGCATATCAGTGTTTAATGATCAAATTCTAATTCTTCCAAGCTACATGTTATGAGTTATTACAATGTAAAATTCATCTTTACAACCTTAAATGCAGATTTTTATTTTTGTTTTTTTACTTAAGCTCTAATTTCAGCCGGTTGTGAAAGTGAGTTGTATGATCTAGTTTCATAGTTTTAAAAACTTGTTTTTTAACCCATATTTTAAAGTGATACTGCCATAGCTATGCCTTAAAAGTAGATTTTGTATAAGAGTTTGAAAATCTTTAAACAGATGTTTTCATGAAATTATATTTTTATTTATAAGTTTTCAAAAGGCAAGCATAGCCCTCTCTCTGCCATTGCAGGAGAGCCCAAGAGCAAAGCAGATGAAAGATTGATTGGTTTAGCAGCACAATGTTAAAAAGTAAACTAGATATTTAATTAGGTTTAGTAGTCTGAAATTATAATCATAGTGCAAATAGTGAGGCCTCTCTTAAGCTGATTAAACTGCAAATGTTCCTTTATATTTCTTCTAAAGTCATAGTGATGTGGAATAATTGTTTCTCACTGGATCATTTTGTAAGCGTGTCTTGTGGCTGAGAAAGGTAAAAAGTGTAGGCAAAAACTCCGTATCTAGTCTTGAGTAAAGGGATAAATGAGAAACTCCTTTTTATTCTTAGAACAAACTACATTAGCCCTATCATGATATGTTAAGTTTCTTGTGATACATTCTTTTTAATTACACTTGATTACATTTTCAACTTCAATTTTGTTCCATCGTTCCGCAGTTCCTTAAATTCTTACGTATTTCTTGTAATAGTAACAGAGTGGTAGCCGTATTAGTCTGTATTCTAACAAAAGAAAACACCAGCCTTTAACAGAATGACCTACTCCATTGAAGTGATCACTGACGGGCTTACATGTACATTGATGTCTCGAGTTAGGCAAGAGCTGCATTCCCATGCACCCTCATGTAACTTCAATTTTGCATAAGTTGGGTGTGGCTTTTTCCCCTGGAGGAAGGCACATTCTGTAGTCAGGGAAGCAGCAGGAGCACCTGGAGCTCCTTTTGAAAGGTATGTCCTGAGGTCGGGGTTGGGTGGCAGTTGGGGAGGGTTAAGCCTGGTTGTGGGTTGGAGCTGTGAGAGGGGGGCAGGAGGGTTAAGCCTGGGGTGAGTTAGGGCTGCAGAGAAGGTGCGAGGTGCGGGTGGAGTTGAATTGGAACTGGGCACGGGGGTGGTTGAACCAAGGGCGGGGGGTGAACCAGAGTCATGTGTGGGGGGTTGAACTAGAGCCATGCGCGGGAGGTGAGCCAGGCCACAGGGAGTTGAACTCTGGCAGAGAGGTTGAGCTGGGGGAGCAGGAGGGGGAGGGGGGTTTGAACCAGGCTGAAGGTGGGGTTGAGCCAGAGCCATGTGTGGGTGGTGAGCCAGGCCACGGAGGGTAGAACTGGGGCTGAGGGAGGGACGGTTAAGCTGGAGCTGCGTGTGGGGGGTTTGAACCAGAGAGGGGTTGGAGAGCGGGGCCACAGGGGGTTTGAGGCAGAGGTGGGGTGGTTTAAATGGGGGTGGGGGCGTTGAGCTGGAGCTGCAGTTGTGGGGGTATGGGGGTGGGGGTATGAACTGGCAGGGAGGTTGAGCTGCAGTTGTGCCTGAGGGGTGATGAGCTGGCACCAGAGCTGGCTGCGAGGGTGGGAGGTGAGTTGGAGCCATGGGCAGGTGTTGAGCTGGGACTGTTGGGAGCAGGATTTTGAGTTGCATTAAAGTGAGTTAAGCACAATTTGCAATTGTGCATTTTGAGGGTTTACTGTGTTGAGATTCCTAATGTTTACTCTGTGTCCATTCATGTTTTGACAAAGTGTTTGCCTGGTTCATCCAATATATGTTGTAGGGAGGCATTGCTGGCACACAATGGGATATATATATAATATTGGTCGAGGTACAAAAGAATGAGCCTCGATCTCGTAATTAATGTGGTTAGGTCCTGTGATGGTATCCCCAGAATAAATATGTGGACAAAGTTGGCAACAGGGTTTGTTGCAAGGAAAAGTTCCAGGATTGGTATTACTGTGGTGTAGCCTGTGTTTGCTAGTGAGAATCTTCATTAGGTTAGGAGGTTGTCTATAGGAGAGATCAGGCATGTCACCTAGGGCCTTCTGGATTGTAGCATCATGGTCTAGAATAGGTTGCAGGTTATTATGTTGAATTGCAGAGGTTTGAGCTGGGGACTCAAACCTGACCTGACCAAAGAATATGTGCCCTATGGCAAAGAGACTTTAAAAGCAGATTACATAGGGAGATTTGCGAACTGGGGTTCATACTCAAATTCAACACATTAAAACTTGGTATGAACAAAGACAGCAATTATCTCACACATTACAAGGATTGTGTCCCTTCTTTTGATGTTCATAATTATCTCTGGCAAGACACTTAACATCTCCCACCCCTCACCCCCCTCCTTCAGTTCCATGTGTGTGATTTGTCACTTTTTATTGCAATTTTTTTTGGACCTCTGTGCTATATAACCAAGTCTGGATTGGAAATCCTATAGATTTGAAGAAGTGGGTCTGTCCCACGAAAGCTTATATTTCTTGTGAGATCAACTGTACAGTGTCCCTCAATGCTAGTCTACATAGTAACCTATCCTAAAAGGTATAGATCCACCCCTGTAAATTTTAGCTACTTTGAGTATTGCAATCAAATCATGTTTAATATTTCCTGTCAGACCAAAAAATGTTTCATGAGACTAAATCTCTCCTTCTAACCTTCTTGGTACCATTTCCAAATTGATATGTTCTTCAGGTAACATCACCAAAACTGGATGCTATTTCAAGAGTAATCTACCAAGAAGCCTACATACAGAATAACAGTTTCTCTGAGCTTTTGTAAATGCCAACATCTTATTAAATATGACTGCTTCTTCACATTGAAAGGAGAATTTAAAAGCCAGATTTATCAAAATATCTTTTCTTCTTGTATTATCTAAATCAGAACCTTTAAAGTATATTCACCATAGGATGGGCATTATTTCTATTCAAGTGTATCACTTTACATTCGGGCATATCAAATTTCATGTTCCAGCTCAAGTCACATTAGCTTTTTATTTGTCTTTTAGAGAAGCTATTTCTGTGTCTTAACTGTATCATCTCTTTTAATATCTGCAGATATAATCATTTTGAATAATCCTGTTCAAACAGTTCAGTAGTCACATCAGCAGGGGTACTTGTGAAGGCAATCCAGGCCTTTGATCCTCCAAGTGGGTATAATTCTGTTTTCAGACTTACTGAGAGCCACTTGATGCTTCCTAGGGTTTCAGTGATATTTAGCTATGTTTTTTCCATCTTTCTTTTTTTCTTTTTTTAAGTGCCCACAAAAGCATTTCACGTTGCTATTAAAATCCCAGTAACAAAACCAAATGATGTTTTTCTTCCACAATTTCATTTTCAGCAAGCGTTAGTTTTATTTTACTGCTTTGAACTTCAGATCATTAATGGATTAAAAACACATTATTTTGGTTTTAGCATCCCCTGCTATGCATTTTCCCTTCCCCTTCTTTTACGCCCTTCATAGTCTCTCCTTTTTTAAAAAAAGTTCTTACAATGCTGTACATCTTTGCATCCTTTTTCTTTGGTCACAGAAATCCTCTGTTTAGAGCTTTTTTTGTTAGCTTAGATTAAAACGTTATCAGTCACACTCATATCTTTAAAATATTTGTTTAGCTATGCATAATTATATGCACTGTATTTCCAAAATAGATTCCATTAGAAGAAATGGCAGTTACAGTATTATGAAGGGGAAGGGTAGTAGAAAGAGAAGAGGTCTCTCTTTCTTTCTGTTGTATACACGTTTTGAACAGAGAGCACAGCTGCATGGGCAGAACTGCATAGCTACCTCTGTGTGGCTTTTAAAAATCCCTGTGAAAACCTTAAAATTTTATTACAGCTTCTGATGTTAATAGAGAGAATTTTTGGTATTTTGTAATAGACACAAGGAGCACCAGTGTCTTATCTGCCAAGGAGCCTATTTTCTTTGTTGACCATAACGGCTATACATAAGGCACGTCTACATTGTAGGCTTTTTCCTGAAATTACTTATTTTGACATTTTAACATGAAAATAAGTAATTTCGGAAAATTGCATTCATACTCCCAAAGCATTTAGAAAAGGAGCATTAACACTCAGAGAGCCCAATTTCAAAAGAAGAGCAGTGCATTTTGGGCATGTATCCCACTAGGCCTGGCACCTCATTTCCTCGCTAGGCATGTGGGATGGCAACAGGAATGCAAGGTTTCCTGGGAATCAGGAAGCTGTTCCATCAGTGCCTTCCCTTTCTGGGTTCTCCTCCCACACCCCTATGCAGTTTCCGGTTCCTTTGCGTGCCATTTTAAACTGGTACAGGGAGCGCAGCTTACCGGCATTTGCAGGCAGCAGCTGTGGATCCTACATTCCAACAAGATTTAGTGGCAAAGCGGTCACGGATCTTTGAAGCACAGCAGATGATGTGAGGTCTGTAATATTGAGCTTTCTCTCTCGGTGGGCGGAGTCAGAGGAAGAGGAGGCAGAAGAGCTGCAGCTTCCACACAGTCTGCATTCTCAGACTGCAGCAGATTCTTCCTGCCCTGTCATAGGGCCTGGGAACTGAACTGTCATTTCTGGGCCAGGGAGACCAGGATGGAGTGGAAGAATCGCATTGTCCTGCGGGTGTGGGAAGATGACCAGTGGCTACAAAATTTCAGGATGTGTAAAGCCACCTTCCTTGAGCTGTGGGCTAAGCTGACACCAGTACTTCAGCACAAGAACACCCAGTAGATAGCTGCTCTGCCCATGGAGAGGCGTGTTGCCATTGCTCTGTGGAAGCTGGCTACCCTCATTGCAACCATTCAGTTGCCAATCAGTTTGGAGTGGGGAAGTCTCCTGTTGTGACAATGCTGGTGCAGATCTGTAGGGCAATCAAGTACATTTTGCTGCACAGGATTGTGACTCTGGGAAATGTGGATGAGATTGTGTCTGGCTTTGCAGAAATGGGGTTCCCTAACTGTGGAGGTCTGACTGAAGGGGCACACATTCCAGTCCACACCCCTCCCCCGCTCCCCATCTCAGAGTACATCAGCCATAAGGGCTACTTCTCAGTGGTGCTCCAAGTGCTCAGAAATAGAACAGTTGTAGGTGATTTTAATCTCTCCATAGAGCTGTCCACAGCCTGTCAGTTTTATCTCTGCAGCTTCTGAGAGTAAGTCTGAAGGTAAGTTGATTTCAGATACTCAATTCTAGCTATGACATTTGCATAGCTAGATTCAATGTATCAGAATCAATTTCCCTAGCATAGTCCGAGTCTCTCTAGTCTCATGTTGAGGTCTCTTACTCCGTGCAATAGCATGGAGTACAGGGGTCAACAGCCAAGCCCAGAGAGGTCACTTTTGCTGCATCTTCACCACATGCACAAAATGGAACTCTGGAAGATTGACTGAAGTGCGTTAATCTTCTGGTAAGTATAGACTTACCCTTAGAAGATCAGCCAAAAATGTTGGATGACTCTCTTATGCATTAGGTACGCCTATGTCCTCTGTTCATGAGTTTCTAAGCAAACCCCCTTAGGAGTCCAGCGTCTTTCCCTAATCTGTCTTGGGTGGAATTCTATACATTTCTCATACTTAGATCAGACACTGGGCAAGAATATTCTGTTTATCAGTTATTATTACTGAAAAGGCCAGGCCAACTTCAGGCATCTGAGCAGTGGCTTTCAGTAATCAGTTACTCTTCTTAAAACTTAAATTGTGTATGTGTTGTTGTTGTTGTTGTTTTTTTTGTTAAAGGAGTTTTAAACAGTCACTTTACATGCCACTCTTTCTTATCAAATGGCTTGTTGTCCGCTGATGATCACCTGGCAGGGGTATGTTGTTCAGGTAACTCTAGCAGAGTGCTGTCTGTTTTCACACAAATAGCTATCCTCTCTTTGCATGATGAATAGTCACAGATAGGCAGACGTGTTAGTCTGTATCTTCATAAGACAAAAAAGCAGGCATATAGCACTTTAGTGTTAGTCTTTTAAAGTGCTACATGACTGCTTTTTTATTTATCCTCTTTGTTAGAGATGGGCCCTTTTAAGAATGCTTCAGTTTGTTTGTTCTTCTGTTCCTGGGCTTTAGATCTTCTGGTCCAAGCCAGTCCAGTGGGCTCAGCACACAGTCAAGCCAGAGTCTACAGCACCACTAGGTTGGACATTATCCTTTAAAGTAAAATGCAAAAGCAGTCATGTAGCACTGCTCTTTCCAGTCCTGCACTGTCTCCAGATTTGCAGAGAGGGTCTACCCCATGAAAGCTCATCACTTAGTAAATTATTTTGTTAGTCTTTAAAGTGCTATGTGACTGCTTTTTTGTTGTGTTAAGATACAGACTAACACGGCTCCCTCTCTGTTACTCTACAACAAAGTTTGGGTTCATGGGGAGCTTATATTGAGCCATTCTTTTCCCTGCTTGCTTTTTACATACAGCCCTTAACATCTTAATAACCTGCTCAACATACCATATTCAGAAATTATTATAGAGCTGCTTCAAATCTGCCAGCTTCAAATGGTGGTACTGTTGTAAAAAGAGTGGAACAGGAGACGTTATTTTAAATAGGAATAATGCTTTAAAAGCTTGTTTGAGAGACAGACATTTGAAACTTAAAAATCTTTTGGGGAACAAAACATTTTGAGTAAATTCCTATTTGCTGAAAATTGACGATTTCAGAAGTAGCTTGTTTAGAAGAAAAGTTGCTTAACAGGGTTTGTATTCTACACTTTGCAAAGTTTTAGCAGCTTTACTTGTTTCAACTTTAGATTATTTTTGTCCTTTGTAGCTCTCATTTAACATGTTATATAACTTTCTATCCCCAGAATGTGCAGTTCCACCTTCATGTATGCTGTAATTTCTTAAAGATCGAAAATTTTAATTAAATTCCTTTAAATCTATTTAGGAGGTGTGTCCCTGGAGATAATAGAATAAGTAATATGCAACAATTTGTGGGTTTCTTGTTTTTGAAATATTACTTAAAATAATTTAGTTAAAAGGTAGGGGAAATGAAGTGGGATTTCAGAGCTACAATTAGAGTTTAAAAAAATCCATTGCTTGTTGTACATGGCTTGAAAGAAATACAGTAAATTAAAGTAACTTTGCCTATCACCACCTTTAATAAATAATACAGTTTATGGATTTTTGAGGTAAAATCTTGATTTAGTCATAGGACAACATGTTATTGTATTGTTATCTTGTTTTATGTAAACAAGAAACCACTAGTGTGGCTTAACAAATGAAGGTTTTTTCTGCTTTAATTGCATGTTAAAACAATTGAATAAATTTTGTCAGTTTTGTTTACTTTCATTTTAGCCACATGGTCCACTAATCTTGTGATATGTAGGACGCGTTTGGGAATGGCTCAGTTGTAAATGTGTTTTTGATCTTTACGTATTTGAAATCCATGTTCCTTAAATAAGAGCAGTCAAAGGCAAAACTGTTCAGAAGTTAACTCTAAAAAAAAAAAAAGATGAGCTTACAAGAAGCATGTGCAGCTATACTGAGGGGTTGTTTTTTTGGCCGGGGCAAGGCGAGAGTTATTCAATTCCGAACTAAAAAGCTCGCTCCACAGCGCAATAAATTAAAAATTTTCTTGAAAATTTACATATTTTGATAACTATTGAAGTAGTGGGTGGGGAACACTCAACACACTGAATGACAGCAGGGAAACAAGTTGGACAGAAAAAAATGCATTGCATATGACTGCATCTTCTGCTGCTCCTGATTCCCTCCACCCCCTTGTTTGCCTGAGGCCAGAAGTTCTCTGTCTGGCTCTAAAGTTTCTTTCTCTCACCAAAATACTTTGTCCTGCAAAAAATATTACTTCATCTGCTATGTGTGTCTAATGTAATAAGCAGTAGTTCTTTGAGTGCTGGCCACTGTATATATGGGATACTAAAAAGTCTTCAAATCACAAGCTACAGACATTCATAAACAGATGCCTGAGTTACATCCTTCATATCAAATGGCAAGGCTTGGTGTGATGGAGTGGGGGATACCTGTGTGTGTGTGAGTGGCTCACAGAGGGTGTGGGGCTCCTGCTGAGGGTAACCTTGATGACCAGGTAACACCTTTGTACTGCAGACAAAGGAGGAGGTGGAGCCTGAGGGGTTTGAATTGGAACTGGGAGTTGGAAGCAGTTAGTCTGGGCTGGGAGAGAGAGACAAAGGAGGGGGCCAGGCCCCAGCTCTGGGGGCCCCGTGGGGCCTCATCTCCCCAACATGGATTGGACTGGCTGTCTCTGCCTGCTGTACTGACTCCTCTGAACGATGCTGTGTCCTGTCGGCTAATAAACCCGCTGTTTTCCTGCTGAGTGAGAGACTCTCCTGCCTGCAGACAGGGTGCAGAGCATTGGGGACCCCAGAACCCCATCACACTGGTGTCAGAAGTCGGATGTTCTGCACCCCGAGGATGGAGCATCCAGCAGTAAGTGACTGGGGCCCCGGAAGAAGTGGGGCCTGCAAGACCCAGGTGTGCTGAAGGGCAGTGAGGTGCAGTCCCCAAGGCGGAGGGGCCTGCGGCCGAACCCAAGCAACTGCGGTTGTGGTCCTCGAGAGGGGGTGTCACACCCGAGGAGGGGTTACTCCTGGGAATCTGTTGGAGTCGGTCCCAGAGGGTGGAGGGGCCGAGAGCCCAACCCCCAGGAACAAGTGACCCCTGAGAAGGCTGACGCTAAATGAGTCCTTCCCAAGACAGGGTGCTCATGGTCCCTGAGAGCGGGTGTCACACTGAAGAAGGGGTTCCGCTGGGAGTCTGTTGGAGTCGGTCCCAGAGGGCAGAGGGGCCTACGGCCTAACCCTGGGCAGCTTGTGACCCGCAAGGAGTCTGGCACACTGAAGGGATTCTTCCAGGAATCGTGGGGTGCAGAGGGCATCAGCCTGAGAGCCTGCAACCACGCTCAGCAACTCCGCTGTGAAGTGGCAGCACCTGGAAACTGAAATCAAGATTAAAGGAGCTGGACAAGGCAGCGTGGATGTGCAGTGGCGGAGCTAAGGGTTAAGGAAAATCCTGCAGAGGTGAGCCCGGATCGGGGCAGGGAACCCTGGACTGCCTGGAGCTCTGAACCGAGTGGCCTGCCACAGCTCAAGGAGGGAAGGAGCGATTCCAACCCATCATCTACTAGTGGCCAAGACAGACCTGCGAAGAGTTTTCCAGGCCTGGGCCGAGGAAGGTGCCTGTGTGTCTGTGCAGGAAAGCAGCTGATCCACTGGGAATGGCAAGTTGTCTGTGAGAGAAGCTGCTTCACCTTCTGTGTGTGTGTGGAGACCAGCCGGGGGGCTGGGACAAAGGAGAGAGTGTCTCCCATTGTCTGTCTGTGTTGAACAGCAGCAGCAGCAGCCTGGGGAGAGAGCAGAGCCTGCATTTGGAAAAGGTGCCAATGAGGAAACTAGCCCATTGTCTGAGGAAGATTCCCCAGCCTGGGGTGGCTGGAGAAGGATCCACCAGAAAAGAGCATTCCAGTCTTGCAACCTCTGACATGAGAAGGAACATTCCAAACCTATTGTGTGGCATGGAAGGGGAAACTGAGGCACACAGCCATTTGGGTGGTCTGGCTAAATGCCAAGGATGGAAGCATTTGTACCTTCCGTTACTGGACTGTAACTGAATTCCAGACATTGGCTGGAGCAGCTGTATGGACTGGTGGTCAGATGGGGCAGGACCCAGACCACAAAAGACCTGTTTGATCTGTTGGTGCTGCAGCATCTGTATGGGCTCTGCCCGCCCGACTTGAGAACGTGGCTGACGGACCGGGGCCGAAGCAGCGAGACCAACCAACCCAAGGGAACTAAAGGGACTTGCCCGGCTGCATCACATGAAAAGGGCCAATACCAAGCTCCTGAGTTGGAGCCTCCCCCCAGCAGGACTATAATGTGGAGGTGGTGCACATCAAGGGGAGCACTGAGGGTACAGCCGATGCCCTGTCACGAGGGGAGAGCCCCGAACTTCCCCAGGTCACCAGTTGAGCGACCCTGCTCAGTTCGGTCTGGAAGGGGGGAGAGATGTGATGGAGTGGGGGATACCTGTGTGTGTGTGAGTGGCTCACAGAGGGTGTGGGGCTCCTGCTGAGGGTAACCTTGATGACCAGGTAACACCTTTGTACTGCAGACAAAGGAGGAGGTGGAGCCTGAGGGGTTTGAATTGGAACTGGGAGTTGGAAGCAGTTAGTCTGGGCTGGGAGAGAGAAACAAAGGAGGGGGCCAGGCCCCAGCTCTGGGGGCCCCGTGGGGCCTCATCTCCCCAACATGGATTGGACTGGCTGTCTCTGCCTGCTGTACTGACTCCTCTGAACGATGCTGTGTCCTGTCGGCTAATAAACCCGCTGTTTTCCTGCTGAGTGAGAGACTCTCCTGCCTGCAGACAGGGTGCAGAGCATTGGGGACCCCAGAACCCCATCACACTTGGTCACAAACGAAGAGCTTTGGAACAGAGCAGGACAAGACCCACTTGATGTTCAAATCAAGAGAAGAAAGTGGGGATGGCTAGGCCACACTCTCAGTAAACCATCATCCAGCATAGACTCTCAAACTCTCAAATAGAACCCACAGGGAAAATACAAAAGTGGATGACCTCAGACATTGTGGAGAAGATCTGCTGAGATAGCCTTGTACTGGAAATATTTCAAGTACAATCTCCAGATCTGAAGAAGTGGGTGTGTCCCACAAAAGCTCATCACCTAATAAATTATTTTGTTAGTCTTTAAAGTGCTACACGACTGCTTTTTTGTTTGGTTAAGATACGGAGTAACACGGCTACCTCTATGTTACTGAACAACTGGGCTGCTTTTGGAGTCAGTTAGAAGTTTTGTCCTGAGACAGAATGTAGTGGAGGAGACTTGTAGATGATCTTTGCTCCACTCGGAGTACAAGCGTTTAAGTCAAGTCAGTCAGTTTATGTACATTCCACTCAGTGCGTATGTGCTTCATGTGCAGCCAGATAATCTTGAAAGCTTAGTCCATTAGTTGTTGCACAGGCCCTCATTCTTCTCGTGCCCCAGCAGAAACCATAAAGGGCAGGGTGGATTAACTGTTGCACTTGTTCCTTCTTATCTCATGGTCTGAGTTGGAACCCTCAGTGTCCAGAGCTTTGTCTTTGTTTTTTTTTAATCTGTTGATCTGTAAATACATATGCCCATATTTGTGAATAGTTTTGGAATTTTATCCAGTCATTTTATTTACTGGTTTTATAATTAGATAGGTCAGCTAACTAAAAACTATCCTAGAATACATGTGGCACTCAAAGGTAAAGGAACACTTATTTACCTTTGCAACTGAAGGTTCTTCTAGATGTGCAGTCCTTATTGCTTTCTATTTCGGATTGTCCTGGGTGGTAGAGAAGCTGCTGCAGAGATAGTCAGTCCACCCAATTTTTTATCTCTGTAGTTGTAGGCATGAGCAGAGATAGTATGCATGTGCAGACAAACAGACCCTTCTTCAAGACTTAATAGCTTCAGGTGTATGAAGCACACAAGCATCCTCAATGGTATGCAGATAAGGACCACACATCTCAAACAACTTCTAGATAAAAAGGTAAGTTATTTTGTTTTACAGCACACCAGCTTCCTCAATATTGTCAACTGTGATGGTCTTACACTGCCTCATTTATACTACAGTGAGAGATTTTTCTTATGCTGTTTTAGGCCATAGGCAATGAATGTTTAAGAATACTGCTGAGACCTGTTAGTTGGTAAAGTGCTAGGAATCAGTCTTGAGATGTCTGCGTGTCCAGTTTGTGGGTAGGTGGCTACAAGATTTTACATGTGTGAAAAGGTTAGACTAAAATAATTAAATGTAGGAAGAAATTGTTGTTGAATTGATGAGGGCATAAATGCTAATCTTGAGACAGATTTTCTTTCCGATACTGCATTATTAGCTTAAGGGGTAGCTAAAATTAACTGGTATTACGTAGTTACTGCAATAATTTACTTACAACTAACAAAGGCATTTCCAGAGAACATTAAGTAAAAATGCTCTTGTCCTAGATTGGATTATTTTTGTCTGTTTTGTAAATTTCCAGGTTATTAGGTTACATTTATAAAGTTCATTTTAAGTTTCCAATAGAAATTGTATTGTTTTGCTTCCCCCGTGTATACTCTTTTTTTTTTTTTTTTTAAAGGTTCTGATAGAATAGTCCAACACAATTCAAGTATCAGAGGGGTAACTGAGTTAGTTTGTGTCTTCAAAAACAATAAGAAATCCTGTGGCACCTTATAGACTAACAGATATTTTGGAACATAAGCTTTTGTGGGCAAAGGCTTGCTTCATCAGATGCAGAAAGTCTTGGATGTAACTCCAGAAGTTACGTACATTTTTGAGAATTCTAATATAATTAAATATTAATTTATTAATGTGTTCTATTATTCTCCCAATGAGAATTTTCCGTAAGAGTTTGAAAGGTCAATTGCCGTTAGCCTTAATGTCACCTTCTAGTTGCCTGTTGTGGAGATGATTAATGTAATTTTAAGGTCACTTTGTTAGAATTGGATGTGAAAAAGGGTGCTTGAAATTCTGTCTCAAAGGGAAAAAGCAGAGAGCGGGGGCAGTTGATTAACTTAATGTTTAATTTCAAGTGAAAGCTCTTTATATTTGATAGGGAAACCTGTTAAAAACGTAGGTAGCAGAGAATAGATGTGGATCATTTGCTAATTGTATACCTGTTGTTATTGGAAATTAAAAAGTTAACTGCTTTCTGAGAAAAATGTCTGTCAGTAAGTTGAAGAAATGCTGCAAAAAACTTGTAATTATGCTACAAATTTTGTTGTATATTACAGAAATATTTGCCTGTCTGTCCACCCATCTGTGTGTCTGTTTGTTCAAGAGGTCATCCTAAATTATAAGAGCTAGGACTGCCAAATTTGGTGTGCAGCTTCCTCTTATACTTAAAGCAATGTTGAGGTTTGTTTGTGCCAGGAAAATGGGGTGTGCCTGGAATACAGTGGTTTTGTGCCGAATGAAAAGAGGGGTATGACAGCAGGGTCAGTTATACTCATGCGTGACCACAGTGAGGGCAGCAAGCACAGGGGACAGTTAGACTCATGAATGACCACAGAAGGGTAACAAGGTCCTCAGTGAGACCAGGAGACTCTCCTTCCCCCACACCACCTGAGATTAAGCTGGTGGGTGACCTGCATGACCCTCTCCTGCTCTCAGGCTGTCAGAGAACACCTGAGAACTTCTGATGTCTAATGTTTATTTTTCTGTCCATATGATTACACCTATCAGTTGATTTGCAAACATAATTAGTTCGATGAAAACTGTTCATAAGGTGAAAATTGGTAAATCGAAAATGGAGCTGCCGGAAGAGCACTGGCTGTGCCATGAATGCTTGGGTAAAGGTTGGTTCTTCATTTAATCAAAAACACCGTTCCTAAGTTGAAACATAAGTATAAATTTACTTATTTCCTTGTAGGGAAAATTCGTTATTCGGAAGTTTGTAAATTGAGGGATAGGTGTATTTTACTGAGTCAAAGGACTAGTTCTCTGTAAAGGATTGTGTCATATTTGTTTTTATGATTAATTACTCATAACATAGGTCTCTCTTTGAAATACTATCTGCAGGCTACTACAGGTTGTGCCTCCGTGGTCCAGCAACTTCAGCACCTGAGTGGCCCAAAGGAGGGGATTTGCCAGACCAGAGGAAATCAGGCCTCCAGGGTGCATGGGAAATGGGGGTGGAGGCTCCATCCTGCTGGCCATGTTTCCCTCCTGGCTTTTGCTAGCTCCGGCTCCCAGCCCTGGCGCACTGTGTGGGGCTCCAACCCCCCCACCCCCACTCAACTGCATCACCCTGGTGCATACACCCCCTTTTAACACCCCCACCCAGCTCAAGCCCTCCCCCCTGCACGCTCCAGCTCAGCCCACCGCATTGCGTGGGGCTTCGGCTGTCAGGTGCCAGTGATGTGTGCAGGGGTTCTAACCCCCCTGCCAGCTCAACCTACCCTCTCCCAGGGTCACTCCCATTCAATACCACCTCTGCCCAGCTCATTCTGCCCTCCCCACTGGAGCCCAGCATGTGCTGGGCTGTTGGCTGCCAGCATGCACAGGGGCTCCAGCTGTCAGCCACCGCAGGCGCACAAGGCTCTACCCTGCCTCCAGCTAACCTCCTGCCCGGTTCAACCTGTTCAACCCCTCCCCATCCCCCAGCTCACACCCTCTGACATGTGGGGCTTCGGCTTCAACCTGCGGCCAGGGCTCACAACCCCCAGTGCATGTTTGCATGGGGGGCTCCAGCTCCAACCCCACTACTCACCAACCCTGTGGCCCTGGCTCCAACCCCCTGGCCAGGCTCAACCTCTGCCCCAACCTTCTGCTGCCCAGGTCCAACCCCCTGCATGTCCCGGCTCAACTGCACCCTCCCACCACTCCTGCAGCCCTGCCCACCTCAGCTTAAACCCCCGACCGCTCCCAGGGCCCCAACCCATCCCCCCAAGCCCTCCCCGACTTAAGCTGTTTTCAACTTACATGGTGACCTTCGGAACGAACTAATAGTGGAAGTTGGGGAATTACTGTATTTCTTAAGTCCATTTTCCTCTGTAAGGAGCGGATGACTTCACTTTATGGGTTTAATCAGCTCAGGAAGTAAAACTACGAGGTTATATATTGAAATATGGTCTGAGCCATTACAATGATAAATTTGAGAGCATTGTAGTTAATTAAATTTAATCTAAATTGTGCCACTTATTTTGCATATATGCTTAAAGCTTTGTTTAAATCTCAAGATTTACATAGAACATCTTAAAAGGAAGGTATTTACTTTCCTTGCATCTCGAGCTCTGTGATTTAAGTAGCTCTGACACTGTACGTTCCAATTTTTCTCCAAGTAAAATATTGATCACTTTGCATTAATGGTGTGCAGCTGCCTCATTAATTTTTCCCATAGCTTTTTATGACAAGCTATTCTACATTTTGAAGTCTGTTGATATTCTAAATAACAGAGTAGATATATAAAGTAATAAATTATCCCATTTATTCTCTGGGGACTATTAAATGGATAGAAACTGTCTTTTATGTAACTAGGGTCTTGAAAAACCAGCTTTCTTGTGTGATATCGAGTTAACTTAATGGAGTCCTGAATATTGACCACTTATATCTTGTGCAGCTTTTTTCATCCAAAGACAAATTAGCTAGCTCATCTTTTGTTCCCGTATAAGCAGAATTTCCTATCTAAATTAGAACTGGTATGTAAGAGTGCTGCTCAGGAGCCTGAAATTAAAGGTAGCTTTTTAGCAGCAATGATTTTTAAAACTGTCAGCTTTAGGTAAACCTGTATTTTCTCTACAGATGAATTTTTTTTCCCCTAAAACTGTTGAAAAATAAGGCGATGTAACTTTACCTGTATTTATGAACATGGCATATATAACTGCATTATATGCGTGGTTTGAAAGCTGCAAAAGAATTAAAAATGTATTGTGCATGCAGAAATGTGTCTTAAAAAGTTTATAGATGGATTTAAAAACACATTTTATTTGAATAAACGTAGAGGGTACAGTATCTGCTCCTTTTAAAACACAAACAAAACAAAGCCTAATAAATAGTACTTTCTAACAGAATTTAAAGTTCTCAAGAGGGGTGAAAAATTGTCTGAAATAAATCCTCCAAAGTTAATATGTTTATGATCTGAAATGCCATAATTTGTGGGTGTGTGACATCAGATTTACTGCTGTTAGTTTTGTTTGTTACAACTTATCTGACTACATTAAGACAAATAGTGCATGTTAACTTGGGAGTAGAAAGATTTAAATTTGTCCTGCTGTATCAAGCGATTCAATCTTCCACAGAATTTTATAGGAATTTTTTTATAAAATTCTGAAAGGGAGAACAAATGTTTTCTTACTGCTTCTCAAAATCTCCTCTTTAGGATTGTAACTTACAGCAGGGATACACTTATTTAACTAAAAAGAAAATTTATATGTTGTAAATTTTTTAAGATAGGATAGGGAGACTTGTACATGTGTTGAGAAATCCATGCAGTACATTGGTGTCTGATTTGCTATCTCTGGCTTTACTCAGCCTCTCCTTTGAGGCATTCTTAACTTTAGCAGTAATTTTGCCTCTGCTTCTGTTGGGATTGTGCCCCCCTTCCTGTATTTTCTATAGTTGTCTGGTTTGATAAAGAGATCCTGTGTTCTGCACATCGTTAGTGTCTGATGCATCTTTCTTGTGTAAAGAATGAGTTTATAGGAAGCCAAAAGTCTGGATTACAAAATCTCAAACTGTGTGGGGCCTGGATTTTTGGTGGTCTGGAGCACTTGCTGTTGCTATGTGAAGCTGCTCCTGCCACAGTGGAGAAGTGTGCACAATTCAAATAGGAGACCTCCCCACCATTCTAATAAGGTTTTATTTTCACGTAGATCAGTTGTATTAGTCTGTATACTGACCCATTTATCCGTCCAAACACCTTTGGAAGCAACTCTTTGCATACTACTTGGTATCACATATTACAGGCCACCAGTGCCACTCAGCACCCACATGTTTTGGTAAGATGGGTTCTATGTTGTGTTTTGTTCTAGTGAAAGCAGCCTTACGTGACTTAAACCCTTGTACTGTGAGTGGAGCATAGGTCATCTACAAGTCTCCTCCATTTCACATTGGCTGTGACTACACTGCGTTCCTCTCGAAACAAAATGTAAATGAGGGAAACCGAAAATGCAAATTAAGCAGTAATTTAAATATCTGACACCTAATTTGCATAATATTTTATGATTGCGTTTCTGGAAGAAACTTTTTGAAAAACAGCTGTATAGACAGGGTTTCTTTGGGAAAAAACTGTTTTCGAAAGAACCTTTCTTCACATTTTTTTTTTCACAAAGAAGGGTTCTTTTGAAAATGGGTTTTTTTCCGAAAGAACCCCGTCTACACTGGTTTTTTTTTTTTAGAGGGGCAACCTCTTCCGAAAACGCAGTCGCATGAGATTATGCAAATGAAGCTTGAGATTTGTAAATCAGCACTTCATTTGCATTTTCAATCTCCCTCATTTGCATTCCTCCTCCGAAAGGGGAATGTAGTGTAGACATGGCCTCTGTCTTGGGGCAAAACTTTTAGCTGACCCCAGGAGTACCCCAGTTGTTGTATTTCTGTCTTAGTAGATCTTCTCCATGTTGTCCAAGGTCTTCCTCTTTTGAATTTTCCTTGCAGGATCCATGTGAGAACTTGACGGACTCTGCTGGATTAAGGTTTTCTGAGGTGACCTAATCTGTTAAAAATTAGACTGGGGGCATTTATAGAGAAGTAGTCTCCATAATAAGTCATTCTGAACATCAGATATTTAAATATGAGAAGAAAGTCCAAAATGTGCATGTATTTGTTTCTTTGCTCTTCTAATCTGTGTTCAGTTATTCTGATCTAAAGTATGTCTGGATTGTCTGTAGTGGAATAAAAGAGGCATAGCTAGCCCATGTCAGCTACTTTGGCAAGTAGGGCTAAAACTTGCTGTGTAGCTGTTTGGGCTCAGAGACCATTAGTTTTACAGGTCTACAGCCAGAGCCCGAGTCAGCTCACCTGGGCCAGTTGTGGGTATTGGTTTGATGTGTGGACATGCTCTAATAGACCCATATAACAGAAAGCTTTTTTAAATTAGTAGATGTCTTGACTGGTGAATCCTATTCTCTGAGTTACAGAGATGGAAGTTGTGAATACCATACAATAGTGAAGGCGTGGTAATACAGTAATCCCCAGAGGTATGCGAGGGTTGTGTTCCATGCAGCCCTCGCATACCTTGAATTTCACATAAGTGAGGGAGGGCTTGGGGGGATGGATCGGGGCCTCGGGGAGGGGTAAGGGGGTTAAGCCAGGCTGGGTTAGGGCAGCAGGGGTGGTAGGAGGGTGCAGTTGAGGTGGGGCTTGTGGGGGTTGGGGCGGAGGTAGAGCCCGGACGGGGGTTGGAACCAGGGCTGCGGGGTTGGTGGGTAGGGAGGTTAGAGCTGGAGCCCTGCATGCTGCGGAGTGTGAGCTTGGGGGGTTGAACGGGGTGAATCGGGGCTGGGGAGGGGTTAGCTGGGGGTTAGAACCTCATGTGCCTGCAGTGGCTGACAGCTGGAGTCCCTGTGCACACTGGCGGCTGACAGCCCAGCATATGCCTGGGGTGCGGGGGGTCAGCTGGGAATGGGGAGGGGTTGAGTCAGGCAGAGCAGGGATTGAACAAGAGTGAACCGGGGTGGGGGTGGGTTGAGCTGGCAGGGGAGATAGAGCCCCTGTGCACAATGGTGGCGGCTGACAGCCAGAGCCCCAAATGCGGGGGGGGGGGGTGCGGGGAGTGTGAGCTGGGGCCATGGGACCAAGGGTTGAGATGGGTGGGGGGTTGAAAGGGGGATGCACCAGGGCGGGGGGCGTTGAGTGGAGGGGAGCTGGAGCACCAGGCATGGGTAGATGTCAGAGCCCCATACATGGGGGGGGGAGCTGGGGTCGTGGGGCAGGTTGAGCCAGGTGGGGGAGGGGTCGAACGTGGGTGCACCAGGGTGGGGGGCAGGTTGGAGCCCTGTGCATGATCTGGGGCCACATGGGGGTTAGGTCCTGGTCCGTAGGGTTGGGGCTGGGTGGGAAGGCTTTGAGGCCCAGGTGTGCAGGGAGGCTGGCATACGGGGGTTGGAGCTGGGTCCGTGGGGGTTGGAGGGGAGCCCCCTGAGTTTGCAGCTGAAGCCTCCTGCTGGGGCAGGTGAAGTGGGGTATGCGGGGGGGGGGTTGAGCAGGGGCCGCAGGGGAGTTGTGGCGGGGGGGGGGGGGGGGCTGAGCTAGCAGGAGGTTTAATGGGTGAACTGGCATGGCTGTCAAATGGCGCCACTCTAGACAGCAGGGGGAAGGGGGTTTTAGCCTGCCTGGCTGCCCATAGGGGCAGGCAACTAGGCAAGCTAAAAGCCTTCTCTCTATCTTTCCACAGCGGTGCCCAGCACTGCTCTATGAAGCAGGGGGCAGGGGCTGTTAGCCTGCCTAGCTGCCTGCAGCTGCATTAAGCTGGGTAGGCTGAGAGCCCAGCAGCTTTGTGTTGTGTGAATGTGAAGTCACATAAAGCGAACGGTTACTGTATGAATTGGGTCAGCCACATAAGAGTGGGGTTGCGTGCTCTGGATTCGCATACTCTGAGGCCTTACTGTATCTAGCATAGATTACACAGAACTTTCCTGCCGTTGGTGTGTGGAAAAATGTTTCATACTGAAAGGGAGCAGACAATCTCTTGATTTTAACTTTGTCTAAATAATATAGCATAATTCCTGTGAGTCAAAAGATAGAAGCAAAGCTTATCTAGGTTGAATGTTGGATGTGATGATTTCCCAGGGTTAGATTTCTCAGGTTTTCTGGCTTCAAATATCTTCTGCTGGATGGGCTGGTGTGTTTCAGATGTCACTGTTCATAAAGCTTTAGATTCTTAATCTTTACAAGGATTTTTTTAGATAGTGGTAATAAATTGCTTAAATTACCCACAGAGTGAGATCTGATTTCCTGATAGTTCACAAATTCTTGACAAAAAGGGAATTTAATTACTTGGCATACAGCTTGTATTCCTCTATCAAATACATACAGTCCTCAGTGTAACTGAAAATTGGGCAAGTGGCATTTAGAAAAAGAATATGGTAATGAAAAAAACTGTGCAATGTGTTTTCTCCAGAATGAAGTTTTGTTTATAGTGATGGAACAAATGTAAGAAGCAGATAAGTTTTCTGATTTAAGAAGCTATGTGAAAGACTAATAGCAAAGCTTTTTGACTCATTGATCAAAACTGCTTTGAAATAATATTCCCTTTCCGACAAGGGTCTCAGAGTGCCTTAAAGATGCAGGTAAGTGTGATATTTACATTTTACAAATGGGAAAACTGATATACTAGGAATAAGTTAAATTTGCTAACTACAAGAGAGATCAATCTGAGATTACAATTCACACTGAGATGGGGTCTTTATAATAATTGCTAAAATGCATTTAATTGCCCTCTTTAGCTGCATGTAAACTACATTTCTCTTTTGAAAGAGGAATGCAAATGAGGGAAATCAAAATGCAAATGAAACGCTGGTTCTTCTTCGAGTGTCCCCGTGGGTGCTCCACAATAGGTGTCGGGCCTGCCCGGCGCCGCAGATCGGATCTTCCAAGCAGTTTCTGCCGGACCGCGCATGCGCCGGCGCGCGCCGCTCCCTTGCGTGCTCCTGGCCATGTGCGCGATCCGGTCCCCGCCAGTTCCTCTTAACCGCCGTCGGCTGCAGACGGAATCCGACTAGGCTAAGGCCAAATAGCGTATTCAACGACTTTATCTGTTTTTCTTTGAAGTTTTTCAGTTACTTAGGCTACTATGAGTTAGCCGGTTGTTATTTTGTAAAAAAAAAAAACAAAAAAAAAACAACAACAAACAAGCTACAAGAGGGACAGCTCAGCCCAGTCCCAGTAACAAGCGCCGGAGGCCAGGAGCTAGGGCCATCAGCCCTCCTGCTGAGGCAGGCCATCGGATGGGGAAAACAGCACAAAGAAGGTGCTAAGTACCCACTTTAAAACTCAAAGACTCACCAACAATGTCCTCTTCAGGCTTTAAAAAATGTGAGTCCTGCCGAGAGGCGATGCCAGTGTCCGATGGGCACAGTCTATGCATAAGGTGCCTGGGGGAGTCCCATGTGGCACAGAAATGCGCCTTCTGTGCTAAATTAACAACCAGAGCACAGAGGGACAGGGAGATGCGGATCAAAATGCTGCTTCTTGACAAGGCCCTACAGCCAGACGTGCCGGAGCGGCTGCAGCAGGAGGGACCCTCCGGGGCCCTTAAAAGGAAAGCTGCCTCCCTCACTCCATCAGCGCAAAAAACGGAGGAAAGTTTCTCCGGCCCGATCCCTGCCGGCAGCAACAGTGAGCGGGACGGGAGGAGCAAGCAGCCCCCAGCCGCAGCAACAGCTGATCGGCGGCGGCACGGAGAGCCACGTGGAAACGGCTCAGCCTCCGATAATCAGCCAGCCGCCCCGCACCGCAGGCAGGGCGGCGGCTAAGCAAACGCCGGTACCGGCGGCACCGCAGACAGCGGCACCGACCCCCAGGGAACCGGCGGTGCAGGGTGCGCAGGCACGTAGCCTGCAGGCGCAGAAGGACACCGCACGTGCGGCACCGCCTTCGAGCGTGCCTAGCACGGTGCCGACGGGGCCGGGATCCCCCGCCCATCAGGGGGCGGAGTTACCTCCTCCAGGGAGGGGGAAGGCTGCTCACAAGAGGAGGCACTGCAGCCCCTCTCTGGACAGGGCTGTGGAGCTGCTTTCTCACAGCCCTCCGCTTATGTTGCAGACTCCAACCAGAAGGCAGGGGTCCCTCCTAGCCTACCCGGAGCCCCCTTCTCCATTTTTACAACCAGCCTCACCATGGCTGGCACCACCTTCACCCTTCCTGGGATTTGAACCGCTGGACTATTATGCTAAATCGCTCTCTCCAGTGTCTCGACGATCTCCCTCCCCCAGACGCAGAGGGTACGCACCAAGGGAATGGTCGAGGTCACCTTCCCAGGAACAGTGCCTACACTGCCATGGTCGTCCCTATCACGCGGGGCATGGACACCATCGGCAATCTACTAGGGAAAGATCCCCACACACTACCTCGTACCCCCGAGGGCAATCGCGATCGGGGACAGAGACTCAAGCATCTCAGGGGGGACTGGTCATGGAACCCCGAGATTTTCCCTCGCAAACCTCCAGCGAGAGGGTGTACCATCACCAGCAGGAACCGGAAGGGTCCAGAGAGACGTACCCCAGCGGTTCCTCGCTCTCCTCCCCGGACGAGGCCACGGCCCTGGGGGACGTCCATCCTCCGGACGATCTCAAACAGTTTCAAGAGCTGTTTAAGAGGGTGGCCTTCACGCAAGGCATCCAGACAGCAGAGGTGCAAGAGAAACACCATAAGCTCCTCAAAAATTTGAGACCTCCGGCCTCCTCCAGAGTAGCAATACCGCTTGATGAAGCGATCTTAGAGTCCGCCACTACCATATGGCAGACCCCTGCAACTATCCCGCCGGTCCAAAAAAGAGCGGATAAGAAATACTTCGTGCCGGCGAAAGGCATGGAGTTCCTGTTTAGCCACCCACAGCCAAATTCCTTGGTGGTGGAGTCCTCGCAACAAAGATCAAAAACATCTCAATTTAAAACAGGGGGAACGGACAAAGATGCCAAGAAGCTAGAGCTGTTCGGCAGAAAGGTCTACTCCTCCTCTACTTTAACGTTGCGAATGGCAAATTACGCAGCACACTTGGCGAACCATAATTTTGACAACTATTCTAGGTTAACCTCCCTCATGGACTCGCTTCCAGAGGACAAAAAGCCGGTCCTCAAGGCCATAGTGCAAGAAGGCTACGCGGCTGCGAGGATGGGAGTTCAGATTGCTTTGGACGTTGCGGACACAGCAGCACGTTCCACAGCAACTGCAGTGGTGATGCGACGGGGTCCTGGCTCCAGACCTCGGGTATACCGAGAGATCTGCAGGCAAAGATAGTTGACCTTCCCTTTGACTCGCAGAAGCTGTTTTCTGAATCAACTGACTTGGTCCTTCATTCCAGTAAAGATTCAAGAGCCACACTCAGGACCCTGGGGATTTACACCCCTCCATACACAAAGAAAAGGTACTACCCTCAGCAAAGGCGGTACCAGTACCAGCAACAGCGCCCCCAGTATCACAGGGGTTACGAGCAAGGGCGGCATCAGCAGCACCAGCAGTACAGAACTCCCAGGCGACGCTCACAACAGGGCCGTGCGTCCTCGGGGCGGGGCCAAAGGCCACAAGTTTGACATACAGATCCAGGGCTGCACCATCACTACCATCGCACAAGGTCATCCGAAGCGGCTATTTCACCATCGCCTCCGACCATTCTACGACCAGTGGCAAAGGATCACCACAGACAAATGGGTGCTGGAGATCATAGCCACGGGGTACGCCATCCCCTTCCAGTCGCTCCCACCGTCGCGACCTCCACCCAAGCCCCACCTCCAGGAGGCCTCCCATGTAGCCAGGCTCAGGCAGGAGGTGGCCCATCTCGTGCTCATAGGGGCAGTGGAAAGGGTGCCGGAGCAACTGCAAGGAAAAGGGTTTTACTCCCGGTATTTCCTAACGGAGAAAAAGACAGGAGGCTGGAGGCCCATCTTAGACCTTCGCGGCCTCAACAGGTATCTGCGCAAACAACGTTTTCGGATGATCACGATTGCCTCCATCCTTACGGCACTGGATGATGGAGATTGGTTCGCAGCCCTCGATTTACAAGACGCGTACTTCCACATAACCATCCATCCGGCTCATCGGCGATTTCTCCGTTTCATGGTAGGCAACGAACACTTCCAATACAAAGTCCTACCGTTTGGCCTATCCTCGGCCCCCAGAGTCTTCACCAAGACCTTGGCGGTGGTGTCAGCCTACCTGCACAGACAGGGGGTATTTATTTTCCCGTATCTGGACGACTGCCTGCTCAAAGGGGCCTCGAAGGGGGAGGTTCTGCGCATGATACGCGTCACAGCAAACACGTTCTCCTCACTTGGCCTGGTTATCAATCTGGCAAAATCAAAAATAGACCCCACACAGGACATAGAGTTCATAGGGGCTCGCATAAACTCGATCACGGCGAGAGTATACCTACCAGAGGCTCGCTTTCGAGCCATCGGTTCCCTCGTGCAAGTCATCACCTTCAGCCCTATGGTGTCGGTCTTGACGTGCTTGCAGCTGCTGGGCCACATGGCAGCGGCGACGTTTGTGGTACAAAACGCCAGGTTGCACATGCGCAGCATGCAGCACTGGCTGGCCAGTGTATACAAACCGGCAGTACACACCGTTCACAGGGCGGTGTCGCCCACACCCGGGGTGCGCAAATCCCTGCAATGGTGGGTAAACCCCAGGAACCTGCTAACAGGGGTACCCTTCCATCAGCCGCAAATCTCGGTTTTCCTCACCACAGATGCCTCCCTCATAGGGTGGGGAGCGCACATGGGCGAAGAGGTGACTCAAGGACTGTGGTCACCCACGGAACAGTCACTACACATCAATGTACTGGAGCTCAGAGCAGTGTTCAACGCCTGCAAACACTTTCGAGACTACATACAAGGCAAAGTCGTCGGGATCAGTACAGACAATACCTCCACCATGTTTTATATAAACAGGCAAGGAGGAGCTCGATCCCGTGCCTTATGCGTGGAAGCTATCCGCTTATGGAACTGGTGCATCGCCCACGATATAATCTTGAAAGCCTCATACTTGCCGGGTGCGCACAACGTGAAGGCAGACCAGCTGAGCAGGCGTTTCGCGCTCACACACGAGTGGCAGATTCGTCCCGATCTACTACGGCCGATTTTCCACACATGGGGGTTTCCCCAAATAGATCTGTTTGCCACTCAGCACAACAAGCAGTGCCCACGGTTCTGCTCCAGAGCAGGACTGGGCTGGGGGTCCCTGGGGGACGCGTTCGCGATCCAGTGGGGGGGCCCCCTGCTTTACGCGTTTCCTCCCACGGTGCTGATCCACAAAGTTTTGCAAAAAGCCAGGAGGGAAAGGGCCCGGATGATCCTGATAGTCCCAACGTGGGATCGCCAACAATGGTTCCCCCTACTCCTGCGCATGTCGGACCGTCCACCGATGCCTCTTCCGGTGGCGCCGGATCTGCTCACGCAAGCCCAGGGGTACATAGTGCATCCGCACCCCCAAAGCCTGCGACTGCAAGCGTGGCTAATCCATGGCTCAGCTCCCTAGAGCGCGCATGCACAGTGGAAGTACAGCAAGTCCTAGAAAGTAGCAGGAGGACTTCCACTAGAAAGACCTACAAACAAAAATGGACTCGCTTTACGGACTGGTGTTCTACCAAACAACTGGCCCCCCTTTCGGTGCCTATACCTAAAATTCTAGAGTATTTACTGGACCTCAAGAGAGGAGGACTCTCGCTATCCTCGTTAAAGGTCCACCTCGCCGCCATCTCGGCGTTCAGACGTGAGGAGGAAGGGCACACGGTGTTCGCCCACCCTATGGTTACCAGGTTCCTCAAAGGGTTGGTAAACCTCTACCCCCCTCGGAAACCGATTCCACCTTCGTGGAACTTGGACCTGGTGCTTACCACACTCATGGGACCACCGTTCGAGCCCTTGGCCACGGTTCCCCTCCGCCTCCTTACAATAAAGACGACCTTTCTTCTTGCAATTACGTCAGCTCGTAGGGTGAGCGAGCTCGCGGCAGTCATGGCAACGCCACCCTGCACTGTTTTTTCCAAGGAGGCGGTAACCATACGGCTGCATCCAGCCTTTGTTCCCAAAGTTTCCTCCGAGTTTCACATCAACGAACCTATTGTTCTACCCTCGTTTTATCCAAAGCCTCATAACTCCAACGAAGAGGCGCGCCTACACCTCCTGGATGTGAGGAGGGCGCTAGCCTTCTACGTAGATAGGACCAAGTCCTTCCGGAAAATGGATAGACTCCTAGTCTCCCTCGCTCCCAAATCGAAAGGAGAAGGTCTCTCATCGCAGAGAATCTCAAAGCACATTGTATCCTGCATAAAAATGTGCTACGAGCTCAAAAAGACTCCTTTATCGGCCACTCCCAGGGCTCATTCCACCAGGGCGGTGGCAGCATCAACAGCCTTTTTCAAGGGCGTTGCGTTAAAAGACATTTGCAGAGTGGCGACCTGGTCATCCTACGACACCTTCGCCAAACATTACGCCCTTCACAGGGTATTCCAAGAGGATACCCGTCTCTCCGCAGCGGTCCTCTCGGGCACGAGCTGCACATAATCCAATTACCCACCTCCTATCTTGGGTTACTGCTGGGTAGTCACCTATTGTGGAGCACCCACGGGGACACTCGAAGAAGAAAGAGAAGTTACTCACCGTAGTAACGGTGGTTCTTCGAGATGTGTCCCCGTGGGTGCTCCACTTCCCGCCCATCCTCCCCGCTTCGGATCTCTGTTAGTGTTTTGCAGGGGCACCCGAGGCGGTTGGTCGAGGAACTGGCGGGGACCGGATCGCGCACATGGCCAGGAGCGCGCAAGGGAGCGGCGCGCTCCGGTGCATGCGCGGTCCGGCAGAAACTGCTTGGAAGATCCGATCTGCGGCGCCGGGCGAGCCCGACACCTATTGTGGAGCACCCACGGGGACACATCTCGAAGAACCACCGTTACTATGGTGAGTAACTTCTCTTTTACACATTTCATGCTTCATTTGCATAATATCATCTGATCACTTTTTCTGAAGATATTCTTTGGAAAATAAAAAACAGTGTAGATGGTGTTCGTCCGGGCAGGGCGCAAAAAATCCCTTTTTGAAGGAGCCCTGTAAACTGTTTTGTTTTTGTTTTGTTTCTCCAGGAATAAGGGCTCTTTTGAAAAAGATTGTTTTCAGAAAGAACCACTTCCAAAAAAGTGATTGGACGAGATTATGCAAATGACTTGATAGATTTGTAAATCAGCACTTCATTTGTATTTTCAGTTTCTTTCACTTGCATTCCTCTTTTCAAAGAGGACTGTAGTCTAGTTGCAGCCTTTAATTTTAGATCTATTTGTGATTCCTAATGTTAATTGCTATTCTGAAGTAGTGATATAGTGCATATTATGCTTGATTGTTGTCCATGGCTACTATATCACAGAGAGTCTGCATCCTAAAACAAAGAGACTTGAACATCAGATTGTAGAGGGGGATATCTGAACTGGAGTTTATTCTCAAATTCCACACTTTGCGTCTTGGTCTTAATAGAGATACCAATTATCTTACATATTACAAAGTCAGTTTCCTCATCTTTGATATTCATAGTGATTTCGGGCAAGTCGCTTGACTTAATAGACACTTTCAGAGTAAGTAATTTTCTTTCTCTTCACCTCCCCCCTCATACTGTCCCTCTGTCCTATGCAGGTGATTTGTCAGTTTTCATTTAATTTTTTTCTATCTTGTATTTCCATGGCGCCTGTTTACTTTCATCAGAATTTCCAGGTTTGAAGAAGTGGGTCTGTCCCACAAAAGCTCATTGCCTATAAAACTATTTTGTTAGTCTTTTAAGGTGCTACTTGATTGCTTTTTTGGTTTGTGTTAAACGTAACTGTAGTGTCAAATGTTACCATGTGCCCTGTCTGACAATTTTAGCCAGGAAGCAGACACGGGTGTAATATTACTAAGATGTGGAAGATATTTTCTGTGCTGCAGAAATTGAAGATTTTGTGAAACTGACTTTTTTGTAACAGCTAGGATTTAAACAAGGTGTTTTACATTTTGATTGCATTCTGTATGCTGTGATAATTTACAGCGCGTGAAGAAAAGGTGCAGATCATAGTGCACGGATCTGTCTGCAATTGTTAACTTTTCAGGCATCAGAATTAGGACTGCATTAGTTATACTTTGAGGGGCTTATTAAAATGTAAGAAGTTTACGATTGTTTTGATTCAGACATATAGAAAATTTCCATATACCACAAACTAGATAGATTAAAAGTTCATGTGTTTGCATTTCCTTAAGATTTTAGCATGTTATTAGGCTAACCTGCTGGGTTTGTTACAGTAACTGCTCTTTCCTTTAAAATATGTGGGATAGTTCTTAACCACATGTTAGGAATCCATATTATTTTACAAGATACAAAATAAAACACATGCTTGGTCCACTGCAAACAGCCAGCCAGATACCTTACTTTTTCAAGACCACTATAGAGAGTTGGGGTATGTGTGATTGGGTGCATGTTGATTGGGTGCATGTCACCTCAGGACGGGATTCAGAGATTAAATTTCTTGATGCCTTAAATGACTGCTTCTTGGAACAGCTAGTACAGGAACCCACAAGGGGAGAGTCCATTCTCGATCTAGTCTTGACTGGAACGCAGGATCTGGTCCAAGAGGTAACTGTTACTGGACCGCTTGGAAATAGTGACCACAATATAATAACTTTTAATATTCCTGTGTTGGGAAGAACACCGCAGCTGTCAAACACTCTGGCATTTAATTTCAAAAAGGGGAATTACACTAAAATGAGGAAGCTAGTTAAACAGAAACTAAAAGGTAGAGTAATTAAACTAAAATCCCTGGAAGCTGCATGGAAACTGTTTAAAGACACCATACTAGAGGCCCAACTTAAATGTATACCCCAAATAAAAAAACACAGTAAGAGACCTAACAAAGAACCACCATGGCTAAACAGCCATGTTAAAAAGGCAGTGAGAGAGAAAAGGGCAGCTTTTAAGAAGTGGAAGTCAAATCCTAGTGAGGAAAATAGAAAGGAACATAAACACTCCCAAATTAACTGTCATAATGTAGTAAGAAAAGCCAAAAAAGAGTTTGAGGAACAGCTAGCCAAAAATTCAAAAAACAATAGTAAAATGTTTTTTAAATACATTAGAAGCAGGAAGCCTGCTAAAAAAGCAGTGGGGCCCTTGGATGATAAAGATATAAAAGGAGCGATCAAGGAAGACAGTGCCATTGCGGAGCGATTAAATGATTTCTTTGCTTCAGTCTTCACGGCTGAAGATGTTACAGAGGTTCCTAAATCTGAGCCAGCCTTTTTAGGCAACAAATCTGAGGAACTCACTCAGATTGAAGTGACATTAGAGGAGGTTTTGGAATTAATTGATAAGCTGAATAGTAACAAGTCTCCAGGACCAGACGGCATTCACCCAAGGGTTCTGAAAGAACTCAAATGTGAAATTGCGGAGTTATTAACAGTGGTTTGTAACCTATCCTTCAAATCCACTTTGGTACCAAATGACTGGAAGACGGCCAATATAACACCAATATTTAAAAAAGGCTCTAGAGGAGATCCTGGCAATTATAGACCGATAAGTTTAACATCAGTACCAGGCAAATTAGTAGAAACACTAGTAAAGAGTAAAATTGCAAGGCACATAGAAGAGCACGAATTGTTGGGCAAAAGTCAGCATGGTTTCTGCAGAGGGAAGTCGTGTCTGTCTAATCTATTAGAATTCTTTGAAGGGGTTAATAAACATGCGGACAAGGGGCACCCAGTGGACATAATATACCTAGATTTCCAGAAAGCCTTTGACACGGTCCCACACCAAAGGCTTTTATGTAAATTAGGTGGTCATGGGATAGGAGGAAAGGTCCTTTCATGGATCGGGAATTGGTTAAAAGACAGAAAACAAAGGGTTGGAATAAATGGTAAATTTTCACAATGGAGGGGGGTAACTAGTGGTGTTCCCCAGGGCTCAGTCCTGGGACCGATCCTGTTCAACTTGTTCATCAGTGATCTAGAAAATGAGGTAAGCAGTGAGGTGGCAAAGTTTGCAGATGACACCAAGTTGTTCAGGACAGTCAAAAGCAAAAGGGATTGTGAAGAACTACAAAAAGATCTCAGCAAACTGAGTGATTGGGCAGCAAAATGGCAAATGAAATTTAATGTGGGTAAGTGTAAGGTAATGCATGTTGGAAAAAATAACCCAAATTACACGTACTACATGATGGGGTCAAATTTAGCTACGACAGATCAGGAAAGGGATCTTGGAGTTATAGTGGATAGTTCTCTGAAGACATCCACGCAGTGTGCAGCGGCAGTTAGTAAGGCAAATAGGATGTTAGGAATTATTAAAAAAGGGATCGATAATAAGACAAAAGATATCATACTTGCCCTATATAAAACTATGGTACGCCCACATCTCGAGTACTGCGTGCAGATGTGGTCTCCTCACCTCAAAAAAGATATATTGGCATTAGAAAAGGTTCAGAAAAGCGCGACTAAGATGATTAGGGGCTTGGAAAGGGTCCCATATGGGGAGAGGCTAGAGAGACTGGGACTTTTCAGTTTGGAAAAAAGGCGATTGAGGGGCGATATGATAGAGGTATATAAAATCATGAATGGTGTGGAGAAAGTGAATATAGAAAAATTATTTACCTTTTCCCATAATACAAGAACTAGGGGACACCAAATGAAATTGATGGGTAGTAGGTTCAAAACTAATAAAAGGAAATTTTTCTTCACACAGCGCACAGTCAACCTGTGGAACTCCTTGCTCGAGGAGGCTGTGAAGGCCAGGACTCTATTACGGTTTAAAAAAGAGCTTGATAAATTTTTGCAGGTTAGGTCCATAAATGGCTATTAGCCAGGGATAAAGTATGGTGCCCTAGCCTTCATAACAAGGGCAGGAGATGGATGGCAGGAGATAAATCACTTGATCATTGTCTTCTGTTCTCCTTCTCTGGGGCACCTGGCATTGGCCACCGTCGGCAGATGGGATGCTGGGCTTGATGGACCTTTGGTCTGACCCAGTATGGCCATTCTTATGTTCTTATGTTCTTATTCCATAGACTCTCTTTCCTCCCCAGCTCATTGCAGACCACCCCCCGCCCCCCCCAGCAAAAAGTGGGTACTTTGCCTTTCAAGAGGGTGGTAAAACCCATCTTGTCTCAGTTCAGGCATTGGGGGAGAGAGGGTTCTACTCAACATACTTTCTCGTTTCCACAAATGGTGAAGACACCACCCCATTCTGCATACATTTATCAGAAAATCCAGATTCCACATGGCAACACTGCTGTCACTGATCCACTCCTTATACCAGGGAGCAGAGTTTGCAGCTTTTGGAATGAAAGATGTTTACTTCCATGTGTCCGTCCACTTGTGACATTGCAAATTCCCCCATTTCCAAGAAGGGCACTTCCATTACCAATTTTGTGTCTTCTCATTGAACGTAACAATAGCTCCAAGGTTGGGTACAATAGCCTTTGCAGTGGTAGCGGTCCAAATGCCGCTCAGTGTTCCTCTATCTAGATGACTGGTTCCTGGTGTTGCTATCAACAGAAGGCACTTTCTGTAGGCCAGGGTCTTTGGCAGCCTCCTAGCATCCTTAGGTATCTGTGTCACCAAAGACAAGTCAGTGTTAACACCCACCCAGACAATAGATTTAATTGGGATATGTTGTGGGTACAGGCCTTTCTCTTGGCAGACCTTCACAGTTCTGACAGTTCTCAAGTCTTTGTTGCAACCTGCATATCACTGTTTCCCATTCTTTCTCGTTCCTTGGGCATATGGTGGTGTGGACTTACATGACACTGCACATACAGCTCCACATGCACTGTCTACAGATGTGGCTTCTCTCCATTTACAAGCCTAGTAAACACCATATTGAGTCTAAGGCCACCATTCCCAGTGACCGTGCAGTCCTCTATCACTGTGGTCTGAGCCTTCCAAGATCATTATCAGCACCCCCTGTGTCTCAGTCATACTACATGACAGGCACCTCCCTTGCAGAATGGGGAGCCCACATAGGCCACTGCAGAACTCAAAGTGTGGATTCCATGGGATGCCGGATTCCACATAACATGCTGGAACTGCAGGCAGTCCCTTTGGCATTCAAGGTCTTCATCACACTCATACAGTCCCCTTATTTTCAGTTCCTCTCTGACAGCTTCACAGCAGTGGTTTACCTTAATAAGCAGGGCAGTGCCAGATCCCCTTGCTGTGTTCCTAGTTGGTCCAGCTGTGGAACTGTTGTATCTGCAACTAGGTGACACTGCTGTCTGCATATCTTGTGGACACCCAGAATTCCCTGGCCAATATCTCTCTACCTTTGACTCAACTGGAAGCTACACAATGCCGTGCTCCGTCACCACTTTGCCAAGTGGGATCCTCTTCTGATGGGATCTTTTTACCACTCGTGGGAATTGAAAGCTCCCCCAGTATTGCTCCAGAGTCCTAAGAGAGAGTCCTCAGGGTGCCACTCCTCTTCCATGGCTGAATGGGTGGACCTCCATTATGCCTTTCCCCTCATCCTGCAAGTGCTACACAAGATTTGTACCTACTAACCTAGCCCCCCACCCCAGCAGGGCCACCGTGTATTTTACACAGGTGTAAGCCTCCTCCTTGGCGTCACTGGTGGATGTGTCCTGTCAAGATGCATCGAGCAGCAGTGTGGCACTTTCTTCACGTGTTTCTAGCACACTGTTCCGTAACACAGACGTCAGAGACAGACGTGGCTATGAGCCATGCCACACGGCAGGCTGCAGTCCCATTAGTATCCTTGAACTATTCCTACACTAATCACTGGTTGTGAACCACCCACCTGTGGAATATACATAGGGACCATCACACGAGGATGACAGAGCTTACTTACCTGTAGATGAGGTTCTTTGAGATGTGTTCTACCTATCAGTATTCCACCATTCAGCCTCTGTCCTCTCTGCTTGAGACTGGATTATGGAATGATAAGAGGGAGGATGGAGAGGTTTGATCCACCATACCTCTTACATTGTCTGCTGGGAGCAGAGGGAGGCATGCTATACTCAGTGGGTCAATGGAAACTGCTAAGAAACACTTTCAGACTAAAGTTCATGGCCTGTTTGCACACCCACATAGACTATAGATGGGGAACACACATCTTGAAGAACCCCCCCGTTATAGACAAGTGGCCTCTTCCTCTGAACTTGAACCCCAACTCAGAGGTGAAATATGTTATATGGTCTCAATTTCGTCATCTTCCTGTGGGGGAGGATGAAGTATTCATTACCTACTTTTCCTCTTGCTGAGCAGAATGCCTAGACCTGGAATATGGTGCTTGTGATTTGTGATGTATTATATTTTTTCTTAATATAGCTATTAATATTGAAATTAAATTTTAATAAGAAATGTTGAGAGATGTCATAGTCAGGTTTTAATTCCATTTTAATCACTCTCTTGATGTCAGTACTCCAAATATATATTTTATTTATAATTAAAAATTGTCCTCATTTTGATTTTATGCAATATTTTAATGGTAGTGAAAATTTGTGAAAAACATCATATATACTAATTAAAAGGACTGATTGTTAGTACCCTGTCATGAGGTTGATAAGTCCGTTACGTTTTTAATATTATTAGAGCTTGTTTCATAATATGATTGAAATATTTTTTTTAAAAACTTGGATTATAGATTTTTTGTAACACAGGCATATAGAAGTGTTCATGAAAAGAGTAAATTCCATCTTACAAAATCCTTTTAGCTTAAAACTTTGTATTGTCATGTTATTTCAGATTTTTAAACCTTTGAATTTTTTACTATTAGTATGGCTGTGGTTGCACATAGCATTTTATTCAGGGCATATAAATTCACTTCATAATATTAAAGTTGTAATTTTAGCACAAAAGAGTAATGTGAAAAAGAGAACATAGGTATTCTTTGAAATAGAAATGCTAGAAGGGACTAGAATTTGGAATTTTAATTTTGTATTTGAGATGGCTTTGTGACTGCTGAAATATTTGACTGTACTCAAGCTACTTAATGTTTCTTCGTAATAATCTCCCAGACTGAAATTTTGAGTTTGAAACAATCCTATATATATGTCAAAACTGCATTAGTACAGTGTTATGTTGCTAACCTAAAAACAAATTAGGAGCTATAAAAGTAACATTCCTACTGCACTGTTAACATGTCCACTTTTTACTTCTGTGATGTTTTCCATTTCTCATCTATGTCATACATTGTTTCTAAATATGTGCCACCAAATGCATAACACATACCGCTGTCACCACCAGAGCTGCCAAATACTCCTCTTAGCAGGGATGCGGGTGTGTGTGAATGCCGTCTACCCATGTATATGCCCCACCTCTGGTGGGAGAAGTGCGTGGCAACTCTGACAGCGGTGGTGGTCTTGGCAGTGGTGGCTCTAGTGGCTCGGCTAAGTCCCATCTTTATTTTTTTTTGGGGGGGTGTAGTGTGGGATTTAGGATTTTATGGGCCCCAATTAAGTGGGCTTTGGGAACAAGGGGGTCTGGCAGATGTCAGTTGTTCCTGAAGTCTGCTAAATCAGGGTCTGTAAAATTGAGGATTTACTGTTTTACTCAAATATCTGACTGCGCGTTCATTAAACATTATAGAAATTCACCTGTGGAAAGAGACGGCGTGTGGAAAATTCCACCCCCAAAGCTAGGTATTTCAGTAAGCATGTGAAAACAATGTTAAAATGTAAACTATACTGCATTTCTAACTGAAATAGTTACTACCCAAGTTTAGTAAGTGTTATGAATTTACTCAGTCTCCAGCTTTTAATACAAGTTAAATAATATATGCATGTCTTGGGCAGTAAGACCCACACAAAGCAAAGAATACTTATCAGTCAGAAATGCCCTTGTAAGCTAAAGCCAGAAGAATGTCTTCAGCAAAAATTTCTCTGGAGTTGACATTGGAACCATACATAAGAAAGCATTTCCATTTTGCCATAGAGTAGCCTGTCACATAACCACAGAAAGAAGGTTGTAGCAGCTGCTGGCAGCCCATCTCTAAAAACAGCTTATCTCTGAGGGTGGTTATTGAAGGAGACAAAATAAAATCATAGCAGACTGATTCAGTCATGCTGACTTTCATCCATCCAAATGGATGTTGGACCCACCGGTATTCAGTATAATCATAGAAAACTGGGGTTATGGCCACACTTGGCCAAAACTTCGAAATGGCCATGCAAATGGCCATTTCAGAGATTACTAATGAGGCCCTCAATTGAATATTCAGTGCCTCATTAGCATTAGGACGCTTCCGGCTGTGCTGCTTCGAAAGTGCCGCTTTCGAACCCTGACAGTTTGGCGTGGCTACCTGGGGGGCCTTTTCGAAAGGACCCTGCATGTTTTGAAATCCCCTTATTCCCCTCAGCTGAGAGGAATAAGGGGATTTTGAAATGTGCAGGGTCCTTTCGAAAAGGACCCCAGGTAGCCATGCCGAGTCACGAGGTTTCGAAAGTGGTGCGGCCAGAAGCGTCCTAATGCTAATGAGATGCTGAATATTCAATTCAGCGCCTCATTAGTAATCTTCAGAATGGCCATTTGCATGGCCATTTCGAAGTTTTGGCCAAGTGTGGCCACAGGCTTGGATTGGTAAATATTCTCTGTGTTGAACATATTTCAGATGGTGGGAACCACCTGGGAGCAGCACTATGAGAGCAGGAGAGTACGTACACATGGATGGTGCTTATTAATGCTAGAAAGCTTCAGTTGAGTATCTGCTGCTTGTTGTTGCTTTACTTTCATGTTTCAGTAAGATGGTGGACTGAGTCATGTTCTCAAATACCCTGCTAAAGTCCTTGATGAATAAGTTAAGGTAGGAGTTAATACACATTGTCACAGTAAAATAAACAACTCCCAGCTATATTATCGCCTTTGCTCTATTGGAAGGCTACTCTGTTCATTTTTAATTGAAGAGAGATTCTGCTTCTCTAGTTTATTCTGGAATATTGTGTATATTCGAATGGTGGCATCCTACAGGGTAGGTAATACACACCATCCCTCTGTTTATCTTGCAATTAAGAATGCTCCTCTTCCTGCCCAAAACACCCATCTAACTTTCTGAAAACCCCACCACTTTACAGCTGTGTGATTGAGTGCTTGAATCATAAAAATTAATTACTGCAGGGATTTTGTAGAGGATATGTATTTAAACAAACAAGCAAACCCAACTGCAATACTGGTCTGTTTGGCTTATTTTGATAGCTCAGTATTATGGACATTAATTTTGTTTTCAGTATAAACAAGAAAGGGAGAGAGAAGGCTTGGGCAAATAAATGTGTTACTGGCCATAGAAGAGAATTTGTGGAAGGGATCTTGACTGCAGTCTTTTCTTTTACATTGTGACCAGATAGAATTTAGTGAATGTAGGATTTAAAAAAACAAGCAAACCAACCCTGTTTGGGACTGCACTCCATGACCTCTTGAGGTCCCTTCCAGTTCTATGAGACGTGTATATATATGTGTACTAGCGCCTTCTGTCATTTCTAACTGCTTTTTTAAGATAGGAAGGGAGAAAATATTTGCAGCTGTACAACAAAGTTAATTGTCTTTTGCGATCCACTCCCACCCCTAAATGCCAGTTGGAAAAAAAAATCTTACAACGTATATTTAGAATATATTCCTCATGCTGTGTTATAGGCTGTCATTTAACAAATAATTATAAAACAGATGCATAAAAGAAAGTGTGGAAAATACAGTAAAATAAAACATGCTGAGAGGTCTTTGTTTTCTTTTATTATGAAGAAGAGTCTCTCTGTTCAGTTTGCTAAATGATATAAGCTATGCCAGCCTGTCAGGGAGTCTGAGGATTGCATCATTCTCGATGTTTTCATCTTATGTTTGGGGGTGGAAGTGGATCACAAAAGACAATGAACTTACTGTGATACTTAAAAGTATTCAGCATTGTGTGTGTGTGTGTGTGTGAGAGAGAGGGGTGTGTGTGGGTGTGTGTGTGAGAGAATAATTGTGGTGTTTCTAGAGACTGGAAAATTAGAAACAAATGTTGCAGAATGTTGGTGTACTTTTAAGACTTTTTTTATTGTCAGCAGTACCTTTTTTGTAGAAAGTGAAAATAAATAAAAAAAAAAAAAAGAGATGCTGGTAGTCAGCTGGCTCCTCACCCCACTTCCCTCAGCTAATGCCTGGCAGGGAAAACAAAGACAAAAACAAAAACACTGATTACAAGACAAGGCAGCTTTTTCCTGTCTTTTCACCATATGTTTGTGGGTTTCCTTTCGTATTTTAGAAGGTAATGAAAGATGAGGGATGGGAGATCTTGTTGTCAAGACATGGAATCAGCATTGTCATTGCTCAAGATTTGTTGCATAATTCTCCCCTCCCTCCAAAATGAACAAATCACTCTCCAAATTGGTTTCAGCTGCGTGATTCCTGATGTAAGAGATCTTGATTGAAAGTGACAGATGAAAAATTGGAATCCAAAGGCAAGATTTGATTGGCTGTGTAATTCGGTTAAAGCACATAGGAAATATTTGTACCTTCATTTCTGTTTTGTCTTGTTTTGGGTGGAAATCATTGTGAATAGAACCTTAATGATACTTTTCTCTTAGTAAAATGGAAGCTAGGGAATGGGGACAATGGTATAATATTGCGCTAAACTATTTTTGCCTGAGGTGTAATTGAAATATGCTTTGAAATGTGTGGTTATTTAACTTCATCATGAAGGGATTAAGTGTTTTAATGATACATTACGCCGTGGTGATGCAGTGTTATGAATGGGGGATTAAAATCAGTTTAATCCAATTTGGGGCTGCACAATTGCATGGTTATTGTCTCATGTCGCTTCAGGGTAGAGATAAGGTTGTTTAAATGCCCAGAACTGTGCATTTCCTTACCTTTTTCTGTATGAATTTCAAGTTTATCCTTCCTAATATAGCCTATGTCTAGGTTTTATTTTCTAGGTTTATACTACTTGTTTTTGAAATAATTATAACATCCCATTAATGTGTCTTCCTAAGTTATTCACTCTCAGTGATGTCTTCACACTGACTTTGTTTTGACTGGTAATTTGTAATATAGGTTGCTGTTCAGAATCATAGAAGATTAGAGTTGGAAGAGACCTCAGGAGGGCTAGTCCAATCGCTTGCTCAGAGCAGAATAACTCCTAGCTAAATCACGTCAGCCAAGTCTTTGAAGCCTGGTCTTAAAACTGCTGAGGTTGGAGATTTTACCACCTCCCCATATAAACTGTTCCAGTGCTGCTTCATCCTCCTAGAGAAGTATTTTTTCCTAATATCCAAACTATTTCTCCCCTGCTGCAATCTGAGACTTTCACTTCCTACTGTTTGTCTGCTACCCCTGATATTAGCCTGATTCCATCCTCTTTGGAACCCCACTTCAGTTAGTTGAAGGCTGCTATCAAGTACCTCCTCACTCTTCTCCTCTGCAGACTAAATAAGCCCAGTTCTCTCAGCCTCTCCTCAGAAGTCATGAAACCCAGTCCATTTGATCACCCTCTGATAGCCTCTATCCAATTTGTCTGCATTCTTTCTGCAGTGGGGTCCCAAAACTGGATGCAGTACTCCAGGTGTGGCCTCAGTGGTGCCGTGTAGAGAGGAGTAATTTTTTGATCTTCTAGAATGCTCCTATTAATGCAGTCCAATATATTATTAGCCTTCTTGGCAACGTGGGCACGCTGTTGCCTCGTGTCCAGTTTCTCATCTACTGTAGTCCCCTGGTCCTTTTCTGCTTGCTTGCCGCTTAGTCAGTCAGTCCCCAGCCTGTAGTAGTATAGGGATTCTGATTTATTTTGGTCCAGTCCCCAATTTGTGTAGGTCACTTTGGGCCCTGTCCCTACATTCTAGCATGTCTGTCTGCCCCAGCATAAGAAATTTCTTTGGGAAGTCATGTAGTTGCCTGCTACTGGCTTGAGGCATCAGAAGGGATGTCAGTGCTGCTAATGTTGACACCTAATGGAGCTTCTTTTTTAGTTTAAGTGATAAATTGACTGCAGTTGAAATCCAGGGTTCCTTGCTTCAGTGCCCAGCAGGGACAGATTTTTCGATGTACACAGATGTTTTTAAGACTGTAAGTCACAGTCTGCAAAATTTCAGATGGTAATTTCATCCACATCGACACTCTTAATGACAAATTTTAAAACATGCTTTTTTAGGCCTTGTCGCTTCTATCCTTTTTAGAGACATTTCAGGCATGATAGTTTTCATAAATAGTTTCTGGTCAGAACATTGAATTTGCTGCTGCATAAGAACTGTTTATTTGTACAAGAAGAAATGCGACCTGATACTATGATGCATTGTGGTTACATAAATTTGTGGTAATTCCAGGTTAAACATTTGGTTGCTTCCAGACCCACTAGATTGCAACTTTCACTGAAAATTAATTAATAGAAATGTGCATGTGTGTTTTAAATCAGAAATGCATTGCATGTTGCTTTCTTTTGAAACAGCTTCAGCTTTTAAATTAGGGTAGCAACATTAATATTCTTTTCTAAAGCAATGTGCAGAAATTCAAAAGCCCTAAAGAGTGAGTTTACACCGCAGGTAAACCCCCTTGGCTGGCCTGTGCCAACTGACTCCAGCTCAGTTTAGTAGGGCACTAGATCTCTGTGAGGGAAGAGAGTGCCAGAGGTTGGGCCCGAGTATGAATGTCTATACTGCAGCTAAACAGCTTCCTAGCTCAAGTCCCATGAGTCTGAGTTAGCTGGTGTGGGCTAGCCATGGTTGTCTAATTGCAGTGTAGACATTCCCTAAGGTAATTGAGAGTGGAGGGGGGAATCTTTTCACCTCTGTGAGTTAGAGTTTAAATTGGTGTCTCATAGCTAGAGCTGGGTTGAGGTCAGAAATTCTGGTATGAGAAGGATTTTGAGAGTTCAGCATTTGTTTTTATTTTAGTTAAACCCCACACATTTCAACAGGCTCTGAAGAAAAAAAAAAAAGGCAAATTAGGCACTTCCTTTTTTATTTTCAGTTAAATATATTATGTAATACAATTCAAACCAAAAAGTAACTTGAAAATGAAATAGCAACACCTCATTTAATGTATTTTGAAATGGGGTGTATCAAAATTGTTGCTGCTCTTTTTCTGGATGTTCTCCAAGATGAAATGGATGGAAAATGGTTCTGTTGAAGTGTTTTGTTTTTTTTTAAACGCACTTCGGTCAGAACCTTTCTTTTATTTTTTAAATTTCCCATAGAGGCTGGCAGCTTTGCACCTTCCTTCCTTGTTCCCTTAAGATGTGCCCTGCCACAGTTCCCACTTTCTTTTTTCCTATCCACATTCTTTTTCCTTCCTCCCCCACATATCTTTGCTGACAGGGTGCTGCTTATCCTCCTACCCAGATTTTTGTGCTTTCCAGTTCCCCCAGCTCTCCTTGCTGGAAGGCTGTATGCTACCTAGGTGGGTGCTTTTGAAACTGATTTAAATACAAAATGAGCAGGGAAAAGCCTGAAATGCTGCCTGAACCTGCTCCTCTCCTGAGCCAATGAGAGGGGTTCTTAGCCTATGTTTACATTAGGCAGAGTAAGTTTGACTGCAGATACATAATTCTAGCTATGGCAATTGTGCAGCTAACTTATCTGCGCCTAACTAACTTGGCTGTATATACTGGGAAAGGTCAACAGGAGAGTTTCTCCTGTCAACCTCTCTCACTCCATGTATCTCACAAGGAATACAGGGGTTGACTGCGACCCCAAGAGGTCGATTTTGTGCACCCATACTGGACATGCAAAATTGACTAGTGGAAGATAGACCCTGAGCAGGTCGATCTTCTGAGGTAGTGTAGACATAGCCTTAAAGTGAGTACAAGTTGAGGGGGAGGCCAACCAGTGTCTTTTAAGAATTTCTTTTAATGGGGAGTATGATAGTCCTGGGTCAAGCTGTCTTTCTCAGCCTTGCTGCTATGTTCTTATGCATTATGCCATTCCTTGTTGTTGTTGGGCATTTTTTTTTAAGAGCTACCTCTGGGGCTAATAAGTTTGTTCAGTCTCTGTCCATTCAGCCTTTGTCATCTTTGCTCAGACTGTTACTGAAGAATGCCACCTACCATGGTAGGATTTGTAATTTGAAGAAAAATCTCTTTTGGAATATACTTCTAAATGTATATAAAATACATGCCCCTTGTGTGAACTACGTAGTCATGATAAATCCAACCGCTACTGTTATGTTCTACAGAAAATGATATTCAAAATTTAAATGCTGGAAATGACAAAGATTTTGTGATGCCTACATAAGAAGGAGATAAGATTACTAAATATTTTCCATAGGTCACTGAATGGCTGTCATATAAACACTTTTATGCTTACATTCCTCACCTGGATTAGAAACAATGTGTTGAGCAGGGCTTTTTTGTTCCTGGTGGAATGCACTGGATCAGTGTTTCGCCACCTTTTTCCGTATTGCTTTAGTGCCATAAGGTGCCTTCAGCTGCTGGCTGCCTCCAGCTGCAGTTTATAAGCCCCAGGGTGCCTCCAGCTCATGTCTATTGACAGAGCATGTGGCCGCTGTCAGAGCCAGGCAGTCAGGGAGCTTGCCTAGGAAACCTGCAGGGCTGCTGGCTGCGAGTCACCCCAGACCTGCCCCCTGCCCCAACCATCTGCCCCCCACTTCTGCCCCTCTATTCTGTGTAACTCAAATCCTCTGCCTCCCTCCTGTACCCTTGCCCCCTCCCAGACCCTGCATCGCAGTCACCTGCTCCAGGTCACAACCTACTTCTGCCCTCTGTCTCAGCTGAAACCCCTTCACCCTCTCCAGCACCACAGTCCCTTGCACCAGGTCACAAACTCCTCTTGCCGTAGATCATAACCCAACCCCATGTACTGCAGGTCACAACCACTTCCTTCACCCAAACTTCTTCTCAGACCCCACAAACCCCTGCACTCCAATTCTTTACCCTAAGCTCCCTTCTGCACACAACCTCCATCCCAGACTTCTCCATTAATATCTTGGAAGGATACAGCCCTTGACCACTTTCTGAATTTTTGGTGTGGCCCCTCATCAGAAATTATTACTCACCCCAAGTTAGACAGAGGAGTGTAGCGGGCCCCTGAGACTCACAATAAGAAAGTTGGTTGCTGCTTCCCGTGGAAGAAGAGCATAGCCATAGTACGACGGTGCTCCGTGGTGGGCCAGGGGTTGAGACCAGTGTGAGTCCGGGAAGGAAGAGGAATAGAAGTGACAGTGGTGGGATGTTGCTAGCAGAGGATGCCCTGGGTCAGGGGGTCACTATAGCTGATTCCCGGACAGCTCAGTGAGAGGTGTTGGGGCAGAGATTCAACCCCCTGACATTGCCTCTCCTCACCCCTTAATTTAAAATAGTTGTTACATATTTTAGGAAGTTTTTACATGTTGGTGGGGGGTGTACGATTCCACTGGATCACTTTCCACAAAAAAAGTGTTTTAAAACTGTTATTTTGAATTATTTTCATTACAGTTGAACATTCTAACTCCTGTGAGGAATGACCAGACTTGAGTGTCTATACAATTTTTTTTTCCAGGAAAAAAAGCACTGGTCTTGATAGACAACAATTTTTTCTCTTTTCTGATCCATCCTGTGCCTCCATTTTCTCTCTTTCTTCTAATAAATGTGAAGTATGTTACAAATGAATCTTTTAACGTAAGTGAGATAAATGCAACTCATCTGCATTAACCAAATCTTTCATAAAACAATGGGGTCAAGATCATAGAATAGACGAGTTACAGAACATTCCTCTTACTTGACGAGGGCCAGGTCTATACTAGGGAGAAAAAAATCATTTTAAGATGTGCAAGTCCAGCTACAAGTATTGTGTGGCTGAAGCTAACATAACTTAAATTCTTTTTTGCCACTACTCCCGTGGTGGCAAGTTGATGGGAGAAAGTCTCCGATTGACTTACCTTCCTCCTTGTGACTACAAGGAATACTGAGGTCAACAGTGATGCCCTGATAATTGGACGTATTGCAGTCCTACTAGGTGCACTATATTGAACCCTGGAAGATTGACTGCCAGCGCCTCGATCTTCCTGTGAGTATAGACCTGCCCTAGGACTTGCAGCTAGCAGGCCTTATTGTTAAATGGAAAAAGACACCAAATTGCATTACAAGTTGAAATGCTCACATCTTCATTTTCAGAGTTTGGTTTTTATAATCAGCCCTGCCTTGCTTAATTCCATCTGTTTTACTGACATTAATACTATGTGTACACAGTAGGTGATGAGCCCTAACCAGACTTCTATATCCAAATTCTCTTAAACTTAAAGGAAGTTTGATTTCAAATATTACCTGATTGGGCCAGTCACTAATTGAAGAGACCACCCTACCATCAAATAAATGAAAAACCCAATTAAACTGTGTAATTTACAGTTTTCTTCCAGTCTAGGGTTCTCCAACATACTGTTTTCCTCAGATTTCTGTGTTGAAAGTGGTAATCTAAATGTAGGGAATAATTTGGTCAACTCCTGATCCCTAGCTTTTTGCATACCAACTGATTATCAATATTTAGTATACAGACACGGAAATAATCTTTTACTTTTCAGTGGTTTGATGTATTAGGTGGTATTGTTCACTGTAATCTTTTTAGAAAGATACATAAACTATATAGTTTTTGTTACAAGAATAAGTTTATTTACAGTAAAACATTGGTACATCTCAGATCTAGCCTCTTTTATAACAGGTTTGAAAACCAAATAAACAATTCACATATTGACTAGTTTGGTTACAAATGAGTTCCTGGATTAGGATTTGTGTGTTTGGTATTAAATTATCGAAATGCCCTTGACTATGCTGTATCAGCACCTCTGCTGGAATTTTCCATGATACTAATTAAAAGGGACAGTGTTTTCAAACGGAGCAACCATTTGCAAAATTCAGGATCATGTCAACCTTGCTATTTGACTGATGGTCTTCCCATGTTTGTACTGTAGTGAATAGAGAGTACACGAAAGCTATTGTTCGTCTTTTGAATACAAAATCTGTCTGGATCCTCATCTTCACAAATATTCATGTAAAAGCTAATCACTGCTGCATACCTACAGAGCTCTTATCCTAGCAAGCACCTACAGATTTCAGATTCTTTTTTAAGCTGCTTTGAAAAGCACTTAGCCTGAAAATGGAAAGAGAAAGAATGTCTTAAATGAGGTGAGCACCATTTCAAACCAAAACACAGCACTTATTTTATTAAAGTCTGGGCACCAGATGGAGCAGAGGGTATAGAAAAGTTGAGAAGTGCAGGCAAGGCACATGAGACTTGGTGACTGCTGCAAGCTGCTCACTTGTAGGCTTCTGGTCTGCCTTTCACAGAGTCATCAGGAGAGGAGCAGAGAGTATCAGCTGCCCTTGCTCTCCTTTACTTGTACTAAGAGTGAGATGTGGGGGATTGGACTTTGGAGTCTGCTTGTGTTGCTTGTAACTATCACCTCTACACAGGGGTGTAAGGAGTAGTCATACTGTGCCTCTCTGCCTCTTTTGTCTATGGAAATCTGTAGAAAGGGGTGGGAATTTAGCTACATTCTTCTTTCTCTTCCCTTATTCTTTGCTGGAGAGAGAGTGACTAGTAAATGGTTTGTGTCATGCAGTTTCATGGGGACTGAATGGGAATTACTGTTCCATGTTTGATGTAGAATGCACAGCCAAGTGGCAGAAGAACATGGGCTCTCAAGTAGCTCTGCTGGAAGTCTCTTCTGAAAGGCAGGATATTATAACATTGATTAGTTCAGTGTCAACAGTGGGAGCACTATACAAGATACAAAGACGAAGACACCCTCTGCATATTCCTGTAATTTGAAGATGTTTCTATGTGGCGAAGAGCTGTGAGAACTATATACAGTTTAGAAAGAAGAGTTGAATTGCAGTGCGATATTCAGGATGGAGATCTCTCAGCTCCCACTGGATAGCATCTTGGAGAAATATAAAAACGAGTGTGTGAAACTGAGTACAAAACATTAAGTTCAGCAGCACTTGCTGTCCATTTCTGGTTAAAAATAATAAGAAATGGTGCTATGTGGCTTCTGAAAAATAAGAGTTCATGACCTTTCTTCCCAGAAATATGGAATAAATATCCCAAGACTATAGGAAAGCAATAACACATTATATCTGAGATGACATAGAAATGACAATTCTGTCATGACAGTTTAGCCCTGGCTTTGGACAGCTGTTGTGGTGAAGACCCCCTGCTCATTTTTAGATTAACAGGTGGTGAACTTTGCCTTACCTGATGACTTGTTAAGTGAATTGAAATGAAAGATGAAAATTGTTTTTTTTCCCCAGCACCCACATGTGGCAGCTTTTTAGCAATCAAGACTCCACCTCTGATGTAAAGATACAACAATGGACTGGAGGTGATCTCATGCTAAACTGATGAAGGCCATATACGTATGCACCTAAGTAGATACATTGGGAACTGATCACTGCATCTGGTTTTGGCTCTCATGATTTTATTGAAATATGAACAAGCAACTGGAATTTGTGTTCAGACCATTAAACAGTTGAACAAAAAAAAAAAGGCCCTGAAAAAACTGGTGTTCCCATTTCTGCTGTATTCTCCATTGATAAACATATTGTCATGGGAACTTCTATGGCAGAGCCAATAGACAGCTGTTGAAGGGAAGTGATTATTCCGCTCTATACAGCACAAGTGAAGCCACACTACAGGAAGGATGTGGGCAGACTAGAGAGAATCCAGTGGAGAGCAACAAAAATGATTAGGAGCTAAGGCTGGTACCAGGAGACCTGTTCAGGATTAATCTTCTGGAGTTTGATTTCATCTGTCTGGTAAGGATGCACAAAATCGATCTCTCTGGGGTCTGCAGTGGATGCAACGCTCCTGTTGACCTCCCTCAGTGAGGCTAGACCTTGCAGTTGTCTGCAGATACATCGATTCTAGCTATGCAACTGTTGTAGCTAGAATTGCATATCTGCAGTTGATGGTATGGTCAAGTGTAGACCAAGCTTTAGTCTCTTTCCAAGCTTAAAAATCCTAGTCTTATTAATCTCCCCTCCTAGGGAAGTTTTTTCTTACCTCTTCTCATTTTTTAGCTCTTTTCTGAATCTTTTCTTATTCCAATATATCTTTCCTACAAATCTCTCTAAGTTAAGAACCAGGTTCTTTGTTCAGGAAATTAATGAGCTTGAATATCTGCAGCATTGTTTATCTTTGTGAATATATCGTAGAGTTGCTTAATTTCATACTTTTTATGTTTCTGAAAACTTTTATTTAAAATGTAAACTTTGATACAGCAAAAAACATCTGTTATGTGTATGTGGAAGAAGAGAAAAGCAGGCTGACAATAATCTACTTGTGTAACTGGGTGTGCATTTTGTAGATGTTTGGTAAAGAAATTCCTACTGGAAGCTACCTTCCAATACTTTGGAACTATGTAGCATTTTAAATATGCTAATTCTCACCTCACAACTGGAAGGTCATTTAACAATTGTCCAAACCTCATAGAGGGGGAAAACTGAGACTGGGGGGTTTTATGGATCTACGTTTTCAAAAGGTTCTGAGCACCTGCCTTTTTCTTTAAGGTAAATTGTATTCTTAGGTACCAAGTACTTCTGAAAATAAGATCTGATTGTAACTTTGGTGCTAACCTTTTGATATGCTTAATCCGGAAGATTTTCAAAATAGTGATAGGAATTAGAACATAGTTGATCCTAACTCATTCCAGGGACCATGCTACATCTTTAGTTTACAGAATAACAGTGTATCTTTATTTTTTGCAAGATGATGTTGCTTAGTTGTTTACCATTTTCTTTTCTTGATATTATAAACCATGCAGTGTTTCAGTCAGGTAGTACTTTTGCTCATTTTTTTTTGCTGTTTACCCTTCATCTCATAAGGTGATAACAGTTTCAGCATATGCGCTCATAACCACTGCAGACAGTCTGTTCCTGTTTGAAGGTTTATTGGTCTAGTTCACCCATGGGGCCCTGTTACTGCTTGATTTAACTTTTTTCTCTACGTGCTGCAGAGTGAGAGGTACTGCTTCTCTTCGGCATATATGCTCTGCAGCCAGCAGGAGCAGGACAACTGGCCAATGTGACAACCCCATAGGAAGAGGGTCACCTGAGACACGACCTGAGCCCAAAATGATTGCATTGCAATGCTTGTAGTTGGGTCCCGTAGCATTGTGGAAAGCTCTAGTTTGTAATACAGCAATTACACAAACCTAGTTATAACAGAGATACTGTAACATTATTTCCTCTAAACAGTTACATTGCCTTTCTGGTGTATAATGAGTTTTCGTGACGATTTGACTCAAAGCTATTTGTTCTATTAAAAAGACAGACACATGGAATCATATTGTTGCAAATACAGTGTTTAATATGCTATTTAGATATATAAAATATGCACCGGTACTTAAAAATAAATACACTTCAGGAAGGGAGGAACTTAATGTCTCAGCTCCCAGGTAATGAATAAGTCTCTGGCTTGTTGGCTTTCAGTTTGAGCATATTAGAGAGTGCAATATTTACTCCAGGGAGAAGGGGGGAATTCTGTTCAAAAAATTAGAAGTTCTGTGCACAGTTTTAAAAATCTGCATATTTTATTTATCAAAATAACAAAAAATCACTCCAGTTTCAATTATTTTGGAATTTATTTCAAAATATCAGTCAGCAAGTATTTTGTAACAGTACAACCCCCCCATCCCCAAAAATCAGGAATTCTTTGACAAGTGTAGTCATATTAATACAGAACTCTATGCCTTTAAACTACAGTACAGAAATTTTATTTCGTGCACCCTTCAGAAGCAGTGCAAAGTCTTGGAGCTCTTGGGGGTAATAGAAAAGGAGAGGGAAGGTGCTTGCAGAAAAGCTTGATAGAGTAGGAAATCTTATGCAGCAAACTGACACATTGCTCTTCAGGTTAGTTGAACAAAAATACTGTGGCTCACTTTATGGTTTTAATTGTTAGTGTGAATTATAAATTCAAAAGTGGTTTCACATTGGCTTGTAAGTGCCACAAATCAGAAGAGAAGACGGTGGCAATATCTGCCCTTCGACAGAAAACAGAATAGTGAAGAACTCTTGAGGGAAGTATAGGAAAGAGCCCAGTAATGCCCTGTCTAGCAGCTACATTTGGCATTTGTGGAGAGACAGAGGATTTATAAATAAAAAAGACTTGTCCTCAAATAGTCTTGGCTGATCCTTGGCTTCCAACCTATGACTTTCCCTTTAAGGTAAGGCTAAAGAGAATCACAGGGGTGCTAGAACAATTTTCGTAGAGTGGGTGCTGAAAGTCATTGAACCAAACTGTGAACCCAGTGTATGGTGATAACCACTGAAGCCAGGTGGTGCGGCATCACCCCTACTTCTAGCAATTATATAGAATTACACTTGTGCAGAAACTCAAACACATTGAGTTTGCAGGGCAAATGATGGCATTGAGACAAGGGTATGTGGTGCTAAGCTGTTAGTGGAAAAGGCTATAAGGCTGGTCAGTAATCACTACATAATGCAACAAAAGTAGGTGACTGCACAGCTTTGCCATACTTCTGTCATTAGCAAAGTGCTGCCACGGGCACTAGTTGTCGTAATAGATGTGGTTGCCATCTGATCATGTGGTTCATTAGCCTGTCATAAACCATTTTCTCTTCTCTTTTGTTAAGGTGGTTGTATTTTATGGTACATTATTTTGAGTGCATTAGTGTACTGACCATGTGCTTTTGCCAGTGAATTTTTACACTTCTCTTTATATTTACTGTTGTGCAGTAGATCACATAACTATAGTATTTCAGGTTCTCCTAACCATTGTTTTCTTAAAATTTGTACAGCCCCTTTCTAACTTCAGTCAAGTGTTGATACCTCATTCAAAGACAGTCCCTCTTGGGGTGAATAGCTGTGTCTTTCAGGAAGGTACTATTCAGGGGTGATGTATGTGTATGAGGGATGTAATAGAGTATCCAGTTACATGACTAATCAGTAAGCATCTGCTTATCTGTTAGTGCTATAGGTTCCTCAGAGCCCACCCCCCCAAGTAAACAGAAAGTGGCTGGCTCAGCCTCTATCCCTACTTGTGCCAGGATCAGGCTGTTTCTTCTGCTGCCACTCTGCATGTAAAAGGCTGAGCCAGCACTTAGGTTGGCTCAGCTTCTGTCCCCACTATGGGGATTGGGCTCTTCTACCCTCCCTGACAGGGAAGAGTCCAGTCCCCACAGCAGGGACAGCAGCTGAGCCACCGTGTGTGCTCGCTCAGCCTTTTAAATGCAGAGCAGCATAGGTATGGAGAGGGATAGAAGCTGTGCCATTTTGCATGCCAGCGCAGCCTTTTAAATGCAGAGCAGCAGGGTTTGTGTGGAGAGGGGGAAAGGGCTGGGGAGGGGATGGTTAACTGACGGAAATTTTGGCCATTACTCTCTCTTTACATCCTAAGGTATGCTTTCTAATTGCTCTTTGTAATCTATTTTGCCATAAGATACCTGCTGTGCTAGTAACTGTAGCTGAAAGTACCTGCTGGAAAAGTGTACTCTGTGCCACTTGGTTCCTAAATAATACATCTTTTGTATTTAAAAACACTCTCAAATTACTGAAGTCTGGAGCTCACATCTTCTGTGATTCTATGGCCATATAGTCCTTGCGTGGGTGTAGGTTACTTGTGAAATTGAAGCAACTGTCTTTCTTGATAGTCAGCATTAATGGTTTCACTGTGGATCATTTTGAAGAAACCTCTGATAATGTGCTTGTTTTAGGGGCCCACAGTACTCCAGATTCGAAAAGCACCAGCTGTTCCTTACCTGTTGGTCAATATCTGTGGCTTCCTTTTCTTCCAACAGTTTATGCAATGTAGTTATATCAGTTCCTAAATCTCAAGCACGAGAGAGAGAAAACATGGGCATAGAAAAAAATAAATTCACGGGGCTTGTGCTGCCTGTATTGTTGCTTTTTCTAGATAGTTCGGCTCATTCCACTGTAGTCCTGGGAGCACGTGTTGTGATATATGTATATTTCTTACTGTTTCTCGTGTCCCAGCTTTCATTTCACTGATGTCCTTGGAATTTTCTGTTGCACTCAGGCAGCTTTCTGCTCAATGGGATGAATCTGATGTGAAAGCTGAGTGCTGCAAGGGTTGGAACTGCAAGCTTAAATGCTGTTTTATGCTCAATATCAACACCCTCTCTCATCTGGACAGTCCAATGCATACAGTCATTCCTTTCTTACATAATGTGTTTGGAGCATAGGAGGGGAGAGCTGTGGTGCTGGCGAGATCCTTGCTAGCCATTTGTCACATGTGATTGGGAGAGCAGAACCCTAGGTGGCATCCTGCACCATCTGGTCTGCTCTTCCCTTCAGGAAGGTGAACTGTTGCAAAGTGGCTACAAGCAGACCAGTGGTGAATGCTGCAGAAGTAGATGGAGTTGAATGTAATACCCAGATAATGGTACCAGTCCATGTAAGGTGAGACTTGTAGACGCAGCATCTGTTTGCTGCTTTCCTGTTGTGAGAGAGGTGAAGAAGTTACTTAGGCTCTCCCTGTGAGCCCAGCCATTGGCAGAAATACAAGGGAAGCCAGTGGCTTTAGCCCCTGATATCTCATTCTGTATCTTGAGTGTGCCAATGGGAGAGGAATCTGTCTCTCAGTTCCAGCAAGTGAGTGTGAGCTGGAAGGTCAAAGGCTGCGTGGTGCTAATAGGATTTAAGTTATTAAGAATACTCAATAAAAATATTTGTTCTTTTATTATATGGCCTGATTCAAGCAGGTTACTTCTATGAACAATGGCTTAGCCTTGTTTATATTAGGCATTCTGTTCTGAAAGTCGTCTATAGTGTGTATGTTTTGGCTAACAGACGTTTTACTTAATGCCATAAATAGAAGTTATGTTTTTAAAATCTTGAAGTATTCTTTTCTGGCCCAAAGTAACTGTGTTCTCTCATCTGCTTTTTTTGAAAATTCAGAATATGTCAAATTCAAAAGGGAAGAAGAAAATGACTAAAGTCAGAGAAGCCAAAAAAATATTGAAGAAGAAGTTTAAAGTCAACACAAAAATTATCTTTACCGAAGAGGGGGAGGTAAGATCAGTTCAAAATATACTGCATATACTGTCAATAGCTTAATTTGTATTTTCTGTGAAAATATACTTCTGAGTCATGCACAGGGATTTTTGTTTAAGGTTTTAACTGGGGGACACCAATAAAACATTCTCAGTTTAAAAACTTGTTTATCCATTGAACCACTGAAAAGAACAGCCTTTGCTGTGTGTTTCAGAGAAATTGTCTAGATCGGGGTCAGCAGTCCCTGGTACCTGTGCCAAGAGTGGCAAGTAAGCTGATTTTCATCAACGCGTCAGGTAGCTGACGCTTAATCAAAGCCATGCTGCCTGTGGGTTAACAAAAGACCGGCTAATGCTAACAACCATCACACAAACAGTGAAGCTCTGCAGCTGAGGCTATTTATTAATGACACTGTTGTAAGCGGGACTGTTAGTGACTTCAAAAAATATCACTGGCATTCGGACTGTACAAAGAGGTGCAAAGGACAAGTTTCAGCACTCCATCTCGGAAAGGTTGCTAACCCCCGTCTAGATGGAGCAATAATGCACACTACGTTGGTGTGAGTTCTAAAGTACCTAATGTGTTTAGTTGGTCCATGGAGATCCTATTGGTGTACACTGGAGGTTCCCTAGTATGTTATAACATAGCTCTAATATGTGAAATAGTACAGTAGACCCCTGAGACACGCTCACTCAAGTTGCGCATATCTCGGATTAATGCAACTCTGGCTCAGAGGAGCAGGGAAACTCAGCTGCCACCGTTCACAAGAGAGGTTTCCCCTCTCCTGTCAGGGGTGGCAGCCGAGAGTCAAGCTCTCAGCTGCAGCCACTGACAGGAGCAGGGAAACTGAGGAGAGCAGCTGCACTGGTCAGTTTCCTGTCTCTGCAAGCAGATGGGAGCCAGAAGCCAGGCTGCCACCTGGTCCCCAGCTCCACTCCACTCATTGGAGCCAGGAAACTGACCAGGGCTGGTGCCCTAGTCACTTTCCTGGCTCCCTCTAGTTGTATGGTAAATTTGACTTACACAAGGGTTGCAAGAACGCAACCCCCAGGTAAGTCAGGGGTCTACTGTATTACATTAAAGCACACTAGGGTATATAACAAAGAGAGTAGGCTTTTTACAGTATACACTACTGTTATAAATTATGTGCACTGGACACCTATGTAAAATTCAAATTACTAAAAAAGAAAATTAAACCCTGAAAATGAAAGGAATAAACCTCAAAAAAAACAAACCCCCCATTTATCAGTTTGGTTCAGATTTTCAAAAGTACTTTCTGCTCATTATTGGGGCTAGAATTGAAAGACAGCTCAACCCATTTAAATCGGATTATATTCAGAACAATAGGAGCAGTATACTGAATATTTTTCTTATATTTCAATATTTAAACATGGATTCTTTTGTAAGTCTGGACCTGCCAATGGCAGAAGGGAAAGTCTACGGTGTTTAAGCAAGATCTGAAAAATCCCATTGCTCTCACTTGAAAAAGCTCTACCTTTCCCTTATACAGCAGTAGAATTAGAGAGATATCCTGGTTTTTCTCTCCAGTGTCCGATATTTGTAGCTTTCATATGTTAGCTGACTAAAGGAGGCATCAAGCTTATATTTCAAAATAAGGGGAGATAGCTGTGCATTGAACTCTCTAGTAATTTAAACAGCTATTCCAACGCCATTTGGAAAAATATATGAAATTTATTTTGATGTAACAGAGAGGGAGCTGTGCTAGTCTATATACTATCAAAACAAAAAAAGCAGTAAAGTAGCACTTTAAAGACTAACAAAATAATTTATTAGGTGAGTTTTCGTGGGACAGACCCACTTCTTCAGACCATAGCCACACCAGAAAAGACTCAATATTTAAGGCACAGAGAACCAAAAATAGTAATCAAGGTTGACAAATCAGAAAAAAAATGATCAAGGTGAGCAAATCAGAGGGTAGAGGGGCAGGGGGAGGAGGATGGATTAAAGAATTAGATTAAGCCGAGTATGCAAAAGAGCCTCTATAATGACCCAGAAAATTTGCATCCCGGTTCAAACCACGTGTTAATGTGTTGAATTTGAATATAAAAGAGAGTTCGGCAGCCTCTCTTTCCAAAGTAGTGTGAAAATTTCCTCTTCAGTAAGACTCAAATTCTTAAGTCATTAACAGAATGTCCCACTCCATTAAAATGTCAGCTGACTGGTTTGTGGATCAGGAGTGTTTTTGTCTGTTTTGTACAGTCAAGCCCTTATGTACAATTGCATTTGCTCTGATCCTACTGACAGAGACCAAAAACTACAACATCTTTACCAAATATTCATAAACGTGAATTACCTGCAAGGAGAAATGAAAAAAACAAATCAACAGGGCCAGATGAATACCCAGAGACCAGCTACTCCAAGAGAGGCCCAAAAAAGCCAAGAACAGAACACCACTGGTCATTACCTCCAGCCCCAACTCAAACCACTGCAACACATTATTAAAGACCTACAACCTATCCTTAATCAGGGTTCCACGCTCCAGAAGGCCCTAGGTGACAGGCCTGTTCTCTCCTACAGCCTCCCAACCTTATGAGGATTCTCACCAACAGCCACAGTCTACACCACAGGAACACTAGTCCTGGGACTTTTCCTTTCAACAAAGCCTGCTGCCAGCTTTGTCCATGTATCTATTTTGGGGATACCATCACTGGACCTAACTAGGTTATTCACAGAATCACAGGCACATTCTCATGTTCCTCAGCTACCATCATATATGCCATCATGTGCCAACAATGCCCAGATGCTTTGTATATTGGACAGACTTCAAACTCCCTTAGACAAAGAGTTAATGGGCACAAAACAGACACAACACTCCTGATCCACAAACCGGTCAGCTGACATTTTAATGGAGTGGGCCATTCTGTTAATGACTTGAGAGTCTGCATGTTACTGCAGAGGAATTTTCACACTACTTTGGAAAGAGAGGATGCTGAACTCTCTTTTGTATTCAAATTGGACATATTAACACGTGGTTTGAACCGGGATACAAATTTTCTGGATCATTATAGGAGCTTTTTTGCATACTCGGCTTAATATAATTCTTGACGAAACGCCCCACCCACTCTCTGACTTGCTCACCTTGATAATATTGTTTCTGATTTGTCAACCTTGACTACTATTTTTGGTTTTCTATGCCTTAAATATTGAGTCTTTTCTGGTGTGGCTATGGTCTGAAGAAGTGGGTCTGTCCCACGAAAGCTCACCTAATAAATTATTTTGTTAGTCTTTAAAGTGCTACTTTACCGCTGTTTTGTTTTTATATAGATGTATTGCTAGCCACTCAAGTACTGTTTGGTTGTAACCCCCAATGAGCAGACATCAGTGTTGCTTAAGTATTAACTAATTACAATTTAGCAAGTGTCAAAATTCTGCTTTTTCTGTTTTGAGAAAAATGTTAGCTTTTGCACTGGAGCAGTTTCAAGAGTTAATGGGATTGTACGTTAATATATTGGTCACTTTTAAAGCTCTTAAGTTGCCTTTGTAACTAAGTAACATTATCAAGGTATGCTGAACTGTGGAAATGATGTGGTAATATTACTTAGGTATCAATATTTGAAAGTTTTAAGGATGACCTTACAGCAGTCTGTACAAAACTATAAATAATTTCAGACATGGAAAAATTCCCTCACTAATTTTGAAGTACATATTCAACCTCTCTAATCCATAACTCTCATCCAGCAAACTCCATAATTTGGCATGGTTTTAGTAAGCCGGACAGCCACTTTTCTTGGGTGTGGCCCCTGTGGTCCCATAAAGCATGTTTACAGACACCAGTCCTAGCTCCCAGTGTTCATAATCATCAACCATGGGCTCAGTGCCAGTTGGTGTCTGATGCCTCTCTCACTATTTCCTTCCATTTTTCCGTGTCCAGTGCGGAGTGGCTTAGTTTTTGTAGACGAGCTCCGTGCCAATCTCCTATATCATGTACCCATTCTCTGTGAGGTCTGCCTTTCCGATTGGAACCCTCCTTTCTGCCGAATGCCATGGTCTTGATTTTTCATTCCTTCTTCATACTGCAAATATGCCCAAATAGCTGTAAATTGCACTGTATAACCTTCTGCTGTAGGTTCTCTTTCAGCTCTATCTTCCTGTATAATTCCTTAGAACATAGAACAGAATAGTAGGAATGAAAGGGACCTAGAGAGGCCATCGAGTCCACCCCCAGCCCTAATGGCAGGACCAAGTACTGTCTAAACCACCCCTGATAGACATCTATCTAGTCTGTTCTTAAATATCTCCAGCGATGGAGACTTCACAACCTCCCTTGGCAAATTATTCCACTGTTTAACCACCCTGACATTTAAGAACTTTTTCCTAATGTCCAACCTCAACCTCCCTTGCTGCTGTTTAAGTCCAATGCCTCTTGCTCTATCCTCAGAGGCCAAAAAGAACAAGTTTTCTCCCCCCCGCCCTTATGACACCCTATTAGATACCTGAAGACCACTTTCATGGCGCCCCTCAATCTTCTCTTTTCCAAACTAATCAAGCCCAATTCTTTCAACCTTTCTTCATAGGTTACATTCTGTAGACCTTTAATCATTCTTGTCGCTCTTTTCTGGACCCTCTCTAATTTCTCCACATCTTTCTTGAGCTGCGGTGCCCAGAACTGGACACAATACTCCAGCTGAGGCCTAACCAGCGCAGAGTAGAGCGGAAGAATGACTTCTCCTGTCTTGTTGACAACACTCCTGTTAATGCATCCCAGAATCATGTTTGCTTTTTTTGCATCAGCATCACACTGTTGACTCATATTTAGCTTGTGGTTTACTATAACCCCCAGATTCCTTTATGCTGTACTCATTCCTAGACAATATCTCCCCATTCTGTATGTGTGAAACTGATTGTTCCTTCCCAAGTGGAGCACCTTGCATTTGTCCTTATTAAACTTCATCCTAATTTATCCAGATCATTTTGAATTATGACCCTATCCTCCAAAGCAGTTGCAACCCCTCCCAGCTTGGTATCATCTGCAAACATAATAAGTGTACTTTCAATGCCAATATATAAATCATTGATGAAGATGTTGAACAGAACCTGTCCTTAAACAAACCCCTGCAGATCCCCGCTTGTTACACTTTTCCAGAAGGATTGAGAACCATTAAGAACTACTCTCTGGGTATGGTTATCCAGCCAGTTATGCATCCACCTTCTAGTAGCCTCATCTAAATTGTATTTGCCTATATTTTTTTTATAAGAATATCATGCGAGACCTTATCAAATGCTTTACTAAAGTCTAGGTAGACCACATCTACTGCTTCTCCCCTATCCACAAGGCTCGTTATCCTATCAAAGAAAGCTATCAGATTGGTTTGACATGATTTGTTCTTTACAGATCCGTGCTGGCTGTTTCCTATCACCTTACCACCTTCCAAGTGCTTGCAGATGATTTCTTTAATTACCTGCTCCATTGTGTTTCCTGGCGCAGAAGTTAAACTGACTGGCCTGTAGTTTCCTGGGTTATTCTTATTCCCCTTTTTATAGATGGGCACTATATTTTCCAGTCTTCTAGAATCTCTCCTGTCTCCCATGATTTTCCATAGATGATAGAGAAAGGCTCAGATACCTCCTCTATCAGCTCCTTGAGTATTCTAGGGTGCATTTCATCAGGCCCTGGTGACTTGCAGACATCTAATTTTTCTAAGTGATTTTTAACTTGTTCTTTTTTTATTTCAGCTTCTAACCCTACCCCTTTCCCACTAGCATTCGCTATGTTGGGCATTCCTTCATCAGACTTCTCAGTGAAGGCCGAAACAAAGAAGTCATTAAGCATCTCTGCCTTTTCCAAGTTCCCTGTTACTGTTTCTCCCTCTTCACTGAGCAGTGGGCCTACCCTGTCCCTGGTCTTCCTCTTGTTTCTAATGTATTTATAAAAAGCTTTCTTGTTTCCCTTTATACCTGGAGGTAGTTTGAGCTCATTTTGTGCCTTAGCCTTTCTAATCTTGCTCCTGCATTCTTGTGTTGTTTGCCTATATCCATCCTTTGTAAATTGTCCTAGTTTCCATTTTTTTATATGATTCCTTTTTTATTTTGAGATCATGCAAGATCTCCTGGTTAAGCCAAGGCGGTCTTTTGCCATATTTTCTATCTTTCCAATGCAGTGGGATAACTTGCTTGTTGGTGTCCTCAGTGTTCTGTGTTGTTGTTTAGATGTATTTTACTCCTAAATATCTTCTTGTAGTCCAGTAAGCAGTGGAAGTGTTGGTAATATGCTAGAAAATATTGATCTCCCATCGTCTGGAAAATTCTGTTGTCTGGCTCCCATCGGGTCCCAAGGGTGTCGGTTGAGAGAGGTTCAAATTGTCTATACTTCTCCAAGAAACACATTTAAACTGGACTCTTTAGATAGGTATGGTGTGCAATGGACAAAAACCCTGGTTACTGGAGTTATACCAGTAGTTAATTAGGCTCACTTGTTCACTTGATTTCAAAGATACTGTAGCGAATCTAAAGTGCATGGGATTCCATCCCCATACACAGTTCGGTAAAGATAAATTGTATGTGTTTGTAGGGGTTTTTCAAAGGGAAGATATGAAAATTGTTCTAATTAGGCAGAAATCTAAATGCTTTTTTTAATAATTTAACATATTGCTATTTTTTCAGGCTGCTTTTGAATCGAAAGTGACTGTTGGGGGTGGAGTGAATGGTGTGTAGTAACTGATAGAAATTCTTTGCTTTAATTTTTTAGCAAATGCTTTAAAATATTTCTCTTGCACTCTGAATCATAGATGCTGGTCTGTCAGGTTTGTGTAATTAGGACAATGGATTACGACTTGTTCATGAATTTATGTGAAGGATGATCATGACTGCAGCTGCCCTGTGTTCAGAATATGAAACAGAAATACTGTTCTTGTAAAAATTCTTAAGGAAGTCTCACAGCGCAAATTGGCTGAAAAAGATTATATGTGGCTTTAAGAATAGAAGCCTTAATTTCTAGCTATTTGTGCATACAGTTAACATCATTGCATGTGTATGTTGGTCGCAATTACTTGCCCAAGTGGTCAGTAGTGCATATAACTGGACAATTCATTATATGCACCTAGTCAGTCATGCATTTTTAAAGATGCAGTTACACACAGCTCCTTAAAATGCGCCCGGAATTAGTTTAAGTAACTCAGTTAATACTGCACAGAGGTAATTAGATCCGACTGCCTTTTTAAAAATATAAGCTCGACTACAAAATTTTGAGAAGGGATTCATTTGTTTTGAACCCCCAAATTGCTAGTTGAAAGTATGAAGAGAAACAAAGCATTCGGATTGAGCTGGTGGGCACATCAGTTTTTCCTGTGATCCACTGAAACATAAAGCAATGAGGACAGAGACTAAACATGGGCATGGAGATTGCAGTTTGAACAGCAGCATAACAGAGAATGGGGTTTGGAGATTTTTATGCAATATGAAGCTTTTCCGCTGCAGATGTTATTTTGACATTCTGCTGGGCTCTAATGAAACTGCACACTTGAAGTCTTACAGTGCTACCTAATGTATTTCTCTTTAGGCAAAATAAAACTCCTTAAAGACCTGTGTGTTCTGATTATTTGTACATAAACTCAGTTTTATAATAGGGACTACATTTCAATTGGTTTTATTTGTGGTTATTCGGGACTAGGAGGATGCAACATAGTAAGTGATACTCTTTCTCCTTAACTGACAGCAAAGCAAAGTTCTAAACTTGTTTTCTTTCTTTTTTTTTTCTTCAAAATATTGTGGTGCATCATATACTTTTCCACATACATCCACTCCTTCATTTAAAGAAACCTTCTTACCCTAATACACACCTACTGCCTTTCTGAAAAGCTACTCCAAAGGAGAGTTGCTCATCACTTGAACAGAAGTTTACACAATTTTGTTGAATACTGTAAGCCCTTGTCTTAAATCGTTGAAACCCAAGATCAAAATGCGTTGAAGCCAAGCCCAGGAGTAATGAACATTCTGCCTGGAAATCAGATGTGGTCTTCCAATATTGCTAATTCAATCTGATAGTTTTATGTTAGTTATTCTGTCTGAAGCGGTGATGTAGCCTTGATATTAGAGACACAAGGTGGGTGAGGTGTGTCTGTTCTTGGATCAACTATTTTTGGTTGGACATACAAACTTTTGAGCCATACAGAGCTCAGAGTTTGTTTCTCGGAGCTTAGGTAAATGTGGGCTGTTTGGCGGAAAGCAAACAAATGAGGGCTTGAGATTGCTTGCAGAGCAGATGGTGGGTTGAGGTCCTTGTGAGGAGAAGTCTGGGAAACATGGACAAGACTGTTCCTGAAAATTGGTGTGAATGTAATTTCCATTTAATTATAGTAGCCAACTAAAATATTTTCTTGAAAAGAAATTTCCTAACAAAATAATTAAAAATGTCTGTAGTCTGTTTGGCAGAGAGGGCAAAACAGATATCCAATAGATTTCAAGGGCAAACAGTGAAATGTACTTTAATGAACAGTTTTCAATAAATATGCATTTTTAATTAATGTAAATCATATATAATGTTAAAATACCGATTTTTGTTGTTTTTTTATATTATGTGTTATATTAGTATATAAAGATGGTGTTATTTACTACATCATGGCTACGTCTACACGTGAAGCCTACATCGAAGTAGCTTATTTCGATGTAGCGACATCGAAATAGGCTATTTAGATGAATAACGTCTACACGCCCTCCAGGGCTGGCAACGTCGACGTTCAACATCGACGTTGCGCAGCACCACATCGAAATAGGCGCTGCGAGGGAACGTCTACACGCCAGAGTAGCACACATCGAAATAAGGGTGCCAGGAACAGCTGCAGACAGGGTCACAGGGCGGACTCAACAGCAAGCCGCTCCCTTAAAGGGCCCCTCCCAGACACAGTTGCACTAAACAAGACAAGATCCACAGAGCAAACAACTGGTTGCAGACCCTGTGCATGCAGCATGGATGCCCAGCTGCAGCAGCAGCAGCAGCCAGAAGCCCTGGGCTAAGGGCGTCTCTCAACCCCTCAGCTGATGGCCGCCATGGCGGACCCCACTATTTCGATTTTGCGGGATGCGGATCGGCTACACGTGCCCTACTTCGACGTTCAACTTCAAAGTAGGGCGCTATTCCCATCCCCTCATGGGGTTAGCGGCTTCGATGTCTCGCTGCCTAACGTCGATGTTAACATCGAAATAGTGCCCAACATGTGTAGCCGTGACGGGTGCTATTTCGAAGTTAGTGCCGCTGCTTTGAAGTAGCGTGCACGTGTAGACACGGCTCATACTACACAAGGTTTCTCAAATTAGGTATTGGGATCCTTTGGGGTTGCAAGTTTATTACATAAGGGCTGCGTCTACACGTGCACGCTACTTCGAAGTAGCGGCACTAACTTCGAAATAGCGCCCGTCACGTCTACACGTGTTGGGCGCTATTTCGAAGTTGAAATCGACGTTAGGCGGCGAGACGTCGAAGTCGCTAACCCCATGAGCGGATGGGAATAGCGCCCTACTTCGACGTTCAACATCGAAGTAGGGACGTGTAGACGATCCGCGTCCCGCAACATCGAAATAGCGGGGTCCTCCATGGCGGCCATCAGCTGGGGGGTTGAGAGATACTCTCTCTCCAGCCCTTGCGGGGCTCTGTGGTCACCGTGGGCAGCAGCCCTTAGCCCAGGGCTTCTGGCTGCTGCTGCTGCAGCTGGGGGTCCGTGCTGCATATACAGGGTCTGCAACTAGTTGTTGGCTCTGTGTGTCTTTCACTGTTTAATGAAAGTGTGTCTGGGAGGGGCCCTTTAAGGGAGCGGCTGGCTGTTGAGTCCGCCCCGTGACCCTGTCTGCAGCTGTGCCTGGCTCCCTTATTTCGATGTGTGCTACTTTGCCGTGTAGACGTTCCCTCGTTGTGCCTATTTCGATGTTGGGCTGAGCAACGTCGAAGTTGAACATCGACGTTGCCAGCCCTGGAGGACGTGTAGACGTTATTCATCGAAATAGCCTATTTCGATGTCGCAACATCGAAATAAGCTATTTCGAAGTTGGGTGCACGTGTAGACGTAGCCAAGGGGTCACAAGATGTCAGCCTCCACCCCAAAACCCACTTTACATCCATCATTTTGTAATGGCGTTAAAATATGAAAAAGGGCGTGGGGGCGGGGATCCATGCCCAAAGGCTTGCTATGTGAAAGATGCACAAAAGTTTGATAACCACTAATGAAACACAAGAACAAACGGTCCCCCCAAAAATGAATAGCTAGTAGGTTTTAAACAAGTATAAGGAAGCATTACTTCAAACAATGTTCAATCAACCTGTGGAACTCATTGCCAGAGTGTTGTGAAGATCTAAAGTATAACTGGATTAAAAAAAAAAAAGACGTTAAGTTCACAGAGGAATCGGTGGCTATAAGCCAAGATTGACAGGGATGCTACTTAAGAGTCTGACTGCCAGAAAGTGTGGGAGTGGATGATGGGAAGAATCACTCAATAATTGTCCTGAGGTGTTTGATTCCTTCTGAAGCACCTGGCACTTGCTGCCATTGAAATACAGGATACTGGGTCCTATGAACCATTAGTCTAACCCAGTATGACCATTCGTAAGTTCTTAATACATAATCCTTTACAGATTTTTTTTTTTAGTCTAGCAGAAATGTAATATGTGGCTACTTAATGGCATAGTAATTAAATGCATTTAGCATTGGACTCAGGAAAATGGCTCTAAACATGTTTGCTGTCTTGTATAATCCAGGCAGTTCAGCAGTGGCCACCAGCACAAAAATCCAGTGTGGACAGAGAAGAGAAAGAGGATGATTCTGGTGGCATCAATCTAGAAAAAGCAAAGGAAAGGTTACAGGAAGAGGACAAATTTGACAAAGAAGCATACAGGAAGAAAATTAAAGAAAAACATAAGGTAAGTCAACTCCTTCACCAATCACTGAAATAGATAGGAACATTCTGTAAAATGTTTAAATGTGTCCATAAGAAAATACACAAATGTTGTTCTACACTGAAGTTTAATACAATTATTATATTCCAGAAGTTTTTTCATCATTGTGCAAGGCACAGTGAAAAAAATAAGACAGTGTCTACATTTAATGTTCTATAAATATATTTATAGCCTTAATAGCTTGGCAACACAAAGCACTAGAAGATGCCAGAGGTTGATTCTAGCTTTTGATGATTTTTAGAAATAAAAGGCTGATGAGGACTATCACGTCATGGAATTTTTACTGGCGGGATAGTGTAGGAAATGAAGGCTAAGACAGGGCTATTAAAAAAGAGGAAGAGCTTGCTTGGTTGTACACACTGTAACAAATCCCCAGCCATTAGTAAGGGAGATTGAGTGACACGTAGCTCTGCTGAAGCATCTACACAATACCATGGTCATGTGTACATTACAAACTTTGGTTGGCACACATTAATTTTGTATATCACTCATGCGCATGCATACCCTGGCTGTTTGTGCCTTTGCTGTGTGTATTCGCCATGAGGGCTTGTGTTGATGCAAAATGTAGGAATCCCAGTGTTCCATGCACCATCGTCCATCATGATGCCTTTTGGGAAATTGTCACTATGGCCGTTTCTACACAAGCTGCTTCCTTTGGAAGTGGCATGCTAATACACAGAGCGAAAGATGCTAATGAGGTGCGGATGCAAATTCCCTGCGCCTCATTAGCACAACGTCATGTGATTTGGAGTCCAGAAGACAGTTCTTCCACACTTCAAAACGCCGTGTAGAAGCGTGGGGCGGGGGGGGCGCTGTCAGAAGGAAGTTCTTGCTGAAAATTTTTGGGAGGAAGGGGCCTCCAGAAGGAGGACTTCCTTCCGGAAGCCACCCCCCGTGGCTATGCTTCTACATGGTGTTTTGGAGTCCGGAAGAACTGTCTTCCGGACTCCAAATCATGTGACATTATGCTAGTGAGGCATGGGGAATTTGCATCGCGCCTCATTAGTATCTTTTGCTCCATGTATTAGCATGCCACTTCTGAAGGAAGTGGCCCGTGTAGAAACGGTGTATGTGTTTTGGAAGGGAAGATTGGCATGCTCAGGGATGTCTGAGAGCTAAGGGTCATTTTCCCAGCACCTGCCTTTTCTCCATCCCTTAATGCCATCCCTATTCTGTAATTTTTGTGCCTCTTTTAATTAAACATGAAAAAGTCCCACAAACTCAGGCAGCTCTTTTTTGGAGTCTTACCATCTCTGATGGAAATCTGAACTTTGTACAGCTCTGATTGTTCTCATGAATGTGGCAGATAACAGGATTCACAATTCTCCTGTATTTGCAGACCCAAAGGCAGTATTGCAACTATGGGGGATGAAGGATTCAAGGCCAGTTTTCCAAGACACAGAGAAAGAAAACAAGTCAGGGTTGTTCGTGGCATTGACAAAGCAGCTGTAGATGGGGAAGTTCAGTGTCTGGGCTTCAGAAGCAATCCCCATTGCCACTGCTAGTATCCTAATGTAGAGTTGGCATGACAAGCAGTGGCTGCTGACCTTTTGGATGTAAAAAGCCGAGTTTTGGTCCTGCGTGCTAAGCTTACCCATGCGCAGGAGTGAAATTTGCATTGGATGTTTGTAGTGCTGGATTGCTCTGTCAGTGGGAAATCCAGTCTGGAGCTGGAAAATGCATAGTGCCTGTTGTTGTCATGCAAGTCCATAGTAATGTCCTGCTATGTAGGTCTCTAACTCTCAGAAATATGCAGGACATAGCGGATGGACTTTCTGCAGTGGGTCTCCTGAGCTCAAATGGGTCACTAGACAGCATTGACATCCATATTTTAATACTAATTTGCTACAGGACTACATCAAGAGAACATGCTGTTTTTTCTGCAGTTATGCAAGTGATGCAGGATCACTGGAGATGCATCATTGAATTTAGTTTGGGCTGATCAGGAAATTGCATGGGCATTCGCATCTTTTAGAGCCCAAATTTCTACCCCTGGATGCAGGGCAGCAGACATACATTGTTCTTCTTTCACCATTGCAGTTCCTAAGAAAGCCCTGAGGTTCAGCAGATACCGATGTCTATCCACAGATAAAAATCTTTATCTGCACAGGGCTCTATGCATCTTTAAAAACAGTGGGACTGAGTGGAAAATTACAAGCAGGAACAGTATTTCCTGACAGCACATTACCTTTTGCACTATTGACATGCCAGTAGTGATCCTGGGGGACCCAGCTTTACCCTTGCTCCCCAGCTCTTAAAGCCATACTCTGGCTAACTTCACAGCACCAACAAAAGAGTCAGCTACCAGCTCAGCAGGTGCAGAATGATTATCAGATGTGCCTTTGTTAGTTTGTGCTCGCCAGATTGGATTTTGGTGAGCAAACTATCCCAGTGGTTGAAATTGCTGCTGCAAGGATGGAAGGCAGATATGGAGCATCTGCCTGCTGAATTTGAACAGCCAGATGCCAAGCATTATTACAAGGGACATTTTAGAGTTATGCAGGTGAGGGAGGCACTGTAATAACAGCAGCATTGTTCTCTGGCCTGGGAGCTTTGGGTGCTGCTGAAAATTACAAATGAACAGCAAGCAGCATACAAATGACTGAGTATTTTTCTGAACTTGTAAATTACATGGTAGTTGCTGTATGTCTAAAAGTACTGCGTGCTTTCACTACTGCTAGCATTCTGCAATATTCATTACAAACAAATAATAATAATTTGATTCTCCAAAGATGGTGCTTTATTGAGTGGGTAAAACAGTGTTGATAATTAATGTGCAAAAGAAAATTCAAGAGAATTTGAATTTTATGCATAAATGAAGAGCATGAAACTTCAAAATTGGAGCGGGAGTAAGCATTTCTGTCCATTTGCAGAAATGCAATCCGTTATGGCTGTATGTACAGCAACTGTGATCCTCTCCGCGAAGCTGCTTCCCCAGCATGGTATGGGGTAAGACTGCAGCCCCTTGGACCAGATGGTGTGTGGGAGAGCAGGGACTGCAAAGGGTGGAGAACCTGGTATTTTTGGACCTGTAGACTATATGTATGAAGTGCAGCAGTTGAGTTTGTGGCCTGAAAAAACCCATTATATCTGGTGTGTCTCCCTCTTCTTGTCCTGCTGGCACTCTTGGTGCTTATTGGCACTCTTGCTGTGGAACGCCTTGCAAAGTACCTGCTCTCCAGCCTTAGCCATGGTCACTATGGTTTGCTGGGGTGAGGAACAGAAGGCTGCTCTGTCGCATGAAGACATTTAATTTTGGACCCCATTCCATGGGTGTGAATATGGGTCAATGGCACTGAATACTGGCACTGTTTTCCACAGGCTCTGCTGCTTTTGGCTGGTATCTCATTCCTGAGAATCACAAAGGCACAGAGGACACAGCTTCTGCCAGTATCCAAAGCTGTCCAGGCCCATATGCTGCTAGTCTGTTTATTGCAGTGGCACCACTCATCACAGAGTGACATGGGAAAGTGCCCTGTTGTGCAGGAAGATGTAATGGAGCCCTCCATATGAACCTTTGGGCGAGGACTGCAGAGTATCTCCATGAACATTTTGCTGAAATATGTCAAGAAGAATGCGAGAGATATCTTTATGTACTTAAGCAAAGTATGCCAAATGCTTTGGCCCTCTGGCCCCAGATTTACCCAAGAGGGTAATAAAAAGCAGGTGCCAATTCTCTTCTTGTATCTCTACCTCTTCTGGTGTGTGTAACTCAATGACCAGTCAATACCCGTGTCTTGTTAACTTGAGGATGGGCCAAGTGTAATCCGCAAACACAGAAAGGAGAAATGTATGCACACACTTATCAGAGTCCCCTTCCCCTTTGGGCTCATCTGAGGGTTGGCAGTGGAATTTAAAATTGGGACCAGAATGTCAGGCAATGTGGGACAGATGATAGATGACTTTTTGGGTAAACGCTGGCAATGTGGTGTGTGTACACACAATGTATTTTAGTATCAGAGAAGTAGCCATGTTAGTCTGTATCTTCAAAAACAACAAGAAATCCTGTGGCACCTTATAGATTAACAGATATTTTGGAGCATAAGCTTTTGTGGGCAAAGACCTGCTTCATCATATGCATGACTGAGGGAGTTTCAGAGGGGGTGTCACTAAGGGGGAGGGCCAGAGCTGACAAGGTCTATTCAATCAGGGTGGAAACGGCCCATTGTCAGCAGTTAATACATTTTAGTGCATCACTATAATATGGCACTTATGTGAACTGGAGACAAATTTAAGTGTAGACACGTGCATGAATAGGTTGATGTAAGTCACCTTCCATTGGCTGTCTTCCTAGCGTAGATGAGGCCTATGAGTCCAATGAGCAATACTACATTTTAGCTAGGAGGAAAACTGCTAATTTTTGCATAGATCTCATTGGGCTCATCAGAAGTATTAAATGAATTATTAAAGTGACACCTTTATAATACGCTTTATTCTAGCTGGAGTTCAAAAATTTTAATGCCTGCACTTAGATTTCTCTTTGACATTTAAAAACCTTGAATTTCAAGACATACATCTGCAAACTTCCGGACCATTGTTTTGTTGTAGAACAAAGTAGAGGGTTTGAGAGCTTGGCAATTAAGAATTCCGAGCATGGCTTGTGAAATCAACGTCACACCCCAGGGAGAAGAGTCAGAAGAGTTTGGATTTCCTCACTCAAGCTCTTGGAACCAGAAGGGGCAATCCCCCGACTCCACAGGCCATGCCCCTTCCCCACTCTATCCCCTCCCAACCAAGCAGGCCAGGGATTACCTGGGGCAGGGTGTGGCAACAGCAGGGGGTTACCACCTCTTGTTGCCCTCCTGCCCCCGCGCTCACTATGCAGTGCAAGCAGCAGCCTGCTTCTCCTCCACCATGCCATGACTTCTGGCCACTGAGCCCCACTTCTTCACAGGCCGGGGGAGAAGAGGCGCTTCCCACTTCCCGGGGCCACGAAGATGCAGAGCTCAGCAGGCTGGAAGGGCGTGGTGTGGCAGAGCAGCCTGCTGCTTGTGCCTCTACCCTGGTGAGTGCGCGGTGTGTTTGCCAGCGTGTGAGAGGAGGTGACATATTGTTCCCACTGCCACACCCTGCCCCAGATAATCCTCCCATCCATAGGACAGCTGGACCAGCTACCATGGGGCCTGCAAAAGCACAGGGCCTGGAGTGGCCTCCACAGTTGATCCTGTGGGTGGGACGGCTCTGCTTGAAACCCAGTAGCTCTTTAACATCATGTCGTTTACATATCTTTATGACAAGCTACTGTGTACAGAACTGATTGTAACTATGGAGTGTATAATATTAAAATTATATAATAAAATGCTGCCATAAAACTTTCTTTTCAAACCTTCCAAAAGCGTTGTTTAAAATGTACTGTTCTTCTTCGAGTGTCCCCGTGGGTGCTCCACATTAGGTGTCGGGCTTGCCCGGCGCCGCAGATCGGATCTTCCAAGCAGTTTCTGCCGGACCGCGCATGCGCCTGTGCGCGCTGCTCCCTTGCACGCTCCTGGCCACGTGCGCGATCTGATCCCCACCAGTTCCTCTTAACCGCCGTCGGCTGCAGACGGAATCCAACTAGGCTACGGCCAAGTTAGCGTATTCAATGGTTTTAACTGTTTTTCTTTAAAGTTTTCAAGTTCTTAGGCTACTGTTAAGTTAGCCAGTTGTTGTTTTCAAAAAAAAAACAAACAAACAAACAACAAGCGGGATGGCATTAAGTCCAGTCCTAGTAACAAGCAGAGCACTGGAGGCCAGGAGCCTAGGGCCATTAGCCCTCCTGCCGCAGGCTATCGGAGAGGGGGAAAAGAGCACAGAGAAGGTGCTAAGTACCCCATTAACAACTGAAAGACTCGCCAACAATGTCCTATTCAGGATTCAAGGAATGTGAGTCTTGCCGAGAGGCAATGCCAGCGTCTGATGGGCACAGTCACTGCATAAGGTGCCTGGGGGAGTCCCATGTCACGCAGAAATGCTCCTTCTGTGCAAAATTAACAGCCAGAGCAAGGAAGGACAGGGAGATGCGGCTTAAAATGCTGCTATTCGACAAGGCCCTCCAGCCAGACGTGCCGGAGCGGCCGCAGCAGGAGGGACCCTCTGGGGCCCATAAAAGGAAAGCCGCCTCCCTCACCCCATCAGCGCAAAAACGGAGGAAAGTCTCCCCAGCCCGATCCCTGCCGGCAGCAACAGCAAGCGGGACGGGAGGAGCGCACAGCCCCCAGCTGCAGCAACAGCTGATCGGCGGCAGCACGGAGAGCCACGTGGAGGCGGCTCAGCCTCCGATAATCAAACAGCCGCCCCGCACCGCAGGCAGGGCGGTGGCTAAACAAGCGCTGGTACCGGCGGCACCGCAAGCAGCGGCACCGACCCCGGGGAACCGGCGGTGCAGAGCGCGCAGGCACGCAGCCTGCAGGCACCGGAGGACACCGCCTGTGCGGCACTGCCCATAAGCATGCCGAGCACGGCGCGGACGGGGCCGAGATCCCCTACACGTCAGGGGGCGGAGCTACCCCCTCAAGGGATGGGGAAGGCTGCACACAAAACGAGGCACCGCAGCCCCTCTCCAGACAGGGCTGCAGAGTGCTTTCTTTCAGCCCTCCGCTTATGCTGCAGACTCCAAATAGGAGGCAGGGGTCCCCCCTAGCCTACCCGGAGCCCCTGTCTCCATTTTTACAACCAGCCTCGCCCTGGCTGGGACCACATTCACCCTTCCTGGGGTTTGAGCCGCTGGAATACTATCATAAATCGGTCTCTCCAGTGTCCCATGTCTCTCGACGATCTCGCTCCCCCAGACGCAGAGGGTATGCACCAAGGGAGTGGTTTAGGTCACCTTCCCAAGAGCAGTGCCCATGCTGCCATGGTCGCCCCTATCATGCGGGGCATAGACACCACCGGCAATCTACCAGGCAAAGATCCCCACAGACGGTCCCGCATCCCCGAGGGCAATCGCGAACAGGGACAGAGACTCAAGTATCTCAGGGGGAACTGGTTATGGAACCCCGAGATTTTTCCCTTGCAAGCTTCCAGAGTGCGGATGTGCCATCACCAAGAGGAACCGGAAGGGTCCAGAGAGGCGTACCCTAGTGGTTCCTCGCTCTCCTCCCCGGACGAGGCTACGGCCCCGGGGGACGTCCATCCTCCGGACGATCTCAAACAGTTCCAAGAGCTGTTTAAAAGGGTGGCCTTCACGCAAGGCATCCAGATAGCAAAGGTGCAAGAGAAACACCATAAGCTCCTCAAAAATCTGAGACCTCCGGCCTCCTCCAAAATAGCAATATCGCTTGATAACGCAATCTTGGAGTCCGCCACTAAGATATGGCAGACCCGTGCAACTATTCCGCCTGTCCGCAAGAGAGTGGATAAAAAAAAAAAAATACTTCGTGCTGGCGAAGGGCATGGGGTTTCCTGTTCAGCCACCCACAACCAAATTCCTTGGTGGTAGAGTCGTCACAACAAAGATCAAAGACATCTCAATTCAAGACAGGGGGAACAGACAAAGATGCCAAGAAGCTAGAGCTGTTCGGCAGAAAGGTCTACTCCTCCTCCACTCTACTGTTGCGAATGGCAAATTATGCAGCACATCTAGCAAACCATAATTTCGACAACTACACTAGGTTAACCTCCCTCATGGACTCGCTTCCAGAGGGCAAGAAACCGGTGCTCAAGGCCATCGTGCAAGAAGGCTACGCGGCCTCGAGGACGGGAGTTCAGATCGCCCTGGATGTTGCGGACACAGCAGCATGCTCCACAGCCACGGCAGTGGTGATGCGAAGGGAGTCCTGGCTCCAGACTTCGGGTATACCGAGGGACCTGCAGGCAAAGATAGTCGATCTTCCCTTCGACTCGCAGAAGCTGTTTGCTGAATCAACTGACTCGGTCCTTCATTCCAGTAAAGATTCAAGAGCCACACTTAGGACCCTGGGGATTTACACCCCTCCATACAGAAAGAAAAAGTACTACCCTCAACAAAGACGGTACCAGTACCAGCCACAGCGTCCCCAGTACCACAGGGGTTACGAGCAAGGGCGACATCAGCAGCACCAGCAGTACCGAACTCCCAGGTGACGTTCCCAACAGAGCCGTGCGTCTTCGGGGCAGGACCAAAGGCCACAAGTTTGACACACAGATCCAGGGCTGCGCCATCACTACCATCGCACAAGGTCATCCGAAGCGGTTATTCCACCATCACCTCCGACCATTCTATGACCAGTGGCAAAGGATCACCACAGACAAATGGGTGTTGGAGATCATAGCCATGGGGTACGCCATCCCCTTCCAGTCGCTCCCACCGCCACGACCTCCACCCAGGCCCCACCTCCAGGAGGCCCCCCACGTAGCGAGGCTCAAGCAGGAGGTAGACCATCTCATGCTCATAGGGGCAGTGGAAAGAGTGCCGGAGCAACTGCAAGGGAGAGGGTCCTAGTCGAGGTACTTCCTCACGGAGAAAAAGACAGGAGGCTGGAGGCCCATCTTAGATCTTCGAGGCCTCAACAGGTACCTGCGCAAGCAACGCTTTCGGATGATCACAATCGCTTCCATCCTTACGGCACTGGACGATGGAGATTGGTTCGCAGCCCTCGACTTACAAGACGCGTATTTTCACATAACTATCCATCCGGCTCACCGACGATTCCTCCGGTTCATGGTAGGCAAAGAACATTTTCAATACAAGGTCCTACCATTTGGCCTCTCCTCAGCCCCCAGAGTCTTCACCAAGACCTTGGAAGTGGTGTCAGCCTACCTGCACAGACAGGGGGTATTTATATTCCAGTATCTGGACAACTGCCTACTCAAAGGGGCCTCGAAGGAGGAGGTACTACGCATGATACGCGTCACAGCAGGCACGTTCTCTTCGCTCGGCCTGGTTATCAATCTGGCAAAATCAAAAAAAGACCCCACACAGGACATAGAGTTCATAGGGGCATGCATAAATTCTATTACAGCGAGAGTGTATCTACCAGAGACTCGCTTTCGGGCCATCGGCTCCCTCGTGCAAGTCATCACCTTCAGCCCTACGGTGCTGGTTCTGACGTGCTTACAGCTGCTGGGCCACATGGCAGCAGCGACGTTCGTAGTACAGAACGCCAGGTTACACATGCGCAGCATGCAGCACTGGCTGGCGAGCGTATACAAACTGGCAGCACACACTGTTCACAGGGTGGTGTCGCCCACAACAGAGGTGCGCAAATCCCTGCAATGGTGGATAAACCCCAAGAACCTGCTAACAGGGGTACCCTTCCACCAACCACAAATATCGGTTTTTCTTACTACAGATGCCTCTCTCATAGGGTGGGGAGCACACATGGGCAAAGAGGTGACGCAAGGGCTGTGGTCCTCCATGGAGCGATCACTGCACATAAATATACTGGAGCTCAGAGCAGTGTTCAACGCCTGCAGACACTTTCGAGACCATATACAAGGCAAAGTAGTCAGGATCAGTACAGACAATACCTCCACCATGTTTTATATAAATCGGCAAGGAGGAGCTCGGTCCCGTGCCTTATGTGCGGAAGCGGTCCAGTTGTGGAACTGGTGCATCGCCAAGAATATAACCTTGAAAGCCTCGTACTTACCAGGCGCTCACAATGTGAAGGCAGACCAGCTGAGCAGGCGTTTCACACTCACGCACGAGTGGCAGATCCGTCCCGATCTGCTACGACTGATTTTTCACGCATGGGGTTTTCCCCAGATAGACCTGTTTGCCACTCAACACAACAAGAAGTGCCCATGATTCTGCTCCAGGGCAGGACTGGGACGGGGGTCCCTGGGGGATGCATTCGTGATCTCCTGGAGGGGCCCCCTGCTTTACGCTTTCCCTCCCACTGTGCTCATCCAGAAAGTCTTGAAGAAAGCCAGGAGGGAAGGAGCCCGAATGATCCTAGTAGTCCCAACGTGGGATTGACAGCAATGGTTCCCCCTACTCCTGCGCATGTCGGACTGGCCACTGATGCCCCTTCTGGTGGCACTGGATCTGCTTCCGCAAGCCCAGGGGTCCATAGTGCATCCTCACCCCCAAGGCCTGCGACTACAAGCGTGGTTAATCCACGGCTCAGCTCCCTAGAGAGCACATGTACAGAGGAAGTGCAGCAAGTCCTAGAAAGTAGCAAGAGGACTTCCACCAGGAAGACCTACAAGCAGAAATGGACTCACTTCACGGCATGGTGTTCTACCAAACAGCTAGCCCCCCTTTCGATGCCTATGCCTGTGATATTAGAGTATTTACTGGACCTCAAGAGAGGAGGACTCTCACTATCCTCGTTAAAGGTCCACCTTGCCGCCTTTTCGGCGTTCAGACACGAAGAGGAAGGGCACACGGTGTTTGCCCATCCCATGGTTACCAGGTTCCTGAAAGGGTTGGTAAACCTATACCCCCCTCGGACACCACTTCCACCTTCGTGGAACTTGGACCTGCTGCTTAATGCGATAATGGGACCACCGTTTGAGCCTTTCGCTGCGGTTGCCCTCCACTTCCTTACGATAAAGACAACCTTTCTTCTCGCAATCACGTCAGCTCGCAGGGTGAGCGAGCTTGCGGCAGTTATGGCAACGCCACCCTGCACTGTTTTTTCCAAGGAGGCGGTAACCGTACGGCTGCATCCAGCCTTGGTTCCTAAAGTTCCTTCTGAGTTCATATTAACAAACCTATCGTTTTACCCTTGTTTTATCCAAAGCCTCATAACTCTGACAAAGAGGCGCGCCTACACCTCCTGGACGTGAGGAGGGCGCTAGCCTTCTATATAGACAGGACCAAGTCCTTCCGGAAAACGGATAGACTCCTAGTCTCTATCGCTCCCAAATCGAAAGGAGAAGGTCTTTCTTCGCAGAGAATCTCGAAGCACATCGTATCCTGCATAAAAATGTGCTACGAACTCAAAAAGACTCCTTTACTGGCCACGCCCAGGGCTTCTTCCACTAGGGCGGTGGCGGCTTCAACAGCCTTTTTCAAGGGCGTTGCGCTAAAAGACATTTGCAGAACGGCGACCTGGTCATCCTATGACATCTTCGCCAAACATTACGCCCTTCACAGGGTATTCCAAGAGGATACCCGTCTCTCGACAGCAGTCCTCTCGGGGACAAGCTGCACATAATCCGATTACCCACCTCCTATCTTGGGTTACTGCTGGGTAGTCACCTAATGTGGAGCACCCACGGGGACACTCGAAGAAGAAAGAAAGTTTACTCACCGTAGTAACGGTGGTTCTTCGAGATGTGTCCCCGTGGGTGCTCCACTATCCGCCCATCCTCCCCGCTTCGGATCTCTGTTTAGTAATTTGCAGGAGCATCCGAGGCAGTTGGTCAAGGAACTGGCGGGGACCGTATCGCGCACGTGGCCAGGATCTGCCCAACACCTAATGTGGAGCACCCACGGGGACGCATCTTCACACAAGTTAGCTATAGATACATTTCCCTCGTGGTGATGTGACATTAAGTCTAGGGATATAGAAAACATTATATTTGAACAAAACACTATGGGTTAGATTTTTGAAAGCTCCAAATGTTGGCGCTCCGCTCCCATTGAAAGTTAGTGGGAATTAGGTGCTTAATTTGAAAATGGGCCCCTGTAGTCCTGTAAACAGTTATCTGAACTCAACGAAAAACCACTTAAGAAGCTTTCCAAAGAATGGGTGCTTTGAGAGTAGCTGCAAAGAATGACATCTTTCATCCATGCTATCAGTGAAACCAGTGTTTTGATTTTAAAGGAAGCAGAGCTGCTATTTCAAGGGCATAGCATAATGAAAGAATAGGAAGAATTGGCTAGAAAGTTATAAAGCAATCAGCTTGTTTACTGATCCATTCATAAACTTGAGAATGAAGATTTTGTACTTCTGTTATCAGAAGCCAATGATTAAGTACTTTATCAAGCAGTCCTTCTGTGTGCCTTCCCTTGTAAGAGAGAAAGCGACATTAATCTAGCATGTATTTATATTTTAAAAATTACTTCATCTGTTAAAGACTAGCAAATGTATTAGGTACGGAGCTTCTGTGGGTAAAACCCACTTCCTCAGATTAATCCACAGACACACACACACACGGGGGATGGGGTGGAAATAATCTGAGAAAGTGGGTCTTTCCCATGAAAGCCCAGTACCAAATAATTTTATTAGTCTTTAATATGCTACGGTTCTGTTTATTTGTGAAGCTACAGACTACCACAGCTACCCCTCTGAGACTATTCAGCTGTCATTTTGAAGAACCTTTTTTAAAATAAGTAACGATGCAGAGGAAATCAACCCAACACATGAGAACAAAAACTGATTTTTTGTTGTTTAAAAACATTGTTTAGTGTAATCTAAATTATTTCATTCAGGTTGGTTTTAGTTTGTACAATACACTTAATTATTTTATAAAATGAGAATAACTGGCGTGACTACTGAGTAGGATTACCAAAAGAAGCATTTAAGTAGCAGCCGGCAGAGTTAGTGGCATCTCTTACAATGTGTAGAAGTTTTTACTTCTGTTTGGAAACAGATTGTGAATTTTATTTCTTAACTTATTAATATTCAAATTTGAGGTGAGAATACACAAATAAGTACCCAAATGAAGTATTTTGGAACTATTCAATTCCTTGGTTGTGATTTGACTTGCTAAAAGGCCTTGCAATTTTTTTAATATGCTCATTGTTTTCCCCGCTGCAAATTGAAGGAAATGAAATAGAAGTGAAAACTGCAGCAAAATGTTAAGTGGACCTCGAATTTAAGACTTGCTTTTACTGTCTAATTCGTACAGTAAATCCCTCGCTTTACATGTCTTCATGTTGTGCAAAACACACTTTAATGCAAGTTTCACACAACTTGAAGACATGTGGCTGTCAGCCTGCCTAGCTTCCAGCAACTGCAGGCGGCTAGGCAGACTTAGAGCCCCTTCCCCATGCCCTCCCAGAGTGGCTCTAGGCACCGCTCTGGGAAGATAGGGAGAAGGCTTTCAGCTTGCCTAGCTGCCTGCCGCTGTGGGCAGCCAGCCAGGCAGGCTAAAACCCGCTTCTCAGAGTGGCGCTGCTGTCAAGTCGACAGTGGCCCCTCTCTGGGAAGGTAGGGAGAAAGGTTTTAGCCCCGCCTACCAGCTCCATAGCTGCCTGCTGCTGCAGGCAATTAGAGGGGCTAAAACCCTTTGTCCCCCCCAGGATCAGCCCCATCCCATGGCCCCAGCTCAGCCCCAACCCATGCACGGAGCACCCAGCCCCCACACAGTGCTCAGGCTCCAGTCCCTGGTGTGGCACACAGAGCTCAGGCTCCAGCCCCCTGCCCACCACCTCCGCAGTCCTGGCTCCAACCCCCACATGCCCCAGCTCAACTCCACCCTCCTGCCCTCACTGCAGCCCTAACACACCCCAGGTTTAACCCCTCGTCCCCAACCCACCGCCCATGCCCCTCTGACTTACCCGAAATTCAGGATATGTGAGGGTCGCGTGGAACACAACCCTCATGTATCCTGAGGGACTACTGTATTCTCAGGCACCTCACCACTCTCATTGTAGAACAAGGCCGTGAACCCCAGGAGGCAGTCAGGTAGGAGTAGCCAACTCATCTTATAAATAAGTTAGCAGAGAGGCTACATAAAGCTATACTGCCCTTCACATGAAATGTTAGTTGTCTTCTCTAGCCACTAAACCACATTTGTTGTCTAGAGCCACTGCTAGAACCCAGGATTCCTGATTGACAGCAGGCTGCTGCTGTTTAGCAGACACACCCACTGGGAAAGGGCATGCCAAGTACTTCTCTAATGGTTGAACTAAGTAAAGCAGCAGTCTCCAAACCTTTGAGGGTCACCCTGTCTGTGCCTGCTGCCCAACAAGAGCTGCTAGTTGAAACCTGCCTTCAGGGTGGGGCATAGAGAGGGGACAAGAGAGCTGAGTCTGGGGCTGCAGCTTGGGGTAGGGTGGAGACAGGAGCAGCTGCTCTGTTGTTGGGGCCAGCAGCCAGCCCCCTATCCAGGTGCAGCTGTACTGCTGCCCTTAGCCCTAGGCTGGGAACAGAGCCATGGCTGAGGCTGGGGACTGGCTTGGGCTTGGGAGCGGAACTATGCCAAGGTTGGAGACAGGGCCAAGCATGAGAGCTGGGGCCAGGACTGGAGCAGAGAGCAGCTGGGCTCCCTCTTCATCCCCTGTGGGGGCTGACTCAGGCCCTGCTGCAGCACCCTCCCCATGTTCCCACACGTCTCCATGAGAATGCACCCCACAGAGGGCATCGATAAGAAGCTGATAGTTCAGATTTTTCCAGTGTCTCCCCATGAGGCAGTATTATTTTGCAACTTTGTTTTTAAAAATAAGTAATTTATTTAATTCACACTTTGGGCAAATAAATAGTCTGTAGCTCACATTTGTAATTTAGACACTGTTATCTGTAAACTGTAGCAGGATACCCTGAAAATCAGGAGTTTCACATTTTATTAATTTTTATCTTCTTCCATGAGAAGATAAAACCATAGGGAGAATTAAAATGAAATCGAAATGATGACCCTTCTCCATTGCATTTTAATGCATGGTTTTGTATTTTTCTGAGATAAACGCAGAACCATGCACAGACCTAATTACTAGAGGCAGCCTTGTCTAGTGGCTGTAGCACCATTCTGGAAGTCAGGAATTTCTGAATACAGATATTGATTCTTACACTAATGTTCTAGGCAAGTCACTTAATTTCTCTGCCCAAATTCCTCATCTGTAAAATTGGACTAAAAACACTGCATATGGATGTCCAAATTGTTTAATGTTTCTACACAGCTTTGAAAATGTAAAGGGCGTTTATAAGGGCCAAGTATGTAATGTTTCATTGATTGGAGTGGGGTGAAACCAGACATTAAATCAGATGGTCCCCAATTCAGGAAGGGATTTAAGCATGTGTATAATCTTCAAGGATTATTGATATAAATTAGGCAGGTGCTTAAAACCATTTCTGAAGTGAGCCTTAATGCTAAGCGTTTAGTCATGTGCTGCTTAAAGTAAATTTAAAAATCTCTGTTGACTTCACTCTTACAGGATCAGCTTTAACCAACCACCCATATTTACCCCAGCTGCAAAATCTACAAGCCTGCCTGTAGGAAGTCTAAAGTTTCTAAAATATATTGGGTACTCACAGGTTATGTCTACATTATGAGTTCAAGTTGAATTTATTAAAATTGGTTTTATAATGCTGTTTTTTAATTCGATTTTGAGTATCCTCACTTCCCACAGTCTCCCAACAAATTTGACACATTGCTTTCGTACTGAAATCACCAAACATTGACTGTTGCAGCAGTGCATTGTGGGAATCTATCTCACAGTTCCCTGAGCCCTGCCTTCTGATCCAGGATGCAGGTGCAGCAGAGCTGTCAGTTTCCCGCGTTGGCAGCTTGGAGAACCCAGAAAACTGACAGTGCAGCAGCCCTGGTCAGTTTCCTGGCTCCTGCTAGTACAGTAAACCCTCCATTTAATGGACTAATAGTGGGGAAGGATTGTCTGTTCTTCCCCGTCGTCCGTTAAATGAGAGGGTTGACTCCCCCTCCCCGCAGGCTTCTCCAGCCCCAGTCCGACTCCATCTCCCCCCAAAAAAACAAACCCCTAAAATGCACCGAGAACACCCCACAAAAACAAAACAAAAAAAAACAACCCATAAATCCCTCTCCAAAAAACCCAAACCCCTGCCACTCACCAGCTCCAGTGGAAGAGCTGCTGGAGCCTGCTTGCTGGGGGTGTCTGGCTGCTGGTGGCCAAGGACGCCTGCAGGATGGGCACCTGATCATGGGTGCCTGGCCTTGCATGGCTCAAGCCGCCTGGCTGCTGGGTACCTGGCCGTGCACCGCGGTACAGAAGCCTGGTCAGTTTCCTAGCTCTGCTAGTAGCAGGGAGCTGGTAGCCAGGTGCAGCCCTCCAAGTTTTGTGGGATAAATAGGGGACACTTGTGGAGGCTAATAAATTGGATCTTAAGGTATGGTGCTTCTACACTGGCCTTTAATCAAACTTCTGAATTCAAGCTCAATGCTATACCTATACTGCGATTTTGTAATCTTCATATTAGTACTCCCAAAATTGAGCTAATGGTATTTACAGTGGAGACAGTCATGGGGTAATATCAAGCTAACTGCCTTAAATTCAAATTTATCTCATAGTGTAGACGAAGCCTCAGACTTCCTGTTAGCTCTGCAGCATACACCTAAACTAAGGAGTTTAGGAACTCTATAATGCACCTTGATAGACAGATAATTGAAAGGGGAAGATTGTTATAAACCAGTGAATAAAATTAAATGAAATTTATCAAACAAATTATTCTGTTGTAGGTTTATTAAAATGTATTCAGCATCACATATATAATGCAAAGCTTTAATTACTGGGAGAGAGGTGAAAAATAAAATGTCTATTAAAATAGATCATCTTCGTATAATAATTTAGGCCATGAAGCACACTTTTAGTATCACATTTAGGTCCCATATCAACTGATTTTAAATACATAAATCCGGTGTATCATTAGGACAGCTTTAAGTCTCTCCTCACTTTCTATTTCAAAGATAATAAAAAGAAAAGGTTGGGAATTTTGTGTTGAAAAGTTAGTTTATTTTCCTACGCTCCAAATATGTATTTAAGCACATGTACATATTACTATTGAAGTGATGAGGACAGTGAACCACTGTATTACTAGTTTTCTTGTAGTAGCAGTTGTAGTGATGGTGGTGGTAGGTAGATTTATTCTTATGCCTAAAACCATACTTTGCTGTTAGTAATCTTGCATGATAAATAAGTACTCTGTGGGTCTTTCTGCTCCATGCAATATTTAGCAGAAAACTTATACAGAAGGCAAAAACTAAGCAAATGTTGCTGTTCATTTGTGATTTATTGAAAGTGTTCATTACCTCTGTATAAGATAAAAATCTAAGAATGAAAAGTTGCTGCATGATGCCAATTACAAAATATAGAGAATGAGCGCAAGGGAAACCAAACATTGACTAGAAGGGCTATCATATTAGGATTTCAGAGCTGCTCTTCAAAAATTGAATTGAATGTTGCAGTGTATTTTTCTGATATTGCAGAAGGATAAGAATAATCATGGGGAAAATTAAATATTGTGAGATAAAGGTGAGGTTCAAAGGACAATAAAGGCTTTAGAGGAGAAAATAATGTTGTATTTGTTTGTTAGTTACTATTTCCATATGCATATGGAAACTGAAGTTGACTAAGATAACCTCTACTACATGACTTGCTCGTGGGGATCAAGACCAGAAAGAACAAAACATACTACATAACATACTGAGCAAAGTTGCTAGTGCAGGTTGAACTGACCGGTGCTAGATGAGAGAATTTGCTCTAAGACAGGATGTCAGTATTGTACATTACCAAGACTTTCACTGCTTACTGGCTGTTAGAAGACATTTAGGGGTAAATTACAGCTAAATAACAGCACGGAACACTGAGAACCAGGACTGGTGGCTGTAAACAAACTTTATGGGACTGCAGGAAATTTAGCCACACCCATGATAAGTGGTTATCCAGATAACTAAAATCATGCTGGATTACAGATGTTGCCTGATTAGAGGGGTTCAGCCTGTAGTAACTTTTTAGGCAAATGTATGATTCATCCCAATTAGTGTACGGATTTTAACTGTGGAAGAACGGACTCTGGTGTATTTTAGAAAACTTGAAGTAAAATGCAGTTTGTTTGTTATGCCTGCAGCTTGGGTACAATGTGAAAGAACTATGGGAAGGTTAAAATGAGACCACTGTTGTGGGGAATATTTTAGAAGAATTATTTGTATAGTAATCACCTAAATAAATATACACTGCAATATCTGGGAAGTGCCGAGAATTTATTTTTTAAAGCTGCTAGTTCTAAGATAAGATAAAATAAAAATGCAAACAAACTGAGAAACATCACCATGACTTCGTCAGATACAGGTTTTAGTCCTGAAAATGATGTGTATTGAATCCAGAACAAGCAACAGAGGGTGGGAGGATTTAAGAGTCTGTATTTTAGAGAGCAGATGGGAGATTAAATTTAACTTTGAATAAGTGTGGATTACTACAATTGTATTAATACAACATGAAGCAAAATATATAACAAATAATAAAATTACCAAGGGTGGTGTACGTATTCCTTGTATGTGCAGTTTAACACATGCCAAAATTACATAGTTTTCCTGTTTTAAATTTTAGTTTTCTCACTACCACAAATCCGTCAACATCTCTGCCCTTTTCAGTACTTTTCTTCCATCACTGGCATCCCTCTGTGACCAGGTGTGGGGTATGGGGATTTTAATCCTATGGTCAGCTGGCATGTATTTTCTGATGCTCTATAGTTCCCTGCAGTGTCCCTAAGTTTCACTAGGCAGCATCAGTGCATATTGGTAATATGAATTCATGGGAGACCCCTAGTTAGTAGCATCCTTCCATCTATGTAGACTATGGAACGCACCCTTTGTAGTTCCGTTTGCAACATTGGCTGTGCCTGTGAAGACCCACACGAGAGTGACAGTCCTTGCTGCATCTGTTGCATGTGTAATGGGTGTCTGGCAGGTCCTTGCTGTGCTTTCTGTGGGCTCGCTTCTCCTTTGGCAGCTGTGTGATCCTCAACTCACCCTTCTGAAGGCCCTTGTATAGTTCCTGCCTCCATCTGCTGCGATCATCTGCCAGCTCCTCCCAGCTGTCTGGCTTGATGTCTACTTCCGTGAGGTCTCTCTTGCAAACATCTTTGTAGCGCAGCTGGAGGCATCCAGGAGGTCTTTTGCCAGAGGCTAGCTCGCCATACAGGATGTCTTTTGGGATCCTTCCATCATTCATCCTGTGGACGTGGCCAAGCTGTCGAAGCCGCCGCTGCCTGAGGAAGGTGTGCATAGTTGGGATTCCAGCTTGCTCAAGGACGGTAGTGTTGGACACTCTGTCCTTCCATGATATGCCAAGGATGCGCCTGAGGCAGCGTAAGTGGAAGACGTTCAGCCTCTTTTCCTGGCGGGCGTACAGGGTCCAAGTCTCGCTGCTGTAAAGGAGGGTGCTGAAGATGCAGGCTCTGTATAGTTGCATTTTGGTGTGAGTGTACAGCTTGTTGTTATTCCACACTCTCTCGCTGAGTCTGGACAGAGTTGTGGCTGCTTTACCGATCCTCCTATTTAGCTCAGTCTCCAAGGACAGGGTGTCAGTGATAGTGGACCCGAGGTAAATGAACTCGTGGATGACCGCTAATGTATAGTTGTCAATGCTGATTGATGGAGAATCCGCAACGTCCTGAGCAAGTACATTTGTCTTCTTTAGGCTGATGGAGAGCCCAAAGTCCTTGCATGCTTTGGAGAACCAATCCAGCAGCTTCTGAAGCTGGTCTTCTGCGTGTGACACAACAGCAGCGTCATCTGCGAACAGCATATCTCTGATGAGGACTTCCCACACCATAGATTAGCTTTCAGCCTTGCAAGATTAAACAGTTTCCCGTCAGATCTTGTGTGCAAAAAGATGCCCTCTGTTGAAGATCCAAAGGCGTGTTTAAGGAGGAGTGCGAAGAAGATCCCGAACAATGTCGGAGCAAGGACGCATCCTTGTTTGACGCCGCTCCTGATGCTGAAAGCATCCAATAACATGCCATCGTATAGGACGGTTCCTCTCATGTCTTCGTGGAGAGACTGAATCATCTTAAGTAACTGTGGTGGGCATCCTATCTGTGGAGCAGTTTGAACAGTCGATCCCTGCTGACCAAGTTGAAGGCCTTGGTTAGGTCAATGAAGGCAATATAGAGTGGCTTCCTCTGCTCCCTGCATTTCTCCTGCAGCTGCCTCAGAGAGAAGACCATGTCAACGGTAGAGCTCTCTGCGCAGAATCCGCACTGTGATTCAGGATACACCCTCTCAGCAATCTTCTGGAGTCTGCCGAGGATGACTCGAGCGAACAGTTTACCAGTGATGCTTAGGAGGGAGATTCTATGGTAATTGTTGCAGTTGCTTCTGTCTCCTTTGTTCTTATACAAGGTTATGATGTTAGCGTCGTGCATGTCCTGTGGAACCTCTCCCTCTCTCCAGCACAAGCACAGTAGCTCATGTAGGGGTTCCAGGAGAGTGTCTGTGGCACACTTGATTACCTCTGGTGGTATACCATCCTGACCTGGGGCCTTTCCTACTGCAGTGTTGTCGATGGCTTTCTTCAGTTCATCCACAGTTGGTTCCTGGTCCAGTTCGTCCATTACTGGTAGGAGTTCGACGGCATCGAGGGCTGAGTTGACCACAATGTTCTCGCGTGAGTACAGCGCGGACCAGCGCTCCATATGTTTGGCTTTGTCAGAGATGACTTCACCAGATTTGGATTTCAGAGGTGCCAACTTGTTCTGGGTGGGTCCTAATGCCTTCTTGGTGCTCTCGTACATCCCCCTGAGATTCCCAAAGTCAGCACTGGTCTGGATGCTGCTGCAGAGCTCGAGCCATGGGTTTGTCTGTTTATTTGGTGTTTGGAGTGCTGAGCTGTCTGTTTGTTTGTTTGAAAGGCCATGTGCTCAGGGAGACCCCTGGGAAACAGGATAAAGGGGGTAGGTGGGCTTGGCTGGTTTGAGTTGGAACTGGGAGTTGGAAGGCAGTTAGCCTGGGCTGGGAGAGAGAGAAAAGGAGGGCCAAGGCACTGGCTTGGGGGCCCTCTCCCCGAAATTGATTGGACTGACTGACTTTCTGGTTGTTGTACTGACACCCCTGTACTAGGCTGTGTCTCCGTCAACTAATAAACCTTCTATTCTACCTGCTGAGTGAGAGTCACTCATGACTGTAGATGAGCGGCAGGGCCTAGGGATCACCACACTCTGTGACATCCTCCTTTCTGTTGATTTAATAGTTCTTCTTCTGCTCTCCTTCATTCTTTTTGTTTGATTTTTTTTTCCTTCCTCTTCTCCAATTTTGTCTATTCCACCAATCTCCAGCTATGGCTACTGTCTCACTTGCTCCTATGTAGCTGAGCACCTTGGTAGAAAACTCAGATCCCATGCGAGCACCTTCCGTGCAAATGTTTCTACTTTTCCTTTAATTCAACCACATTTCTTGACCACAAATGTTAAGAACATAAGTATGGCCATAGTGGGTTCTACCATAGGTCCATCTAGCCCGGTATCCTGTCTTCAAGCAGTGGCCAATGCCACATATTCCCCGAGGCAGCAAACAGAACGGGTAATTACTGAGTGATACATCTCCTGTCATCCATTTCCAGCCTCTGTCAAACAAAGGCTAGGGACACCATTTATACCCATCCTAGCTAATAAGTATTGCTAGGCCTAACCTCCATGAAATTATATTCAGGTTTTTTTTGAACCCTGATAAAGTCCTGCTCTTCACAACCTCCTCTGGCAAGGAGTTCCACAGTTTGAGTGTGCATTGTATAAAGAAAAACTTTGTTTTGTTTGTTTTAAACCTGTTACCCATTAATTTAATTTGGGGACCCTTAGTTCTTATGTTATGTGAACAAGTAAATAATGAATAGTAACAGAGAGGGAGCTGTGCTAGTCTATACAATATCAAAACAAAAAGCAGCCAAGTAGCCCTTTAAAGATTAGCAAAATAATTTATTAGGTGAGCTTTCATGGGATAGACCCACTTCTTCGGATGGTTCATTATTCACTTTCTCAAATTGTTCTATTTCTCTTTCTTTTCTAAGTTTTGTATCTGTGATTCCCACTGGGTTTTCTTTAGCTGTGATCATGTGGCCTTCCTACTTTTCCTGTGTGCAGGATCTCACCAATTCCACCTCCCCCGCATCCCTCTGGGAGAAAATTGAGGCTGTCTGTCACAGTATTAAGTTGCTCACCTCTCAGCTGTCTCTTACAAGTGGTTTTTAAACCCATAATGTCTGACACTATCATTTTGTCTCCCTTACAGTATTGGACCTCTGATGGCTGTCTTTGTGTCCTACCACCAATTACAACTCAACACAGCAGAGTGTTTCTCCCTTCTCTTTGGGTGTTAATGATTCTGCTTTCCTCCCTGTCACGCAGTGTTACTGTTATTGGTGACTTCTTGCCCCTAACACAGACTGTTACTAAATCCTATCAGTTCTTCCTCTTGACATCTCTTTATGAGAAGATGACCCTAGCAGTTGTAACTCTTACCTTTGCCTTGGTCTCCTCCAGCCTTGATTACCACTTCCCTCTCTCGGCCTTTCAACTCAGTATATCCAAAATGCTGTCACTAAAATATCCCTCTTTAAATCCTTTCACCACCTTCCCCCTCACCATCTGCATCAAGTTTAACTTCCTTCTCATCACTTTCATGGAACTGCCATGCTCTTACCTGCTGTGACAAGTTCCTTGTCCACCCCGCAGGGGTTTTGTGCTTTCCGGTGGCTTCTTGTGTGCCACAGAGACTCACGGTGGCCCATTTGCTGCCTTGCGGCTTCCCAGAGGTCAGTGCCACCACTTACCAAACCTTTCTCATCATGGGTGAGTCCCAAAAGAGGGGAAAGCAAACCCCCTTCAGCAGGTCTTGGGCTGTTCCTGTCCTTCCAGTAGGGCAATCCTCCAGCTGAAAAGTTGGGGGAGCCCAGGCCCATGCATTTCTCTGGGCTCCAGCCCAGAGACCCTAGGAGAGAGTCAGTTGGTGGAGCTTCTGCCCCTGCCCCAATGCAGTGACCTTCCCCTGGGACCCTTCACCCACCACCTCCCTCTGGTACATTCCCCCTGTACCCTGCCAAGCTGCTGCACTCCTTTGGTTTCTCAAACCTCCAGCCTCGCTTCCTTGTGCACTTCTCAACTCCTTCCCTGCTTCTGCTTTGGGGGAAGCCTTTTATAGGGGGTCACGAGGCATTCCTTAGCAACAGGTGCCTGATTAGGCTTTGTTACCAGCTGATTCCTAATGAGCCCCAGCTGCTTATTCGGTCTGCCAGGCTGCATGTTCTGTGAGCCTAGGAGAGGAATAAAAAGGTATTTATCCAACTCCCAAAATATTCGCCTTCCATCAGGCTCTTGCCATATGTAGCCTGTGATCTGCCCCACCTGCCTACATCTTGGCCCTTGTTTCATAGAACAATAGAATCACAGGAAATGGAAGGGACCTCAGGAGGTCATCTAGTCCAGCCCCATGCTTCAAGCAGGGTCAAACCCATCTAAGTCACCCCAGCCTGGACCTTGTCAAGCCAGGACTTAAAAACCTCTAGGGATGGAGGATCCACCACCTCTCTAGGCAATGCATTCCAGTGCTTCAACAGCCTCCTGGTGAAGTAGTTTTTCCTAATATCCAAACTACTCCTCTCATTCTGTAACTTCAGACAATTACTCTTTGTTCTGCCATCTGTCACCACTGAGAACAGTTTCTCTCCATCAGTCTTTCCTCCTGCTCTCCTCCTGCTTCTTTTGCTGCCTGTTTCCTTCTCACATTTTTCCTTGTGTGCCTTCTTCCATGCTGACCCTCACAGTTGGTGCGGTTTTCCCTTTTATTGTGCATGTTGCCAGGCCTGCTAGCCGAGGAGAGGGAGCAAGGGGGACAATTTCCATGGGGCCCAGTGATTTAAAAGTGCCCATTGCTCTGGATGTCACCACCAATGCAACAGCAGTAGTGGCCAGATCCCCACATTGCTGCCAGAGCACCACCATGGTGGCTTTGAGGGCTGCTAGGATGCGGGGAGGGAGGGGGCATAGCATGACAGGCTCCAGATGGCGCTAACAACTGGCTGTCCCAGCTCCGCCCCTTCTAACTGAGGTTCCGCCCCTCCTGGGAGTTTGGAACTCCTCTCATGTTGCCTAGGGGTCTGGCAAGGCTGTTGGTTCCCCTGCAGCTTGTAACTTCTATTACAGCCTTCAGATCTCTCTTCAGAATGCATTACTTGCATTTCAACCTGTTAAAAGATAGCCACTGTAAAATTCATATGCTGCTTCTCATTCATACCAGCACACAGTGTTCTGTGTTTCATCTGAACTGTTTGTTGGATCAAAGCTAGATAACATGCTTCTTGGAGCAGGGACTATAATGACTTTTATCTTCAGAAAGCGAATTGGCACTTGACAAATAACAGTGACATGAGGAAGCAAAATTGGTCAAAGTTTGGGCATACATTTATCCCATTTATTTGCATGTAGCAAATGCACAGTTGTTTCTATGGCTGTATAGTTTGGTGTGTGTGTCTTTAAAATACTATAGTATACAGCTTATTAAATTCATGAGTATTTTTGGGGCTGCTGTGAATTTGTGTACTAGCTGAAAGTGTGAACAGTTCATTTACCTGTCTAATTTCACTTAGACCATTTTATTAATGTTCTTGACACAAAAAGTAAGATCATGAAGTTTGCCAATGATGCACAGTTGGGAAGCAACATGAATATAGGGAGGGACTGGAACATTATGTAGGAAGATCTGGATGACCTTGAACATTGGAGTAGGAGAAATGGGATGAAATTTCAATAGTAAAAAGTAATGCACTTAAGGTCTGATAAGAATTTCTGTTGCAAGCTGGATTCTCATCACTTGGAAGTGACAGAGACCTGGGAGTGTGGGGTGATCGCAGAATGACTGAGACATCAACGTCATTCAGCCATTGGGTGAAAAAAAAAAGCAAATGTGATCCTAGGATGCGTTAAGTGAAGCATTTCCAGTTGAGGTAGGGAAGTATTAATGCCATTTTATGAGGGGTACTGGTAAGACCTCATTTGGAATGCTGTAACAACAAGCAATCCTCTGGCACTTTAAAGACTAATAGATTTATTTGGGCATAAATTTTTATGGGTAAAAATCACTGTCACATGCATATCCCTTTGAGATTTGGAATGATGCATATAATTTGAGTTATCCACATTCAAGAAAGGTGAATTTAAACCGGAACAGGTACAGAGAAGAGCTACTAGGATAATCACAGGACTGGAGTCCCTATCTTGTGGGAAGAGATTGGAAGAGCTTGGTTTGCTGAGTTTCAGAAAAGGAATGTGGAGAGGGGGATATGACTGCTCTCCATAAATATGTTGGGAGAGGAGGTAAATTTCAGGGATGGAGAAGAGGTATTTAAGCTGAAGAATGGCATTGGCACCAGAACCTCATTCCCAGGCTCTACTCCCCCAACCCCCCGCAAACTTGCTTCCCATCACCAAGCTTTACCTCCCCCACCCCCCATCCCCAGGCTTAACCCCTCTCGGCCCCAAACCAGCTTCCAGGACTAACACATCCTGGAGCTGGCTGGGGAGCCTATCCTGGGTGGCCACCTGCACCCAAATGAAGGAAGACCAGTGTGGAGGTGTTCCCCTGGAAGCAGTGAGCTGAGCCACGCCCATAGGAGGGGAGTGGCTGCTCAGGTAGTGGGGGGAGTGAGGGGCTCTCTGCGGCTCCCTGCCTTGTCACTGCTGAAATAATGGAACTAAATTCAGTTGGTTTAATGGATGGATCCCTCCTGCTGGGTGGAACAGCAATATTGAGTGAAATGCAATGAGGTAAGGAAAGCAGTCAGAATAAGGTGAAATGGTTAGAGGAGCAGTGTGAAGATATAGAGAGGTATTATGGCAAGTGTAAGACTAGGGAAGTGTATAAGATAATCAGGAATATTAATGGGAAGGGCAGCTGAAGCAGATGGCGATCAAAAACAAAAATGGCGAGGTGCTCACAAACAAGAGAAGGTTGTGCAGCGATAAGCAAGATATTGCACCAATCTACACAAAGCACAGTTGGACGCGAGTGTCTCAGAGAGACTGATCGAAGAACTGAAAGATGGATCTCTGCCGAGCATCGAGAGAGAGAGAGACCAATATTTTGAAGGAGGAAGTAGAAAGAGCAGTTAAGTGACTACAGAACAAAAAGAGTCTTGGAAATTATGAGATCATAGGAGAGAGATGATCAAATACGGCAGAGAAACTATAATTTAGGAAAACACTGACTATATCATATAGCTTGGAAAGAAGGGAAGGCACCTAAGGCATGGACGAGATCCTTGCTAGTGATAATACACAAGAAAGGAAGTGCATTGGTGTGCAAAAACTGCAGAACGATTGCCCTAACAAGTCATCTAGGCAAGGTACTGATCATAGAATCATAGAACACTAGCACTGGAAGGGACTTAAAGGGTCATGGAGTCCAGTTCCCTGCCCTCTTGGCAGGACCAAACACCATCTAGACCATCCTGCTCTTAACTATTTCCAGCAATGGAGATTACACAACCTCCCTAGGTAACTTATTCCAGAGTGGAAGAATGGCTTCTCATGCGTTGCTCCCAACACTTTTGTTAATGCACCCCAGAATCATGTTTGCTTTGTTGGCAAAAGCATCACACTGTTGACTCATGTTTAGCTTGTGGTCCAGTATGACCCCTAAGTCCATATCCGCCATACTCCTCCTTAGACAGTCGCTTCCCATTCTGTAAGTATGAAGCTGATTGTTTCTTCCTATGTGGAGTACTTTGCATTTGTCCTTATTAAACTTCATCCTGTTTGCCTCAGACTTTTTCTCCAGTTTGTCCAGATCATTTTGAATTATGAGCATATCCTTCAAAGCAGTTGCAACCTCCTCACCACCTTGGTATCATCTGCAAACTTAATAAGCATACTCTCTTTGCCAGTATCTAAATCATTGATGAAGATATTGAATAGACCCGGTCCCAAAACAGATCCCTGTGGAATTCCACTTATTATGCCCTTCCAGCGTGACTGTGAACCATTAATAACTACTCTCTGAGAACAGTTATCCAGCCAGTTATGCACCCACACAATAGTGGCCCCATCAAAGTTGTATTTGCCTCATTTATTGATAAGAAGGTCATGCGAGACTGTGTCAAATGCCTTACTAAAGTCTAGGTATACCACATCCACCACCTCTCCCCTTATCCACAAGGCTTGTTATGATGGTGATGACACTGACAGAGAGACTGAGATCGCAGATGGAAGAACATCTAGCAGACAAGCAACCAGGATTCAGGAAAGATAGAATTACCATGCAGCAGATATTGGCACTAAGATTGATAGCAGAGAGAGCTCAACGAAAGAACAGGAACATCTACAGTTGCTTCATTGATTTTTCAGAAGGCATTTGACAGTATAGATCAGGAAGTGACCTGGGCATTGTTGGAGTGGTATGGAGCGGATAGCAGATTGATATGGTTGCTGAAATATATCAATGACAATGCGGAGGCAACAGTGAGAACATGCAAAGAGGTGGGAAGCTGGTTTAGAATGAGTCAAGGTACGAGATAAGGAGAGCTGATATCACTGAGTATCTTCATCACGCACCTAGAGAGAGAGATGGACAAGATCAAGGAAGTAGCAGGAATATCTGGGAACTGGCTGAGAATCAGTATCTGGAGCTTCACAGATGATATACTTATCATTGAAGAAGTTGAAGAGAAGCTAGCCAGAACAGTGCAGGTGCTAAACAAGGAAGGGAAGCGTTACAGACCGATTATGAATGAACATTGATAAAATGAAAACAATAGTATTTGGAGATAAGGAAGTAGAAAGGAAGATCAGTGTAGACAGGATCAAACTAGAGAATGTAGAGAAGTTCGCATATCTGGGAAACAACATAACATGATCTAGACTAAAAGAAGGAGATAGTGACTAGAATAGTGAAAGCAAGAGCGAGTTTGAAGGCGATGGATAAGATCTGGAAAAGCAAAGCAGTTAGCTTAGGAACAAAGTTGAGCATCTTGAAGACGTATTCAGTGCTACTTGAGTGCTTTTTGTTTTGATGTTGTACACGTGTGAGACATGGGCAATAACGAAAGATTCAAAGAGAAGGATGTTGGCATTTGAGAGGAGTTGTTATAGAAAGATCCTGAGAATGGGATGGATGCAGAAGGTTCCCACTGAGGAATTATATCAGAAGATATAGCTGAAAGAGAACCTACAGCAGAAGGTTATACAGTGCAATTTACAGCTATTTGGGCATATTTGCAGTATGAATGATGAACAAAAAAATCAAGACGCTGGTATTCGGCATAATGGACAGTTTGAAGGGGACAGGAAGCTCCACAGAGAACGGGTAGATGATACAGTAGAGTGGTGCGGAGCTAGTCTACAGAAACTAAACCACTCTGCACTGGTTAGGGAAATGTGGAAGGAAATAGTGAGGGAGGCATTGGACACAAATACGGGCGCTGAGCCCATGGTTGATGATGATGATCGTGATGATGAATATACATTGACAAAACCAGCCTTAATTCAGATTGATACCTCTCCTAAGGAAAGAACAATTGGAATAATAATTTGAAGATGGAAACTTGTAGGTTACGGCTGGGGTTTTCAGGGGATATAGGATGATTGGGTACATTGAGGGGAAAAAAGAATTAGAAAACGACATAAAATGTTTTATTACATACCCTTATTTCGAGAATAGTACATCGTTTTGGTGTCCTCAGATTATATTGGAAGGGAGATTGAAAATATCTAGTGACATTTTGTGGAACTTGCATATAATTGCAAAATCTAGAATTATTTAACCTTGAAAGGAGAAAAGTTAGTGGATTCAACTGAGCTATTTAAGCTTACGAAAGATGTTGTAAAACATAGCTTGATGCTTACTTTTTTTACAGTTTATCCTAATATCAGAAAGATTCTCTCTAAATTAATGAAGAGTGTATTTAAAATAAAGAGAAGTAAATGTTTCACTCAGCTTGTGCTCAGTCACAGCTGCAGGTCAGAGTCAGAGGCCTCAGCTGGATGTTATAGTCATGCTTTGCTTCACCTGTGAGAGTAATCTAATTGATTTCAAAACAAAAAGCAGTCAAGTAGCACTTTAAAGACTAGCAAAATAGTTTGTTAGGTGAGCTTTCGTGGGACAGACCCACTTCTTCAGCCAGGCTAATAACCTGTTTTGCTAGTCTTTAAAGTGCTACTTGACTGCTTTTTGTTTTGATAGTGTATAGACTAGCACGGCTTACTCTCTGTTACTAAGTGATTTCAGTTTGAGTGTACACTTGTGATTTGCTGAAATGGGACCTCAAACCCTATTGCTCAAGAGGTATGCCACTTGAAAAGTGAATCAGAGAAGGAATGAGGGCAAGAATGATCTGATAGGATAGGAATTAGGAAGAAGAATCTAGTTTAACTGGAAAGAGGTAGGTAGAGTGAGGTAAAAGAGGAAATGTTTCCCAAAATTAATGCAGTGTCATTTTTCTATATGGGAAGAACTTAATTTTATTCCCTGTAATCTCTTCTCCCACTTATATTGGTGTATATTTCCTATTTGTAATTTTTGACAGACCCCATATATGATATGTTATCTGTGGTATTAAATTACGTGTGTGAAGTATAGTATGTCTTCAAAGAAATGACTGTGTCAGGAGCCTAGAGGGCTGCCTAAATCCAAGTACCCACTATGGGTTTGACGACATGATAAATGTCCCAGCCTGTTGCAGTCATTTTGTGTGAATTAGAGTATAGCTATAAAGTATAGAGGTGTGAGGATTTTTGTTTGGAAGGAGCTATTTGCTGTTCTGCTTGCCTAAGTGGTGATTTTCTCTAAAAAGAGTTATGTTAACAACTAAAGATAATGCTGTTTGTCTACTCTTCCCATTCCCCCGTGGCCTATTTTTAGTAGGGTCTCCCCTGGCATCTGCTTTTTTGGGTTCAGTTTTGCTTTTGGGGTTAGTTATGAATGCAAATACTATAGTTTATGGTAGCGCTCTTAACAACTTGATCTGCAAGCATCATCAGGTCAATTTGCAGTCATAACACCAGTGTTCCCTGAAAGCTGTGTGTTTGTGTGGCCACTTAGGAGAGAGTCCAATGCCAGTCAGCTGATTACCATGGCACCCGCAGCTAGGTTTGTGTCTCTCCTGGTGGTGCACATTCGCACATGCCTCAGTAGGCATAACCACATTTATTGTGCATGTGGATGGAAAAGAATAGAAGGATCATTCACACCCCGAACTGATTGCTGGACACAAAATTACACCTGTAAAAATGGATGTACTTTTCAGAATGAGGCTCTTGCGCACACACAAGGGGAAAATCTTTCTTTTAAAAAATGAGGACTGATTACTCAGTGAACCTATTTATGTGCTTCACTCTTTGTCATAGGCTTCAGGGTTTTTTTAAATATACCTGAGTCAACTAAGTCAATTTTAGCATTTGGTTAGACAGCTTAAATTTGTTTTGATGATCTTTTGAGTGCATACGATTTCCCGAGACCCATAATAAACCTAATATTTAAAACAAAACTTAAATACAGGTTGAACCTCTCTAATTCAGAACTCTCTTGTCTAGCCACATCCATAATCTGCCATGATTTTAGTTAGCTAGGTGACCACTTATCATGGGTGTGGTCAAGTTTCCCGTGGTCCCATAAAGCTTGTTTACAGACACCAGTCCTGGCTCTCAGTGTTCTGTGCTGTTATTTATCTGTAATTTACTCCTAAATGTCTTCAAAGAGCTCAGTAAGCAGTGAAAGAGTTGGTAATATGCTAGGTAATATTGATCTCCCAGGGTTCAGTAAAGTCTCTTGTTCAGCACTGGTCAGTTCCCAAGGATGCTGGATAAGAACGGTTCAACCTGCAGGTTATGTAAACAAATTGACCGCTGAAGTGGTATATTCTTAATCTGTTAAGACTGCACTCAGACAGATATGGTGTTCTTGTTGACAGAAATAAGTGGTTTCTAGCTTTCCTGTTACTTCTGCAATCATTATGGCGAGTTCTCTGAAATCATCCACTCAATGTACAGCAACATTAAAAAAACCCAAAGCAAAGAAACAAACACAGACAAACAAAAAGCAAACAGTGTTGGGGCTCATTAAGAAAGGGGTAGAGAATAAAACAGAGAATATCTTATTGCCACTATTTAAATCCATGGTACAACCACATCTTGAATACTGCATGTGGATGTGGTTGCCTCACCTCAGAGAAGATATCTTGGCATTGGAAAATTTTCAGAAAAAGGAAGCAAAAATGAATAAGGGTGTGCCATACGAGAAGGCATTAATAATTGTGACTTTTCAACTTGGAAAAGAGGAGACTAAGTGGGAATATGATAGATGTCTGTAAAATCATGATTGGTGTGGAGAAAGTAAATTAAGAAGTGTTATTTACTCCTTCCCATAACGTAAGAGCTAGGGGTCACCACATGAAATTAACAGGTATAAGGTTTAAAACAAAATGAAGTCCTTCACACAGCATACCGTCAACCTGTGGATCTCCTTGCTGGTGAATGTTGTGAAAGACAAAATTGTAATAGGGTTCAAAAAAAGAGCTAGATTTATGGGGAACAGGTCCATCAATGGCTATTATCCACGATGTTTGTCAGAAGCAGGGAATTGGTGGCTGGGGATGGACCACTTGATGATTACCTGTTTTGTTCCTTCTCTTGGGGACACCTGGCATTGATAACCGTCAGGAGACATGGTTACGTGGACCTTTGCTCTGACCATTCTTATATTCCAAGGCCACAGTGGGTGGGTGCCATTTCCATTTCACAGTAGTTTGGTCCCTCTCTGCCCTGAGGGTGTTCACAAAACACATGGCCTCTTTTCTGAGATGTTTAGAGGTTCATGTCTATCCTTATTTTGACAATTGGCTTATCAAGGACAGGTGCAGATGTACCTCAGTCTGCTGTGATCTGGGCCTCTTGATAAATTAAAGGAAATAGACCTAAGTGTAGACTTAGCCCTACTTAGTGTTACGGTGTTCTATGCATATATATATATATGCATCTATTCATAGTTATAAGCTATATTTGTATATCCTAATGACCCCCAAGTTCAGAATATTACAGGTTTTCTTAAAAGGCCTTACTTGATACCTATTTATGCCCAAAGGCAATCAAAGAATCATAGAATACTAGGACTGGAAGGGACCTTGAGAGGCCATCGAGTCCAGTCCCCTGCCCCAATGGCAGGACCAAGTACTGTCTACACCATCCCTGATAAATATCTATCTAACCTGTTCTTAAATATTGCCAGCAATGGTGATTCCACAACCTCCCTTGGCAATTTATTCCACTGTTTGACCACCCTGACAGTTAGGAACATTTTCCTAATGTCCAAACTAAACCTTCCTTGCTGCAGTTTAAGTCCATTGCCTCTTGTTCTATCCTCAGAGGCCAAAAAGAATGAGTTTTCTCCCTCCTCCTTATGACACCCTATTAGATACCTGAAGACTGCTATCATGTCGCCCCTCAATCTGCTCTTTTCCAAACTAAACAAACCCAATTCTTTCAGCCTTTCTCCATAGGTCACATTCTGTAGACCTTTAATCATTCTTGTCGCTCTTTTCTGGACCCTCTCTAATTTCTCTACATCTTTCTTGAACTGCAGTGCCCAGAACTGAACACAATACTCCACCTGAGGCCTAACCAGCTCAGAGTGGAGCGGAAGAATGACTTCTCGTGTCTTGTTCGCAACACTCCTGTTAATGCATCCCAGAGTCATGTTTGCTTTTTTTGCATCAGCTAAATATGTTGACTCATATTTAGCTTGTGATCCACTATAACCCTTAGATCCCTTTCTGCCGTAGTCATTCCTAGACAGTGTCTCCCCATTCTCTATGTGTGAAACTGATTGTTCCTTCCCAAGTGGAGCACTTTGCATTTGTCCTTATTAAACTTCATGCTGTTTACCTCAGACCATTTCTCCAATTTATCCAGGTCATTTTGAATTATGACCCTATCTTCCAAAGCAGTTGCAGCCCCTCCCAGGTTGATATCATCTGCAAATTTAATAAGTGTACTTTCTGTGCCAATATCTAAATAAAAACAAAAAGCAGTCAAGTAGCACTTTAAAGACTAGCAAAATGGTTTATTAGGTGAGCTTTCATGGGACAGACCCACTTCTTCAGACCATAGCCATCTGGCTATGATCTGAAGAAGTGGGTCTGTCCCACGAAAGCTCACCTAATAAACCATTTTGCTAGTCTTTAAAGTGCTACGTGACTGCGTTTTGTTTTGATAGTGTATAGACTAGCACGGCTTCCTCTTTGTTAATATCTAAATAGTTGATGAAGATATTGAACAGAACCTGTCCTAAAACAGATGCCTGCGGAACCCCACTTGTTATACTCTTCTAGCAGGATTGAGAACCATTAAGAACTACTCTCTGGGTATGGTTATCCAGCCAGTTATGCACCCACCTTATAGTAGCCTCATCTACATTGTATTTGCCATGTGTACAACCAATTGATTCAATACTTATTCTTTGTAGTTCACTCCCACCCCCACCACCCTGTTTGCTGTTAGCAATGTCTGCACCCTGATGGTCATACTGGCTTCCTGTTGCCTTCTCCAAGTCCTTTGGTTCTGCGGCCTGCACTCTACCTGCCAGATTCTACGCAGGTTATTCCTGTACATATGTCACGTGTTGGTCACTGCCATGTGGACCCTGCTGCCACATGCTAACAGTTATCCAGTGGGCTTTATCTACCCCACTGCGACACGGGAATATATTAAGCTGCACTAGGAAACTTTAATATTCATCGACAGGACACAGTCACTTAATATAGAACAAATTAGTTCAGGTTAGATTTGTACCCCTGCTTGCTGGTCACTTAGTGTTTGTATAAGCCCCTCATCTGGAAGAAGGGTTTACCCTGTACAGGGTGTGCAGTTGGATACAAATGGAGAAGCCAGAGAGGCACTTCTTCTACGGCCACTATCGGGGAGAAAACCTTTTAATCTGTGGGGCTCTGCAGCTTTAACTAACAACACCATGCCGCTGTTTTATGAAATTATGACATACAGATATTGACAATAAAAACGAATGCTGTTCTCAATAACAGGGTCTGCCTTTATGCTTTATCCGTGGAAATTTGCAATATTAGGGAAATGTAGAGCTGTATCAGATAAACCAGTTGGTAGTCCAAGAGTCTATGTAATGAAGTATTCATACCTTGAAACATAATCTTCTGTTTTCCTGCTACTAGTAAATTTGATTTTCATTGCTGAATTATATGCTATTCTTTCAAATAATGATTTAGAGCATGATATAAGCTTGCATTCTTATTATGTATTATGCAAATACATACTGCAAGAAAAGCCTAAGTCTTCTGCTGCTTGTAGAAAATTGTAGAAATTAAAGCATCAGCGATCTTAATGATTCATGAATCCCTACAGATACAGGCTTATCTGTAAAATGAGAATTATCTGGCATGGACTAAATTTGATTATCACTGGCTAAATCTACATTTGTTTGGTCGCCTTTTCTAGCTATCTCACAATATAATGTCCACATCTATTCGCTTCCTTTCATTCTGCTTTTCTAGCAGAATGTAATTTAAATGAAAGGAAGAAAGGTCTTATAGGTTAAAACACCACACTGTGAATTAGAAGTTCTGGATTCTATTTTCTGGTTCCCGCCATAGAATTCCTTTGTCATAGTAGACTAGTAATTTCATTTCTGTCTGTCTGCCCTGATGTATAGTAGAGGTATTGTTTAATTTCTCCCACCCATTGTCTTGTCATTTAGAGTAACTCTTTCCAGAAGAGACTTTCTTGCTCTGTGCCAAGAAAAATGGTCCTCAGTCTCAGCTATGTCCCTGATTCACTACACTGTACTGCTCTTTAGGACAGCGTACCTGATTTCCATAGAATTTATGTAGATGTTTAAGCATGCGGTTAAGCACTGTCCTGAATAAGGATTCATTCCTAAATTGGGGACTAAATTAATAGTCTTTTTCCATTTACTTTCCTCCTTTGTCTAAGATGAACTGATTTCTTTCCTTTCTCCACAAAGTAAAATTACATTTCCAATTCTTGTTACAGTTCTGATGGCAGCAGTTCTCTGATACAAAGCTTCCCCTCTAGTGTTGCATGCTATTGCTTGTGTTCTGTTCCTTCAGAGCTCTAATTCGACTCCTCCTAACAATTGTTGCTATCCTTTCACTGCTTCACTGTTGCTAATAAACTATCTTATGTACTATTTTCTCATCTGTCCTCCTCTCTACTGTATTATCTCAGTCTTGTGCCTTCAGACCTTTTTCTGCATTATACAGCTGTAGCTCCCTGGAATATGAACTACTACTTTCATTTAACCCTGTTCCTGGAGCCAATGTTGAGCCACCGTCTCTGCCATACACAGTAGAAATTTCCCCTGATGAACTTTTGGTACTGTTCATTTTCATAACACTTCTATCCTGCCGTGGAATGTCAGCCATCTCACTTTCCCAACTCACTGATAATCACACAAACTTCTCTTCCATCTTCTTTTCAAAGTAACATTTTAAAGAGAGCAGGTAGTTTCATCATAAAACTGAGAAAGTGATGCTGATTCAGGTGACATGCCAGAGCCATAACTAAATACTTTGGAAATCAGACTGGAAAATTGGAAAATGTAATGCATGCTGAGTGAAAAGTTCTGCTTATGAAAAATACTGACATCAAGAAGAGCCACAGAGATGGGTTGCTAGAAAAGCAAGAAATGGCATATACTGCAGCAGAACTACTGGGGAATGGGAAAAGGTTAGAAAATCTGCTCTGCTCCCTCTGGGTAAGCTCAGAATTCAGTTATTCATGTTTGTTCTTGTGGTTTCCTCCTTTCTTCACCAAAGGCTATATCCTTATAGGGCTTTCTGCATATAATGAAGAAGTTGGTTGATTTTTATGAGTCAATAATTCAGATGATTGCAAAATTTAAAATTTTGGCAAGTTTATATTTGAAGGGGGATATATTTTCTGTTTGTATTTCATATTGCACAGAATTTGGGAGAAGCCAATACTTTTTTTTTATAAATAGCACTATACATGTCAATTATTAGGGTATTTAGGCTGTGGCCACACTTGGCCAAACCTTCAAAATGGTCATGCTAATGGCCAAATCAAAGGATACTAATGAGGTCCTGAACTGAATATTCAGCGCCTCATTAGCATTCGCGTGCTCCCAGCTGCCGTTCTTCGAAAGCACCGCTTTTGAACGCATGCAACTTGACGTGGCTACATGGGGGTCCTTTTCGAAAGGACCCTGCACGTTTCAAAATCCCCTTATTCCCCTCAGCTCAGAGGAATAAGGGAATTTTGAAAAGTGGAGGGGTCCCTTCAAAAAGGACCCCTGTGTAGCCGCACCAAGCCGCGCGCGTTCGAAAGCAGCACTTTCGAAGCGCTGCAGCCGGAAGTGTGCGATTGTAATGAGGCGCTGAATAGTCAGTTCAGCACCTCATTAGGATTCTTCTATTTGGCCATTAGCATGGCCATTTCAAAAGTTTGGCCAAGTGTGGCCGCAGCCTTAGAATCATGATTTCTGCTACAGATTGAACCTCTGCAGTCTGGCACCTTTGGGACCTGACTGGTGCCAAACGAGAGAATTTGCTGAGTCTTGGGAGGTCAGTATTGTCTAGCAGCATTACCAGCACTTCCACTGAACACTAGGTTCTTCGAAGACATTTAGGGGTAAATTAGAGCAATATAACAGCACAGAACACTGAGAACCAGGACTTGTGGCTGTAGACAGACTTTATGGGACTGCAGGAAACTTAGCCACATCCCTGGTAAGTGGACATCCAGCTAACTAAAATCGTGCCAGACAATGGATGTTGCCGGACCAGGCAGTGCCAGATTAGAAAGGCTCAACCTTTATGATGTTATAATTCTCATTGGTGTCAGTCAGTGTCCCATTTAAAAACTGCTCCCTGAATTAGCTATTTGCAAAAGGACACACACACCCCGCCCACTCTCTGCACACACTTACCTTGAATAAAACTCCTTCTCCTGGTCATCTTGCTCATCTGTGAATGTAGAGAACCTCCTCAATAATTGCCTTGCCCTCTGCATCCCTCCAATAGTAAAACGAGTTCTCCAGTTACCATGCATCCTACTGTCCAAGTCTCCGTAGAAGAAAATTAATATAAGTTGACTGACTCTAGTCTGGCACCCTTTTGGAACCTGACTGGTGCTGAATGAGAGAATTTGCTGGGCCAAAGGAGGTCAGTATTTTCGAGCCCCATCACCAACACTTCCACTGCCTACTTTAGGGTTAATTACAGCTAAATAACACAACAGAGCATTGAGAGCCAGTAATGGTGGCTATAAACAAACTTTATGGGACCACAGGAAACTTGGCCACACCCATGGTAAGTGAACATCTGGCTAACTAAAAGCATGCCAGACCAAGGATGTTGCTGGACAAGAAAGTGCCAGATGGAGAGGTTCAACCTGTAGTAACAAATTTAAAATCTCTTGAGTTCAGGAAAGAGTCCCACTTCTTAAAACTGTTAAATTTCATTTTTTTTTCTTTCTATGACATGCATGCCATAAACAGAATACATGATGGATTTCTTTGATAAGGGTAAAACAGGATGAGACAGGTAATGATAGGCCTGTCAGTGTAACCTGGATTCTGAGCAAGTCAATAGAATGTCTTGATAGGAAACTGAATTAATAAAGAATTAAAGGAGGGTGGTATAATGTATGCAAATCAATATGGGTTTATGGAAAATTAATTCCATCAAACTAATATGGTTGTTTTCAATGATGTTGCAAGTTTGGTCAGTAAAGGTAATAATGTTGATGTAATTTATTTGCACTTTTGTAAGAGGATTGAGTTGGTACCACATGATGTTAGTATGAAACCTGAAAGATATAAAGTTTTCATTGCACATGTTAAATGGATTGAAAGTTGGCTAACTGATGGGTCTCAAAATTTCATTGTTAAAGGGGAATCACAATCAAATAGATGTGTGTATGTATTCCAGTGGGGTACTGTCTGAAAACTAAGTATGGCTGCTTCTACACTCTCACTATCCTGTCGGAGGTGACATCATAATGAAGCAATTTGAAGCGGGCTAATAAGGCGCTAACATGTATATTCAGTGCCTCATTGCCATAATGGCAACCACGTGAATTTTGAAGTGCAGACTTTGAATTGCAGACTGACAGCGTAGATGAGGGAAGCTTCGAAATAAGTGCCCCTCTTCGATATTCCTTTACTCCAATCTAGTCTTATGGGAGTAAGGGAATGTTGAAGTGGGGTACTTATTTCGAAGCTGCCTTATCTACACTGTCAGTCTGCAATTTGAAATCTGCACTTCAAAATTCATGTGGCTGCCATCATGCTAATGAGGCACTGAATATGCACGTTAGCGCCTCATTAGCCTTCTTTGAATTGCCTCATTACTGTTCCACCATCGACGGGCGGGGGCGAGCGTAGAAGCAGCCTCTGTTTTAAAGCGGCCAAATTTAAAAGTATGCATCTGGGAATGAGGAATGTAGGCCATACTTACATCATGGGTGGCTCTTCCCCTGGGAAGCAGCAAGTGTTCTTGGTGAATTCTCAAAGATGATAATGGTTCTGAGATTCCTTTAGCTACGTTTAGGAAAGAAAAATCAAATGCACAACTGCAAAATGGGGAATAACTGGCTCAGAGGTAGTACTGCTGAAATGTGTCTGAGGTTTTATAGTGGATCACAAATTGAATACGAGTCACTGCGTGCTACAGCAACGAAGGGTCCTGCGGCACCTTATAGACTAACGGAAAAGTTTTGAGCATGAGCTTTCGTGAGCACAGACTCACTTCATCAGATGCATCTGATGAAGTGAGTCTGTGCTCACGAAAGCTCATGCTCAGAACTTTTCTGTTAGTCTATAAGGTGCCGCAGGACCCTTCGTTGCTGTTACAGATCCAGACTAAAACGGCTACCCCTCCAATATTTGACACCATGTGTGCTACAGAAGTTGTGAGGAAAAAGCTAATATTTTTAAGAGACTTGTGCTTTTTTCATCACTGCTGAGGCCTTGGCTGAAGTATTGTGTCCAGTTCTCTGCAGCAAACTTCCAGAAAGAGGTGGACAAACTCAGGCAAGTACAGAGAAGAGTAACAAAAATAATAGCTTAGAAAATCTGGTGTATGAAGAAAGATTTTTTTAAAAATGACTGGTTAGTTTTGAGGGAGAGGGTGTCGATCTGGAGCTGGGGTGAGTTTGGTAAATCTTCAATCATGTTAAGGATAGTTATAAAGAGGGTGATAATCAGTTATTCTCTGTCCACTGAAAATAGGGCAAGTAGAAATGGGCTTAATCCCCAGTACAGGCAATTGAGGCATTATGGAAAGCATCTGGACATGGTAGAACAGATTACAAGAAGCACTTGTAAATTGAGATTACGTGGGAGGTCAGTGTGGAAAGCATAAATATGAAACTTGACAAGACCACGTTAGTGTTTTAAATGCAGTAACCTCTTAAAATACTATCAGAATGCTTAAATGCATCATTCCTTAAAAACTGAATTGACCTTGTCAGCTCTGGCCCTCCGCTTTACTGAGACTCCCTCTTTAAATCCTCCTCTGAAACCCCCTCACTCAATCATCTGACGAAGTGGGTCTTTGCCCATGAAAGCTTATGTTCCAAAATATCTGTTAGTCTTTAAGGTGCCACAGGACTTCTTGTTGTCCTTAAAAATGGTGTGTCTCAACTTTTTCCAGACTATCATACCTCTTTCAGGAGTTCGGGCTATGTTTCATCACACTTGAAAAGTATTTGTTTACAAAACTGGATGTAACAAATGTCACAGCACACTGTTACTGAAAAATTGATTTTCTCGTTTTTGCCATGGCATTTAAATATTATGCTTGAAATGCAAGTATGTAGAGCTGTACGAACAAGCTGTGTGAAATTTGACTTTGTACTGACTTCACCAGTACTTTTTTGAGTAGCCTGTTGTAAAGCTAGGTAAGTATCTAGTAGAGTTGAAACACCTCTTTGAACAGCTGCCTTAAAAGATTAATGTTGTCTATGTTGTGTTTCAGGGGATGAGTAGGGTTTTAATCTGCACTGTATTTAATCCTCGATGCTAGGACAAAGATGGATGAACAGTACCTCTGTCATACATATATTCATTGTTTTTATTCAACTGATACACAGGAGGAATAAGTTAAATGGGGTAGTTCTACTTTTTAAATTATTTTCCTCTTTTGATGTGAAGTGGGAGTATGACTTTAAAATTATAATAGGCCTTGTTATTTCTCACAGGAGAAAAGGCTAAGAGAAAAGGAAGCAAGGAGAGAAGCCAGGAGGAAAAACGAGAAGGTAAGGGTTTTTTGTTATTTTGCCAGACCAATGATTATAGTCCTGAAACTGGAATTTATATAACTGCTCTTTTTTTCTCATTAAACAGTTGCTTTATTTGATTATTTTGACAGGGTTTACCTAGTACAGTAACAGTATAAAGAATTTCTCTGTTTGCTTTTCATTTTCCTCCCCATAGTCTCACTTTGTTTTGGTGTTACAGGTGGTAACGCTTGTTGCCCACTGAAGCACAAGTTACTTGTTTTTATGTTGTCCTTTTCTGGTTTTCTCTCTCTGCAGTTTTATTCTATGCCCAGAGCATTTTCTGGGAGAGGCACTGACTTTATTCTATATATAAAGCCAGTTACGGTTTTTAAGACTGACTATCGTGTCATCTGATTACCATGTGCTTGTGTATGCTTATGGTTCTGCATGCAAAATGGCAGCCTGTAAGATTTACACTGAAATTTCTTTTGGCTTTTATATTACAATATTCAGGGAGAATTTGTGTATTTAAACTGAAGATTTTGACATGCAACCCCCCTGAAGTACTTATGAACATATTGTAGCTGTACAGTTACAATTTTGTATTTGCAGATTAGCATGAAGCTTGTGCTGACCTGAGAAAATTCAGTTGCAATGATTTTCCAGAATACAGCCCACTAATGTGTGTCGTTTCTCATACTGTATCTCATTACGCTATGCCTGAATAGTCATGATTTGTTCTTGGCAGTTAGCACAGATCAGACTCCCTTGACTAACCTCATAATGTTCTCTGTCAGATTTTTTCCATGCTGGCTATGGCACTTGGAGTGCAAGTCAGAGATGATAACTTATGTTGTAGTTCTGAAGTGGGAAGTAATTACTCTACAGCATAAGGTGAAAAGTCTGGTTATGCTGGGTGTTGAGTATCACTCCATCTTCAAAGACACCTTAAAAAGAGACCTCGTTGCATCGTGGATTTCTCAATCAGACAGGCTTTTTTTGTATACAATTAAAAATATAAATTGGTATATTTTCTGTGTAAATGTGGAAGGCTGGTAGGGAAATTGCAGAATCAAAACTTAGCGAAATGTAAATATGTGAATAAAGTATTTATCCTATTCAAGATATTTAACGCTTAGGAACAGTGTATTGCTTTTTTACCTCTGCACCTTTTTAGGGAATAAAAAGCAAATCCATGATGATTCAAAAGATGAAAAAATTAGGGTCTAGATGTCCAAAGGAATCCGCTTATGCAGCTGTTTCTCTTTTCCTGGGTCTTCATATTGTTTTCTCCTTATTTTATTAACACTGATTCAGTGAAAACTGATATCTGGTTAAAGAGCATTTCTACCCTCTGAGTTATTTAGGGAGAGCAGTGGATATTTATGGCACTGTACAATTTCAATTAAATATCAATCCCTGCTCTGAAGACCTTACAGGATAAAAGTGGTGTAAGTAAGGTTATACCGGGGTGGCCAACCTGTGGCCTGTGGGCCAAAATCTGGCTCTCCGAGCCTTTTTGCCCAGCCCACGGAGCCAGCAGTGGCGCCATTTTGATAGCCGCCTGTGGGGCGCATGGTTGGCAACCTGCAGCTCCAGAGCTGCATGTGACTCTTTAAGGAGCCATTTGCGGTTCTGGATGCTGGCACCACTAACTCTTTCTCTGGCTCCCGGCTTTGTCGTGTTTAAATAATGGAACTCAATTTAGTTGGTTTAGTGGCTGGCAGGGCGTCAGGAGGGATTTGGCTGTTAAACCAGTTAAATCTAGTCCCCTTTCAGTTCAGGGCAGGGAGCCGCCTACATTGCACATGGGGGAAGGGAGTAGGAGGGCTGAGGGAAGCCATGCTGAGGAGGTGGTGGCGGCCCGGCAAAGGTGCAGTGAGGGGCAGCAGTGGCAGTGTGAGACAGTTTGAGGCTGAGAGAGGTTAAACTGGGTAGGGGGGCAGTTTTAAATACTTGTGTTACTTTTTTATAATATGAATGTTAATTGAACAGTGATGCTTGAAAAATGTGCATGTGGAGAAAATTAGATCCACATGTTATTGCAAAGTGACTTGTTTGATATTTTATGCAATTAAGCGTGGGGGTGGGGGGCAGCTGGAGGCTGAGAGGGGTTAAGCCTGGGGGTGCAGTGGGAGGGCAGTTTGGGACTATTTTGTGTTTGGCCCTGAGAAGGTGTAAAAAATTGCCATGTGGCCCCCAGTGAAAAAATGTTGGCTACCTCGGGTTATACCATCTTTCTCTTAGATTTGTGTTGCGTTTATATCTTGAATGCTGTACAGCATTTTCGCCAGTCTGTTTCTCCTGCATGTGTAAAAGAATTTAGTGCTACCAGTACTTCTGGGAGGTCGTAGAGGGAAGCTTCTTGTTGAAACTATTCTCAGCCTGAATCTCTCCCTGTTGGAAAGCCTGTTGAAGCTTCTGAGGTGTGACGGTTAGAGTGAGCCACTTAATTATTTTTTCAAGTATCAGAGGGGTAGCCGTGTTAGTCTGGATCTGTAGCAGCAACGAAGGGTCCTGTGGCACCTTATAGACTAACAGAAAAGTTTAGAGCATGAGCTTTTGTGAGTTAACTCACTTCTTCAGATGCTGGTCTTAATTATTTTTTCTGACTGTCACTTAGTGTGGGGGAGCCCTGCCTGCTCCCCGCCCCCGCAGCTAGACTCTCAGCCAGCAGGTGGAAGAGGTTTATTAGTTGACTGGGATACAGCATAGAACAGACTTGTCAGCACAGAAGCTGGAAGCAGTGAGTACAATCTATCTTGAGGATAGGGGCCAGGGCTGAGACCCTGGCCCTCCACCCTGCCTCTCTAGCCAGCCAACATGCCCTCACTGTATGCAGCCTGGTTCAAAACCAAACAGCCAGGCCCATCCTCTAGCCTTTGTCTTGATTCCTAAATAAAATGTGTCACCTTTTTGCACCCCTCTCAGATTACAAAGGGCATGGCCATTGTGTACGTGCAAGAAGCTGTCACACCCCTAACTCCCAACACCATTGGTACAGCGCCTGGGTACACTACCACAGGACAGTAGGAAACACATGCGATTTTACCAAGAGAATAAAATCCCCACTTTGTCGCACAGTCAACAGTGTTTCTTCATAAGTTTTTTGCTACTGTCATCTGTGCAGTAGCTTCTAAAGCCGACAGCTCTGTTGCATAGGCAAAAGTTTGGTTTTAAGTACATAAGGGATGTTTTTCGTTAGTGCTCTGTGCAGTGGAATCATGTCGCTTTTCAGTGGCTCTCACTGAATATCTTGGCATTGGCCTTTTGAATTAAAAATGCTTCCAGTGGGATAGGCTGGCAGTTTGGAGCTGGGATTCTGGGTCTGGAAAATGAAAGGGAGTTGCAGATAATGTATAAACATGGCAGGTCCAGGCTGTCAGGCACCTGAGGAATGAAATTAGAATATTCTCTAGTCCAGACAACTTCACAGATAAAGCACGTCTGAAGCTTGTCACAGTTCACATGAGGTTAGACTCAGCCAGTTCCATGTGGACTCTGAAATTTAAAACACAAATTTAAAAACAGCATACACTGTGGGGGAAAAAGGCACTGCTGTTTAAAACTATAGAATACTAGAACTGGAAGCAACCTCAAGAGCTCATCAAGTCCAGTTCCCTGCCCTCAGGACAAAGAATCATCCATCGCATCCTTGTTAGATATTTATCTTACCTGTTCTGAAATATCTCCAATGATAGAGATTCTACAACCACCCTAGGCAATTTATTCCAGTAATTAACCACCCTGACAGTCAGCAGTTTTTCGTAATGTCCAGTCTAAACCTTCCTTGCTGCAATTTAAGCCCATTGCTTCTCGTCCTATTTTCAGAGGCTAAGGAGGATAATTTTTCTCCCTCCTCCTTGCAATACCCTTTTAGGTACAGTAATCACCCATGTATGTGAGGGTTGCATTCCACGCAACCCTTGCATACCTCAAAATTCACGTAAGTCGGGGGGCTTGGGAGGTGGGTAGGGGTGTGAGGGGGGCAGGGGAGGCTAAGCCTGGGGTGGGTTAAGGCTGCAGGGTGAGGTGGAGCGTGAGGAGTTGAGCCAGGTCTGCAGGGGTTGGCGCTGGGGCACACTGCGGTGGCTGGAGTTGGGGGCTGTGACAGAGGCTGGAGCTGGGGTGTATTGTGGTTGCTGGAGCTGGGACGCGTGGCAGAGGCTGGAGCCAGGGCTATAGTGAGCCACTGTGGCCTCCCGCTGACTCAGAGGCAGAGGAGGTTGTGCAGAGGCCCTGGTGGGCGGGCCTGGAGCCAGAACACCAGTGGCCTGTCCCTCAGAGGGTGGGGCCTAGAGCCAGAAGGGCCAAGGGCAGAGCTCGGGACCCATTAAAGCCTGGGCCTCCAGGCTGGGAGGGAGCACCTTCACGGGCTCCCGGATGCCGGGGAAGAGAGCCCGCCGCCGCCCAGCCGGTCGGGAGGAGCAAGCCCCCAGTGGCCCAGACCAGCCAGGACAGCTACGGAGCCGGATGCCCCAGCGGACCTATCTGGACTTCCCAGATCTTCCAGGGCCCTCACGCTGGCAGAGGACCCCCTCCTTGGAGGAAACCCCAGGCCCAGCCAGACAGGTGGGGGCTAGCAACCACAAGGCCCCAGGAGCGGCCTGCCCCAGAGTTCCAGCAGACCCCTGCAGCCCTCAGGCCCAGGATCACCTCAGACCCACCGTGCTACCGCCACCGAACTACCCCAACAATGTGGAGATGACCAACTGGCCGGAGTCCCCAAAGGTAGATGATTTGGAGGGGGCTGACCCCTTGGGACCCCTTGATCAGGTGGACTGGGACCCTGCCCTGATGGAGGTGGGGGTAGGAAGTGGCCCGGGGAACGCTGCACCAGAACCCATGGCGCTGTGGAGTGACCTGGATCCCCACTGCTGTGGTCACATGTAAGCGACCCGTAGGGCCCCGGGCTGGGTCGCAGTGGTGTGGGAGGGCCTGCGACCCCCTCCCCTCCTCGACAGGCTGCTGCCCTGCCCTGAACTGAGAGCTGGGCTTGTGCTACAAACCTTGGGCTGCTGCCCCTCCCTGAACTGAGGGCTGGGCTTGTGCTACAAACCTTGGGCTGCTGCCCCGCCCTGAACTGAGGGCTGGGCTTCCCAGGACAGCAGGGTGGCTGTGGTCTCTTCCGGAGCTATGGGCACTGCCATAGCCCCACGCGCCTACAGCGGCACTCGGGGAAGACTTGGCTTCCGCCAGCTCTGTTCCCCTTTGACGGGGGATCTCCTCTCCCCCACACCTCGATGGCTGCCTGGGGCTGGGGCTGGAGCTTCTGGGGCCCGCCTCCAATCATGCTAATGTGAGAGACGCTCATTTGACGTGCGTGTATCTTGAGGGTTTTACTGTATTTGAAAGTTGAAATCATGCTCTCTCTCAGCCTTCTCTTTTCCAAGCGAAAACCAAACTCAATTGTTTTAATCTTCTCTCATAGGTCATAATTTCTAGGCCTTTAATCAATTTTGTTGTTCTTCTCTGGACTATTTCTAATTTCTCCACATTTTTCCTAAAATGTGGTGGTCAGAGCTGGACAGAGTTCTCCAGTTAAGACCTAATCAGTGCAGAGTAGAGTGGAAAAATTACTTCTCGTGTCTTGCTCATAACACTCTTGTTAATGCATCCCAGAATCATGTTTGCTGTTTTTGCAACAGCAACATATTGTTGGCTCATACTCAGCTTGTGGCATACTATCACCCTAGATCCCTTTCTGCAGTACTCCAATTTAGGAAATCACTTGTGTGCTGTGGAGAGACTGTCTTTTACAATGTGTCCTGTGGACAATTGATTCCCAAACTTATTGCTAAGGCAACCCACTAGCTGCCTTTTGTATATATTTGCAGCCCACCCTGGGTACAAATTCATCTGGGAGATAAATTTGTGGACCACTTACTCTGTCACTGGCAGTGACATAGAATTCTTACGGCAACTACAGCAATTGCTTACAGGGGAAAGCAGCAGGAAGAATGTACAAATGTATTTTAATGCAGCTTAGCAGCTGAAGAAAAGGGCTAGACCCCAGACTGTCTGATCAACCAAACCTCTTTTGATCACCATTCGCTACTTTCTCCTGACTATTCCCCATCCATCATGGCTCCATGTGTGCCTCCGCCGCTGTATATTCTTTGGGACGTGAATTGTCACTTATTATGTTTCTATGATGCCGAGCACAATTTTTGTCACACCCCAAACTGTGTTACAGATGGGCCACTGTCTGCTTGAATGTATTGGCCTGACTTGATATTCTTAACTTTAGATACAGTAGAACCGCAGCATTGTGAACACCAGAGTAAAAAATTGACCAGTCGGCCGTACTCCTCCTTTGGAACTGGAGGTACACAAGCAGGCTGTAGTCTCCCCTGAACTTCTGCCACAGGCCCTGCCTCAGCAATAACGCAAATACAATCCTCTGTCACATGTAAGCTACTCTAAAGAAACCCATTTTTCTTTTACTTTGTTTTAATCAATGGTGAATTTCTGAATGTACAGTCATATTTTATTCAGTTGTAAATGTTTCAAAATTATGAACACCCGGAAAAGTCGATGTTCATAGCTCTGAGGTTCGACTGTATTTCAGAACAAAGTGGAAGCAAGAAAATACAGATGCAATAGCAGATACCAGTTTCTGTGCTCAGAAAGTCATCACTTTTTAGTGCTCTCACTGCTTTATAAGTGATCCTGCTTTGCTGTGCCATGAGAATTCTCCTTCTGACATCTCTGGTCAGACGCCTTTACTTTTAAACAACACCATCTTAGGCACTTGTATAAATCTTGCTCTGCTTTTTCTCCTTCATTAGCCCTTCTGTTTGGTGATTTTTTTGAGCTGTACTGAGGACACTTCTTCTGTTTGTTGAATTACAGTGGACGCAATATTATCCAGCACCCCTGGGGAGCTAATAGTAGGGCTCAGGTTACAGCTTTGGCTTTGTCCCACACACTCCTATGCCCTCCACCGCACCCCACCACACACACACAACAGCAGGGTTTGTGTGGGCTCAGACTTCTGTCCCACCTCCTGGGATCATGTAGTAATTTTTGTTGTCAGAACGGGGGGGTCATCGCTCGGTGAAGCTTGTGAACACCTGAAACAGACAGAACAAATTCCTTTTCCTTCTTTTAAAAGTTGCAGACAAACAACTGGAAACAGGGTGCCGTGCAAGGAAGTGTAGGGCAAACTTACCATAGGCAGTACTACCACCTTCACCCATGCAGTAAATCCTCGCTGTAACGGACTAATGGGGGGGTTGGGGGAAGGTTGTCCGCTATTCCTGAAGATCTGTTATGTGCAAGGGTTTACTGCTCAACCGCCCTTGCCAGGCTCCCCCAATCCTTCCCCTCCCCCCCCGGATAAAACCCTGCCACTCACCAGAGCCACCATCGATGGAGGTGCTGGACCTTGCAGCTCTGCTGGAGGCACCTGGCCACATGGCTGGAGCTGCCTCGCTGTATGCGGCTGGAGTTACCACCATACAGCCTGGAGGAGCCGCTGCCACGTGGGCATGGTGGCTCCAGCTGAGAGGGTGGTTCCTCCAGGCTGCACCAGTGGTAAGTCTTAACTTTTGTGAGGGGGGAAAACAGAGGGAGGGGAGATGATTTTACAGATCCCAGTGGACTTTGGGAACAACAGGGGGATGTCTGCTGTTCCTGGAGCCTGCTAAATCGGGGTCCGTAAAATTGAGGGTTTACTGTAATGAAGACATGAATGCACATGCAGGAAAGAAACTGATCATCAGGAGGATTCCTCATTCCCTAGCTCTGTTTTAGAAAAATTCAAGTATCTGCTTGTAAGTGCAACAGTTTCCAGGGCCAAATGAAAGACTGAACTAGGTTTTTAAAACACTTCACAGCTTTGCTTTGAGTCCATTATGTGGAAGGGCAATTGGCATGTCTTCAACTTTTTTTTTCTCATCAGCATACATGTAATTCAATTGTGAAATTCACTCTTAAATGAATTTAGATAAATCTAATAGATTAATTTATTAGTGCTGCATTGTAATTTGAGGGAAGTGTTTTAGGGGCACTTTGTACTGATAACATCACAGTATCTGTCAAACTTTTATTCACTACACCAGAAATAAATGGGCAGTTACTTTGTCTTTTTACAGGCTAACAGTACACTGTTACATACATAATCAAGGACTACAAAAAGTGGAAAGTACTGATATGGTAGTAAATCTATAATAAATATACTGCTAATTACCATTGATATATATGTTGCACATTACTAGAAGCAAAAACTAAGGCACAGCATTTTGATAGTCTATCATACAACCCTTTAGAAAAAGCCTTTTGAACATCAGATGAAACCTAAAAGTAATGTCCTGGTGATTTATGGTTATTAGAGATCACAAGGAACAGCGGGATTAGCTGCAATGAAACCAGTTTGTAAATTTCATTTGTCCTTCTTAGTCTGTTTAGTGAGTTGAATATTCTAGCTCTCCTGGCTTAGAACAATGTTATTGTTTCCATTTCTAGTGATGTGAGACAGTGGTTTTAAAAACCATTGTTCAAATATGAAACATCAGCCGAAGACCTCTGAAGAATTTTCCAGGAGGTCTCTGAGAGGAGATTGGATCAGCAGTCCACATAGCTTTATTTTGTGCCTCAGTCCCTGACCTAATTCACGATGTCAGGAAACTCATGGCAACTTCTTGATTATCAGTATTGTTGATTTTTTTTGGCATAGCCTTTTTTATTGTTTGCTTCTACAGAGAAGAGCTATACTGAACTCCAGGTATGATCTTCTTGCCATAAGACAGGTAATGAGGACTGGGCCTTTAAGAAGGCATCATTGTTCTCCAGAAGGAGGCTGCATAACGGTTGCCAGCAGCGTGCGGGAGCTGGGGGATTGCTGAGCCAGAATAGGGCTTCAGAGTTGGATAGTCCTAGATAGACTTGCAGCACCCCTCTAGCAGCAATGACCACTTGCTGGGCTTGTGTTAGCTATTAAAATGGAGAAACAGAAATTGGCTGCCATTCAGTATGTATATTTTGGCTCATGTTTATTAATGGTCATTGCATCTGAGACCAGCCTTGCTAAGCATAGGCAGTGATAGTGTTCTGTGCATGGTCTTGGCAGATTGTGTTGTGATTGTCATACTCTTTGCTTGAGTAAAATCTCTGGCAAGTGTTGAGGGTGTGACTGAGGACAGTGTTAGTAACTTCTGTTATGATAGGACTTCAATTCTGTGTGTGCCCTGCAGATGGAATAAGATCATAAATATACCAAAGCTGGTACTTTATGGCTTTATATTTCTTGGGTTTACTTCCATTTTTGGCTCATTACATCAATCATCTTTCCTCCATTATTCTCTTTTTTTGCTTACATTCTTAACTGACTTCAGCCCTACAAAAGCTGTTTTTGTGTGTACATATGTTGCATGAAATACAAGCAAGGTAGCTTTTTGGGGGGGCTAACTTGCAAAAAATTGGGTATTTATCAGTGTGGATCTCTTGCCATACAACTGAACATACTTTTGATGGGCTCTGAGTGGTTCAGGAGCTCAAAGCCAATCAGAAAAGGCTGGCATCCAGCACACGAAGGATGAGGTATTTCGATCCGTCTCCACAAAACAGAGACTCTTTCAAAAAGCCAAGTGCCCAAGGTAGTGTGCCTGTTCTCTAAAGGTGTTTTCCTCCCCTAGGCAAGAGTGAGTGCTGTGGTCAAGTCGCTAGACTAAGCTAAAGGGAGAGAAATGTTATCCAGGAAGAACACTAAATTGTGGTCTGGCTGCCTACTTTACACAGAGAAATGAAATCCAAGCTTTCACTTGTAGTGTCTCTTTCACAGGAAGGAATTCTTCTTGAGTAGTTTCAAAGTGTTTGTATTCAAATTGGCATCAGCATCAATATAATAAATATGGACCTGCTCTTTGTCACTACCTTTTTGTCCTGCCAGCACATTTTGCAAGTCCCAGAGGAATTCCACTCCTACATGTGTATGAGGCTTTTGGGTCTTCTTCCAAGATTGTCTCAGAGAGCAATAGGGAACAAAATCTTACTACATTTTATTTGAATATGGGCAAGGATCTTGGTGGGAGAATATGTGCAAAATGCACCCAAATGGTGGGGAGACAGATAGTTAACCTTACATGATCAGGTTGATGTGACTCTGAGCCCTTTGTGCCAAATTCAAATGCAAAGAAAGGGAAAGGGTCTTACTTTGCCGAGGTCAAACCCCATTCCAATCTGCTGGGACTTCTTTGGGCTTAGTCTTATTCATAAGAGGTGCTGAAAAATCTGCAACTTCTGGAAGCCATGCCTAGGCATATGGCTGGAGCAAGAACACGTACTTGCTTGGAGTTCCCAACTCCATGCATGAGACCTGTCTCAAGAGCACCTGTATAAGGTGAAGGTGGAGGCTCTGGAGATCCTTTGCAACTGCTGGATAGATGGTATTCATGTGAATGAAGGGTGTCTTCAAAGTGGGGGGAGAAAAGTGGAAATGAAGGAGGATTTGTGATCTCTGTGCATAATGGGGGTGTTGGCAGGCTTTTGCTAGCACCCCATTCCTCTATCCCAGAATGAATGAAAGTAACTGGATCATTTGATTAACCGCTCTGTTTTTTCCTTCTGTGATACCTCGCACTGGCCATTGTCAGAAGATGGGATACTGGCTTAGAGATGGACCTTTGGTCTGACCCACTATGGCCTTTTGTGTGTGTTACAAACTCAGCACTCGTCCAGAGGGAGTACACACAGGAAACTATGTGAGAGCCAATTTCTTGTCACCACCTGCGGCTGTTTCAGGGGAAGGCAGCAATCTGGCCTTCATTTATAAAATCATTAAGTATACAACGAAAAATAAGAGCAGGCAGTGAAGCGGTGTTAATTACATTCACTTATGAGTAAACTCTTCCATTGTCTTATATGTATTTAGATTCAAAATAAAATTACTTTCATGCCATAAGTGAGACACGTTTCTTGTAAGGAACATTCCTTTCTGGCCAAAGTCAAGGAGAAGGTAGTTCCATTGCCAAAAAAAAACCCAAAACTTATATATTTTTATATATATAGCAGCTGTCTGTCATAGGACACTTACAATTTAAAGATATGTAAAGATGATGAACTATATACACTAAGTGATTTTTTTCATACAGTTCTGTGCTTATATATCATTAATGGCATTTTTGATAAGCCCTTTAATATTCCCAGGGTAATTCTGCACTTACTGCATTTGGAGCCATAGTAAAATTGCAGAATTCTTCCAGGACTGCTTGAAGTGGAAGATTGCTTTAATTCAATATTTTAAGTACTAATCAGAAGGCATATCAACATTTTTTAAACCTCCTGATTTAGAGTGATTTCAGCCAGGCTACTCACAGCAAATTGAGAATCTCACATTCAAATTAAATCTCCCAGATCATTTGTGCTCTAAAATGGGAAACTTTATGAATGTAAGTCATGGTATGTTAGTTTAAAATGCATTTCCCCATTTTTAACAAACTGTTTTCTAAAGTGAAATTTTATACAGCATCTTTATGGTTGGATAATCCTCAGTTGCTCTTGAAATATTTTAATACTGTGTATAGTGCTGAGCATTTGAAAACAGGCAGTTGTGAATATGTAGTGATCTTCCTTTAATTTTAAATAACGTTGGAAACAGCATGTTGATGGTTCCAGTTAATATGGCACTAAAATTGCTTCTAATAATAAACCACAACTTCTTTGATACTAAAATGTGTATGATCAAGGCAACTCTACCTAACTCTCTGAGCTCATAGTAACCTGATCTGATCATGCTACAAAGGATTCAGAGATGATTTTTTTTTTTTTTTTAAAACAGGGTAGACACACACACTTTTCCATTGTAATCACCTAAATAGCATAGGGTATTGAATATAAATTATTTCCATTTGGTAATTGAAAATCAATTCTTGTCTTTATTAATCAAAAATAATAATGGGCATATTTCTATGTGGAATAAGTTGATCAACCCAATGAAATGGCACCTTTCTGCAAGCTTGGCAAAGAGGCTTAGATTTGAACAGACATAGAAAGTGACCCAACCTCAAGCTCCATGAAAGTCTAGAATGGAGTCAGCATCCTTTCCAAAGAGAAGTGCAGAAATTTGACCTTTTGACCTCTCTGTAGAGTCTTAGTGCCAGGGATACTTTTTAAAGTCACTAGCAGTCTTACTTACAACAGCTTCATTAATAAATTAAAATGTAGAGCTTTGCCATTTAGGTGGTGGTTGGTTGCATTAGCTGCTGTTTTTTTAAATCACAGGTGGCATGGCTTTGAGCAAGCTCCCGGCTGCATAGGGGAGGAGGGGCAAATCTGAGCTTCCAGCTTGCGTGCCAATGAAAATCTGTTTGTGTGCCATTCTTGGCACACATGCCAAGGGTTGCTGACCTCGGTGTAGAACAAGGAGAAGGATGGTCACTGGATTTGGCAAAGGCAAACTTTCACATTGTGTGTGTTGTGCCTGTTGTGTCAATTAACACTCATCCACTATTTTTTATTGCACAATTTGGTTTATTTTTTAAAAAGACATTTTATAGGAACTTTGGGACCTTTGTGGTGATATTTTAAATACACACTTCGTTTCCTTGTTTTCAGAAGTCTTATTTTTCAAAAGGTTGAAAACTTTATCTCCTGAAAGTCGGAAGATAAATGTCATCCTCATGGCACAGTGCCTATCATACGTATGGAAATTCCCCCCTTTCCTTAAGGGAGCAGGTGTCTTTTAGTAATTTTTGTGGCAGTTCAAGGACCTGTACACTGCCCTGTATTAAAGATGTGAGGTCTTTCCAGAGTAGTTTTTTGGTCAGATGCCTTAATAAATCCTTTTAGAATCTGGACTGTGTGTGCTAGTTTAGCAGGCATCAAAATACACATTACATGAGATTGATTGCCAAAGAAATTTAAACCTAGGCTATCAAAAACTAATACCTCACATCAGGCTTGTAAATCCTTATTTGGATTCCTAAATAAATGACCTGATTTTCAAAACATACAGAGGCTCCCAGATGAATATCTTTTGAGTGGTAAATCATTTAGCCATGTGCTTCTGTATTGATTTAGGGGCCTTATTTTTATAGTTCTGTTTTAAAAATCCCTCCTTTTTAGAATCCAGTTGTGTAATGTTTTCTCATTGGTTTTTGCTGTGACTTCAACTGTCCATTTTGTTTTGCTGGTATCTCTGAGACTAACCAGACTGTGCAAGGCTTACTAGGACTGTTAGAACAGTGTTGTAGAGTCAAACACGCTATACTAGATATTGCTTTGTTGATTTGCTTAGCATGCTGTCGATGGCTGTCTTCAGTTCATCCACTGTCGGTTCCTGATCCAGTTCGACCATTACTGGTAGGAGCTCGACGACATCGAGGGCTGCGTCAACCACAACGTTCTCGTGTGAGTACAGCTGGGAGTAGTGCTCAATCCAGCGCTCCATCTGTTTGGCTTTGTCAGCGATGACTTCACCAGATTTGGATTTCAGAGGTGCCCTCTTGTTCTGGGTGGGTCCTAATGCCTTTTTCATACCCTCGTACATTCTTCTGAGATTACCAAAGTCAGCACAGGTCTGGATGCTGCTGCATAGCTGGAGCCAGTGGTTGTGGAATAACAACAAGCTGTACACTCACACCAAAATGCAACTATACAGAGCCTGCATCCTCAGCACCCTCCTTTATGGCAGCGAGACTTGGACCCTGTATGCCCACCAGGAAAAGAGGCTGAACGTCTTCCACTTGCGCTGCCTCAGGCGCATCCTTGGAATATCATGGAAGGACAGAGTGACCAACATCCCCGTCCTTGAGCAAGCTGGAATCTCAACCATGCACGACGTCCTCAGGCAGCGTCGGCTCCGCTGGCTTGGCCACGTCCACAGGATGAATGATGGAAGGATTCCAAAAGACATCCTGTATGGTGAGCTAGCCTCTGGCAAAAGACCTCCTGGATGCCCTCAGTTGCGCTACAAAGATGTCTGCAAGAGAGACCTCAGAGAGGTAGACATTGAGCTGGACAACTGGGAAGATCTAGCAGATGACCGCAGCAGATGGAGGCAGGGGTTACACAAGGGCCTTCAGAAGGGCGAGATGAAGATCAGACAGCTAACAGAGGAGAAGGGAGCGCACAGAAAGCACATTAAGGACTTGCCAGACACCCACCACATCTGCAAGAGATGCAGCAAGGACTGTCACTCTCGTGTGGGTCTTCATAGTCAAAGCAGACGCTGTAAATGAAGTCCTCAATTGAAACTTTAAAGGGCGCGATCCATAGTCTATGCAGACTGAAGGATGCCTACTATCATTGGTAATGAGATAGTTCTTAACAAAGTATTCTGTTAGGACCCTTCTGCAATGTGTTTTTAGGGCCTGCGCTTAGCACCTCGTAGTGTTTTACACCATTAATCATGTTTCTGCCCAATTCTGTTAGCAAAGTCTGTCTCTTGCTCACAGCTTAGCATTAGCACAGCCTTGCCTATTGTGGCGTAAGCGTTAGGCCTCGTATCAGGCCTGTGAATGGTATATGGACTTATGTTTCAGGCCCTCATCTTGCTACATTAGTCTCAGTTTACAGATGAGGACATGAGGCACATAGAATCCAAGCAACCTGCCGAGGTCACACAAGTAATCTGTTGCAGAGCAGGGATATGAATCTAAAACTGCGAAGTCCCAACCACTGGACCGTTCTTCCTCTCCAAAACAATTCACATTCATCCTGAGGTTAATCAAAAGATTTTTCAGGTCAAAGGGGGAGAGTTACATGCAGACTTGCTAGAATTCCTGCTCATTCCAATAGTAGCCAAGGCAGTTGCTCGGGATCAAAGCATTTCAAAGGGGCCTGGAGATCCAGGCTCTGCCACTGCTATTTTGGCAACAGCAGCACAAGCTTTGGGCCCCTTTGAAATGTCACGGCAGCCCTGCTGTGGCACTCTGCATGGCTGTGTAGGAAGGGGGCCCCCATTGCCACGATCTGAATGGCGCAAAGGGCTGTCTGCTGTTGACCCCTACTCCTTCTACCCTTGGCCCTTCCCCTTCCAGGCTGAGGGGCTGGGCCCACCTTGCCCGAGGCCCATGGTGGCTGTCGGCACTGCTGTTTGCACACATTCATGTAGCTCTTCTGTTGTCATGTGCAACTGGGGGGTATGACAGCGGAGTTAGCAAAGTGAGTGAACAACATTGCTAAACTGTTATTCATAACTAGCTACAGGCAGTACTTAGAAATATCTGTTAATTATCAGGTATTGAAACAAAAATAATCGTATCACTTTTAAGACCTGGAGTAAAATTTTCAAAAAGGCTGCGTCTTCATTAGTGAGTTCTTTTGAAAGATTTTTTGAAAGAAGGAGGCTCTTTCGAAAGAGCTCATGGAACGTCTACAGACAAAAAGTGTTCCTTTGAAAGTAAATCAACAGGATGTGCTGCTCCTTTCAAAATCGTTCTTCCTTTCCCGTTTCAGGAAGAGCGCCCCCTTTTGAAAGCTTCTTTCTAAAGAAAACATGTATAGATTCTCTGCAAGCCTTTTTTTCGAAAGAGCAGTCCTCATGGGGCCTGCTCTTTGATCCCTGGCCCATTCTTTCGAAAGAGTAGGGGATTGTGTGGATGGTCTCTTTCAGAAGAGATGATTGCTCTTTTGATCTGCTTTTTTGTGTGTGGACACACACTTTTGAAAGAAGCTCTTTTGGAAGAGATCTTCTGGAAGAGCTTCTTTCGAAAGATCTCTACAGTGTAGATGTAGCCAAAGTGATTTCAGTCCTTATGAACCTAAATCACCTTTTCATTGTGGCTTACTTTGCTATGCTTGCATAGGTTTTGTAGTGTAGCAATAGCCTTTTTTAGTCTTTTCAGAAACTTAAGCAATTTTGTAAGTGTTACCCCTTTTCTACATATAAACAGTTTGTGCTACATTGGTTTAGGCTTAAAATAGGTTCTTGAAGTGCAAATGTAGATGGGCTGCATTAGTGCAAAGTGGGGCTTACACCAGTGTAGCTTAATTCTTTGTGCTTGTGCAACGGGTCTGTCAAGAGCTCCAACCATTTTACCTGAATTAATGTTTCTCTTATAGGCCATGCAAGTTTTCAAGTGGGTGTGCTGGTTTTTTACAATCTCTGCTTTGTCTTTTCTGTTATATCAATTGTTTAATAAGTGGGGCACTATCAAGAGAAAAGTATGACTTTATTTGTATTACCATAAGCCTAGAAGCCTGTGTCATGGACAAATACCCCTCTGTGCTAGGTGCTGTACAGTCACAGAAAAAACTGACTGTCCCAGCCCCATCGAACTTACAATCAAAAAGTGTTGCTTGGTTATTACCTCTCAGTAAGAACTTACAAATAGAGTTCTTCTCAGTGTTTGCCAGTATATTACTGTTGTTATACAGGTTGAACCTCTCTAATCTGGAACTTTCTCATCTGGCAGACTCCATCTGGCATAATTTTAGTTAGCTGGATTACTACTTATGGGTGTGGCCATGTTTCCTGTTGTCCCATAAAGTTTGTTTCCGGCCACCAGTCCTGGTTCTCAGTGTTCTGTGATGTTATTCAGGTGTAATTTACCCCTAAATGTCTTCTAAGAGCCCAGTAAGCAATGGAGGTATTGTTAATGTTGCTAGACAACATGACACAGACTCTCTCATTGGGAACTAGTCAGGTTCTGAGGGTGCTGGAGGACCAGAAAAGTAAAAATGAATGTAAACTAGCTTGTTTTGCTCTCCATGCTGATTTGAATCAGAACAAGTCTTCACAGGTTAGTAGTGAAGAAAGAGGTTTTTAATGTGGATTATTTTGGGTGTATAGTTAGTGTCACAGGTAGAAATTGACTTTATGTAATTATCTTCATGACAGGTCTACTCTGAGTGTAGCCTGTAATGTTTCACAGTATGTATATGTCACATTTTCATTTAATGGCTTAGTACTTTCTACTTTCAAATCGAAGGGAGAAACATCTGTTTTTTCCGCCAGCTGCTGGTCTACTTTGTTTCTGATGAAGAGACAGGTTGAATTTGCAAGTAGAAGAGAAACAGCTTGTGGATTTTTTGCTTATAAATGTGTGAAGGAGAGTGAGAGAGTTGCATTTACAAGCTTCTACCTACATTCCCCTTTCCTATAACTGTAGTATGCAACACAGTTAAAAAAAACTCTCAGTGGACCTCTGGTTTCAGATATTCTTAAAAAAGGCATTGTTCCAACATTTTCTTTGCTGTGTCTAAATGAATTAAAAAAAATCATCCAAGTGAGGTTTTTCTTTAAACTTTTGCAACAGACTCTCCTAACAGGTCCATTACCATTTTAATCCCAGTCCCAATACTTTTGGCATGTCTGTTTAATATTGTGTAAAGTTATGTACAGAATTGACTTATGCACAAAACTGAACGCAGAACATCTCACCAATTACCTAAAACTCTAATTCAGGTTTCATGTTTATTCTTCTTTGGTTGTTTGTTTTAAAATGGTTTCTTCAGATTTGATGGATTCAGTAGAGTTTGGAACCATCCTAGACTAGACTTCACTGCTCAGCTGTGGAGCTTTCAACACATTTACAGAACAAATTGAGATGTTTGCATTTGTTCCAGAATGTTAATATTTTGGCATTAAGCAAAGCCTCAATATTTTTCTATTAAAACTTTGGGTTATCAAAAATTATGAGACTGTGAAACAAAATAAATATGTGCCAGCATATGCACATGTTCTGTTTTCCTTTTGAATACTGTGAGATTTGTTAAGCTTTATTGAAACGTATGGGTTAAAATCACCTGCTGGTGGTTGAAGGAGTGTTGTTATTAGGAAAGCATTAAGGGCTGCCATGGCACGTTTCAGTCCACCTTAAGTAAGTGCAATGAGTAGCTGAGTAATATCAAAAGGGGACTAGAAGCAAATTGTAACTTGTTTCTTTGCTTCTGGAGGTAGGACATCCCAATGTCCCAATTTTATAGGGACCCTCCTAGTATTTGGGACTTTTGTCTTATATTGGCATCTGTTACCCACCACCCACTTTGTGATTTTTCACACTTGCTACCTGGTTGTGCTACCTGGGGTCATAAATTGAACCAGCCCTTTCCCCAAAGCAGCTCACTTCCCCCTTCATACCAGGGAATAGAGTAAAGGCACTTCTCATTTTCTAGATGGAGTCACAGCCCAGCAGCAGTTACTCTCTCCCCATCCCATCAGGCATTGACAATGTAAATCACCTGCAGGAGAAGTTCTGTAGCCTGTGGAGTCTACTGTCAATCTCCTCTGCAGTCACGCTTTTTACTAGCTATGAAAGCTGATCCTTTACAATCAGCAATCAGGATACTATTATCTCCATGCCGGTTGATAATGCCATAGCTGCCAACACCTGGAAACTTCCAGTGGCAGTTTTGAAAATAATCCAGGGTCATGCAGTCATCAAGATCCCAGCTGCCACAGGGATTTGTGCACAATCGGTTGAATTTTAAGTGTCTTTTTAAAAAAAAAAATGTTCATCAGTCCCTCAACTGTTAGAGTTCAGGGCTGTTTTTGGATATCTGTTCTCCTTTCAGCTCAAAAATCTGTTAGCTCCTTCCTCCTTTTGCCCAATATGTCATATTGTGGGCTACGTCTACACTAGCCAGAAACTTCGAAATTGCCATGCAAATGACCATTTCACAGTTTACTAATGAATCGCTGAAATACGTATTCAGTGCCTCATTAGCATGTGGGCGGCCGCGGCACTTCGAAATTGACGCGGCTCTCTGCCGCGTGGCTTGTCCAGATGGGGCTCCTTTTCGAAAGGATCCCAGCTGCTTCGAAGTCCCCTTATTCCTGTGAGCAGATGGGAATAAGGAAACTTAGAAGTAGCCGCGGTCCTTTTGAAAAGGAGCCCCATCTGGACGACCTGCGTGGCTGCAAGCTGCATCAATTTCGAAGTGCCACGGCTGCCTGCATGCTAATGAGGCTTGAATATGTATTTCAGCGCTTCATTAGTAAAGTTCGAAATGGCCATTTGCCGAAGTTTTTGGCTAGTGTAGACGTGGCCATGGTGGCACATCAATCCCCAACAATTCGATCTGGTGAAGACCTCACCTGAAAATAGCGAAACAAAATAAGTGGTAACAGATCCCTAATAGTTCAGTGCTTATTTAGGCCTTGTGGCCTTCCCCAAAACATCCACATACATCTCACCGATCATGCACCCTGTGGGAGAAGCTCAGGGCATGTCTGCTGCAATTAAGCATCATCACAGCCCAAGCCCAGCTAGCCTGAATCAGATGGCACTGGCCAGGCACTAGTGTGTGTGGTGTAGACGTACCTCAAGTGGCTAGCTTGTCACCATTTAGTGGTATTAGCCCTTGCCATAAAGCCTGCTTCCTCCTGGCATTGTCCTCCCCCATTTGCCACCTTCCTCACTGTTCAGTTTCCCTCTGCCTCTTTTTTGTCCTTCGATAGAATTTCCCCCCTTCTACCTTCCTCTTCCCCCATATGAAGTGTGTGTGTGTGGGAGGGTGCATCCGCCCTCCTTCAGTTTCTTCTTCCTGATTCTTCATTCTGGCCAATGAGCCAAACTCAAGCTGCTTTTGGTTCTGGTTGTCTACCTTTGTGTCTGTACAAATAACAAGAAAAGTGGGAGAAGAGGGGACAAGTCAGACTCTAGAAGCCAGCATTAGAAACTGCAGAGGAATAAAGATTTTCGACAATAAGCTTGATTGCAGACAGATAAAAAAGGCAAACACCCCATACTTTACTGCTTATAAGCATATTTCTTTTATTGGGCTATGTAAGCCTAGCCCTGCTGGATAAAAGGTAGTCTAAGTGGTTGCCTCCCTCTCGTCTTTCCCCCTTGTTCCAGGGGGACTGTAATAGGGAACTTATTCATTCTGTCTGTCTGTCTGTCTCTGTCTGTATGTCTGTCTCTCATTACAGGAACATCAATAAGATGCAAAGTCAAGCACTTGAGATCCTGTGGAAGAACTAGCGTGAGATCATGTAATTAAAGCATGTGTCATGCAGGGACAGAAAGGGACAGAAAGAGCTCACGGACATCCTTAGTTCTGGCATTTTCTACCGTCTGGGTGCTTGACTTTGTAACCTTTATGGCATAGTTTTTTGTGTGCAATTTTCCAGGGTTTTAATCAAACAAACTGGAGTTAAAAATCATTGTGGCGTCGTATTGACACTCAGGCCTGTAACCTTTAGATCCACCATACAGCTCTCTGCCACTGGAGCTAATGAAATAACTGAGAGCAGTAGCAAGTGGCTATCTTCTATGTAGATCACCATGTCGGGGGTAGGGAGAGAGACAGCCAGCGGCTTTTATAAATATTTGCTGACAATGGAGGAATGGAGAGACTTGGGAAATGTTGGCTTCTATTCCAGACTTTAGAACAGTGGTGTCCAATAGGAATTCAAAGATCGCCACACTTGTGGTTATCGTCCTTGCATACTCACCACATTCCCCCTTCCCACTCTAAATAAATGCCCTCCCCCACAGCCAGGCACTCTCTCCCCTCTCCCCCACATAAATGCCCCTCCTCCCCCCAGAGCTAAGCATCCCCGCCATCTCCAGCCCCCCCCCCCCCCCGCCATTCTAATTCAATGCCAGTGACTTGCCATGACTGCTGCTTCAGCCACCATGCACTTCTCCCACCAAGCTGTGGGACGTGTGCGCGGAGCAGGCGGACGGCACTTCCCACGTGTGGCTGTCAGGAGGAGCAGCATAGTTAAAGGCTCCAAGAGCCACATGTGGCGAGTGGTGAACCATTGGACACCCCTTCCCTAGAGAGGCATATTCTCTAAGGGACATAAATTCTTCCACCCATTCTCCATAAGCTCAGCCCCTTCTGTCTGGCTGCAGCGTTGTGCAAGGTGCTTGAACATCTTGGTGTTAGAAGAGAGATCTCGAATAGCAAATGATGGTATGCAGGGTTGTGTCTTTGACAATTGTAATAGGTCAGGCCAACAGACCCCAGCTGGAAGGGTGAAAGGCAGCACAGGACTCAGCCTGGGCCAGGGGAAGGAGAGAGAGCCAGTTAGGCTCCCATTGTGGATGCAATCGGGAGTGTCAGCAGCTAATCAAGGAGGGCCAGCTGACCTCAGTGTCAGAGTGCTGGGAGGGATTAAAAAGCTGTTCCAGTCAGCAGAGGCAGGAGAGAGTAAGAGAGGAGGTGAACAAGGTAAGGAAGCAGTAGAGGTGGAGATGAGAGGAGACATAAGGAGAAGAAGTGACATTTACAAGAGACATCAGGAAGGAGAGGGAGTAGCTCAACCTGGTCTTCCCTCCCCCAGCGAGACTGAAGCCCTGACCATGGCAAAGGGGGAAAGAACGGACCAGCTAGCCCAGACTGGCAGAGGTGGGTGCAGCCTAACCTATCCAGTAGAAGGGAGAGGCATGGGACCCTGCCAGACCTAGGGATGCCCTGCCACCCAATGGAGATACCTCAGTACCTTTTGAAGTATCAAATGGTTTAAAGCAAGGATGTGTCCTAGCTCCTCACCAGTTCCGCACCTGCTTTTCTATGATGCTGTTAGTTGTTTTCAAGGATTGTGAGTTGGGCATACCCCTTCGGTTCCAAACTACCAGCAGCATTTTCAGCCTCTGACGACTTCAGGCTCACACCAATTTGTTTATTACAACGATCCATGACTTCCTGTTTGCTGATGACTGCACATTGATGGGTCAGTCAGTTGAGGATGCACAGAAGCTCTTTGATTCTCTTCCTTTTCTCACTGTTTTGGACTCACTGTAAGCCTCAAGAAGACAGAATTTTTGTGTCTGTCTCTTTGGAAAGCATCCAGGACTACAACTTTGCAAAACGACTCTTACAGTCATTTGTTGACTGCTGCCTATCACAGGTTACCGTGGAGGATAGCTCACAAGGAGCTTCAAAGTAAAGAGCTCTGTCCAACAAGGCTGCTTGTTGACACCATTCCTCTTTCTCCTGGCGATCGACTGGGTCATGAAGATGACAACAGCAGGGAAAGGAAATGTGATTCAGTGGACACTGAGGGACCCAGCTGGACAACCTGGACTTCACCAGTGATCTGGCACTTCTGTCCCACAGCCACCGACAGATGCAAGAGGAGGCTGTTAATTAGCATGCCACTTCCGGAACAAGTGGCATGTGTGGAAACAGCCACTGTGTTCAGGATCTAACGTTTGATTGCTGTGCTTGACTGCTGTAATGATGGAAACTGTGGACATTAGCAAAATAATTGTTTTAAGTAGACTGTACTTTTTGGTAGTGCTGCAATAACTTCAAGGCGTCATCACAAGGCACACAAGAAAAGTCATTAGAGATGGTATGGAGCTATTGCATGTGCCCTATCTAGTTCAACACAGCTTTCTACATAGGCACCAGCGTAGTGCAGACACCAAAAGAGGCATACACACAACTAGGATTTGGATTAGCTGATCTCTTTCAATGTTAAGCCAATACTCTGCTGCCAGTTTGCATAGCAGATTGCGACCGATATAGATATCTTTAGAGTTTCTTTTAAAGAGAGAATTTTCCAATTTAATTAGCCTCTGTCTACAAGTATGTCTATCTTTATTGTGAGGTCTCTGGGGCAAGGGCCATTTCTTCTCACCTTTTTTAAATATGTGTGTACTTCCATAAACAGATAATACGTCTATACTTGTATATATGTAACTGTGTTTTACTCCTTACATTTATTGAAGCATCAGGCCTTCTGTCTAGCAAAATAAAGACACTTTGGAAGTTGCATATTAAGAGTTACATATAGTTTTTCAAGAAACTTCTTTTATGCAATCTGTCACTGGATGGACCTATACCATCAAGCCAGTTTGTCTGATCTAATTTTTTAATAGCAGGGAAAATGAAAGATTGAAAACTTGTTTATGTAAGTGAATATCTGTGATTATCACACCCCCGAGGGAATTCTTTTTACCAAATTCATGTAGGAGAATATTTTTGTTTCAAAGGCTTAAATTTTCAAAAGATTTTCAAATTGTGTCATGTGATATCTGGTTTTGTTGGTCCCACTAGGAATTAGGTTAGCAATTGCTCTTTTTTCAATAGGCATGTTGCTTAATCAAATGGTATATTCTGACTTCAAACTTTGTTAAAAGGGAGATGATTTTGTTGTGTATGCTGCAGTAGAGGCTGTAGTTTGCTCAGGTGAGCCCAATGTTGGCAACTTGCCCAGATCAGGAGGATTTTAGTTAATTGGTATAAAATAGAGCTGATAGTGGTGCACTTTGTCTTTACTATAAAGGTGCACTCCCCAGAGATTGCTAGTCTCAGCAGACGGACTGTAATATTCCATTTTCAGCTGGGGCCATGTCTACCCAAGAGACCTTACAGTGGCACAGCTGTACCCCGACAGGATCTCTCCAACAGGAGAGACCTCTCCTGATATAATTAAATCTCCTGCAACAAGCAGTGATAGCTGTATTGGTGGGAGAAGCTCTCCTGCCAACGTAGCACTGTGCACACTATCACTTACGCAGATAAAACCTACATCGCTGCAGGGTGTGCTTTTTCACATCCCAAAGCGACGTAAGTTTTGCTGACTTAGCTGGTAGTGGAGTCATGACCCAGACTCCTTTGGACTGAGTGCTGATGGGTCAGCTGAGCTTCCTTGTAGAGAGCCCCCTTCTATTGCTCAGGAAGAGCAGTGTAAAATGGACGAGTGCAGCTTGGAACGTTTGACATTCACTTGCTCAGGTTTAGGTGCAAGAGAGGAAAGAGAAAGTAGAAAAAAGAGGAGAAGGAAGATGCTTCCACCTCTATGTTGAGAAGAGGGAGGATGGAGGTTCGTTCCCTCCCAGTGACTGGGGACAAGAGGACAAGAATGCCAACCCTCACTGCTTTCTTTGTATGCATTTCAAGGGACTTTTTTCAAATGCATACACAAATGTGAGGCTTATAGGGGAAAGTAGTGCCTGCACCTGAACTAGATTTCACAGAAATCTTACTGGTGTCTGAACAACAGAACTGCGCGCCTCTATTCTATAACTTCCTGCTGTGAGAAGATGTTATATGCATGGAAGGAAACACAGTGACTCACAAAGTCTTACTGGGTTATTTTGTCCTGTACACTATGCTCCCATTCATGTCCAGGAGTTTGTGTCTTAATTTTTGAAGAGCTAAATCCAATGGATACCTTTTAATGAGCGTGTTTTAACTGCCTTCCTAAACAGATTGTCCCGTTTGCCTCATATATGAATTATTTTCTGATACTGTGCTTGAAGATTTTTTTCTTCTTGCACAAGACACAGTTTTACATAATATCTTTCTTTTTTGATTCCTGAGTGCCATCACTGCAGTCATGCAGGGCCTTTTTGCATATTTTTTCATTGTTTTGTATTAATGTTCCTTCTGGCATTTTCCATTCATTTCCTGTCTCTTCATCCTTGTTTTCTATTCTTGTTATTGAAAAACTCATCACTCTGTGATCATTTGGCCAGAATTTTCCATCTTCATTTTTACTTGGCTGTGACCAATAGTAATGGCTTCGCTTACTAATTTTGAAGTTCTTAATCAAAAATTGTTCATGGCTATTTAAAATCTTAACTTTGTCTTACATTGCATTAGTGTCTTATCAGCAAATATTTAGATAATTAAAATCTATCATGATGCTCAAATCCTGGAGCTGTGACATTAGTATTATATGGTTAAGTAGGGTTTTATGCAGTTTTTCCCTGTAGTCTGGAAGACATGACCACTGGAATTTACCCTCTTTCTGGCCATAACCCACGAACTTTCACTTTTGTCTTTTTCCTCAGAGTCCGTCTGTATTTCACTGTGTCCATACTTCTAATGGTCAGTGTGATGTTATCCCATTTTTTAAAATTTTTTTTCTGTAAAAGATCTATCCTTATGTATTACAGAAATCCTGCCTTATATCATGATCCGTGACACGTTTTTCGTGATCATGAATTTGGTAGGGCCCCACTTGTTATTCGAAGCCATGAAAAACATGTAATGGGCCATGAAATCTGATCTCTCACTGTGAAATCTGGTCTTTTGTGTGTTTTTACCTTACCCTGTACAGAATTCACGGTGGAGACCAGCATTTCTTAAATTGGGTGTTCTCACCCATGTTGCAGGGCATCACAAGGTTATCTTCCTGGCGGGGAGTGGGGAGTGGAGGGAGGGTTGCATTATTGCTGCCCTTACTTCTATGCTGTCTCAGGAGCTAGGCAGTCAGAGAGAAGCAGCTGCTGGCCAGACACCCAGTTCTGAGGATAGCAACCTGCCAGAAGGAGTGGAGAAGTGAGGTTGGGAACACCGTATCATCCTTACTTCTGCATTGCTCACTTCAGAGCTGAGTGGCCAGAGCGTGGTGGCTGCTAACTAAGGGTGCAGCTCTGCAGGCAGCAGCTTTGCCTTCAGAACTGGGATCCCCATGAGCAGTGGTCAGTCTTCACCTGCCCACCTCTGAAGGCAGCACTGTCACCAGCGGTAGCATCGAACACAACCCTCATCTCTCTTATAACCCCATCCAGTTCTTTTTTTCTCTTTTTTCCCTTCTCAGGATCCTTGCAATTACACACCACCATGAAATTTCAGATATAAATAGCTGAAATGTTGAAACTATTTCATAAATCGTATGACTGAAATTGACCAAAACAAGCCATGAATTTGGTAGGATCCTACTTATCTTGTGTTGTTTTTTGTGATGTGGAGAAAGAGAGGAGATTGTCTCTCTGTTTTGCTTGTAATTCCTTCATTTCTTTTGTTGGTCAGGAAGCTCTGCGTGGGGGCATCAAAAAGCCGTTTTTATTCTAATCGTGGATGCTCACATTCTGTCATCATGAAACCGAACGGTATCTCCTGGTTTCTTTACTCATTAGTCAATAACTTTATTTTGTTTCCCACCAGAGAGTCACATTCTTTTGGCACCACTTGGTCTGTTACCCTTGTATTTTTAACCATCTGAAAGTTTGGAGTTTTGAAATATGACCATTTAAACGATCTTTAAATGTCACAGGCAAGAGCTAAATCTGGTATTACACAAATAACGATACCACCTACCTGCTCTTCTCTATCTCATGGATTATCATATTGACGCTACATATGGAATTTTCTTTCTTAAAATTGTGGTGTTTTCTCCACATAAAATAAGAAACTTGCATAAAGGTCTCAATTAACAGATGTCAGGCTAAAAAGCAGCTACAATTAAGAGAGACAAATTAGAGGAAAGTGTGCAATCTCTGTGCAGAACCTGAACTTACACGGAACTATACCAGCCAGAGTTACACATTCAGAATCCAGGTGACACCATGATTTAGGGCCCCAGGATGGAAAATCTATTATGGGAGTGGGTGGGGATGTTGTGATTCTGAAGCAAAACCTGTACATTTCCTGCACCACAGCCTGCAGAGCATGGTCTTTATCTCCAGATCCGAGTGGTCATGAGGGTAGCTGGGAGCTGGGCTGATTCAGTCCTCGGTAAAATATTGCGGGACAACAGCAAAGGCAACACCATCTGCCCTCTTTCGATCTTGTATGAATAAAATAAATGTTATGAACTTCAGAACTGTTTTCTGATTAAATTGTGATTGATATTCAAGCATATAACAAATATAAATATTGGAGAAAGCATGTGGAAGGTGCTATTCTGCCTGGCAAGAAGTTGCCTTCTCATGAATTGGTTTTTGCCAACTCTGCAAAGGAGAGAGACGCCTGTAGTGAGCATTCCTTTTGGTACATAAACTGTACATCCACTAGCATGGGTATGGGCCATGGGGCACTGCCCAGGCAAATAAAGACACTGCTGAACTCTTTGATCATAAACCCTACCTACTTTCTGTGCATCCTCACCCCCAACATGCTGTAAAAACTCCTCATCCCAGCTCTGCCACAGCAGGTTTTTGGCACATAAAAGGCAAGGCCAATATTATGGCGGTAAACAGGGCAGTTGCCCAGGGCCCCACGCCACTGGGGGACACCACAACATTAAAGTTACTCAGGCTTCAGCCTTTGGTGGGGTTCAGAGGCCGCAGCTGTAGTCCCATTCACTGGGGCTTTGGTCTTCTGCCATGGCCCCAGCAAATCTGATTCTAGCCTTTTTTGGCAGGCCCCCTGAAACCAGCTTGCAGCTGCTCAGGAGCCCTCGGACCCCCATTTGAGAACTGCTACCTTACGTAGCTCTCAACTCGCCCAAGGATTCCCTCCCATCTACACTCCTGTTTTCAACAGTATAGTGTCCCACTGCTTCCCCACTGCCAGAGCCTTTTTCTGCTGCAGGAAACACTGTGGGCAAAGTTATCCATTATCATGCCTTTCTCTGCTGCCTCCATTTGCCAGAGCTTTTTTCACTGTAGTATATAGCTACAGAATACTGTAAGGGCCACAACAAGAGCTTTGCCATCAAGATGTAGCCTTTTTGTTGATGACCCATGCACATTCTATTTCTATTGATTAAAAATGCCTGTTCCCCATCTTCATGTCATGTTTGAGTTGGTAGCATTGGTGATGCTCCACTGGGACATAACTATGTTTTCTTAAAAAAACAAACAAACCATGCTTACAGATTCCTCCAGCAACAGAGAGATAGCCATGCTAGTTATATATTATCAAAACAAAAACCAGTAATACCAGGCCATAGATATTTGTGTGACTCAAACAGCAATCAGTCAATAGGACTGACGTATTTATAACGTAACAGAGAGGTAGCCCTGTTAGTCTGTACTCCAACAAAACAGAGCAGCAGAAGTGTAGCACTTTACAGACTAACAAAATGATTAATCCAGGGAAGAGTTTTCGTGGGAGATTATTGTGAATGCATAAGAAAAATAGTTTCCCACGTTCTCAAGAAAATGTGCCATATTATATTTTTGCTGGTATATATTTGCAAGACAATTCCTAGTGTAAATCTAGTAAGCCTCTCCTTTCAAAAACAGTCTTATTAAAGTTCATAATAACAAATTGCTGATTGCACTTTCTGTCAGTCGCTTTTAAAAGCTTTCTTGGTGTGAATATAAAAGAGAATTTAAAAGATTATTAGAGCCTGCCTATGTATCAGTTTTTATTTTTTCCTTTGTGAGTTAAGTCATTCACAGTGGCAGTTAGCATAAAAATATTTCAAACTACTGGTTTCTTAGCACCCTGTGACTCAATAGAAGGTACGTCACAGAAAGTGTCTTTGTGTAATAAATTAAATAGTAACTTAATATTAGGTACCAATGAACTCTTGCTGTAAGACCAAAATCCAGCTCAGATAGAAGCTATGACACAGGAATCACTTGGTGAAATTCTGTGGCTTATTTTATGTGGCAGGTCTTACACTGAATATGACCTTCCTGTCATGCACTGTGATAGCTGCAGCAAACCAGCCTAAATGGCAGCCACCGTGAATTTCTTTCTCTGTGACAGCTATGAATGGCGCGATTTACTCCATGCAGTTCTTTCTAAGCACCCAAATTTATTCAAATGACAAAAAATTACACAGGAAACATATGAAAGAGCCCTACCAAATTGATGGTCATAAAAAATATGTTGCAGGCCATGAAATGTGGCCTTCTGGGTACTTTTATTCCTATACTGGGGTTGGCAAACCACAGCTCCAAAGCCACAGGCAGCTCTGTGGCTGCCCCCTTGCAGGCACCGCTTTGTTTGTTTGTGTTTTGACAAAAGTGTACTTATATTATTTGCTCCTTTACGCTCTGCACTTGGGATTGACTGGTCGATCCTGGAGGCCCTGCCAGTTGATTGTGATCTCTGGGCTTCTCAAAGTCCAATGGCAGTGCACAGCTCAGGCAGCAGTTGGCTGCTCCCACTCTCAGCTGTCCTTACTGTTCCCATTAGCCCTGTCCCACACCCCTTACTCTTTCCTGCACCGCAGCACTCTGCACCAGCCCAGAGCCCCCCGGCACCAAATCAATTTTAACCAGAACTTAATGTAGAGTTAATAAGCAGTTCATTAAATATGACATGGACTGAGTTACTATGTAATGTTTTGGTGACAACACAAAAGTACAGCCAAACTGTACTGTTAAAGAATAACCGGGGGGGCAGCGGGAGGGGGGAAAACCTAGGTAGATGCAGTTTATTCTATCTTACATTTTATTTAAGTCAGAATCTGTCATCTGAGTATCTGCTGTCTTGTGTATGTGTACAAATACCTTTTAAAGAAATCCTTTTTTAAAAAATTCCTTAGCTTACACTAATACTCATTTTCTGGAGTCTTTATGAGGTGAGGGATGGTGTAAAGTTTCTGTAAAAGGAATAGCAACGGGTTACAGGCCAAAAGGCCAGGACAGCTCTAATTAAGCTTGCAGAGAAAAGGAAAAAAACATAAGACCATTTCAGTAGATGCGAAATCTATTGTAAAAAAAAATTCAGGGATCCAGCATGTGAACAGACTATGGAAATCAGTTAATTAAGAATTGCAGATACCAAGTGGTAAGAAAAAGGAGAAGCTGAACAAAATTGAAATTTTACTAGGAAAAATATTTTAGACCCAAAAAGAGAGACTTTGAAATTTAATTTCTGAGAACTATTTATTTCAATATCATAAATGCAGTGTTCCTATAGTATTTAAGCTCTGAATATTGAGAAACGTTGAGAAGCACTTAGGCAGAAATGTTGAGTTGGATATTTTTTGGTTCATAAGTATCTATAGATACGGCCAAACCAGTGCTATATTCAACATCTCTGATATAATCTATAATCTCAACAGTTCTTTCTGAAAGTGTCTCCAAAGCCAGACTTTAAGATTTAATGTCTCATATGATGTTAAAAGCCGTGACAATAATTTACTGACAAACTCTCCTTTTAACAGAAAATTGCAGATTAGAATTAAAAACTCAAATACAGATTCCCAGTGGCTTCCGGTAGACTGTGAAATGTAAAAAACAATGTTAAGTATACAGATTGCATTCAAATAATGGATACATTGCAATCCCCCTCAATTTTCAAAATGAACTTATTAGCAGGATGTCTTCAAAACAGTTTAATTCCTCTGAGTTCTGGTAGAAATTTTTACATATCAGCATACTTATGACAGCTCCTTCTGAGGAGTTGTCTCATTTGGAGGGTTACAATGCAAATTTCTAGAGATGTGTCAGAGGAACTGCAGTAGGCAGTCTTGAGAAATCAACATTGTAGCATGAGACAAGAGATGGGAGTTTGAAGGAGGTGGAGAGAGGATGATTGGCTGTAACCTTTCATTTGCTATTGTGCCAGTGTTTTCAGTGCAGTTCTTTGTAAGTTACATCGACAAAGTGTGCTTTTGTCTCCATCTGTGATGTTTTGGCTAGTTCTGCAATTCTATATGACTGCTACTAAAATACACTATCTAGGTTTGGAGCCAAAATTCTAAAAGGAAGTTGGTAACTTGGTGAGTGTTCAGAGCTGAGCCAGGAGAATAATCCAAAGATTGGAAAATACGCCTTGTAACATGACTCAATAAGTTAAATATGATTTTGGTAACAAAGCAAAAGTTAAGGGATGGCTTGATCACAGCCTAGGAGTACTGGCTTAGGCTTTCCTCTTTGTTGTTAATTGAGTTGAAAGTATCTGGGCCCCATTAACATTTTTAATGAAAATGAAACTACCTTGGTGAAGGAAGTGGAAGACAGGAGAGCCCTCAAGAAGATCCGTGCCCGTGATACCAGAGCGACATCTGCCTACTGCTGCTCACAGTGCGGAAAGGGCTGCCACTCCCGCATTGGATTGCATAGCCACAGAAGACACTGCTCGAATCAGTCCAACTGGGGCGCAAAACTATGATCCCTCGGGATCGAAGGATGCCTACTACTGAAGCAAAATATGCATTACACACATCAACTTCCTTGATATTGTCAGATTTTAGCTTTTCTTTCCTGCTTAGTATGTGGGGTGACCATCACGACAGTTTTTTCCAGGACAGTCCCTTATTTAAACTCTCCCACAGGAGTCCTGACTTTTTCAAGAAAAATGATCAAATTGTCCCATATTTTGTGGGGCTCTGTTCCTGGACACCTAGTGCCTTGGGGCAGCAGCCTCTGCTGCCAGGGAGTGCCACTGCAGGGCAGCTGCCCAGTTCCCTGGCACCCTCTGCCTTGGGGTGGCACCCTCACTGCAAGAAAGCTCCTCTGTGGGGAGACTGACCTATTGACTAACCCCATCCTCTATTCCCCCTCACTGAGAGGGTGTGAAGCCTCCATCCCCAGTTGCTCACTGTGGGGCAGCAGCTTCCAGTGCCAAGGAGCTCTGACATAAGAGAGCATCTCTGGAGGGGTGTCCCATGTTTGTCATAGGGCAACGTGGTCACCCTATTAGTCTGAGACTTATTACACTCTCCTTCCTCTTTCTCTTGCTCCTAATGTGTTTTTAAAGAACTGTCTTTTTATTGCCTTGCTACATGTAACTCTTTTTGTGCATTAGCATTTCTGATTTTGTTCCTGTGAAGTAAAATCACAGAAGATAGTGGATGGAAGAGACCTCAGGAGATCATCTATTCCAGTTCCCTGCTTAAAGTAGGACCAGCCCCACCTAAATCATTCCAGCCATGGCTTTGTCAAGCCTGGACTTAAAAACACCCTAAGGATGGCGATTCTGCCACCTTCCTAGGCAACCCATTCTAGTGCATCACTGTCACAGTTTTTCTTAGTATCTAACCTACACCTCTCATTGCAACTTGAGACAGTTTGCATCTGGTTCTGACATCTGCCACCAGTGAAAAATAGCCTGGCTCCATCGTCTTTGGGAGTGAATGACTCCTTCTCCTCAGGTGTTGGAGTCCGTGTTTCATCTCCTGTTGCCAGTACAGCACGCCAGATCTCCACTCTGGATGGAGGGACATACAGAGATGAACACTATCTGTTGCTCAGTATAGTCAGCAGCTTGTCTTTTTGTAGAGTCACCATTTCTCTTTGATTTTTAAGACCAAAAGGAGATGTGATCATCACAGTTTGACCTCCTGCACATTGCAAGGCCACATAACTTCACTCACTCCCTTCTGTAGTAGACCTAATAGACTCAGACTGAGTTACTGAAGTCATTAAATAATTATTTAAATTCTTCAAGTTTCAGAGAATCCACCATCTTACTATGGTTCAAATCAGCAAGTGACCTGTGCACTATGCTGCAGAGAAAGGTGAAAACCTTCTGGTGCTTTGCTATTCAGATTTGGGGGAAAATTCTTTCTCGACTCCAAATATAGGAACCAGTTGAACCTGAGCATGTCAGCAAGCTCCACTAGCCAGACAGCTGGGAAAGGATTCTTTGTAGTAACCCACAGCCTTCTCCATCTAGTGTTCCATCTCTGGCTCACGGTGATTTTTCCTACTAGCAGTGACAAATAAGCCTGCCACCCTCTCCGTAAATGTATCATGCTGAGTCTTAAAACAGCTAATTTTTTTCCTTCACTGTTTTCTTTGGAAGGCTGTTCCAAAACTTTATCCCTCTGATGATTAGAAACTTTTGTTTAATTTGAAGTCTAAACTTGCTGATAGCCATTTTACTTCCATTTATTCTTGTATCAACATTGGCACTTAATTTAAATAACTCCTCTGACTCCCTGGTGTTTATCCCACTGATGTATTTAGGGAGAGCAGTCATATCTCTCCTCAGCCTTCAGTTAGACTAAGCAAGCCAAATTCTTTGAGTCTCCTCTTGTAAGGTAGGATTTCTGTTCATCTGATCATCCTAGTATTACTTGTTTGCACCTGTTCCAGTTTAAATTAATCTTTTTTCAAACAGGTGAGATCAGAGATCCATCCAGTATTCCAGATGAGGTCTCACCAATGCCTTTTATAATGGCAATAACACCTCCCAATCTCTACTGCAGGGTTTCCCAATCTGTGATTGGAAGCCAAACGTGGGATGTGATTACATTTCAAAAGGGTCTCTGGCTAGGCTGGGCAGCTCCACAGGTGGCTATTAAGAAGCCATTCGCAGTCCTGAAGTGGTTCTCAACATCTTAATTGGAGTTAAGCCAGTCAATTACATTGAGAACCATTTCAGCTGCAGGGCAAAGAACTGCATACCTGAGGAGCAGCGCCCAGCTCAATAAGGTGGGGAACTGAGTCCGAAGTTGGGAGGGAGGGCAAAGCTGATCAGCTCCCTGGCTTCCAGCCTCTGCAGGGAAGGTCCCTGCAGACCCCAGCAGGGTTCCCGCGGCTGGCACTGCCAGCCAGGACTCTGCACTCCAGCCAATGTCCAGCTACAGGGGTCGGGGTTCCCCCTGCACCTGGGTAACTGTCACAGCTAGCCAGAGCACCGTGGCCCAGCTGGCTTCTAGCCTTGGGGATCCCTGTGCCTCCCCTAGCTCCCTCCAGCCTGTGAGTGACTCCTAGCACCTGAGTGTGACTCCCCTTGCCCCCTGCATCCCAAGTGACTCCTACTCCTGAGTGTGACTCTCCTAGCTCCCTGTAGTCTTGAGTGTGACTCCCCGAGCCCCCTCTAGCCTCCTGCAGCCCCTTATTGTTGGCTTTAAGCTCGGGGAGCAGTTTGGGGATGAGTGACTTTCTACCACCACAGCTCTGACTGACTATAGTAAAGGCAGTGTTGTTATTTTGTTAATATATTTCCCCTTTTCTGTGAAATAACTGTTACGAATAGACAGACACAAGGGGGCACAATTTTCTATTCTTGCCTCAGGTGAAAAAGTAGCTCGTTATGGCTCTGCTCTTTCTTTCTTCCCCTCACCCCTGTTTTTGAATTGCATTGGGTCACCAAGTCTTCCTGAATTGTCAAAATGGGTCCTTGTCTGGAAAAAGTTGGGAACTGCTGCTTTACTGCAGATACCTCATTGGATACCTCCTACTATTGTATTAGCTTTTTTCACAGCCAGATCACATCGGTGGCACATATTTTTCCTGTGTTCAGCAAGGAAATACCTTTCTTCTCTTCTGTCTCTTCTATCTTCTCATATGTCTCCAGTTTATAGCAAAAGTTGTTTTAGTCCCTAAGTTCATGACCTTGCACCTTACTGTGTTAAATTCCATCCCATTTATAATTAGTCCAGTTTACAGGGTCATCCAGATCTTCCTCTATGATGATATAGTTCACTTTCTTATAAAAAACAATGGGAAGAAGGATTCTTTCGAAGATGGGGTTTACTTTCGAAAGAGCAGTGTCTACACTGGTTTTCTTCTTTTGAAAGAAGCTCTTTGGAAATAAGAATATGCAAATGAGGTGCCAGATATGCAAATCCACACTTCATTTGCATTTTCAATTTTCCTCATTTGCATACCTCTTTTGAAAGAGGAATGCAAGCGTAGACACAGCCTTTATGCGCAGATGTTCACAACCCTAGAAACACATGGTGCCCATTCTTGGTGGCCGTGAGTTTTCTGCTAATCAGCTGGGCCGCACTTGGACCTCTCTTGGGTAGCTGCCCAAGAGCTCAGCTTACAGGGAACACTGTTGGCAATACCTCCAGACTTGGTTATCTGTAAATTTTATCGGCTCTCTCCCACTTTTTGTGTCAAGGTCAAGAATGACAGTGTTAAGTAAGATTGATCTGAAGACCAATCCCTTTGAACTCCACTATAATTTCCCTCCAACTTTACAGTTCACTTTTCAGTATGACCCACTGTATTGTCTCCTTCAACCACTTCTTTAGCCGCTTTATCCAGTTTTCATTGTAATCTCATCTTCTCCAATTTAAATAATAATTTCCCATGTGGAACAGTATCAAATGCTGCACTGAAATCCAGGTAGATTAGAACTAGTGCATTTCCTTTGTGTAAAATAGCAGTTTCAGACTAATATTCTGAGAAGTTTTTCAAAGAAAGACATCAAGCTGGTCTGGCCTCATCTATCCTTTGTAAAACCCATGTTCTGTTTTCTCCCCAATTACTGCTTTAATTCCATAACAGATTTCTCTTTCAAAAGTTGTTCCAAGACCCTGCCTACAGTTAGAGATGAAAGAAAAAGGGCCCTGTACTTTCCCGTTTCTTTTTTCCCCTTTCTTAAAATAGGTATTAGCAGTTCTCCAGTCATAGGGTCTGACCCCCAAGTTTGTGGATTCATTGAAAATCTTTGCTCTTGGGCTTGCAGTTTCATGTGCAAGTTCTGTAATGTTCCTGGATAGAGATTATCTGGGCCACTCAATTTCGTCCCATTAATTGGTTTGAATTTGCCTGCCACCTCATATGTGGTAACTTTTGCTTTCATAGCCTCATTTCCATTAACCACCTTGCCATTCCCCATAAGATCCTCATTACCCTTACTGAAAACTGATGTATTAATTCATCACTGGAAAAATATAGCAAAGGGTATGGTGGATTCTCCATCACTAGAAATTTTTAAGTCAAGTATTATCCACAGAAATTAATTCAGCAAAATTATATGACCTGTGTTTAAAAAGATCCAATTAGATGATTTTGATGGTCACTTCTCAATTTATAATCTATGAATTCCGGTGAGTCATTCCAGTGAAGTTAGGGTACTACTTAGGTGTGCATGTACTATGCTTAGTTAAAATTTAGGAATCATTGATAAGGTTCTGATACAGGTGAGAGTAGATGTCACATTCTTGATTTCTGATACTTTTGTGGGATCTTCCCTGGGTTCTGTCTTGGAAGTTAATGGATTTATGCTGCCTAATTTTATTTGTTTATTTTCATTTTTGCTAAGACATTTAAATGCCTCTTTCAAAGAGAAACATTCCATTCCGAATTTCTGTGCAGTTACAGGTGCCAACTTTACAAAACACATCAAAGGTTTTTGTTTGTTTTTTGTTTTTGTTTTTAAATGTACAGGGCTGGGAATGTGTTGTAATTTTGCACAAATACTGTTTGTCAGCTTGGAGAGCAGTATGTTTTCACACCCAAGTTCTCATAAATTCTTCTAGGCTGTGCAAGTGTCAGAGATGAGCATCGTAATAATAATTGTCTTGAAATTGAATTAAAATGATCTGTTTAGTGAGCAATGTTCTTACAATATAATTAAGTAAACTAATGCATTGTAGTGACAGCAGCCTCCTTGTTTTAGTGACTGATGTAGTCTTGATTGCTTTCCCAGAAAGCTGCATTTAACAGACTGGTAGCTGGTTCAGTCGTAATTTTATAAAGTCTGGTAATTCAAGATAAGAAGTTAAATCCAAAAATTATGACTGCCTGCATAGTTTTTTAAGTGACAAGGTCATTGAGGTAATACCTTTTATTGGACTAATGTCTGTTAGGGGAAGGAAAAGTTTTTGAGCTTCACAGAGCATGTAAACACAAGAGCAAACATCATCATCTTCAATAATTGTGGGCTCAGTGCAAACACTTTTCATAAAACAATCACTGCATGTCTGGTGAGACCGTTCAGTTCCTCATCTGCTAAGGAAACCTGCACAACATCTTCAAAAGAACAAGCCAGGGAACTTAATCCACAACGCCGCTAAGCACCATGGATTTAACTGATGCATTGCTTTTATGGCCCATTACAATATTACACACTCTGCTGCCTACTAACACTCCATTGTCCTATGGCTGCAGAGGTGTTAATTGCTCACCTTATTTTAAGTGATTTTCTACAACATCTGTCCCACCTTGTGTTTATCTTGGAGACTCCGATTTCCTTTTCCATATTTGAAGAAGGGCACTGTACAGGTCAAAATCTTGTCCCTTTCAGCAGCAGAAGGTGGTCCCATAGAAGATGTTACCGCACCCATCTTGTGTGTCTCATTATCCTGAGGCCAGCAAAGCTTCAACAGTGCAATCAAAATAAATATCTTTGTTTCTCTCCACCATTTTCACACCACCAAACTGAATTCATCACCATGGGATTTTTTGACAGAGAAGTGGACAGATCTTTATGCTGCTGCAATACTTATATTAATAAAATAACTTATTTTTACATTAGAACATTACAACTTGTTTATGCCATTATTGAATATGAATATATAGTCATGAGTCTTTTATCTTGGTTGCTTGAAAATATATCAGTTTCTGTGTAAGCTTTAGTTATATTACAAAATGTTATAGCTACTTAAAAAATTGCGGAAGGTTTCTGCTTTCTGTTCGAAAAGACAAACCAAAAGTCAGGAAAAGACCCTTTCCTACCCCTCCCCCCAAAAAAAACATGTTTAGTGCCCTTAAGAGTGTCTTATCTACATCAGAACATACTCCTTTGTATAAGATACCAGTTTAATACAAACATAATCCTTATCTCAAGGAAACAAATCATGTAAAAATTCATGTTTTAGGAGAAAACATGAGTATGAAAAGTTGTGTTATCAAAGCAGTCAATATAGGTGTAAAGTGGAATTTTTCATCTTAAGAAAATCTAGAAAACTCATTCAAAGAATTCTACTTGAAAAAAGTTTTATAAAAGCTTTCAGAGCCAATAAGTAAAATGTGTACTTAGAAATGGTTTAAACCTGGGGTGACCATCCATCCTGTTTTAGGTGGGACAGCCTATATTTTGGGCTTCATCCCAGGGTCCCGATTTATTTTGCTGAAGTAGCTAATTGCCCCCCATTTCTTTTTTACAGTGCAAGTGAATGCCCCTGATTCTGGCTTCTGCGCAGCGGTGTGGCTGTAGCCAGCTTCCCCTAGCTTGAGGGCGAGCCAGGAGCCAGACCCACACAGTGGCATGGCTGCCGCCCAGCTTCTCCCAGCTGGTGGGAGCCAGGAACCCGATTAGTGTGGATCCTGCATGGCTTCCACAGCCAGTGGAAACTGAGAGCTTTGTTGGTGGGATGATAGCCCTGTCCCCAGTGCCCCAAGTCATAGGGCAGCAAGAGCTGCAGCCTGCAGGCCCCCACCAGGCAGCCACTGCTTGACTCCCAGGTAGGGTGAGCATCTGTCCCATTTTAGCTGGGATGGTATCGTTCCCCCATGTCCCATATTTGGCCAGGGATATATAGTCACTCTAGGTCTACAGCGAGTATGACATGCAGCTCTTTGTAAAAGAGGCAGGTTTTCAGGGCAGCGGAATTCACAGTTGAGTCCAGAGTTGTCAGTGTGGTGCATTATGGGACAGCTGCTGGAGGACAGTTAGAGACAGCATGGGTATTTCAGTGTTGTGCTGTGTTGACTTCAGTACCTTACCCATAGCTTAATGCTATTCACTGAACTGGCATTATTTTGTTGGCATAATGGGATATTTATCTTGGTGGGATACATTTAACACAACTAGGTTGACATAAGGCTGTATATGGTGACCTAACATTGTAACGTATACCAGGCCTAACTCAATATTAAATCGTAGTGGAGAGAAAGCAGTTTGCATTTTTCATGAAAGTTATGGACTATTCTTATGGAAAAACTCATGAAAACTACAAACTGCATTATTTTCATTGGGATTTTACCTTATGTTAGTTGCTTTGACTGAGCTTAACAGGTTAAAAAATACCTTTTTACCGCCCTGCTGCAGACAGAGCTAAAAGAGCATCAGTGACTGTGCCTCCAACCCAGTCTGAATGTTGTTAGATTCACTGTGCTACAGATTTATGACTGTAAGCCATGTTCAAGGGTCTTGATCAGTTGAGATCCACTTCTTGTATCTTGGCCAAGTTTCAGTAAGATTCTAAACTTACCATAAGAACTGTGCCTTCCCATATATTGGAATTGTGTTTGTACAACAGGACTTCGGTCTTGACTACACCTTTGGGGTACTACTTCAAAATAAATATTAAACAACAATTACATACTGTCTATTGAAATTCCCATTCAAGTTTCAATAAGTCATTTACTTCCTTACTGCTTGTGTACTGTAAAACGTTTGTGGTTTGTTCCGCCCCGGAAATGAATTAATTTCTGCGGGGGCTGAGTGATTTCTGAGGATACACAGATTGTAAAGTGTTCTGTGATTTGTCAGGCTGTTTGTGTAAAAGATAGAGAACTTAGACGTTTTAAGAACATCAACTCTTCATTCTTGTAAAATTTGTGCAGCTGTACAGAGTAAGCTGGTTGTGCCTGTTAGTTACTAAATGGTATTTTTGTAAAGAAGCACATTAGCTGCCGTATTAAGTTCTTAAGTAGCTTTGCCCTGTGACAAAATGATCCTTGGTGTATGTATTTCACTTGAAGTAAAAGAATTTACTTCAAGAATAAATTTGATCCTTCATAGCTAATATCCAATTGTTAATAGATCCATTTAAAAACACTGAAATGACTATGCTGTCCTGGACATTGCAGTAATAGTATTGCTCTTCTAACCAGCTGATAACATTTACAGGCATAGGATTAGCTTCACCTCAACAATGAATATTGAATATTGCTTTTCAGTTTGGAAAACAGAATGTGCTGTACACTTCACCCTTGGAGCCAGTTGAACTAAATGTTTATTTCTAGAGCCAATCTGTGCATGGAATCTGTTACATATTTTGTTTTGTGTTGATTTCAGATGCAAAGCTGTCGGTTCATTTGGTTATCAGAGCAAAATCTTAAATGCTAAACTGGGCATAGGTGATGAAGTCCCATCTAATTGGTGAATTTAAACAATGTTGATACAGATTTTTCTGTACCGATGAGATGGGGCCCACTTACTTTCATTCTGGATAGCTTACGACAGGGTAATATATTTCACAGGAAATTATTTTGAGGGTCTGCTTGTATAAAATGAAGCTGTTTAGCGTGAACATACAGCACTGTAGAAGAAAAGTACATGATTTAGGAATACATGGAGGACTTTGACCACACCAATCTTGGAAATGAAGAAAAGGATACTCAGTTGTTTTCTGCATCATGTTTGCATGAAGCAGTGTAAGCACTTAAGAACATAATATAAGAATGACCATCCTGGGTTAAACCATTGATCCTGCTTCTGTAGTAATCCTGTTTCTGATAGTGACCAGTGCCATCTGCTTCAGAGAGAGAGAACAGAACAGGGCAATTTTGAATGATCCATCCCCTGTTGTCCAGTCCCAGCTTTTCACAGATGGCGGTTTAGAGAGCACCCAGGACATAGGTTGTGTCCGTCATCAATTTGCTAAAAGACATTGATGGACCTCTCATCCATGAATTCATCTAATTCGTTTTGAACTCGGTTATACTAACTATAAATCAAGGCAGGTGCTCTAAGATAAATGATTTTTTAAAAATGGATTGTACATAACAAAGGACATTATTTCACTGTTCTTTATTAATAGAGCCTTAATAGAAATCAGGTAAGTAAAAGGACTAAGAATCATTAAAAACAAGAAAGAGGCAAACATGAATATATTTTGGCCAACACTAATTGATATGATTAGACAGACAAGTGAATAATTAGTAGTAATCTAATTTATGCAGGAGCCAGTTGGTGTATTCATTAAGCTGCTATAATATGTAAATTTTAATATTGAAGCAAACAATCTTACATTTTTTCCAAATGTTTCTGTGAGATGTTCACTTTTTTCCCATGTATATTGAGCTTGAAAATTCAACCAGTCAGTCTGTTGAGGCAGACGGAACATCAGATTTCCATTTTCAACCTGTTTCTCACTATTGATTGGTAATATCTCCTGCAATGCTCCTAACATATACGAGCTCTTGGAGATGAACATTAAATGAATGCCGTGTTCCAGAAGTTTACAGACCTGTAGAGTATGTGAGAGATTATCGATCTCCAAAGGCCCAACTGCAACCTATCTCCCATTTGTTACGAAGCTAACCTTTAGCAATGATCCTGCAGTCCAGTTACATTATTTCATACTTTATTTATGAAGAATCATAAATATAATGAACTTTGAGTCTCATATTTACTCAAGTGATAGCTGAGGTTTCAGTTGGTATTGTTGCAGTGAATTCTGTTTCTTGTTTTTCTAACATCCACACAAATTTAATGGTAGAAGAATATTTCTTGGATATTGTCACTTGCTCTTCTGAAGAGTAAAAGTTTTTAGTAGACCGATTTGTCACTATTCAGACATACAGAATATATTCATGAACTGAAATATATATTTCTAGATTACAATGCCATTTTTATATGTTGGTAATATGCAAAATAGTTAGGGACCTTGAACACAGAGATAGGAAAATTCTGCCCCCATCTTGAAGAGTTTATAATCCAGTTACAAAGAATTAGTAAATATCAGCTTTCTGCCAGTCTCGGGGAGGTTCCAAACTTGATTGCTATCAACTATGTTCTGTATGGGATTGACACACTGACCCAGTAATTTTTCATCTGTAAAATTCATCTGGCCCATCTGTAGAATTTTCCTTTTCCTGTTTATATTGGAATCTGTTTTTGTTTTGTTTTGTTTTGTTTTGTTTTTCAGTAGACATATTTATCAGATTAAACCTCTTGTGATTTATAATAGTATATATACCACAAAGCTCTTCTCAGGCCACCTAGGCGTGTTGAACAGGAAAGAAAAATAAAACCTGTGCTTTTAATACGTCATTGTCAAGTGAGAGCACTTAATGTGGAAAATCACCTTCATTCCAGTTTGGCTTTGTTCTGTCTAAACTCAATAAGTCTTATTCATTGATGTCTTTGAAAGTACGTCAGGGATGAGATTGGCCAAAAGCCTGTTGTCTCTTTCATATTAAATGGCTTTGTTTAGCATGCAGGAGATTAATTTCAATTCACTTCCTGTAATTTCCAAAAAACATTGTGTCATGTGGTAGCTACATTTCCAGATAAACATGCTTCAGCAAAATGGGAGACAGCAAAATGACTTATTCAGACTATGTTGAATAGTAACAGAGAGGTAGCCATATTAGTCTCTACTCCAAAAAACCAAAGCAGCAGAAATGTAGCATTTCAAAGGCTAACAAAATCATTTTATTAGTCTTTAAAGTGCTACATTTCTGCTTCTTTGGATTGTTTTTTTATGCAAACTATGTTAAAGGGTCTCAGTGGATTGGAATGAATTGCAAAGGTGTGAGGAATAAAGAAAAGTAGAGAAGAGTAAGTTTGGCAAACTGATTATCTGACAAAGAGTAAAATTGAAAAGTCCTACTACAAGCTAACATATTTCTCCATCTTGCCAAAAATGTCAGTATTGGAAAATGGTACATTACATTTGCAGAACAGAGTTTATTTGTTTTTGGTGGTGCTATTTGTGGATGTCACGCTTTGGAATATAATCTAGACCAGTGAGGGTTTGTCACCTCTTACCGTGTATAATCCTGGATTCCCCTTGATACTTTAGTACTCTAGCTCTTTGCCTGTGTGTGTGTGCTGTCAGCCAACTCTGGTTCAGCAACTCTGACCCCAACAGTATATCTACAGCTCCACTCTGACTTCCATCAGCCTTGGTTACAATAGGAAGGTGGCCCAGCACATTTCCAGTTCCAAATTTTCCCCAACCCATGTGCCCTGAAGTTTCCAGCCCTCTGAGATGAATAGTAAGGTATGTTTGGTCCTCTAAAGACACAAAGTGTACAGCTTTACCACTTCCACTGGAGTTAACCCTTTAATTGAAACACAGCTCTTTTGGTTTAAATAGATAGTAAAACAAGTTGATTAACAAAAGAATATATGATTTTAAATGTGATCACGTCTAAGAGTAGAGATTGAAATAGTTACAAACAACTAAAAGTGAAAACATGAAATTAAAGATGTAAAACTTAGTCTAGCAAAGTTCAGGCTTTGTTCAAAATGACTTTCCTTAACTAAACTTCCAACAAGATGGTGGCTGACCCCTGCCTCTGTCTGATTCTTCTCCAGAAGTCTTTGTTGTCATAGGTGAAGGAGATCCCTTGGGGTTCCTTGCTCTTGTGTTTATAGTCCAGTGAGCCTTTGAGATGGATTCCTTTGATGGTCCCTCTTCAACGAGCTGTGAGGAAGGTGACATGGAATCTGGTAATGAAGGATGCTCTGTGCACTTTTCCTCAAGAGTTGTTTGCTAAAATACAACTGGTTGTTTTCTGCCATTTTCTCTCCCTACTGCCTTGAAGATCCTGTTTACTCCTTTAATGTAAATCAAGGTAAATTCACATAGCTCTGTGTAGGATAGCTCTGTTTAACATTTTTACCTAGGCAAAGTCATCTGGTCTTGAACATGTCTGGTAACATCATATGGGGGAATAACTTTACATACAGCGCTGCTACATGCCATATTTTGACCAGACAGTTATTGGTTTTTAAATCATACCCCACAAGCCATATTTTATACACGTATTATTACAGTAGGATAATGGGGGAGAATACCTGAAGGTTTTGGGTCATAGGATCTCCTAGTAAGTGCTTTCAGCACACAGGCTTAATTAAAACAGTAATTTTACTTGAACAATATGATTTCCCCCAGGTACAAGGTAGCCTTTTTTAATGTTTACGTTTCTTCTCCCATGCTTTGAAAATGCTTTGAAAGTAATTTGCAGCTTGTCAGCACGCATTTTTAGAGCACTTTACTTCCATTTGTTTTGTCCTAGTTTATGACACAGAGTACCACATCAACATGCACGCAGCTTGCAAACACATCGTAAATGTGATGCATCCAAGAATGATTCTGAAAAGTGAGTCATTTCTCAGGCTACTTTCTGCAGGAGATCTAAGGTTCTTTGATGCTTGTAAGAGGTGTTGCATTTCTTCTGTCCCTCACGCTGGGATATTACAGTGTTGGGGCACATTCTCATGGTGACAGATTCAGGAAGCCCTCTGTGGACTGATCTCGAGTGGTTGTGCCTAATAATACAGACTAAGGTGCCATGGACCAACAGTACTTAGGAGAAGGGAAATTGATTCCAAACCCAGGCAGCCTGAGCTCTCTAAGCCTTTTTAGGTGCATCAGTCTGGAGAAGGTAACTCTGATCTCAAACCTGTGCTCTCTGCCTCCAGTGCATGTCGCTGTTGTTGTGTCCGTGCACGATGGTCAGTGTGAGAAGAGAAAGTGGGGCTGGAACTCACAAGCCAGCCCCACTTAAACCTGTTTATATTTGAAGGTATCCTTCTTGACACTAAACATTTACCTCTTGAAGAAAGTCCGAGGGCAAATGGCAAGTGACATTGGGTGCAGGTGGAGGATACCACTGGAAGCATTTAGTCACAAACCTGCATGTAGGTGGTCCAGGTGTGGTGATTGTCTGCTGAACTGGAACCGCAGCTCCTGTATCCTGCCTAGGTGTCAAAGCAGCCCTATTTAGGGACAGTGGTGCTTTCTTTGAAAGAAGATGGGGAGAGAAAACAATCCCTAAACACAGCTTGTTCCAATTGCTCCCTGTCAGTTAACCACAACTGACTGGATATCCAATTTTTGCAGTCTCAAGAGAAAATCAATGAGTAAACAGAGACTACGCTTTGCATCCTGGAACATGTGCACGCTTCTAGTTTGCGATGATTGCCATGAACGCAGGAAAGTTCCCTCTATTGGTAAAGAACTTGCACGTTATAAAATTGATGTTGCAGCTCTGAGTGAAATATGTATTTCTGGTACCAGCCAGTTCACAGAGATTGGAGCAGGCTATTCATATTACTGCATGGGCTACCCTGAAGGGCATCCAAGGCAGGCAGGAGTTCGCTTCACCATCAGGCCTGAATTCAGTGATCTCTGCAGTACCTTTTAAATCCAAGCTTATATATACTTGGCGATTTTAATGTTAGAGTTGGTCAGGACTACACCACATGGCCAAAGATGTTTCGACATCATGGTATTGTAAGTGAGAACTCAAATGGCACTCTCCTTCTTCAAACTTGTGTGCAGCATGAGCTTGCTATTGAAAGCACTTCCTTCCAATAGGTGAACAAATACAAAACAACTTGGATGCACTCTCAGTCTAAGCATTGGCATAAGATTGACTACTTCATCGCAAAGCGAAGATCTTTCTGATGTCAAGTTGACTCTTGCAGTGTGTGGCACTGGCTGCTGCTGCTCTGACCACTGCATGGTACACGGTGTTGTCTCCATGAACCCTTGTCCACAAAAAGTCATTATTCTGCTATATGCTGAAAAAAGCTGGATGTAGGTAAACTTGACATGCTGGAGACACAAGCGCTGTTTCAACGCAGTCCTGATGCTTCCTTAGTCATCAGCAATGAAGGTGCAGAATAGTCACCCCCCTATTGAGGATGATTGGATTAACATCAAAGAAACAACCTACAGAACTGCTGTCGAGATACTCTGTTTCCAAAAACGCAGGTACAAGGCCTGGTTTGATGACAAGGACAGAAATGCCCAAGCTGCTCTTGATAAGATGCATGTGACACACCTGGCTTGGATCAATGATGAAGAGAATGTTTCCAGAAAATCGACTTATATTTGAGCCAAGTAGGAGGCACGAGTCAAATTACGAGAAATGCAAGAGGACTGGTGGAAATATCAAACAGTTCAACTCCAAGATGCAGCTGATAGACTCGATCTTAAAGCATTCTGTGATGGGCTGAAGGCAATCTATGGGCCATGTATTGCTGGCTGTAAAGCAGTGCACTCTGCGATGGACTCACTTTGATCACAGATAGTGCTAAAATGGTTTACCGTTGGGCTGAACGTTTTCACAAAGTATTGAACCAGACCTCAACTTTTGACAGCAGCATTCTTGAAGACATTCCTCAGTGGGCTAATGATTTACCACTGGTCATACCATCAACTCTTGACGAGGTACAAAAAGCTGTTAACCAGATGCAACCTGGAAAGGCACCTGACGATGCAATTCCATCAGAAATTTATAAAGCTGCTGGTGGTCAGTTGGTGTACCATCTCACCCGTTTAGTTAGCACCATTTGGTAGAAGTAGCTAGTCTCTCAGGATTTCAAAGATACCCTGGTTGTACACATACAAAAGAGAAAAGGTGACCATGTGTGTTGTGATGACCATCGAGGCATCTCCCTATAGCTGGTAAGATCCTGCATCCTTTCAACCAGCTTTCACTGCATGTGTTCAAAAATGGCATCGTTCCTGAAAGCCAGTGCAGTTTTTGTGCTGGCCGAGGCACTGCCCATATGATATTTACAGTCGGACAGCTACAAGAGAAATGTAGAAAGCAACATTAGGACCTCTGTGATCTTCATCAACTTGCTCTGGAAAATACTTGGGCAAATTGGCTGTCCTAAAAAATGTATCAGCATTGTTCAGTCTTTTCATGCTGGCATGCTTTGTTGCGTCCTAACCAGTGGAGAGACATCAGCACCTTTTGAAATATCAAATGGTACAAAGCAAGGATGCTGCTTGCACCCCTCCTGTTCAACATCTACTTTGTAATGATGCTGTTAGGTGCTTTTAAGGACTACCCATTGGGCATAGCTATTGAGTTCCGAACAGATGGCAATATTTTCAGTCTCTGGAGACTTCGGGCTTGCACTGAAGTGGTTAGTATAACTGTCCATGACCTTCTGTTTGCTGATGAATGTGCCTTGTTGATTCATTCAGTGAAGGATGCACAAGAGCTTTTTGATCACTTTGTTACTTCTGATCACTGCTTTGGACTCTCAGTGAGCCTCAAGAAGACAGCATTTATGCCTCAGCCTGTTTGGAAAGAGCTCAGCACTCCAGTGATCGCTGCTGCTGCTGGTACAGTCCTTAAGGCTATTGACAAGTTCTGCTACCTTGGAAGTGTACTGTCCTGGAGCATAAATATGTTTCATGATATATCTGTTCAATTAGCCAAAGCCTTTGGAAAATTGACCAGATGCCTATGTAATGTCTATGGTATTAAACTCCATACCAAGGTAGCAGTTTATCAGTGAGTTGTACTGAATATCCTGTGGTACGGCTCAGAATCATGGACAGTATATCACTGCCATGTTTTGAAACCCAATCAGTTCCATATGCGGTGTCTGAGGAAGATTGCCCACCTGAGTTGGTGGGACAAAAACCCTAACAGGGAGGTTCTTAATCTGTGTGATGTCATGGGCATGGAAACAATGCTTATGGACAGGCAGTTTCACTGGATTGGTCATGTTATGAGGATGGATGACACATGGATATCAAAGTTAGCCTTTTATGGCCAGTTTGCTCATGGAAAGCACTTTAGTGGTGGTCAGTAAAAGCGCTATAAATACATCTTACAGGCCAACATGAAGTCATGCAGCAAATCTCCCAATGATCTGGAAACTCTAGTTCAGGACAGTGTGTCCTGGTGGCAAACCACTGTACAGGCTCTCAGTTGCTTTGAGGGCCAGCATATCCAGGCAGTACAGGAAAAGAGTAGAATCCAAAGAGAAAATATAATGGCTGCAGTTGGCATCTTTTTATGTGACACTTGTAATTGGCTTTGCCTATCATGGATTGGTGTAGTCACTCCCCAATAGCTTCATTGAAGATGAGATCTATCGCCCAATGGCTCAGTCCAAGAAAATTTCTTCTCTCTGACAGAATGTAAAAGATTCAGACTTTTGTTTCCGCAACACAAACTTATAGTATTCATTTTGAGTGTCCTGTGTAATGATATTCCAGCACTCAGCCTTTGTCTGCACAGCAGTTTGCACCAACTGTATGCAATTGACATGTGAGATGAGAATTTTGTCAACATGTTCTGGTAGTTCAGATTAAGACCATTATTAGAAATGGGTAGATCAACATTAAATTTAAAGATGTTTAGAGAGTGAAATATTATCAGTGTTCCAGTTCAGTTGTCTGGCTTTCACACATTCAATAAGGTTTTCAGATGAACCAAAAGTTGTCAGCTTGCCTGCCTGAATACGTAAATGATTTTCTTCCCAGCAGGATAATAGTTTTATGGTCTTTTAATAAGCCCCTTGTTCCAAAAGAGAGAGAGTTATGTCTAGCTTCCACTTCAGAGCAAAATAGTTGTTAGCCAGTGAAGCTACATTCATTTACCACGTCTGATCTGGATCTGAAATGAAATGATTTAGAACTTATAGTTTATGTAATGAGAAGAGAGCTAACGGAATTTCACTTTCAATGGGTTATGAAGCGTGTGCTAAAGATTTTTTTCTTTGACAAAAGGGAAAAATAGTTCTTGCCAAAGATTCAAGTATGTGATCCTAATGGAATTCCCATCACTCTAAATTTTGGATGCTTAGTCAGGCTGCATTTGCTATTTAATAGCAAGTTCTGTTGGCCACTCAGCATTTTAATTATACAAGTTCTCTTTCTTTTCTTGAGACCCTTTCAGTATTACCAGTATTAAGTGTGCAGTACTTAAGGGAAAAAATATTTCTTGTGTTGGAAATTCCATGCCAATTTTTCTTGGCCAAGAGGTGCAAGCTAGTCATTAATGTCATTACTCCCTTGAAAGTAAGTAGTGAGGGTGAAAGTGGCGGTCTTGTCCATCTTCCTGATTGAGGGTGAGGACTCAGGCAGGGATGTGTGTCCTTGAGATAAATGCATGACTGTGCAGATGGTGCTGATGAGGTGGCAGTGGCTTTCCCAACCAAGGGATGGCTTTCGGTTGAGGATGACTGCTGGGAGGAGAGTGAGAAGATCATTTTCGTGCACTGACTCTCCAGCCTTGTAAGGAATGACTTTAAAGTACATTCAAAGGGGTCAGGTTGGTCATTGGAAACTCAGAGGAAGGACACGAAGGGCACAAGCTAAAAGGAGACACATGACCTCCCCACATGACTCCACCCCAGCCCAGAGCCCCTCCCCATCCCATGTTGCTAGGAGGGATGAGGGGGAGCCTCCACCTTCCTGCTGTACTGCATAAAGATTTCTGAGCTGCATGACTATCTGAAACCACAGTGGCAAAAAGGAGCAGAAAGCTGGCACCACCTCATGTGCAACTGCATTGCCCCTCATGTTTCTACACGGCTTTATCTCTGGGGGTCTGTACAGCTTCAGTCAAGGGCAGCACTGAGGTGGTCCTACAATAGCTATGCCAAATAAGCTGCCAAAGTCAGAAGCTGGCTTCCTGGAGCAGAGACTCCAGGTTCTCTCTTCCTCCTTCCCAGGCATCACCTTTTCAATATCCCAGAAGTAAGTATTAAAAAGGCAGTGCTAGCAGAGGGCTGGTAATATGCCATGCACAACATTTCCACTGAATTCTTGGAATGTGCTGGAGGCAGCTTTTAGTTTCAGAAAGTGGAGGGAATAACCAGGGTGGCAGCTGTTTTTCACAGGTTCTGTCCAACAAGTTGCCTGCCTAAGGAGGGAAGGCAATTTGGATGAAAGCGATCATCAGATGATGGATTTTCCTGATTGAAGGAGCAGTAGAGTAAGGACAAGGGACTTCAAAACAGCATGATTTACGAACTCAGAGAGATCTGATAATAAGGTCCAACAGGAAGATGATCTTAAGGGTAAAGCAGTTCAGGGGACCTTGCTCTTTCTAAAGGAGGCATCATTCAAGGCACAACTACAAACTACTATAGAGTTGCCAACTTTTCCAACTGGATGGCATTGCCTCACATGGCATCTGATCAGGAAAGTTGGAAACCCTGAAGTATTCTGATGTTAAGGAAGGATAGGAAGAATAGTAATAGGTCAATATGGCTCCTGAAGGAGCATTTTTAAAGAGGTGATTTAAAAAGAAATCCTGTAAAAAGTGGAAACATTGACCAATTGGAAAGGAGGAATACAAAAGAATATTACGCATAAAGGGAGAAAATTGAGAGGCTAATGCATAAAATGAGTTATATCTGCTAGAGTAAAAAACAGGTTATTTAAATACCTTAGGAGCAAGAGAAAGGAGAGTATAGATTCTCTACTTAGAATACAAAGATTGCTAAAATTGATGACAAGGCTGTGTGTTTTAATGTCTATTTTGCATCAGTCTTCCCAAAAAGCTAAATTTAAAAATTGGCATTTTCTCTTCCCAATTAAAAACCATGCTCATTTTTGATTGCAGAAACAAAACAAATCAAAAAATTAAATATTCATTGCATCTGGCTTATTGTCTCCAAACATTTGAAGCTCTTTTTATTTTTTTAAAGAGGTTCTGTTTTCTGTGGCTTAGTCAGTCAGTCCTGGCATAACTGAAAAAACACAAAATAAAAGACACTATTGACTGCATGTTGTCCAGACATGCTTTCATGCCAGCTTTTTGTTTTCAGTGACTTAAGATTTGAATTTAGCTCTCTTTGCTTGAAAATTTGTAAGTGATGTGGTCATCATGAGATCTTTAGTATTTAATAAGTAATTTTAGGTACTGTACCTGCAGAGTTTCTCTACCAATTTTTGTGGTTTTGGAAAAAAGAATTGCTTTACAAAAGTTGCCGTTCTGTCTGCATGTGAAAGATGTACACAAACTAAACAGAAAACTGAATGCATGATGAAAACAATGAAACTGAAGGTACACACGATACTCTCTCTTGGTGGTAACTCAACAACAAGTAGGTCATCTTCATGTCTCCCTCCTGTTTGTGAGTCTGTTGATGGCTGATCAGCCAGATTCTGGAGCTACAAATTTTACCACAAAAGGGGGCAGGTGTTGGTAGCTGTTGGAAGGGCTCAGGGCAGTTTTTGATGCTCTTGTCTTCTTCTCCCCTCTCGTCTGCACTGTGGCGGGATCTCTCAAATTGCACCACCACCTCACGGATTGCCTTTCTCCACTGGGGACAGTCTCGGGAAAGGTTCTCCCAAGTATCGACACCAATTCTGTGCTTTCTCATGTGTCTTCAGTGTGTCCTTATATCGATTCCACTGGCCCCCAAGGCTCCTCTGTTCTTCCTCCAACAGAATCTGTTTTGGGAGGAGCAGATCAGACATTTGAACCATGTGACTAGACCAATGAAGTTGTTGATGAATGATAATGGCTTCAATGCTGGTCATGTTCAACTCTTCCAGGACGCTAAAGTTTGTGCACCTATCCTCCGAAGAGAGATTTAGGATTCTCCTGAGGCAACGTTGATGATATTGTTCAAATGCCTTCAGGTGACGCTTGTATGTTGCCCAGGTTCCACATGCATACAGCAGCACTGGAACAACCGCTGTATGGTATACAAGGAGCTATGTCTTGGAATAGATATCTTGGCTCTCGAAGACTTTGTCTTATTGCACTTGTGAGGAGGACGACATGCTGTTCCAACCTATGGACAATGAAGTAGTCTATGAGGTGCCAGTGCTTCAATCAAGGATGTTGCTATGAGTTCTTAAATTCATCGTTCTGGCTGAACAGGTTGTTTTTGATGATCAGCTCATGTTCTGCACTCCTTTCAAGTTGCTTTTTCCAACTCCTTCTTTCCTAGTGATAGTCTGCGAGAAGTCTGCATCTCTTCTGACCCTGGCATTGAAATCCCCCAAAAGAATAATCTTGTCATCTTTGTGGATGTCTTTCGGGACTTGGTCCATTTGGGTGTAGAACTTCTTCACGTCATCTTCGGCGTCTAGAGTTGGTGCATAAGTACTGATGACAATTGCCTGTTGGTTTTTGGCAAGCTTCAAGTGGAGAGTCATGAGACACTCATTGATGCCAAGAGGGACTTCAGATAGGATCTTCATCAGTTTGTTCTTGATGGCAAATCCTACTTGATGAACTCGTTTTTCTTCCTTTGGGGTTCCTTTGCAGAAAAATGTGTATCATTGGCCATCTTATCTTAGCTGTCCTCCTGGCCTACGCGTTTCTTCTATGGCAGCTATATTAATGTTGAATCATTGCTGGTCATGGGTGATAATTGCTGTGAATCTTTCAGATCTCTGTCTGTGTTGTTCATTAGAGTCGAAACATTCCATGTTCCAAAGTTTACTGTTCAGTTTTGAATGCATGGAGGTGAGCCCACTGGAGGCAGTTATCAAGTCAGGGGATTGAGGTGAACTATGTTTAGGGCACTTTTCTAGACCCCTCCCCCAAGTGGGGTGAGCAGAGTGGATCCTGAATAGGCTGCTTAGTCGTGAATGCAGCAGCCAGACTGTTCTACCACCTCAGTCCTCTAAATGGAATGACTGAGAATACATCCACCACCCGTATGCTGGTCCATGACTAAAAGCTTCCCATTCTTCTGTTGCTGTAGGGCTTAAGTTTAGGAGAATAGTATGCAGAGGAAGACACCTGTGAATGACTTCTTTTAATGTGGGGGGACTGTTGCACTGCCATCTCGTGGTTCTTGATGGATAAAAGGCTCTGGTCCAATGGCACGTAATCTACGACATCTGGGAGTATCCTCTCTGCTGCAGCCTTCATCTTCCTTCACAGCCATTGCAGCATTACCCGTACTATCCTTCTCCTTTTCTGCCGTTGAGGACTTTTAGGATCTTTTGTCGTTTGGACCCTCCCCTTTGACTGTGCTGCCATGTGATCCTGCTGGAAGTACAAGACTCCCTACAGCACCGCTCTCGGGTTCATTGGAACACAAAAGACCGCTCACCTTGACAAGGTGACAATCCAGAGAGTGAGACACAAGGTATTATCAGATGTAGAATGTAAAGCGAAAAATTAATGCAAGACCACACAAGTCATACTTCTGCTGGAATTCTGTACCCAAAAAATTAAAAATGTTGCATGCAATATATTAAAATTCTGCATATTTTGTTTATCACAATAACAGTATAGTCCCAGCAGTTTTAGTTACCTTTGGTCATTTATATCAAAATACCGATCAGCAAGTATGTCTATAGCAATGCAGACAGGAAAACACATTCCGGAAGTCTTTTTTTGACCAATAGATTACTTACTAGGCATATTAACACAGATTGCTGAAAAATAATTAATTTCAACTACAATACAGAGCTGTATTGCCTGCTCCTGTCGGAAGCAGTGCAAAGGCCCCGGGGAGTCAGAAGTGACGGAGGAGTTGAGGGAGGGCTGTGGGGATGAGTGGAACAAGTATGGAACAGGGTTTTTTGGGGAAGGGGCAGAGGGTGGGAGGATCTTTAGGGAGCTTGCCCTATGCGGACACTGGCTGGCCTCCAGCCTCTCCCATTCTCGTCACCATGTGTCTGTTCACCACCCAGCCACTCCCCTATCCCTATGCAGCTCTGCCCTCCACCCGCATCCCCAGTGTGTCTCTGTGCCCTCCTCGGCCGTTCCCCTGTCCCTCTGTTGATATGTATCTCCTGTGTATCACCACGTACCTCTTTATCTCCCTCCCTCCAAGGTCCTGTGACTCCACTCCCTTTCGGATCCTATCCCCATCTGTATTTCCCCACTAGCTTTTAGGGGCCTCTGTCTTGTACCCACATCCCCTATTTCCTGATTTGGCCCCAGGCACTCTGAAGAAGGCAGCTGTCTCGTCCTTGCCTAGCTTGGAGCTGTACTTTTGTTCAGGGGTCACAGCACCCTCTGGTGGGTGAAAGGGAGTTATTTTCTGCTGGAAGCTGCTGCTGTTCTTGCACCACAGCTCCCTCTGGTGGAAAACGATGGAACCTACAGCAAGATTTTTACAGAAGCTTTTTTTTATTTGTAAAAAATTAGGAATCTGTGGGGCTCATTAAAAATCCATACAAGCAATAGCACAAAATTCCCACAGGAGGAAAATGATCTAATTCTGGTCTATGTCCCTGGTTCTTAGGCACTGTCACAATACAAAGATTACATAATAAATGCTAGGATAAAAGTTGTTGTTATTTTAGTTATTCTAAGGACTGCCTACTTCAGGAGATCTGTAGTAGACTTCTATGGCTTTTTCATTACATTGGGCCAAGGTTAATAACAACCAATAGCCATTACCACTCCTGCACCTCTGTGATGTGAAATGGTGGTCTTGCTGTTCCAAATGGACAGCTTTATGTTACAAAAATCACAATCCGCTTTGGCACCCTTATTTCTCAATGGTTGGGACCTGGCAGTTTTTAAATCCAAGCTTCCTGTGGGATTTTTGTTCTGGGTAAATAATTTAGATAAATATTTACCCACCTTCTTCCCTATTGTCATGGAAAATTTGTCTGCTCATTATGAAAGTGATTGGGAAAGGAGATATAAAAAAAACCCCATCTGTCTTACTGAGATCTGTATTACCCATACTTTTTTCCAGGCAGTTAATTCAGGATAACATTTCATTTGTGCACCAAGTGAAAATTAAAGGTGTAGTAATGGACTGTGCAGTGTTAACTTCATCAAGCATACTTAAGTTTGATTGCTCCTTGGTGGCATTACCAAAATGTAATTTTTGAGGAGTTCATGAGAGTAAGAAAACAAGACTTTTCTGAAGAATAAGTACAAATGCATTGTGTTCTGTTGTTTGTTATGGGTATGATACATTATTTATGCAATCTAAAGATTTTTCAGCTGTTGCTGTAATATAAGGCAAATGAGTAACTAGAAAACAGCATGGCTATTAGATGAAAATTCAGATTTCATAGATGACGCTAAGATTTGTAGAGATGGCCTCAGAACCTACCGTGTGGTTTTGGTCTAATATGCTTCAAATTTTATAGGAGAAAACGCGGACTTCATAATTAAAATCATTTACGTTCATTACACATTCAGACCAGGTCCAGGATCTCTGCTGTAACACATATATCATTTACATTTGAAATAATGAGAACTCAGTCCTTATTCCTTGATTGGAAATGAATTTGGAATGTTTTTGGAAGGTTAGGTAAGGTGTGGCATGCTTAATTGGTCATCTTGATGTGAATAGAAAAGGATCTTCACATAAAAAATCATTATGCTCTTGGCAGAAAACAATGCCTGGGCTTGGATTTCTATTGCCATCTTAAATTTCAAAACACTTTGGTTTTACACCGAACAAACTAGCAAGAGCTTTTCCTGGCTCAGTTAAGAAAGTACCATACTTCTAGAACATACCCTTCTCTCCACTGTTGCTTCCAGTGCCACGTGTCTCAGCTTTTCCTTGACTTGCAGTCCATCAATGTTCATGTCTTTTTGTCTGCTCTGAGCCGTCTCTTCTCTGTGCTTTCTTCCACTGATTCTTTCCTTCTATCTTCAGCTGTTTTTCTCTCCTTCATTGTTCACTCTGTTGTCCCTCTCTCCAACAAGGACCATCTTGTCTACCTGCGTCCCTGCCTCATCTTCAACTCTTGCTTTCTCAGTGTGTAGTGCATCTCTTGCAGAAATCCCATGACCAGGCTGCTGTCCTTCGCTATAAAATCACTCTTCTCTTTTAGTTCTGTCGTGTTGCTATGTAAACAACTGTATTTCTCCTACTTATGACTCTCATTTCTGCAGTCACAGCTACATTTTTACCACCTTTGATTCTTTTCTCAAACCTTCCCCTCTTTCTGTTTCAAATTCCTGGTAGAGGATTTTGCCAGTGTCTTCCAAGAAAAAATAACAAAATATGATGATTTCCCCCGCATTGTGGCTTGCCTTCCCTGCCCTCTTTCTCTCTTAAAACTTGGTCTTCTTCCATTTCACTGATGCTCTCCTCCTCTAACCCTTCCACTTGCCTCAGGGCCCCCATTCCAGGCCCTCCTTCACCCCCCTTTTCACCCTCTCCCTTACTGTTCTCCTAGTAAAATTTTCAAACAAGCATCTTTGTGCCTTTTTGTCATGCTGCCCCTCACCCTTTGGGGGAACTCCCTGTAAGCATCAGGAAAGCTACCTCATAACCCACCTCAAAAGTCTCCTTTCCTATGGTGCTTAAAAAATTGACATCAGTTAGGCTGTGGTCAAAATGCATAAGCAGCCTATCATGCTGACTCTTAGTCACATTGTTTCTTTGTACAGATTGAACCTCTCTCATCCAGTGCCCTTGCGCCCTGGCCAGTGCAGGATGAGAGAATTTGCCAGACCATGGGAGGTCAGTATCGTCTAGCACATTACTGACACTTCCACTGCTTACTGGGCTCTTAGAAGACATTTAGGGGTTAATTACGGCTAAATAACAGCACAGAACACAGAGCCAGGACTGGTGGCTGTAAACAAACTTTATCAAACTGCAGAAAACTGGGCCACACTCATAAGTGGTCGTGCGCCTAATTAAAATCATGCTGAGTTACAAAGTTTGCTGGACATGAGAGTTCTGGATTAGAGAGGTTCAACCTGTACTTCCCCATTGATCTGCCTGTATGCTTCTGTTGTGTCTCTTTTTATGCTTAAATTGTAAGTGTTTAAGGAGTGGGACCATCTCTCTTTTTTTTTTGTGTCAGTACAGCACCTACAACACTGAGGTCTGCAAGTGTACGTATGTGCAACTTCATTTACATTAAGTATTCCCATTAAAGACAGCAGCCTTGGTTACTCATGTGTTCATGTTTGCAGGGTTGAGACTTCAGAGCATATTGCAACTGTTGAGTGAACTCTGAGTAATATTAGGTAAACTGTGTTTTGCTATCACAGCAGACACCAGAAGAACTGTAGAAGCACAAGAAGCATTTCCTCTTAATTTGGTGTTTTTCCTGTAATTTTCACATACGTGTTCCACCTGCAGCATTTCAACTAAATTTCACTCTGATAAATTAATGGAACTCATATTCTCGTTTCTTGTAAATATGTCATTCTAAATAGGTACTCTGTATAACACACAGGCCTAATAGTGAGAGTAAATGTGTGTTATGACCTAACCAATGCTGAGGAATATTTCAACATTGTGGGAAGACATTTTTCACTGCATCCAGCAGATACCAAATTCTCTGCTGTTGTTAATGTGTTGATCTCTTACCAGTTGTACCAAGAACAAAATAGGAATAGAACTTACTTCATTCTCAGAATCACATAATTTTCCAATGGTTTCCCTTCTGATTTTCTTTTTTTGTGTTCTATACAGTAGTCTTTAATCTATTGCTTTAGGATAGACACGTTTTGATTCTTGAGAAACTCACCCGGTTAATAAACGATTACTCTCTCTTTCTCACCTTCCTTCCTCAGCATATAGCCATATGTATGTCTTTCGCTATTGAAACAGGAAAAAATGAAGTCTCCTGGCTTGTCATCCTTTTCTAAGAATTTAATTAAAATGTAAAAAAAAAAAAAAAAAAAAAAAAAATGTAATTTAGGAGTTCCACACATTCATGCAAAGCAAACTCTATCTAGACTGTCCCAGTAGGCATATGTTGAATTCCCTGAAGAAGACTGATGTGCTGAAGTGTTTAAACAGAGAGACTACTTTGAGAATTATTTTCTGTACATGGGCTGACAGCTGTGACTGCTGTGAACCCAGAAGTGAAAAGAGTGAGGAGCAGAGGAATAGAAAGATGCATTTTAATCATATTTCTGAAGAATATAAATAAAAGTGTTTAGGGTTTTTTCCTGTTTTTAATACTAGCTTGGATATACAGAGGTGAGATGAGATCCTTCCTTGTCCGTATATTAACCTATCTCTAACTACCTACCCCTCTTTTCTTAAAAGGTATCCTGAACAAGGCTTTTGTTTCGCAGCTTAGTTGTTTGTTGTTATGAGCAACTCCAGGCAATCTAGCATCAGAAGAATTTCGCTTTAGAAATTGTTTGGGACTCCATCTCATTGCAGAGGATTGATTGAAATGCAGCAAATGACAAATGTAAATGCAAATACAATTGAGAGAAATCTGTAGCGTAGGTGAGCTTTTTCAGAAGCTGTTTTCATTGTCTAACTCTGCTTTTCACTGAAGTTGAGCAGAGGATTTGTCATTGACTTTAGTGGAAGCAGATTTAAGCCAGGGCTGGGAGCACTTTTGGAAATCAGTGCCTCCCTGAAGGCATGTGCTATTTTTTTCTTTTAAGGCCTGTCAGTTCTCTCTAGGTGCCCTCAACAAAACTTAAAAACACACACCAGAAACCCCTCTGTAAAAACTAAACTTCAGCCGTTTCATTCTGTACAGCCTGTACCCAAAACCAGGGACATTAAAAGTGTATGCCACCCTCTGTCTCCAATAACCAAACTACCCTTATAAGTCTCTCCTGTTTTATATTCTTCTCAGGGGAAATAAACTTTTATACTAGAATCTTTCAAACCCAGTAGATTGTATTAAAGTACTTGTTTCAAACAAAGCCGCCCTGACTCTTCAAGCTCTTAAAGAATACAAGTGTATAACACTGGTTTAGTTCTATTGATTTGCTCTGAGGTGTGATGTTTGTACATGAAATACTGCTACAAGTGGCATTTACTATCTCTCTTTCTACCTACCTTCCTATAATGCTCACATTTATTCTTTTGCTTATGACTCTAACATTATGAAACTAACAAGGTAAATTAAATGCTTCCTGGAAGTATACTCTGTCGATACAAAGAAAGATTTGGTACTGAGAGAGATAGGAGAGAGAGCATCCTAGTAATTCTGAAAACTGGAAGCTGATATATGATACTTCTTAAAACTTCTATATATTTTCTAGTTCTGAAATATGCCCATGACAGGAGCAGTTGTCAATATAAATTTCTTTGTCACTAGTACACAGTAAGAGGCATACAGGAGTAGAGGTAATAGCGTTACATGAGCAGTGCAGTAACCAATCTTGACACAAAAATATGTTAGAGTGCTGCAAAAAATTTGAAAATGTTGAAATAGCTCTCTTCTGTATCTACAAGAGACCACTTGGAGGGATAATGAGACAACATGGGCTTCTGTGCCACTGGTATGGTAAGGACATTCAACTGCAAGTTTAAGCATATTAGGGTGTTTGCATAGAATTCAGCACTTCTGTCAGGTAGTCTACTACCAATAATTAATTTATAGTTAGTATTAAAATCACAAGCACTTCTCTTCAGTTGCTACCAGAAGCCAAATGCATCACTAATGAATGCTTACAGGTGACAGATCTTGACGGGTATTCCGTCAGTGTTTTAATATAGTCACATGAATATTTCATGGCAATAACTATTAGTAGACTCAGACCAAGAACTCTTGAACAAAGCACAATACTTTTGTATTGTTTCCTTAGCCAAAGAGAAAAACTGAACCATTATGCATTATATAAATTACTATAGACAGAGCTGACAATACTGAAATAATTCCCTCTCCAGGAATCAGTAAATGACTTAAGTGTTTGAACATACAAATTGCAAATCAAGATAATGTAATCAGATAAGAACTAATTCATAACACATTTTATACAGGTACACACACTTTCATGGTATGTTTTTTGCCCTCCCCTTTATCTCACTTTGTCACTTATTTAAGCAAACAAGTATCAGAGGGGTAGTGAGTTAGTCTATATGTTCAAAAACAATATGAAGTGCTGTGGCACCTAATACACTAACAGATATTTTGGAGCATAAGCTTTCATGGGCAAAGACCCGCTTCATCAGATGCATTAAGCAAACAGTGAACTTTGAGCTTATTTTTGTCGAGGTGAAGTGCCATTCAATGAACTTCATTGTAATAGCTTTTCGTCTTCTGTGTATCTTCTGGAACAGGACTATCAAACTCCTGACTTGGATCTGAGCTCTGTGCTGCTTGAGGTATCTATCTCACCAGTCACATGCTTCTATTCCCCAGGGCACAGGTTTTTGATAGCAAAAATAATGTAGTTGCAACTGCACATGGTTACAAAGATGCCATCTTAAAATAAGTGAATGTCATTCTGTCTCAGCTTGACTCAGTAGCTCTAGAGATATGACCTGTACCATTCATCTCAGTGGCACTTTAATTATGAATTCTAATAAAGGTATTGTAGGGGCAAGATTATCAAATAATCTTAAATTATTAAATTTTCAATCTTGTAACTAATTCATGCATACATGTAAAACATAGCAACACATACTAGGTAACTGTAGTGGCAAACAGCCAAATCAACAATGTGTAGAAAGAGTATTTGTGACTTAAGAGAGGGACTAATCACATGTTTAAACATGTGCATAAATGCTTTACAAAAGTGGGCCTAAATTTATAGGCCCCAATTCAGCAAAAGTGTATGTGATGACTGGAATTATTCTAAGATCCATTCTGTTTAATTTAATGGGATTACTGTTGTGCATAAATGTTTGCTAATCCAGCGGCACATCCTGTCTCCACATCTTTTTTCAAATAATTTTCACTGACATTAATGGAAGTTCTCTGTGAACTGAGCTCTTATTTATCTTGATAGCCCGTGACTCTAACTGCCCCTTCTTTCTGTGATAGAACTTTGTTCTCATTTGTGCGAATGGAATCTTGGAAGTTACCTTGGGCTCTGTAAATTAGGTCAAAATATCTACATGTTCTAACTTAATCCATTTTCTATTAGTTTAGAAGAAAACATTCCTAATTTACCAAACATATCTTTTTATTTCAAGTACTTGCTGAATACTTGTATGTATTAGCTGAATTTATTTTGACATGTATTCTGTGGGTTGCTTGACTGGTTTGCTTCGTCTGCTCAGTATTTCTTACCATAATGGATTATGTGAAAATTCAGTCATTAAGTTTCTGCTTCCTAATTATATGACTGAAACTTATGAAGTAAGAATGCAAAATAATAAGCTTTTATCATTAATCTGTGGAAGATATATAATAATCGGTTTTAATATTTTAATAAATAGGTGATGCTCCTAATACCAAATATTTCTTCATAAATTTTACTATATAAATATGGCACTTTTGCCAGTTATATATCTTTAGTTGTCATCCAGTTCTCAGCCTTTTGACTAAGATCAAGTGTAGATCAACTTGAGTAGATCTTCACAAGTTTCAGTTTAGGAAATGAATCTGTAATGAGAACATAGAGCACAAACTAATATCTCTGTTCTATGCATATGGCTCCCTTTCATGTATGTGTACGCAAATAATGGGAGAATACATGAAAGTAACATCATATCAGCATTTTATTGCCTAAAATTAAGATGTCTACATTACTTGAGTGAGTTAGACAGTCACAAAATGAGTGCCAGTAAAACCTTTAGATCACACCATTCTGTAATACGCATCCATATGCATGTATTGCAAAACCTTGAATTCCACGCCCCACCTGGCTTGTTATGTTACACAGGAGACGAAGCTAGTGGATCACACTGATCTGTCTGGCTTAGGAATTTGTGAATTAAGATTGTTTTAGTTATTTCTGAGAGGGGACCAAAGCCTGGTGGAGTTGGGGAGAGGTGACTCATTGCTGTGGGCAAGGTGGTCATAACTGAAGCTCAAGGCTTTGGACCCAAGCTGGAAGCCTGCAACCTTTTGCTTTGGCACTGGGCAGTGGGTCTTGGGCTTTAGCCCTGGGCCCCGGCAAGTCTCAGCCAGTCTGGAGGCTATGTTCAAAGGTTCCAGCTCTCAGCATGAGAACTGCTGATCTAGAGAACAGGTGGAATGAGAAGGGTGCTTTTAAAAAAGGTCAACATTCTGTAATCTAAGTTTGGACATGGAGACGCCTCATCGGAAAGTTGACCTCCAAACTATCTTTCTGTTGTAGTACTGTTGAGTTCTGTTTAACTGAAAGCAGTAGTGGGTTAGCCACTGGGTCAACAGGGCCTGTGCCAAGGTGCCTCAGACAGTTGGGAGGGTTGGGAAAACGGGGGAACTGACCACCTCCACCTGCCCAGTGCTCCTTCCTGGAAGCTGGGTCATGGTGTGGGGGCTTGCCTTAAGTCACCCACCTCGAAAGGAAAGACTTGTGGGTAGAGGAGGTGCACCTTTGTGCCCCAGCCCCATTTCTCTAGCAGAAATCTGAGTAGGGAGAGAGACTGACTGTGAGTTGAAGCGGTAGGGAAGGGCCCCCACTTTTCCGGGCCCAGGCCCCCATAATATGATAATCTGCCTTGGAGCAAAAGACTCTAGAGAACTGTAATTTTGTGCAGTAATTAGTGTTCTTCTTCGAGTGGTCCCCATGGGTGCTCCACAGTAGGTGTCGGGTTTGCCCGGCACCGCAGATCAGAATTCTTCTAGCAGTTTCCACTGGATCGCGCATGTGCTGATGCGCGCCACTCCCTTGCGCACCCTCGGTCATGTGCACGATCTGGTTCCCGCCAGTTCCTTCTCAACCGCCAACGGCTGCAGATGGAATCCGCTCGGGCTCTAAAGCCTGAGACAGATAAGATAGTTGTTTTACTTGTTAGTTCGTTGTTTTTGACTATTATACAAAAAAAAAAAAAAGGCGTACAAAATAGTAGAGAGAAGAGGAATGGAGGAGAGAGGGGCGGACAAAGAAGGCTGTTAAGCCTTCCGCTGCCCTGAAGGCCGTGAATGTTATTTGGGTTGTAGAACGCACTGATTAGTGGCTAAGTACCCTATTAACAGTAAAGACTCACCGCGATGGCTTCTCCAGGGTTTAAGAAGTGTGAGTCATGCCGCGAGGCTATGCCGGCCTTTGATGGGCATAGTGAGTGCATTCATTGCCTGGGGGAGTCTCATGTTACCCAGAAGGGTTCTCACTGCACTAAGCTTACAGCCAGGGCCAGGAAGGACAGAGAAATGAGGCTCAAAATGATCTTGTTTGATAAGGCCCTCCAGCCTGAGCTGCTGGAGAAGCCTCACAAAGAAGGGCCCTCTGGGTCACATAAAAGGAAGGCAGCGTCTTTGACCCCCTCTGTGCAGAAGAGGAAGAAACTCTCCCCGGCTCGATCCTTGCCGGTGGTCCCAGCGAGCAGGACGAGCGGAATGCAGAGCCCCCAGCTGCGAGCTGATGAAAGCGGCAGTGCAGTAACGCACGTGGCCGAGGCCGGGCCTCCGACTATACAGCAGTCGGCATGGAAGGCACCGCGAGCACCAGCGCGGCAAGCGCTGGAATCGGCGGCGCCGCCGCTGCATGTGGCACCGGCTCCCGCAGCACCAACGGCGCAGGGGCACCGAGCACGGGGCCTACCGGCGCCAGAGGAAGCTACCCGCGCGGCACCGCTGTTGACGGTACCGAGCGCGGCGCCGACAATGGGGCTGAGATCCCCGGCACAGTAGGGGGCGGCGCCCACCCTGCAGGGGAAGGGGAAGGCTAGAGCCAAAACCCAGCACCTCAGTCCATCTCCAGGCAGGGCTGCGATGCCCTTATCACCCAGCCCCCCTCCCGAGATACACACGTTGCATCGCCGGGCGGCAACTCCACCAGGTTATTTCGGGCCTCACTCTCCGTTCCTCCAACCACTGTCGCCGTGGCTCAGGCCACCTTCACCATTTTTGGGCATGGATCCCCTTGAGTACTATCACAAACCAGCTTCACCATTATCAATGTCGTCACGGAGATCCCGCTCTCCCAGACGTCATGGGTACACTCCCCGATCGTGGTCCAGGTCTCCATCACTGGTCCCTTGCCCATGTTGCTATGGCTGTCCTCATCATACTGCACACCGACATCGCAGGTCCAGATCCAGGGGCAGATCCTCTCCCACTACTCATCAATACTCCCGTGTACACTCTCGCTCTGGGACAGGAACGCAGTTGTCCCAGGGGGAATTAGGTCCAGAGTCCCGAGACTTCCCTTCACAGCCCACAAGGGAGCAAGTATACCAGCAAACTCGGGAGCCAGAGGACTTGGGGGAGGTTTACCCCAGCGGTTCCTCCTCATCCTCCCCAGATGAGGCCATTGCCCCTGGGGATGTCTCCCCTCCGGATGACCTTAAGCAACTCCAGGAGCTGTTCAAAAGAGTAGCATTCACGCAGGACATTCAAATAGCAGAGGTGCAGGAGAAGCATCATAAACTCCTGAAAAATTTGAGACCCCGGGCTTCATCTAAAATCGCTATCCCGCTGGACGAAGCCATTATGGAGTCAGCCACTAACATATGGCAGACTCCGGCCTCTATTCCGCCTACGAACAAAAGAGCAGATAAGAAGTACTTCGTCCCAGCCAAGGGCATGGAGTTCCTGTTTAGCCACCCACAACCCAATTCTTTGGTGGTTGAATCATCCCAACAGAGGTCGAAGACGTCTCGGTACAAATCAGGGGGCTCGGATAAAGATGCTAAGAAATTAGAGCTGTTCGGCAGGAAGGTCTACTCCTCCTCTACCCCATTATTGAGAATGGCAAACTACGCGGCACATCTATCAAACCATAACTTTGACAATTACTCTAGACTCGCCCCTCTCATGGATTCACTTCCGGAGGACGAGAAGCCGGTGTTAAAGGTGATTGTCCAAGAGGGCTACGCGGCAACGTGAATGGGAGTTCAGATCGCCCTGGACGTGGCGGACACAGCAGCACGTTCAACAGCTGCAGCAGTGGTAATGCGCAGGGACTCCTGGCTCCAGACATCTGGTGTCCCCAGAGATCTACAGGCAAAGATCATCGATCTTCCTTTTGACAAGCAAAAGCTGTTTGTAGACTCAACCGACTCGGTCCTCCACTCCAGCAAAGAGTCGAGGGCCACACTTAAGACCTTGGGTATCTATACTCCCCCATACAAGAAGAAGAAATTCTATCCTCAGCAAAGACGCTACGCTTACCAACCACAGTGCGCACAATATCAGCGAGGCTGTGACCAAGGGCGCCATCGACAGGAGCAGCAGTATAGGGCCCCCAGGCGACGTTCTCAACAAAGCCGTACACCCTTGGGGCAAGCCCAGAGGCAGCAAGTTTGACAGGTATGTCAAGGACTGCACTATCAACACCATCGCTCAGTGCCATTCTCACCTCATGTTCCATCATCGCCTCAAACCGTTCCACTCCCAATGGCAAAAGATCACAACAGACAAATGGGTGCTAGAAATTATAGCCACGGGTTACACGTTCCCCTTCCAGTCACTTCCACCAACGAAACCTCCCACCCAGCCTCCTCTCAGGGACACTGCCCAAGAGGCAAGGCTGAAGCAGGAGGTAGATCACCTCATGTTCATAGGGGCGGTGGAAAGACTGCCGGAACAATTCCACGGGAAAGGTTTTTACTCACACTGCTCCCTAACAGAGAAGAAAAGAGGAAGCTGGAGGCCGATTTTGGATCTACGGGGCCTCAACCGATACTTGCGCAAGCAGTGCTTCTGGATGATTACAGTTGCCTCCATACTTACAGCACTGGACGATGGAGACTGGTTTGCAGCCCTCAACTTACAAGACGCTTTCTTTCATATAACAATCCACCCGGCACACAGACGCTTCCTCCGCTTCACGGTCGGCGGGGAACATTTCCAATACAGGGTTCTTCCGTTCGGCCTATCCTCGGCACCCAGAGTCTTTACCAAAACCCTGGCAGTGGTATCAACCTACCTGCACAGGCAGGGTGTATTTATTTTTCCATATCTGGACGACTGCCTACTGAAAGGGGCCTCAAAGGCAGAGGTCCTACACATGATATGCGTCACCGCGAACACGTTTACTTCGCTGGGCCTAGTTATCAACCTCGCAAAGTCAAAGACCGAACCCACGCAAGATATAGAGTTCCTAGGGGCACGCATAAACTCTATCGCATCAAGAGTATACCTGCCCGACGCTCGCTTCCGCACCATCAACTCCTTGGTGCAAGTCATGATGTACAGCCCTGCGGTGCCGGTCCTAACGTGCCTGCAACTGTTGGGGCACATGGCGACAGCTACGTTTGTGGTACAGAATGCCAGGTTACACATGCGAAGCCTGCAGCATTGGCTGGCGAGTGTTTACAAACTGGCATCCCATACCGTCCACAGGGTAGTATTGCCCACGACGGAGGTACGGAGATCGCTAGCATGGTGGGGAAATGCCAAGAACCTGCTAGTTGGGGTGCCCTTCCACCAACCACAAATTTCTATTTTTCTTACCACCGACGCCTCCCACATAGGATGGGGAGCGCACATTGGCAGCAAGGTGACGCAAGGGCTATGGTCCCCTGCGGAACAGACACTGCACATAAACATACTGGAGCTCAGAGCAGTGTTCAATGCGTGCAGACATTTTCGGAAATACCTTCACAGCAAAGTAGTCGGGATCAATACTGACAATACCTCCACTATGTTCTACATCAGTCGACAAGGAGGGGCACGATCCTGTGCGTTATGCGCGGAAGCAGTCCGATTGTGGAATTGGTGCATTGCCAACAACATAACGTTGAAAGCCTCGTACTTGCTGGGCGCCCACAACGTGAAGGCAGATCAACTGAGCAGGCGCTTCGCACTCACGCACGAACGGCAGATCCGCTCCGACCTGCTACGGCGCATATTTCATACCTGGGGGTTTCCCCAAGTCGATTTGTTTGCCACCCAGTACAACAAGAAGTGTGCCCAGCACTGCTCCATAGCAGGAATAGGGCGGGGGTTCCTGGGGGACGCATTCATGATCTCATGGAAGGGCCCTCTACTCTACGCGTTTCCCCACACAACGCTTATCCACAAGGTTCTGCAGAAAGCCAGAAGGGAGAGAGCTCGCGTGATACTCATCGTTCCAACTTAGGACCGGCAACAATGGTTTCCCTTGCTTCTACGCATGTCGGATCGTCCACCACTCCCCCTACCGGTGGTGCTGGACTTACTCACGCAGGCTCAGGGGTCCATAGTGCACCCGCACCCTCAGGGACTACGCCTACAAGCATGGTTAATCTATGGCTCAGCACCTTAGAGAGCATGTGTATGGAGGGAGTACGACAAGTCTTAGAGTGTAGCCGAAGGACCTCCACTAGGAGGACTTACGAACAGAAATGGATATGCTTTACAGCCTGGTGCTCCGCCAAACAGTTAGCTCCCCTTGACGTTCCTGTAACTGTAATACTAGAATACCTATTGGACCTCAAATGAGACGGGCTCTCTCTATCCTCGCTAAAGGTCCACCTCGCAGCTATATCAGCTTTTTGGCACAAAGAGGAAGGGCCCACCGTATTTGCCCACCCTATCGTCACAAGGTTCTTGAAGGGGCTGGTAAACCTGTACCCCCCTCAAAAACTGCTACCGCCATCGTGGAGTTTGGACTTGGTGCTCCACACGCTATCGGGACCACCCTTCGAACCATGAGCCACAGTACCCCTCCGACTCCTTACCATGAAAACAACCTTCCTTCTTGCGATTACGTCAGCCCGCAGGGTGAGCGAGCTCGCAGCAGTGATGGCAACGCCGCCCTGCACAGTATTCTCAAAGGAGGGGGTGATCTTACGGTTACACCCAGACTTCGTTCCAAAAGTTTCCTCGGAGTTCCATCTTAACGAACCAATAGTCTTACCCTCATTTTACCCGAAGCCTCACAGCTCCGGCAAGGAGGCACGCCTGCATCTCCTAGATGTGAGAAGGGCATTGGCCTTTTACATAGACAGAACTAAGTCCTTCCGGAAAACTGACAGGCTTCTAGTGTCTCTTGCTCCCAGGTCTAAAGGGGAAGGCCTCTCTTCCCAGAGAATTTCAAAGGACATTGTGCTACGAGCTTCGAAAGACCCCTTTGCTGGCCCCGCCTAGGGCTCACTCCACCAGAGCGGTGGCAGCATCAACGGCCTTCTTCAAGGGAATCGTGTTGAAAGACATTTGTAGAGCGGCGACTTGGTCATCCTACGACACCTTCGCCAAGCATTTACGCCCTGCATCGGGTGTTCGATGAGGATACCCGTCTGTTGACAGCAGTCCTCTCGGGGGCAAGCTGCACATGAATCGAGTACCCACCTCCTTACTTGGGTTACTGCTGGGTAGTCACCTACTGTGGAGCACCCACAGGGACCACTCGAAGAAGAAAGAGAAGTTACTCACCTGTAGTAACGATGGTTCTTCGAGATGTGTCCCCGTGGGTGCTCCACCGCCCGCCCATCCTCCCCGGTTCGGATCTCTGTCCGGTGTTTTTCAGGAGCATCCGAGGCGGTTGGTCAAGGAACTGGTGGGGACCGGATCGCGCACATGACCGAGGGTGCGCAAGGGAGCGGCGCGCATCAGCGCATGCGCGATCCAGTGGAAACTGCTAGAAGAATTCCGATCTGCGGCGCCGGGCGAGCCCGGCACCTACTGTGGAGCACCCATGGGGACACATCTCGAAGAACCATCATTACTACAGGTGAGTAACTTCTCTTTTAACTCCCAAAATACCTTCCACCATTTTGTATTTTGGTAATTTTGCTTGGAAGCAGCATCGGAGATGCAAGGCAGGCAGCATGCTGCTCGCTTGCTTATTTTTCCTTAGGTGGTTTGCAGAACTGTTGAGTGCTCCTCTATGCTTGAAACATTGCATTGCGCCATAGTGCCAGCGCTGCAGCAGTGTCTCTGTAGTGCCTCCAGGTATAGTGCCTTCGTCGATGGGAGGTGTCGGTCATTCTGTCGACGTAGTGTGCTTTGCCATGATGGTTATTTGTATCATTCGGGTATGGATTTTTTACATCCCTCAGTGACCTAACTGGGTCATCCTAACTTATTAATGTTGATGAGGCTTGAGCTTCACATTGCTTCTAGTGGTTTATAAATACCACACTTCATGCATACAGTTCCCATGATTAATGTTCTGAAATATTTTGGAAGACAGTGCACTAATGCTGAGTGTACTGCTTCTAATAGTAAACCTGTTTTTGTTCCTTTCCTCATGCTCATACTCCAAGACCTTTTCAATTCATGGAGGGATCCTTGTTTGGGGGAGCATCAAGGGGATTCATGCAGTGGTAACTAAGTCATATTCTCCTTGCTGTTTCCTCTGCTGTGTTTTTGCATCCAAAGGCCTTGAAGAAAACTTTTCCCAGAAGAGTTTTTGCTCTGGTGAGGGGTGCATATGTATACCTAATACCATGAGTGGAGATAGGTGAAAGGAGGAAAATAGAAATAAAAGGATCATTAAATGTCAAGCATGCACATTTGTATGATAAATAACTGTTTAGGTCAAAGGCAATTTAAAGAATAATATTATTGTGGGAATTCATGTCATGCAAGTGCTAGTTATGTGTAAAATATAGTATGGCAATGGTTTTGTTTATCTATACTTGCATTTCACATTTTCTTGTCAGTTACAAGAGTGAACAAATTCACGATTCATATTGCTTAACATTACCTAGGGGTGTCTACAAGCTCTGGTTGGTTTGATTTGCATGAAAAGCGATATGTTCCCTCCAGTCAGCCTCCTTACCCCAGGCCTGTGAACAAATAGACTAGTAAGATTTACAGTGGCAGTGGGCCTGAGTATATCCCCCAAGACCTTTGCATAGACTCAGCACCTCAGGAGCTAATCAGACTCTGCCAAACTTTCCCAGGCTCTTCAAGGGACTCTCCGAAAGGTGTTGAGTAGGTGCAAAGGGAAGAGGTGGGTTTAGGGTAGGCAGGGAGAGGAGAGGGTAGATTAGAGGAACACTTATCTATTGCTACCTATCTGAACTTCCTTGAAAAGCTAATGCATCTGTAGTTTGCACTTGCTCTGTGGCATGTTATGGCATATAGCAGCAAGCCAACCAGACTGAGTTGTAAATCAGTCTGTTTTATAAAACACAAATTACGCAACCAAATAAGATGTGCACACCCACATGTCATCTTAGACTTTCTCAGAAATACATTGTCATTTTAAAAGTCTTGTCATGCATCTGCTCTCAGATGGGTGTTTTTAAGTTGCTGCCAAAATCTTTTCTGGATTTTTCAGGTTTAAACAGAATTACCTGAACATGCAACATTGGAACATACATTCTCTGGTTTTATTTTTAGATATTTTCTTTGTTCAGTCTTGATCCTTGCTAACAGTAGAGAACCCCAGCGATGAAAGGCTGAAAGGAATCCCTTTCTCCCTGCTTGAAAAGGAAGTAGTCTAGATCCATAAATCTGTTGGTGGTGATGTTCCTTTGGAGCCCTTCCAGTGCTGGGAAAGCAGAAAATCTGGAGTTGTCTGCTTGAGTCTGTAACTCTTCATTCTCCTTCAGGTTGACAAGGAAGCTGAGGCCTTTCTGGATTATAGTGGAAGCGAAGAGGAGTTTGACCCAAGCACCCTTCCAGACCCTGATAAATACAGAGACTCTGACCGAGAGGATGATCTGCATACTGAAGACAGCTATGGGTATGCTTTTTAGTGTGAAATACTGAAGCACATTTTTTCCATTTTCCCTTCTCTTACTAGAGGAAAAAATAGTGCAAAGATATTAGTGTATCTGTGAGATGCCTTAGCTCAGCTTTTATCAAAAGAAACACAGCAGGGTGTTGTGTATATTTCTAGTTTAGCCACAGGTCATTTCAAACATGCATTTTAAGATGTTTCTACTTTTATATGACGATTTGCAGTAGGCTCTTTTTTAATGCTCCCAAAACTTCTTGGCTGAGCAGATGCACAAATTTTGCTCTTACGAATTTAGCCGAAGCATCCTCATTTATTTTATCTATGTTAGATTTAGGATTATGAATCAGTGTCAATGGAATCTCAGTAAGAATATTTAAATATAACAAAGTTGGCCAATTCCCTGGACCTGATCGTTAAGTACAGAAATAAATTTCTACACTGCCACATTACAGGTTTTATTTGATAAGGAAATATTGAAGCTGTAGAGTAGATTGGAATATATTTAATGTGTTTAAAATGATGTGCGTGGTGAACGTAGAGATTCAGTGTTGTTTGGCATATTTAGCAATGCAAATGAAATAGAATATGAGTAGAAATGTGCCGTGGAGTTAGCGGTGGCTTAAAATGTATAGTAAATTCAAAGTAGTTCCCTGAAGGTTATTTAAAAATACACTTTTTATTTTAAGACCAAATGGTATAGGATGGGCATTCACAAAGGGAGAGAGGGAGGGACCCAAAGTGTGTTATGTTGGCTTACTTGCATTTCTTCAGTACACATATACTGTAGGTTTGCCAGAAGATTCAAGCTGAAATTCTGGACTCATTTAATTCATCATGGGTTTTGCAGTTAACTTCAATGGGGTTAGGATTTCACTTCGTATGCTTCTATGGTAAATGGAGGATGCCCTTTGTTATAGGCCCTTTGAAATGATGACAATGGTGCTTGCTGCATTAGACTGGAAGACAGATGTTAATTTGGCCCCTTTGGAACTTGTAGTTGTCAATTTTATAAGTATCATTTGCCATTCCCGTCTAAATCAACTGAAATTACCAAGGTGAGATTGTTGCCAGTCCTAATATGTCTTCAAAGCCAGGAGATGGAATAGTGGTTAGGGTCAGGCCTGCTGATAGGGAGGACAAATGGGGGCAACTGTATAGAGGCCCAGAGCTCCCAGCCACCAAAGCTGCCACATTAGCTGGGAGGGGAGGCAACTGCCCTTGACTCCACCCCTTCCAAGGACATGGAGCCAACCGTCCCTCCTCCACCTTCACTCCCAGGTGCACAGAAACCTGGCCCCTGGGCTCAGAGTAACTCTTGATCCCACTGGTTAGGACTACTCAGATTTTGACTCTGGATCACTGCAAATAAGTTGGTAGCATGACTTTTCTTCTTCCACTGGCCAATAGAACTGGCCAGGCATCAGTGGAAGAAAAGAAAGCTTGCATCCTTTTTTGAGATGCAGTAAGTGCCATTGGAAGTGGGAAGTAGGAAAGATATTGTGACTCTAAATCAAGTTTCTTCCTAGTTTTACCCTCCGGTATGATGCAGCAACTGCCTGCTCATGGCTGAGTGTGGAGACTCAATCTAGTCTTCTGAGATTTAGCAGAATACGTTAAAGGAGACCCCCAAAAATAACTAAATAAATTCCTCCAGTGTGTGCTGAGCTTCCCCACTAGTAGAAAAGTGTGATGACACTCTTGGTCTTCAGCTGCTCTTAAATGTCTAGTTACCACCAGAATTTCCTAATGACCATTGTTGAATGGTTGGTTGTTTTTTGTTTTGCTTTTTATTTGTTTTTGCATATTAGCTGTAGGTAAAAGACGACAGACTACGAGCGCATTTCAGCATAGCTTCATACATGGTGTTTTGGTCTAAGCAAGACTTGGTGCATATTCAACAATTATCTCTTGTATTTCACTAGTTAAAAATTTGCATTGTCTTTAAGTGGCAAAGGCTGACTTGGCAAAATCACAAACTGTTGTATAAGAATATTTTTAGAGCCTTTTAATACAATCAATTTAAGAATCACTCTTCACTCTGGAGACTAAAATTACTGTAAAAGAGATTAGAGAGAGCATTTTTTTCTGTTGTTTTGTTTCATTTACTTTGTGCATCTGACAGCACTTTTCCTACCCCATGTAATCAGCTAATCTTCAGTCCTATGAATATATAAGCTTACAAATAAAGTAGATCCAATGGACCAGATTCTCAGCTGGCATAAATCAGCATCAATCCCTTGGAGTCTGGCTCACTAAGTTCAGCCTGACACTTGTACTTGAAGATACACACACGGATGAGTCTTTGCTGGATTGGGGCCTTGGTCATTTTCCCTTTTGTGGTTATTCATCACAGCAAGATGGAAAAGAAATTTAAAAGAAGGAAACTTAATTTTAAGACCACAGAAATAGTGATGGGCTCACAATTTTTAAAAAAAAAGCAAAACAAAAAAAACCCCCAAAACCTTATTTAAATTCAAGATGGCAGTGTTCCTTTCACCAGTAGGGTCATAAGATGGTTAATTGTCCACATCGATATAGCTTAGCCCTTTTTATTATTGCACGTTGCAATTTTTGCTCACCCTGTATGGAGAGAATTAATTTAAATCAGTGAGTCCTTATGGTGTGTCGCAGATCTGACAAAGCATAGTATCATAAATCGAAGTTGGGCTGAAGAGGCAGGCATTGCAGCTGATATGCAGAGAATAGAATCTCATAGCTCATGGATGCGATAACAAGTCCAACGTCTACTGTAGCATTTGGATTTTTTGTGCTATGCAAAGAGGTTGACAACCAACAGGGTGCCATATGTTAAACTAATTTTATCACAAGCGGTTATCTTTTCAGTTGCAAAATGTAAAATAAATATATTGCTGACATTATGACTTGAAAATAACATGAGAGACGACATAGTTGAGGCAATATTCCTTGGCTAAAAATATTAGCTCGCTCACCTTGTCTCTCTTGTCAGGGGACCAACACTTCAAGAATAACACTGCAAAGAACCTCAAATAAAGTAGCATGATAAAAAGCATTTTTCACACAAGAAAAATATTTTAATTGCTAATTAGCTTCATTGTGTACCCAGCTGAAGTTTACATATATAAATAAATTAAAAATGTAAATTGATTGAGGGCTAGTTTATTAATAGATCGTTTTAAAGCAGTGAAACAATTTTCTGTTTTTGTTTATTGCAACTTATTGCAAGTTATTTTGAAAAATGCATTTAAGCTGTTTTCAGCATCTAGTCATGCTTGAACTCTAATTAGTCTGTAAAAGTCACATTTTAAGTTTCAAGTACACTTAATTTGTAGTCAGGTATCACATGCTTTTCTATATTCCTTTCCCCTCATATGTGAAAATTCTTACCAAGGAAGTGAAAGTAGATTAGTCCAAATTACAGGCAGTCCTTAACTTTACAGCATTTGACTTAAAATATTTCTGAACTGACATTTGATTTAACTTAGGAAATTGGTTTCTACTTTGATAGTTGGTCCCACAGTGGAGTGGATTGCAGTTCCAAGTTACAATGTTTCAACTTACAAAGTAATTTTTAGGAACAAATGTGTTGTAACTCTGAGAACTGCCTGTGCATATTCAAAAGCTTAATAGCAAGTTAATGGTTATTCAGTTTTTGTATCTGTGTCCCTTCCAGAGCAATTTGTACAATAAAAATTCACTTGTTCCTATGGCTTTCATGTGCAAAAAGAAATACTGAACCGAAAAGTTGCCATTTCCTAATATTTACATTTATGGTTTTCTGTGAAAACGCCTCAGACCATTAAAATTAGGGAAGTTTTACATTTATTTTTATTATTTTAAAATTGACTGGGTCAGTTTTGCTAACTTGAGTAAAAAGTTTTCTGTGTGAACTTGTCATGTTGTCAGTTCTGTGCCACGGGAATTATGATCTCCTAGGCTGTGTTTTGCTGTCAGTTTGTGGCTTAAACTGTCCGTTGATAGCAGCAGGACATTCTCCGTGGAGCAGGAACTTTCTCTTATGGGACTCCATCAGAGACAGAATCTGGCATGCTTCAGAGCACAGTGTAAGACCCATTTGTGGGCTAGGCTTTTCATGGACTTATACTCAGAGTGAAGTTCTTGCAAAGGAGTTTAAAAAAAAAGTTTATATCCATTTTTTTTCTTATGATATGAATAAGGCCAGATTTTTTTCTTTTCAGGGGAGAAATATCATGAAAGTCATCTTGTGTTTGTGTCTTACATCTTGTGTTTGTGTCTAATCTATTAGAATTCTTTGAAGGGGTTAATAAACATGCGGACAAGGGGCACCCAGTGGACATAATATACCTAGATTTCCAGAAAGCCTTTGACACGGTCCCACACCAAAGGCTTTTATGTAAATTAGGTGGTCATGGGATAGGAGGAAAGATCCTTTCATGGATCAGGAATTGGTTAAAAGACAGAAAACAAAGGGTGGGAATAAATGGTAAATTTTCACGATGGAGGAGGGTAACTAGTGGTGTTCCCCAGGGGTCAGTCCTGGGACCGATCCTGTTCAACTTGTTCATCAATGATCTAGAAAATGAGGTAAGCAGTGAGGTGGCAAAGTTTGCAGATGACACCAAGTTGTTCAGGACAGTCAAAACCAAAAGGGATTGTGAAGAACTACAAAAAGATCTCAGCAAACTGAGTGATTGGGCAGCAAAATGGCAAATGAAATTTAATGTGGGTAAGTGTAAGGTAATGTATGTTGGAAAAAATAACCCAAATTACATGTACTACATGATGGGGTCAAATTTAGCTGCGACAGATCAGGAAAGGGATCTTGGAGTTATAGTGGATAGTTCTCTGAAGACATCCACGCAGTGTGCAGCGGCAGTTAGTAAGGCAAATAGGATGTTAGGAATTATTAAAAAAGGGATCGATAATAAGACAAAAGATATCATACTTCCCCTATCTAAAACTATGGTACGCCCACATCTTGAGTACTGCGTGCAGATGTGGTCTCCTCACCTCAAAAAAGATATATTGGCATTAGAAAAGGTTCAGAAAAGGGCGACTAAGATGATTAGGGGCTTGGAACGGGTCCCATATGGGGAGAGGCTAGAGAGACTGGGACTTTTCAGTTTGGAAAAGAGGCGATTGAGGGGCGATATGATAGAGGTATATAAAATCATGAATGGTGTGGAGAAAGTGAATATAGAAAAATTATTTACCTTTTCCCATAATACAAGAACTAGGGACACCAAATGAAATTGATGGGTAGTAGGTTCAAAACTAATAAAAGAAAATTTTTCTTCACACAGCGCACAGTCAACCTGTGGAAGTCCTTGCCGGAGGAGGCTGTGAAGGCCAGGACTCTATTAGGGTTTAAAAAAGAGCTTGATAAATTTTTGCAGGTTAGGTCCATAAATGGCTGTTAGCCAGGGATAATGTATGGTGCCCTAGCCTTCTGAACAAGGGCAGGAGATGGATGGCAGGAGATAAATCACTTGATTATTGTCTTCTGTTCTCCTTCTCTGGGGCACCTGGCATTGGCCACCGTCGGCAGATGGGATGCTGGGCTGGATGGACCTTTGGTCTGACCCAGTATGGCCATTCTTATGTTCTTATGTTAAGGTTAGAGAAGTGGAGTGCAAGCTTTCTCAGCTCTAACTGCAAAAGAAGCAGTGCCGAGTCTTTACAAAACATAAATAATGTAGTAGTAATATTTCACCATCAATTCTCCAGTCATTTGAACTGAATAGCCATTAACAAAGAGAAGACAACACTTGGGATGGGATAGCTAAAGATCACCTTAGGGATACCGCAGTGGAAGCAGAGGCATTTGGGCACGGCCATGATACAAGGAAGCAGTGTGAAAACAGTCAGATCCCCCCGCTTCTGCCACACACACATTTCATGGGTCTGTATAATGGTGTAATGGTGCTGTCAATAACAGAGAAACGGCAGGGTCAGACTGGCTCTGGAGGGAAGGCTTCTCCGCACAGTGGGCACGTGATCTGTGGAACTCATTGGTAGTGGGTGTGGTAAAAGTCACAAGTATAACAGAGTTCAAAACAGAATTAGATAAATTCACGGAGGATGGGTCAATCAGTGGCTGTTAACAAAGATGGTCAGGGACACAACCCCAGTGCTTTTGGTGTCCTGAAGGATTTGACTGCTAGAAGCTGAGAGTGAAGGACAGAGGATGGATCATTCAGTGACTTCCTGTTTTGTTCATTCTTTCCAAAGCATCTGGCTTTGGTTAATGTCAGAAGACAAGAGACTGTAATCCCTTGAAATGCACAATTTTGAGTTTCGCTTAAGTCTCATTAACATGAGTTAAACGCAACTCAAAATCCCGCCTCTCTGGTCCTGGCTCAAGCCCACCCCTGGCCCGCATGGCCTCAGTTCAACTGCCTTCTCCGTTGCCCTGGCTCATCTCCACCACGTGTGGCTTCAGCCGGGCTCCCCCCACCCGCGTCTGGCTCCTCACCACCCTGCGCAGCCCCAGTTCTCTCACACACGCGCCACACCTGGCTCCGGCTCACCACCCACCCCCGTGACCAGCTCCTGATTAGCACCCTGTGTGGCCCTGGTTCTCTCTCCTGTCTGACACACGCACACCGAGCTGGGCTCTGTCTCCCAATCCTGCATGGCCCTGGTTCACCCCCACCCTGCACAGCTCCGGCTCAACCCCCTGCAGGGCCACGTGGCCCAGCTCAACTCCACCCCCCACCCTGTGCCCCATACCTCCAGCAGCCCTAGCCCACCCAAGGCTTAACCCCCCCACCACACCTGCAACCCACTGCCAGGCTCTGCAACTCTCCCCCCCCACCCCCAAACCCCAGGATTTACCTTTCAAAAGGAGCTCCAGGTGCTCCTGCTGCTTCCCCGGCTGCAGAATGTGTCCCCTAGGGGGAAAAAGTCACCCACGACTTACGCAAAATTCGAGTCATGTGAGGGTACGTGGGAACACAACCCTTGCATAACTCAAGGGACCACTGTACTGGGCTGGATGGGCCGTTGGTCTGACCCTGTGTTACTATTCTTGTATTCCAATGCGAGAGATCAGTTTTGACCATGTTTGTTTTAGGCGGTGGCAAGATATCCAGAAAGAGAGCTGGGATGGGGAAGCTACTATAATGATTAGAGTAAGAGAGACAGATAAGGCAGATAAATTGAAGAGTCAGTGGTGTAAGGACTGGAACTGAAGCCAGGTGAATGGTACCAGTGTGTATATAGCTGCGTCTACACGTGCACGCTACTTCGAAGTAGCGGCACCAACTTCGACGTTAGGCGGCGAGACGTCGAAGTCGCTAACCTCATGAGGGGATCGGAATAGCGCCCTACTTCGACGTTCAACGTCGAAGTAGGGACCGTGTAGACAATCCGCGTCCCGCAACGTCGAAATTGCTGGGTCCTCCATGGCGGCCATCAGCTGGCGGGTTGAGAGATGCTCTCTCTCCAGCCCCTGCGGGGCTCCATGGTCACCGTGGGCAGCAGCCCTTAGCCCAGGGCTTCTGGCTGCTTCTGCGGCAGCTGGGGATCTATGCTGCAGGCACAGGGTCTGCAACCAGTTGTCAGCTCTGTGTATCTTGTGTTGTTTAGTGCAACTGTGTCTGAGAGGGGCCCTTTAAGGGAGCGGCTTGCTGTTGAGTCCGCCCTGTGACCCTGTGTGCAGCTGTGCCTGGCATCCCTATTTCGATGTGTGCTACTTTGACGTGTAGACGTACCCTCGCAGCGCCTATTTCGATGTTGGGCTGAGCAACATCGAAGTTGAACATCGACGTTGCCGGCCCTGGAGGACGTGTAGACGTTATTCATCGAAATAGACTATTTCGATGTTGGCTGCACGTGTAGACGTAGCCATATATAAGAGAGAAATAACCCATGGCTGTGGTATTTCATAAGGAGTAGAAGGATTTAGGGATAACACACCAAGGAGCTGCTGAGAGGTAGGAGTAGAACTGGGGAAGGCAGCACCGTAAAATCCAAGTCTGAACAAAATTTCAAGGACTCTAGAAATAGACAGTATCAAAGCAACTTACTCATCTGGGATGGAACTGGGGGACTGAGACATGGTTCTGAAGATGTCATTGAGAGGCCTTGGCAAGGGAAGTTTTTGTGAAGTGGAGAAGGCAGAAGCTGGAGTGAGGGGCCAGATCAAGGGTGACATTTGAAAAGAGGAACTCGGAGAACTGTCTGTAGCTAGACGGTACATTAAGCTTAAAGGTAAAGGCAGGAGGGACAGAGGTGGGTAGCAGAAGAGGTTGGTGGAGTAGGAGAAGTGATGACAGAAAGAAAGCAGGGAAGAAAGCTTGATATTACTACCTGAGGAGAAGGGCAAAGGAGCAGGATCCTTTGTGACAACATAAATGCTCAATACATCACCTGGGAAAGTAAATGTAATTACACGGTTAGTCACTTCTGGTGCCTGAAACATTTGTCGAATGATGTTATCTAAAACCATACATAACCCAGCAGTTGCTATGATGAAAACCTGACTTTGAGATTAGAAAATGCGGTTGCATTTTGCTGTTACACTTTTGAAATTCTGAGATTTACGCCTACAGTGCTGAAATAAAATAGAACTGCTTTAGGCTGCAGCAACTCTGCTAGCTTTACAGGAGAACTATCCAGCTAAAAGGGCTAATATTCAAAGCATAAGGCTTTGGCCTTCAACAGTCTTTAAAAATGGATCATCTGTCTGTGTTTTTTAAGAAGTCAAAATATTTAATAATCTGTTTTTCCCCCCTTTAAGCATTTCTTTCACTGGTGGTGGTGGGGGTTATACACTCTACTAGATAAATTTGCCTTTGAATAAAATACCCTTCTAACCACATATCTACCAGATGACTAATTAATAATTTCAGGCATGTACTATGTGATCAATTTTTGTATATCTAGCAACATTCATCATATTTGGTTTAAGGCTATCTTAATGTGAATTGTTACCGAAGTGGAAAATTTGCAGCATGTTGAATTGGGTGGAAAGAATCAGCTGGATATCCTAAATAGTCATTGCACAGTTAAATTGAATTTCTAATATTCCTAATCCCTCAACTTTGTAAAATAAAAAAGTGAGATAGAACATGATTGTGGTTGGACTTGTCATTACATTTTGCTCACCTTTGATATGTGGGACTAGTCATCTTTATATTCATTCTTAGGTAGGACAAAGTGGAATAGATCTTGGAATTGGGAGAAGGGGAGAGAAGATGACTACATCACACGTACTGAAAAATCATTAGCTGTATCGTTTTTATTGTAGTCCGTCATATGGTCTCCAATGAGTTGGTAGCTGTGTTCATATTGGTCACCCATTTAGTGCTGTTTTTATGATTCATTGTTTGCTAGTTCAATGACAGGTAAAGCTGCCATTTCTTCCTCCTCCTTTAACACATTAAATCAGTTGCTGTGAGTGATTGTTTTGACCTACTAAGTGTTGTACTGTTCTTGATCAGTCTGCAGTCTCTCGTTTTTATGGTCTAACTTACTTTCAGGCCATGGTGTTCTACAGCATTCTAGACGAAAGACTGTAAGTATGAGTGTGGTCAGGAATCAGAGGGGTAGCCGCGTTAGTCTGGAACTGTAGCAGCAACGAAGGGTCCTGTGGCACCTTATAGACTAACAGAAAAGTTTAGAGCATGAGCTTTCGTGAGTTAACTCACTTCTTCAGCATCTTCTTCTGTTAGTCTATAAGGTGCCACAGGACCCTTCGTTGTTGCTGTGGTCAGGAAAGCTCTTTACACGTCATTTTGAGGCAGTGGTGTTAGGCCAGTTTTGTGCTGTGCCATCAGAGAGGAGGGTAGAACACAAGAATCCTGAAGTGATGCTTAGTACAGTAATACAGGGGCCTTTAGCAGTCTGGGGAGTGCATAAATAAAAAGTGTTAAATATTACTTACCTTCCTGTTGGGCAAATTGTTCCATTCATATTGTCATATTTATTCCTGGGATTAGGTAGATTCTCGTTTGTATTTTCTAAATTTGAGATTTTTTTTTGTTTTTTATTGCATCCTGTGAATACGTTTTGACTATTAGCAACAATCATAGTATTTCATTTTTAGAGCAAGATTGACTGTTTTGCTAAAAGACATAATTTATGTGAAATAGGAATTATTTGGGGAGAACCCTGTGGCCTCTATTGTGTAAGGAGTTAGACTAGAACAGTGGTTCCCAAACTTTTTGGCATCATGCCCCCCTTTTGACTTTTGAGAAACCCTCATGCCCCCACCTCTTCTTTACCATCATTGAACCCCCCTTTTAACAAAACATGCAATTCTTTTTTTAAGATAAACACAAAAACTTGGTATACAAATTTTATTTAAAATTAAATAAGCACAAATAGTTTTTCTTGGCCCAAAATTTAATAAAAACATAATTTAACATCAGAAATAGCAGAAACAAAATGAATTTAATGTGAAGGATGCTGCTGCGTTTTCTTCATGAGTTGGGAATCCTAGGTTTGAAAGATGAAAGTGCACAATGCGAATTGTTTTTGACATCTAGTCAATTTCTTTGTTTCATTTTTAATGTGACTAAACTTGGAAGGCTTTTTTCACAGAGGTACGTTGACGAAAATGGAAGAATAATACATAGCGCTTCTTCTTCTTCAATTTTGGATTACATTGGAAAATATTTTATCCAAAACACTCTCCAAGCTTGAGTTTTCGAAATTATCTTTCACACTTAAATCCTATTTTATTTCGAGAGTTTGTTCTGGCAACGAATCGACATCAGTGTTGAACGGACTGTGTAGTAATTTATGAATGGGGTTGCCAAAAAAGTTGTCTGCAAAATAGTAGATGAATTCAGAAGCGAGGGGGTCCAGATGAAATACAATTTTGTTCTTCACATCCTCTTTACAAAGTTCTTGGAAACCTTCATTTTCAGTAAGCGATGAAAATGTCAGCAAAGAGAAAAAGTTAGACGTCTGAGCTTGTGTTCAACATTTTCAAAGCTGTATTTTTACATATTTTGATGGCATTGTGGTGTGCTATAATGTTTGCAGCATTCTTTCCTTGCAGCTTCAAACTGAGGTTGTTCAAAGATTCAAAAATGTCCACAAGGGGTGTCCATGAAAATTGAAACTTTTGCTCTGTAGGTTCATGATATAACTCTTCTTTCTTCTGTTGCTTGAGGAAAATTTCCACTTTGTCTTTCAGTTTGAATAATCTTGAAAGCATGTTACAAGTACAGAGTGAGAGCCAAGCATTTCTGGAGTGCCATCCGTGTATATACCAACCAGTTTCCCCAAGAAAGCGTATTTTGTTCAAAAAAAAAAAAAAAGTCGGAAATAGTTTTATAACATCAGAATGTACACAAGCAACTGATAGCATTGTGCTACATCAGTGATATCATTGCACTGAATTGTGAAAAAAGGAGAAGCCAACACTGCCTCACAACTCGAAGTTGAAGATCTTTCACCAGATCATCGATGCGATGTTTCAGAGAATTGCCAGAAAGTGAAATTTATGACAGTTTTTTTCTTGCTCTCAACACCAAGCACAATATCAGCTGCTTTCAACAAGCAAGGCTTCACAAGAGTTTCTCAGATTACATGCGCTTTCTTGGCTTTAGTGATGAGCACTGACAGTTCATAAGATGCTTCTACCGCTTTGGCTGACACTTGATGAAAAGCTCCAGTAGTGTCCAGCTTCATGCATTTCAAATTTTGAAGTTTAGCAGTGAAAAACTTTTTTGGTTTGTCTGTCAAAGTGCTGTGGTTCTTCATCAAGTGTCACTCAAGATGACTAGGTCTCAAGGTGTCATTGCTGAGAACTCTGTAAAATACTACACGTTGAGAATGATCGATCCCATTTTTTCCATGACAGTGAAGCCATACTTAATGTAGTCTTCATCATACTTCCGCCTTTTAATCACGGCCATAATATGTTAATTAAAAAAACTATAAAAATAATTTTCCTGATTAGAATAAAATGGATGCAAGTTACTTTGATAAATTATCGTGAACATTTATTTACTACCACCATTATATACAGATGTGTGCTGCCTTATTTATACCCCGCCACCAGTAACCGCACAAGACCAGCTATCTACTCCTACAATAGAACAGTCTCAAACACTGTCATGAGCACGCAAGGAAGTTCAAAAAAGTTCCATTGCCTTCTACATCATTCTTTGGCCTCCACACTGACCTAACTGGTACCCTTACATGTTGAAAGGAAAAAAAAAAAATTGGTCTTTATGGGAACTGTTTTGTGTCAGGGGTCACTGACCCCCAGAAAAATAAGTCAGGGACCACACAAGAGATGCAAAAAACCGAACCAAAACAAAAACAAAAAACCCCAAGCTCCACTCATGTGGCCCCAACTGAGACACCTCCCTCCCTGGCACCCTAGCCTCGTTGAGGGGAGGATAGGTAGGACTGAGGTTCAAGGCCTCAGGCCAGATTAATTCTTCTGGGATTCCAAGGTTAGTGGAATTTGTGGGCCTCTCTACATGCTGAGGTGGGGCCAAAAATGAGGGATCCAGTGTGTGGGACAGGGCTGCCCGTGAGTGGGTTAGGGATGTGGTAGAAAGTATGGTACAGGAGGAAGCTGGGGGTAGGTGTCTGGCCAGGTGGTAAGGGGCAGGGGGTAGAGTGCTCTGGCCAGGTGGTAAGGGGCAGGGGGTAGAGTGCTGGTTGGGCCCTGGGCAGGGAGCTCATGGGGGTCTGGGCGGGTACTTGTGGGTGTCTGGGCACACTAGCGCCTACTCCTCCCCCCTCCCTGTCCGCGCAGGAAGGCAGCAGATGAAAGGAGATTGCCGGCGGGCAACAGCCCTGGCTTTTCAGGAAATGCGCTGGGCTGTCTGGGGAGGGGAAGCAGCTCACGTGCTTCCTGAGATGCCGGCTCTGGCGTGCAGCTGTGGGAGCTCCCCCCCGTGCCACAGCAAGCCATCACTCCCTCCATTTTTATAGGAAGTAACACCAGTGCAGGCTCTTTCTTGGGGTGGAGGGGATTGTCTCGGGGTGGGGAACTGGGTCGTCTCGTGCCCTCCCACCTCCGGAAAAATCTTCCCACCCCCAGTTTGGGAATCTGTGGACTAGAAGGTCACAATTGTGCCTTCTGCACTTGTACACCATCTATTACAGGTTTCCAGAAATGCAGCGTACTTCAGCTGTAATCTGATGTGTATAACCGAGATCAAATCTATGGGGAGTGAGGTAGGGGAAGGAGGAGAAGAGGGAAGTGTGAGATTGGGAGCCGGGACATTAAAAGAGGATGCGCTTAGGTTTCTGAAGAAAAGGAATGGGTAGAGAGGAAGGAGCTGGGGCTAGATAGTAACGGAACTGAATCTGAAAAGAAAGGTGGAGGGATTGGACTAGGGTGTAGGCTAACTGGAGGAGTCAGACCTGAGAAGTAGAGCAAGGTGGGAAAGGCTTTTCCCATCCCACAAAAACTGTTGAAATTTCAAAAAATATTCCCTTCTCCCTGCCCCACAAAACAGAAACCCTTTGGTTGTCCCACAGAGGAAGAGAGAGGGGCATCAATCCTAAAACAGCCAGGGACTTGAACCCACTTTGTTATATCCCAAGTGCCCCAACCATCTGCTTATTAGTTATTCTAGAGTGAGTCACCCACAGTCTTTCCTGCTGGAGCTGCTGTTCTTGAGATGTGGGTTCAAATCCCTGCTGCAAATAAAACAGGATGGGGAATTGAAGTTTCCTTTTCTTTCTGTCTCTGGCAATGACCAGAAATTCCATCCTGGACCTGAAAAAAAATCTTTCTGTTGAAAATTGACTTGAAACTGAGTTTCCCACAAAAAGTTTCGGTTTTGACAAATCAGCATTTTCCAACACAAAACTTTTTTTTTTCTTTCCAAACAGCTTGAAGGGGGAAGGAAATGATGAGGCGTGATAGACAATCACAGTTCAGGTCCTAAATAAGTGACTGACTTAGGTTGTTCTTAGTGAATTTTACCACTGTATGAGCAAGGCCATTATTGGAATACTGAGTCCCATTCCTTTAAAAAAAGTTAAAAATTGGAAGGGTTTCAGGAAAGAGCGACAACACTCTTGTAAGGTCTGGAAAACATGCCTTCTAGTGAGAGACTAATTATCAGTGCATTAACTCTTTCCAAGAGAAGGTTAAGAGATGACTTAATTATGATTTGGAAATAGCTACTTGGGGAAAAGTTTTCTGTTAGTAGAAGCCAATCTAGTTTACAAAGGCACAAAGAGATTCAGTGGTTGCAATCTGATACAAGAAAAATTCAGACTAAAAATAAGGTGTAGGTTTGTTTTGCTTAGCAGAGAAGGTAATTAATCATTGGAACAATCTCTTTCTAGCTAGAGACAAGGTGGATTTTCCATTAATTGAAATAATTAAATTAAGATTGATGAATTTCTAAAATATAAGCTCTAGCACAAACGAAAGATGAAGCTTGATGAAGGCAATCTCTTGGTGAAATGCTGTGGCCTTTGTTATTAAGGAGGTTCTGCTTCTGAACGTTAAGTGTGTGAAATTATGAAGGTGTACCTAAATAAGAGAGCCACATCATACCTGAATCTGCTGTAAGTAAAAGAGAGGTGGGCATATGGTTTTATAGTACGATTACAATATTAACTGGGTTGGCACCTCAATGGGAGCAATAAAGAGCATCTGCAACAAATGGTAAGGAGGGTAGACCAAGATTTGAAGCCTGGTGTCAGACTAAGCAGATGATGAGTCAATTTATTTGAGAGTCAGGTGGAGGTGGGAACTTTTTCATGGAAAATTTTCAGACACACTGTGCAGTGAGTTGTTGATGTTTTTAATTTCAAGTTTTATTTTTATAGTGTCTATGCAAAGTATGGAACGTATGGGGTCTTTGGAGGCTGGCTTTTTGTTTGTTTTTATTTTGTTTTTTGTTTTTATAATTAGTAAAGTACTTTGCAGATGTAGCCACCCTACCCTGGGTATTTGAATGAACTGCTAAATATAAATACAAAAGGAAAAACACCAAAAAGAACGGGTGCTTCAGAAACGTAGTGAACTTAACTGCACACAAAGTACTTAGGTGCTGCTGCTGTTCATTTAGTTTACTAAGGTCATCCAGGACAAGTAATGTAAGAGGCATGAAAAGCGAGTTGGTTCAGTTATTAAGAAAGCACAATGTACTGCCCTGAGTTATCTCCACCACCAAATCATTTTTAATACTTCCAGTAAAGTGGAGAGAATATTGAACGGCTGGTTTTGTTCTGTGTTCTCCATTTTTTTTTCCAGGCTCTAGTAATTCTACTGTAAGACAGATTCATCCTTTGGCTTCAGTGCCATTACACTCATAATGAAATACAAAGAGATTAATCTTCTCTTTTCCCTCTGTTATTTTGTTAAATCTGGTTTTAGAAGAGTTTTGATTTACGTCAATGTAATGACCAGTGGAGAGAGTAACATAACACAATATATTTTCATTACCATTACTATATGCTATAGTATTCTGACAATAAGTTGGAAAGAAGCTGCACTGGGCTTTATGGAAGGGACTGCAGTAATTAATTTTCATTAGGATTGTTGCCATACCCTTCTAAATTAAAATTTATTATATGGAAGAAAGTTTATGGAACATGTTTGATTAGCAAAATGCCAATACTTAAGGGATAAATTATTCTTAAATATTCTCAATTATTTTTTCTGAGCAGATTCATTCACTATTAACTTAGTTTCTTTAGGAAAGTTGAACTGCCAGGCATGCTGGAATCACCCAGCAGCTGGTTGACTGCACTGTACAGTAGGGTCGCAACGTTTGCAAAGGGTTCCATATTCGGAACCCTCACAAATGTTGATTTTCACAAACATGCGGGGCTCAGAGCCCCAGGGAAGCAGCGGCCATGGGCGATCCCCCCCCCCAGAGCCCCGGGGAAGTAGCGTTTGTGAATAATTGAATTCACAAATGTCGCCCTAGCGAATGTCGCAACCTTACTGTATTTACACAGGCAGCATTTCAGTGTAATGTTGTCAAACACACCTTGCAAGAAATACTATAGAAAATCTAACTACATACAATAGAGGGTTTTATCGGAGGCTTTCAGCGCATCACATTGTCATTACTTAAATAAGACAGTAATGTTTATGTGCTTGAAGCTGTACGTACCCCATTATTTCAAACAGTCCCTCTCGAAGCCTGTCCAATCTAAAGAATAGAGACTTTGTGTTGACAAGACATACTTAGAAATCTGAAGGAGATAATTGCTAGAAAAATTAACTCAGTTCCTGTGGCTGTCACCTGGTCACACCTTTGGAAAATATGTAGTAATTTCCCCCATTTTATAGGTAGTTAAACTGAGATGCTGAAAATTACTTGCTCAAGACTGCACAGCGAGTGACCATCATGATCAGAATTAGAGCTCCACCTTCTTGAATCCCAGTGTCCAGTGTTAGTAGTCATTTCAAAGATGTATTCATAAGCTGTGTGATTGTGTGCATATGTAGCAAGAACAACAAGACTGTTGTTGAAAAAACAACAAGAAGTCCTGTGGCACCTTATAGACTAACAGATATTTTAGAGCATAAGCTTTCGTGGGCAAAGAGTGTTTTTGCAGATACAGACCGACTACCCCTCTAATATAAAATGAAAGCACCCAATTTGTTGTGTGTGGGTTAATGCATATAAATGGTGGCCTACAGGAACTATTGTGCCCATCGCTGAAGTCTGCTATCAATACCTTGCTGCTGAGTAAATCATGCCATCAGGCTACCATGAAGCAGTGTGGGTCATTCAGGCTACTGCAGCAGTGAACAGCTGAACTATCAGTGCAAAGAAAGATTGCAGTCCAGCTGCACAGGCCAGTATCTCTCTCCCTTCCCATTTATAATATTTGGAAAGTGGGAACGTTCAGTGAGAGAATCTGTGTGGCGGGGGAGGGTGCATGAGTTGGCTGAACATGGCCCTGTATGAACATCTGCTTTGGGAGATGAATAAAGGCCCACATGAGGTCTTATTTTATCTAAACCAGTTGTCAGCATGGCTTGGTGTTCTCTTCAGCCCATCAGAAGCACAGCTATGAGAATCATCTTCCTAGCTTGGCAAACCAACATCACCCCCACTCAGTGTCTCCACTGCAAATTTAAATTTCTTCTTACAATCAAAGACTCAAGTGATTCCCAACCACTGCCAGGCACACACATCTTCCCTTATCAAACATTGTGTTGCTTCTGTTCTCTGCCGCACTAAAATTGCCTGTCTTGAGGTTCTCTTCAGCCAGTTCTCTCAGAAGGATCTTCATATTCCCTTCGTGACCACACCCCTAGTTTCTTCCCATGTTAGATTCCCTCCTTTTCCACTTTCCTTTCACTTGCCTATTCTCTCTCAGTTCTCCATTTAATAAGCAAACAAATAGGCTGCTGAGATGCACGTACTTTTTGAATCATGCCCCATTAACTATCAATATGCCTTTTCAGAAAGAAGAGTTTGGCTCAAGCTTAGCCTTCTGACAAAACTTTCCGTAAAAGCCTTTGTTTTGATGGTTTGGGTTATACAGAGACTGGAAAGTTTCACATAAAGTGTATTATGTAGTTAAGCTTTTTAGATAACAAGGTCTGAGCCTAATAGTATCTCCATCCAGTTTGAGGCATATTTTTATATTACAAGCCAGCTGCTTTCTTACACTGTACTATTTTTTCATTGTTTAAATTACTGAGATTGTTTTGAACTAGCATCCTCGCTGCAATATCAGTCAATTATGAATGCAGGCGAGGTTTCAAAGCCTATTCGAGTATTGAAAATAATTGGCAAAGCATCCAAGATTGTTTTTATTTAATTAGACTTTTAGCTTTATTCTTTTTAAAATCAACCCCCATGAACTGACCTAAGTGTACAATTGGTTCCTTGGAAAACCTTTGTGATTGACATTAGAATAAGTATATGTCCTGTCAATATACATTGTGTAGTATTTATATAGCACTTAAAGTATCCTAAGGACTGCAGAGGAGAAGTAGGTGAAGATCTGAGCTCCTCTCTCCCCACAAGAATTTATAAACCAAGTTTCAATAGCAAATATCTTAAAGGGGCACCTTCCAGGTTGAAAGAAACAAAATCACAGTAGATCTAAAGATTGCATTTTTAGAGGGCGTGATTCTGGAAAAAAAATGCTTTCCAACTTGAGTGCTGCAATATTGTTTAACTTTCCTCCTATACTCTACAGGGCAGACAGAATAAACTTAAGGTTCTTAGATTGTATGGGACATGGGTACACGAGTTTGTCTCTTGTGTTTCTTCTCCTTCTGTCTTCTTTTTTCATTTTAATGAGTAGGCAGAGGTTGACATCTGCAGTGTCTGTTCTCATCCTTTTTACATGGTAGGCAGACATACAGATCACACACCTGCAGCCTCAACACAATGAAGGCAAGACAGGCAGCAAAATAGAAACTTGGTCATTTTCTTTAGTCTAAGTTAGAAAAGGGAATATCATCCTGTAATACTGAGTGGTTTCTGGAGGTACTTGAGTTTTGTGGTATTTGGCTGTGCCACTCATATTTTGAGTCATTTTAATTATAAACCCTACTTCCAGAAGGTTTATAATGTAGGCATTTTAATGTGCCTTCAGTTTGTTGCACTTTCCAAAGAGATAACGTGTGCAGTTAAGGTTGGTCTGAAAATGTGAGCACAAATTTTGTTACTGGCAATCCAGAGGTGTCTGATTTGTAAGTTTTTTGTCTGAGGAGTCCAAAATACAATTGTGCCTCATAGTTGTGTGCAGTGTTGGTACACATTTGTGCTATTTATAACAAGTTACTTGGACTAAATATTATTTCTAAGTCTTTGAATTAGTGTATCATTGGGAAATTCTTAATTCCCTTAAAACAGAGGATGTGTTTTACAGTACTAGGCGTGACAAACTGCACTCACTCAGAAAAAGGCAAAACTGCCAACTAAACTTGCAGAATAATATTTGAGTTATTCATCTTCCCACATTAAGAACAATGTTTTCTAATGGTCTTTTTTGTACCGTGACCACAGTGTAGCGTTCCATGTTATTGCAGGCGGAGTTGGTAAAATTGCCTGATAAGGTTGCCCAGTGTTTCCCATTATAAAACCCCATTCTAGGCTGCTTGTATCTTTGCCAACTTTTAGCCATTTGGACTTAAATTTTGCATGCTGGGTGTGTTCCTCAGGCTGAAGTATATTGGAAATTTTCAGCCAAAACAGTTCAGGCATTTCTGAAAACAAGGGTTGGGTGGGAATACACTAAACTATTTCATATCCGCCAGCTCTGGGAATGGGAGGTTGCCAAATACTCAAATATTCTGGATAACAGAGAGTTATACCTAGCAATGTATAACACTAAAGAAAAACAGGATTAGATATTAAGAAACAAACACAAATGTATGTAGAGTACTTTGCTTACCAACAACAGTAGTATTGTACACTGTAAATGTATACTGGATTTGCTGTATTTATTTGTGTTTACTCTCACTATACTGTAGTTATGGAAAATGTAACTAAAATTTACTTATGGTTAAAATGCCAGTTATTTGAGGGTTGTGGATGATTGAATGTGGATATGAAAGAGTTTACTGCACATTGTTTTTTTCCCCGTCCCCTGAGGAGGAGAAAGCCCACTGATTCAAATGCAGCAGGGAACAAGAGGTAGATCTAAGGAGCCTGGTGGGTAGTTTGGGACAAGGAGCTTTGGATGGACATAGAAGAAGATGGGGAAGCTAGCATGGGGGGAGAAGAACAAGGTTGGGAGTTTGGGTAGGTAAGACTCAAACTGGCTGGGTGAAGGAGACTGGAAATAGGAACTGAGAAAATAGGTTGGGACTATCTAGAAAAGTGGTATTGTGACCATGTAATTAAAGACTGTATTGTAATGCCTACACACAAGGGTTGAATTAAAGTTGACCTTTTGCTTTTTGTAGGGGGTTGGTTGGCTGGTTTACTTGGTTTTGACATGTAATTTGGAATTTGTCCACCCAGCGTCTGAGTGTGGCAAATCAGTGCATGAATGTGTACAGCACTTCAGCATGTGACACACTTAACTGGCTGTGAGGACCTTGTTACCATGCACTAAACATTTCACAGTATGCATTTGTGTACTGCAGTCTCAAACAGCCCTATGTCCAAGGACACTGTGGAACTTTGAGTGCGTGCTAGCAGGGTCCAAGCATGGCAGATTTACAGCTGGGTTTGCCATGCGCTAACTGACTATATGGACAAGCTCTGATCTAGAGTCCAAGTGTGATGGATAGTTTAAAGAACATAGAAGAGACATGGTCCAGCCCCCAAGAGCTTTTATCTTAATTTAGATAAAACAGAAGTGTGCAGAGAAACAATGAGAAGGACAGGAGGAAGGGCGACGAGTTACAGTGGTGTGTGGTAACCTTGGTTATGTGCCACCTGGGTGGTCTCAGTGAGTCCATAAGACTTCCCCTCCTAACATGATACATTAGAGTTTATCACTAATGAGTGAAACACATTAATTTGACTTTGTGGGGAGGAGATGTACAGCACTAATATTATGGGAGCAAGGCAAGCAGTGGAGGATCGGAGGATGGGAGAGTTTGAAGAGAGCAGGGATATGAGGCAGGAAGAGCTACAGGTAAGTAAAGAGAGGTGTGAGCTGGTGATCTCTGCCCTCCTCTGAACACATCCACCAGCACTGGATGTGCTCAAGATCTACCCCTTTTCTGGAGCTGGGTTTGCATAACATCAGTGAGCATAAAACTCTTCTTCCTAAGCTTTCTCCACAAGGTTGTCTGTTCTTTGGGTCTCTTTGCAAGACGACTTCCAATGTTCCACACACCATAGTTTCCTACATCCTAGGGACACTAACTCTATGTCCTGTTTGCAGCTAACAAGGTTCACCCACCAATAGGAGCCTTAAATTGTAAACTCTGGGGAATGGACCATGTCTGCCCATGTTTATATAGCTCTAGATGGCCCCAGTACAACAGGAGCTATCTTTTAAAAAGGCTTCCCTGAAATACCTGATATTAGTGCTGACAACCCATGTGTTTTGAGTGGCAAGTAGTTGAGTCCTGGTGTCCCTGACTCTGGTTCCTTGCTTGGCAGAGAAGGGGTAGAAAGGATGGACAGGGAAGACCTACTCACATCCTGTTTTTCTGGCTTCTGCAAGCTGGTCCAGGGGCCTTCCAGAAGGAGTGGGCCCTTTCTAAAGGTTGCGAAAGGAGGGGGAGCATCTAAACTTGGAGCTTAGTAAGGAAATTATGCACGATATGAAATAGTTTTCCTAATGTACAGTGCTAAGAAGACCATTTGAAGTCAATGTGGATATATAAAAACCAGGAAAATTAAGCAAGGCTTGGGCTTTGTGCTTTAAATCTTTCTGGAAAGGCTTTGAACGTGTTTATGACTTTCCTTTCTGAACTTGTCTTTAATATTTGGAATTTATGTCATACATTAGTAGCAGCGGAGGAAAGAAATCTTAGTTAATGCCAGAACTCTAATCGTAATACTTCTCAGCGTGACTAGACATCACACCGAATGCTGCATGTGATGGTTTTATACATTGTGAGCTGCAGTGTCAATGCTCCGCAGTGTGATGGGGGAGAAAGTCAGGCGTGTGTCACCCTTACCTTGAGTTTCCTCGTGGGGTTCCTGCTTGGTTGTCACCAAGTTAATATACAGTTTGCATTTAATATTATTGGGTGTATTAACTGACCTAGCCAAAAAATGCCAGGTCTCCCTTTCCTCCCCTCCCCCAGGAAATGTTGGGTTGTGTTTATTTCAATTTGGAAAATTTCCCATTAAATGTATTTTATGAAAAAGTGAAATCAACATTTTATCCTGTTTTAGTTTTAAAAAACCAAATGTCCTAACAGAAAGCAAGTTTCCAAAGCTGATTATTTTCAGGTTTTGGCTTTGGTATTTCATTAAAAAACTGGAATATTTCTACCAAATTGTGTTGTCATGTCACAAAAATAATTCCCCCCCCGCCCCCCAAAAAAAAAAAAGTTGCAGCAACATTTAAACCAACTCTAATTTGACAATGGATGGCAGGTCTTTTAAAGCAATAGTACCTTCTGTGCTTAAAAGCACTTTGAAATGGTTGTGTGGAATACTGACCCAATCAGCTTCTCTGAGACTATTTTAACCACATCCATTTGTTCCTGATGCACCATGTAGAAACCTCACGTATTAACTTTTATTAGCTCAGAGAGAATTGGTGTAAAAGGATTATCATATCCAATGTAGGAACTTTGGGGAAAGTATGAAACACAAGAGCAATGTCTGAGTTTCTTATCCTCAGATGAAATTTGGTTACGTTTCGGAGGTACTTAATGTAACATTGTGCATGCCAGTCTCTGAATTAGACTATGGTGGTTCAAAGCCATAAGTGGTCTGGAGGGGGAAAATTACGGCAGTTGCACAACACCATTTTATTTGTCAGATCACCTTCTCCATATTTTAATTTTTAATCATTATTGCCAACCCTAAGATGAAATGCACTGCTGTTGCCCCTCTCCTTCTCTCGAGATGGTGACGCACTCTACTGATGTCTCTCATTACATGGTATACATAATTGTTCTCAGCTGGGTAGACAACAGAGCTTCTGAGCCCCGTTAGTATAAAATCCAACCTAGAAAAAGCTATTATAATATTTTAAGGTGTCTGAAAAATCCTGGTGCTGGATATTTCTCTTCCTGTCATCATAAAGGCCTGTGTAATAGTTTCCTGGGATTTATTTCTAGGGGAAATATTTTTAAAACATCAAATGGGCCTCCAAATCAAACCCTGTGTCCCCACTCTCGAATGTTGTGGAAGCTTGGATTCTTCTCTGGATGACAAGTCTAACATTGTGACTGCTGTCTGGGTCAGTTGACATATCACTAATCAACTTTCCCAAGTTTTCTATTACTATAGAGCAAAGCAGGTATTCTCAGAAGCCAGTATTGATTTCTTTATATATTTAACCAATTACCTACTAAATACACAACAACACATTCACTTCTGTGTGAAAAGGATTCTAATTTAAACATTCAGAGTTCATCTAATTCCATTGCTATCCCCTTCTGAATAGTAACTTTGTTTGCCTCTTCCCCGGCCAAAAATTTGCCTTGTGCCAGTGACTTGTTTGATTGCATAATGCGATTGATTACCAGAGTTGTTAAAAAGAGTAATTGATTTGTTTCTGCAGTGAGTGTGCAGAGAAGAACAGAACAAGGAAGAGAAGCAATAGCAGCGATAAAGTTGCAGCTGAAGAAATGCCACTGGGAAGGAAGAAAGCTAAACTCCATGATGAGGACTCTTTTGTGCCATTAGATACTGGGCTTTCTCTGGCAGAGGATGAAGAGCTCGTACTACATCTGCTCAACAGTCACAGATAATTATTCCCCCCCCATTTATTTTTCTATGTCATCTTTGCTCTTATGTTGGAAGTCTGCATAAAATCAATCTGGCGTCAGAGCGAATGGGTATCTGTGGACATTGATAAATGAGTTTCATGCACAATGGACTTGCCAGAGATCAGCTAGTCAATTGTATACAAGGTTTTTCCTTTCCATGGTGCATATTCGGGGTGGTTGGGTTTGGATTATAAAGATTTTCCCACCTAGTTTTCCAATCTAAATCCCCTGATGACATTTTGTTAGCACATTTGTAATGGAAAAGCTCCAACTTTGATGTATTTGTTGTATCTGTCTTTGTAAAATTTAAGCTTGCTTCAAATACAAAAGCCTACTGTGCTCCGCTTTGAATTTTTCTTGATTTTTTTTGGCAGATTTGTGATATCAAAATATAAACAAGGTAGAATAAAAAGTATTAAAATAAATATTTTTACAAGCTCATATGGTGACCAGAAATTACTTATGAAATAAAATGCAGGTTTGTTTTTATTACAGGCAATACACATTTCTTTAAAAGCTTTTAAAGTTTTTTTTAGATAAATTATGTTTATATCTCTTTAGCTTCATTGGGAAAACAATTAAACTTGTCCAGCCAGTTCAGCTTTCCATTTATACTTCCAATTCCGTCAGCTTTGTTGCACCAATCATAAAAAGAAAAAAGGAAAAGAGAATATTCTTCAACAGCCTGGCAGACAAGAACAAAATGCTGTTTTCCGAGAGCCAAGACGCAAGATGCCATTCTAAGAGCATGTCTACGCTAGATGGCTGTATGTGCCACAGCCAGTTGCTGAAAGTTAGGCAGTGTAAACACAGTTGGCCTTTTGTCAACAAAAAACTTCCACACCCTGTGAGTGATGTTTTCTTTTTTTCATGGTGGATTGATTTAAGTCATGGAGATTTAAATCAAGTTACCAAAAAAGCTAAGACTGACTTTGCTTAGAGTGCACTTAATTTTGTAGTAAGTGCTATTGAACTCACTGGCACTTCTGTTTTTGGGAAAACAAGTATAGAATGGGGTTCCCTTAGAAAAGCTGAGTTATGCTGAAGTAACATAGAGAATAGTATGGGAATACTATGGCATCACCATTATGGTCTGTAGCCATGATGCTCCAAAATAAGGGGCATATATTACGTAATATAAGATATGAAAATTACACTTGGCAACTGGTAACTCTAGATTTCTCATACTGCAGCTTTCTGTATTGTATATTTGAGTGATTAGAGTCTAAAACTAGTTAACTAATTAAAGAAGCCAAAGGGATTAGCTAAAGTAAACCCTTTTTTCCCTAACAAAATCAAACACAGAAAACAGCTTGGGAATTTACTTGTCAAATCACATACACATTAAAAGACAGAGTCTTGAAGAATGATGCCTTGCAAAGTGAACTCAGTTAGTGACGAGTTGATCCACTCAGCCATACTAACATCTTCAGCCACATCATTATCTCCAAATAAGCAGTTTTCTTTCTGATGTTTCATCCTTGCACTAGGCCTAACATCATTGTCTTGCACTGCTTACACGTTGACACGTTGTCCTTTTTTGTCCCAGGAGCAAATGTGTTCAAAGTGTTTCCAGTTAGGGTCTCTCTTATGTCCAGAAGCCGTGATGGGGTTTTTTGTGGCAAAAGTGTGGTGGACTATAGGAGGCAGTGAGTACACTGCCTGTCTTCCCTTTTTCTTTCCAGTCCACTCCACTGTTCCTTTCTGTGCTGCCTCCATCCTTTCCTTTATATTGTCTCTCTGTCTTTTAAAGAATGTCTTAACTAACTCCTCTGCAGTGCGTGGCCAAGGTCCAGTATCATATAAGCACTGAGCAAAAACAAGCCTCTCCAGCCTGTCTGTCTGTCGGTCTTTGTACATACCCAGAACTTTCAACAAGCAGGCTCTAGTAGTTAGGCTGGACAGATTAGAGCCATTAATGCATTTTTATGAGCCTTTAAGTATTTGTGTAATTTGTGTATCATGTTTGTGATGAGATGTGATTTGTAAATGTTATTTTTAAATGAGAAACTTAGCACTTTAAATTTTTTAAAATCTGTTCTTATTCACCTGGCTTTGTCAGCCAGAGTGCTCTCCTGCTGACAAAGCATTGTTTACACTAGTACTTGCCATGACAAAGCTTTTTTCATTTGCAGGGAAAGGGTTAAGCATCTGCAAATGACAAAAGCTTTGTTTTTCAGTTACCAGTGTAGACAAAGCCTGAGATTGGTTAAGCTTCTGAAGTCAATGGGCTTGGGTCCATTGATGTTGATTCTCATGCAAATTACTGACACTGGGGTTATGTCTACACTGGCACAAACCTTCAAAATGGCCATGTAAATGGCCATTTTGAAGATTACTAATGAGGCGCTGAAATGCATAGTCAGCGCCTCATTCCTATGTCGGCGGCCGCGGCTCTTCGAAATTGCCACATGGCTCATCCAGACGGGGGTCCTTTTCGAAAGGACCCCACCAACTTCAAAATCCCTTTATTCCTCTCAGCATATAGGAATAAGGGGATTTTGAAGTTCCTAGGGTCCTTTTAGAAGAGGATCCCTGTCTGGACGAGCTGCATGGCAGCGAAACGTGGCAATTTTGAAGAGCTATGGCCGCCAACATGCTAATGAGGTGCTGAATATGCATTTCAGGTGCCTCATTAGTAATCTTCGAAATGGCCATTTGCATAGCTGTAGATGTGTCGTATAGACATAGCCTGGATGTGTGATATCTCAAAGATGGTAGATAGCGTTGATAAACTTGGACATGCACTTGAATGTTCAAGCAATCTATTCTGAGATCTTTCCACAAAAGAAAGAAGGTGGAAGAAGATTCTAGAAGTGAACAGCTGACTAGGTAAGTCATGTAGAGAGGAGGGGTTTGATTTTTGTGGAACACTGAAATGTAGAAGTGTGGCTGTGTCGTTTGGCTAGTCCCTACCTCATCAGAACAGAATTCAGTCTCCTTGGAGACAGGCTAGCTAGAGTGGTAAGGAGGGTGTTAATAGGAAAAGGGGCGGGGATAAAAAGAGAGAAGCTGTGAGCACTCGGAACAAAGTTGTGGTGTTGAGAACAAAATTGATCAAGAAACCAAAGACCATGGAGGGAAAAAATTCTTGAATTTCCTATGCCCCAATATTAGGAGCCTGGGTGACAAACAAAAGGAAGTGGAATTATGTATTTCTGAGCGTAAATTTGATTTGGTTGGTTTTACTGAAATGTGCTGGAATGAGTCCCATGTATCTTGGGACTTGCTTTTTAATCCCTGATAGGAAAATGTGTGTTGTTTTCCTTTTAAAATTAACTACACATGTACAAGCTGTGAGGCAATGTCCAGCTGAATATCTAAGACCAGCACCAAGCCATCCAAATTTCTGTTATGTCACAATGGTGGAGGAGTAGCGATTTAGCTTCATTTTTCAGCATTTTTGAAGTTACAGCCTGCTAAACACCATGCTACATTTGTACATGGAAAGTGAGGAGTTAATAGTGCTGCTCTCTGACAGATTGTATTCATGCTTGCCTGTAAACTCTCATCCTGATCAACAGTCACTGAGCTTTTGCAGTGCTGTACCTTGGCAGAAATTGCAAATGACTGTAACTGTGGTGATTCATTGAGCAGGAATAGTCAACATGGATTCACCAAGAGCAAGTCATGCCCGACTAACCTAATTGTCTTCTGTGATGAGATAACTGACTCTGGGAATATGTGGAAAGTGTAGGATGTGATATACCTTGACTTTAGGAAAGCTTTTGATAAGTCTATCACGGTACTCGTGCCAGCAAGTCAAAGAAGTGTGGATTCGAAGAATGGAGTATGAGGTGGACAAAAAGCTGGCTAGATCATTGGGCTCAATGAATAGTGACCAATTGGTCAGTGTCTTCTTGACAGTTGATATCAAGTGGAGACCACCAGGGATTGGTCCTGGGGCCAGTTTTGTTCACCATCTTCATTCATGACCTGGATGAGGGGATGGATTGAACCCTCAGCAAGTTCACAGATGACACTAAACTGGCAGGGAGAAGTAGCTATGTTGGAGTGTAGATAGTGTCCAGAATGACCTAGACAAATTGGAGGATTGGGCCAAAAGAAATCTGATGAGGTTCAAGAAAGGAAAGTGCCGAGTCCAGCACTTAGGAGAGGGAGAATGTCATGCACTGCCACAGGCTGGGGACTAAAGGGCAGTTTTGCAGAAAAGGATCAGGGTATTACATTGGAGAGGAAGCTGAATATGGAGTCAACAGCTTTCCTTTGTTGCCAACACGGCTAATGGCATACTGGGCTGCATAAGTAGGAGCATAGCCAGCACATTGAGGGATGTGATTATTCCCCTCTACTCTGCACTGGTGAGGCTATATCTGCAGTATTGCATCCAGTTTTGTGCTCCCCATGTAAAGGATGTGGAAAAATTGGAGAGAGCGCAGTGGAGGGCAATGAAAATGATTAGGGGGCTGGACACATGATTTAGGAAGAGAAGGTGAGGGAACTGGCATTATTTAGTCTGCAGAAGAGTGAGGGGGGATTTGATAGCAGCCTTTATTACCTCAAGGTGGGGGCTCCAACAAAGCTAGAGCAAGGTTGTTTTCAGTGGTGTCAGGTGACCGAACCAGAAGCAATGGTCTCAAGTTGCAGTGGGGGAGGCCTAGGTTGAATCTTAGGAAAAATAATAGTCCAATAGGAGGGTTACAAAGCACTGGTAGAATCTCCAAGCTTAGAGGAGGCCCAGCTTTGCAAAATTCTGGATGGGGTGGTTTATTTTGGATTGGTCCTCCTTTGAGCATGGGGTTGGACTAGACCTCCTGAGGTTCCTTCAATCCCTAATCTTCTGATTCTACTGAGCAGTTGCATTTGATAGATATTTACCTACCATGGATGCTACAGCAAGGCTGCACCTACGCTACAAACTAACTTTGAAGTCAACTATGAAGTAAGGGCTACTTTGAAGTAGCATCTACATGCATTTCCTTACTTCGAAATTAACTTTGAAGTAAGGGAGGCTAACTTCAAAGTCACTATTCCATTCCCAGGAATGGAGTAGTGGCTTACTTCTAAGTTTAACTTGGAAGTAAAGAGTACGTAGATGTTCTGCATGCCTGACTTCGAAGTAAGGGATCTGCCAAGGAGGTGGCCACCCCAGAGGATGGAGACACTCTGGCCAGCCCAGGCAAGGCTCTGTGGTCCCTGCTGGCCCCCTTAAAGGAAGCAGCTCCCCAGCAACCCGAGGCAGGAAGGTGACACTGTGCCAAAAGCAGGAGCAGCATGAGCTCTCCCTTGGACTGCCCCCTGCTCAAAGCACCAGTCAGCCTCCACGCACCATGGCAGCACGCCACAACCCCACTGCCCCTCTGGGAGGCCCGGACAAGGAATCTGAGGGCTCACAGTGCTCAGGCAAGGGCCATGCCAGGAGGTGACCCTTCTGGTCCGAGGCTGAGCTGAAGGACCTTCTTGCTGTGTGGGGGGAGGAGGAGGTCCTTCGCCAAACTGGCCCCCCGCCAGTGCAATGCTGAGGCCTTCGACCAGCTGGCAGTGGCCTTGCCACCCAAGGCCACCACAACTGCACTGGCAGCAGCTTCAGGACAAAAGTAAAAGAACTGAGGCAGGCATATGTCAAAGCCCATGATGCTGCCAGCTGGTCAGAAACATAGCCTGTGCACAGCTCCCACTATAGGGGGCTACACAGGCTCCTGGGGCTGATGAAGGTGGCCACCCAGAGCACCTGGCAGACACTGCTGCCTCCCTCCATGCCCCCGTGGATAGTGAGGACAAGGTTGACTCCTCTGGCACCACCAGTCCCCCTCACAGGGAGTGGTTCACCAAGACTGAGGGCGATGACAAGGGCTCCAGCAATGGGACCCCCATCATCACTCTCCCCTACAGTACAACCAGCAGAACCTCATCAAGCCTCGCCTCACCCAAGCTCCGGGAGGTTGCAAGCAGTATGTATGGGGTGAGCAGGATGTCGCAAGGGCTAGGGAGAGGGCCACCCTAAGAGCAGCCCTACAGCCCACAAGCCTGGGGTGGGAGAGGGAACACAGGCTGACCCTTGCCAGGAGGGAACCTCTGGGCACCTGCGATCCCATGGGGCTCACAGGCAATTGGGTAGCAGGAAAGTGGGATGGGGGCCAGCGGAGCAGGGCCCCAGCCCCCGCCCCAAGGTTGGGACTCAGCACTCACGGGCTGTCCCCCGTCTCCTTGTATCTCCACACATCCCTCTTCGGGGAGCCACCGCAGCCCACCGGATCAGGCCGCAGCTGCAGGGAGCCGGGAGGCTACCACATTGCCCCAGCCTGCACCACCCCAAGCTGGGCCTCCCAGAGACAGTGCTGGAGGGACGAGGAGGTGGCCACCAACCGGGCAGTTGTGTGGGAGATGACTGGGGTGCTCTGGCACTGGCTGGTAATGGAGCGGAATGTGTGGGTGCAGCTGGCCAGCAGCCTGGACACTGTGGCCCAGGCCTTGGCAACCTGCCTTGTCAAACCTCCCACACCCTCACCAGCCCAGCCCACAGCTGTCCCCTCCAGCAGGTGCCCCCACAGCTGCCCCCTGTGTGGTGGACCTGTCACTGGCTGTCCACCCCTAGCTGGCTCTGTGGCTGCTGGCTGAGGTGGGCACACCTGGCCCAGCCCCAGTGCCCCACCCCCACCCTGTAGAGGCCAAGCCTGTGGCACCCCCACCCTAGTCTTACCTCCTTGTGGTCCCATCCCCATTGCAGCCCTGAAGGGGGCCCCACACCTGAAGCAGAAGGGGCAGCCGTGGCTGCCAGCCCTCAATGCCCCTGGGTGACTGACCCTTCTCCCATCCCAGTCCCCCCATCTGTCCCCCTGCCTCTCCCCTGTGCACGGTTCCCCTCATGCTATGTAAATAGTTTCACACGTTCTGTTTTGTTGTACAGTGACATTTATTTCCCAAAGTAAAGTTTATTGTAAAGGATGGGTTTGGTCCTGCCTTGGGCAGGGGGCTGGACTTGATGGCTTTTTAGGTCTCTTCCAGCTGTATTGTTTTATGATTCTACCCTAACCCTGTGTCCTTGGTGCTTGGTGGGAGGGTGGTGAAGTGGGGGTGGGAGGGGGTGTTTTTGGCAGGGGAGCATGGGTGGTGGGGGAGTGGGGGGGGCCTATGGTGTGGAGTGTAGCTGGAGGGGGTCAGGGCACGCTGTGCATGAAAGCCTGGCATGAGGCCTCCCAGCCCCTGATCCCATCCCTTTGGGCCTCTGGCATGGGGCAGTGGGTGGCTGTTCATACCCAGCCCCCAGGTCAGTGGCCCAGCCCTGGATAAAGATCCTGGTGGCCCTCCACAAAGTCTTGGAAGGCACAGCAGGTGGCGATGGCCGAAGGGATGTTTGGGAGGCTGACATCCAGCCTGGTCAGGAGGCTGCGAAACCTTCCCTTCAGCCTCCCAAATGCCCATTCTACTGTGCGTGGTTGAGGTGACCATTAAAGGTATCCTGGGCAGGCATGGTATGTCCAGTATAGGACCACGTGAGGCACAGGTGTAGAAGGTACACAGCAGGGGGGCACTGTGATGTCCCCGAGCGGAAGCTCCCATGGGGGGACATATGTGCCATCCTGCATCTGGCATCCCAGCCACCAATTTTGGAACACCCGGGTGTCATGGGCCCTGCCTGGCCACCCCATGCACACATTCAGGAAACGGCACCTCATGTCCACCAGGGCCTGGAGGACCACAGAGTGGTACCCCTTCCTGTTAATGTAGGCACCCCTGCTGTGGTCCAGAGCCCAGATCACCATGTGCGTCCCATCCAGGGCTCTGAAACAATTGGGGGAGCCCATGTCCACAAATGCAGCATCCAGGTCCCCCAAGTCACAACATGTCACAGGAGCACCCTGGTGATGGCTCAGACAACCTGCGGTGGGGGGAGAAGGAAGGCATGTCCATGAATGCCTGACCCCCCCTCCCCGCTACTTCCCTGCTAGGGGCCCCTTTCCTCTTGCCCAGTAGCCCCCTCCCCAGGGTGGGTCCATGGTGGGGCCAGGCTTGCTTTGATCAGCACTGCTCTGATGGCAGTCTTGCTGATGCCTTATTGGTGGCCAACGGATCTGAGGCTGTTGGGGGGTGGTCAGCCTCTCCCACTGCTCTTAGTTCCAATACAGCAGCATGAAGCCAGTCACTAATTTCAGCAAGGTAGAAAACAGCTTTGCCCAGGAAGGTTGGGCTAACCCAAAATGGGATAAAGAAATGCTAGAAAGGGAATGGGAAAATCCTGAGGAACTGTGGTTGCAGTTCTGTAGTTGGAGAGCTGCTTGTAGAATAAAGCAGAAAAAGGGAAAAGGAGCTTGTATCTGGCTGTTTAAAAGTGCCTTACAAGCAGCATGTAACAGCCATGCTAATCTGAAAGCAGAATTAGAGAGAGTAAAAAGCGAAAGACGTGAGTTAGAGCAGCGCTGCCAGAATCTAGACACCCGACAGCGCCTGCTAAGTAATAATTTGCACCAATTAGAACAGCACCTCACTCCGTTAATACAGAAGGAAGGAGTGAAGCGGAGGGCGAGATTAGAGAGCAAGCCCAGAACAATTAATCAAGCTAAAGTAGAGGCTGCTCTCTGGCTAGATCCAGAGGATTGGGATGGGGACATCTGGGATTCCTCTGATGATGAGGTATATTCCACCTATTCCTCCCCTAAATTAGGAAAAACCCCCATCCACATGAGACCCATCATCACCTACCAAAAAGATCTCACTGAGCAGGGAGAGGGTGAGTCTAGCAAGAAGGCAGAGCCACAACCCAGCCGAATCACTACCCGCACCTATGAGCCTGCAGAATTGAGAAAGATCCAAGAGGAGTTTGCCGAAAAGCCTGGGGAAGGAGTGATAGAATGGCTAGGCAGAATATGGGATACAGGAGCAGGCCATACACAGCTGTCCTCCTGGGAATGTGGGAGGGTAAATCTGGGTGCAGGAGTATTCCTTACCCCCAGAAATAAGGAGGGTCCGAAGTCTATTTGGACCTTTGCCTGTAGATGGGCTAGGGGAATCCACTGCACTGATAGAGGTGAACCCACTGTCACCCCGTGGACAAATGGGGATGAACTTAAAGGAGCCCTGCAGACTGTGTCCATAACAGCTCTGCTCAACCAACCTAGTCCAGAGAATGTGGTTGAAGAGGAGAGCCCATGGGAACAGAGGGTAAAAACCGAGGATTTGAGACCAGTGCTTAAAGGGGCTCCTGGACCTCATAGGGCAATAATGCTAGCCACCAGAAATCATGCTCAGGAGCATAACTATTCCTATCAGGAGCTATTTGAACTTATGCTAAGAGACCTCCGAGAGTTTGGGGAAACTGAGGCACCACAGGCCAAAGTTAAGATAAGAAATTTAAAGGGAAATGATAAAAGACAGCAAGAAGGCTTTAAGCCTAGGCGTGAAATAACCCCAGAGGGAAAGGAATTAAGAACTAAACTGTGCAAACAGTGTTTAGATCTAGGATACCCCTGAGATTTGCTGCAGGGAATGCCAACCGGGAAGCTAAAGCTCCTGGCTTCCTTAAAAGGGGCTAAGCAAGGGAGGGAGGTGATTACTCCTAGTGCTCCCCCCAGCTCCCATACCCCTTACACCCAGCTGCAGCAGCAATTACAAGAGCTGCAGCCACTAGTTAAAATTGACCAGGAAAATTAACTAGCAGGGGAACAAATCTCTCTCTCTATAAATGAGCTCAAACCGGCAGGGAGAGAGAATCAAAGCAATAACCCCCAGATCCTAGTAACAGTAAATGATAAGACTACTGTCTCTCTTTCCTGGCAGACCCCTACGGGTAGCCCAATTAGCAAGGGATTCTTCCCTACAAGCAAAGCCTCTCTGACTCCAGCAGCACCACTAGCAAGCTCCAAATATGCCCCTGGGAATACTGTGGTAGTTAAGCACCCCAGCCAGGGCGCACACACTTGTATACTCCAGTCTTACAAAGGAAAGGGAATTCGGATTATTGCAAACCCCCACAAGCTGCCACTAACCATTTCTGGGGCTTGGATTGTATCCAAGACCTGCTGACTTTGTCCTTTCTTTCAGGAAAGGAGTTAACAAGATAACAACCCACACAGGACTTGCAAATACACCTTAAGGGCTCTTCACTTATCAGCCTGAGCCAATCCCAACGCACACAATAGCATGACGCCGGAATTAGCTGCAATGTTCCTCCTGATCACTGTGATCTCAGCTGCACCTGAGCACCCACTCAAAAACGCCATCCGGACCATTGCCTCTGCTGCTGGTGCTACAAACTGCTGAATGTGTACCCTGCTAAACTCCTCCACAGGACTTGGAGTTGAATTTGTTCCTTTAAACTTAAATGACTGGTGGAACAAAAGCGACTTTTTCCAGTGGGGACCAGCCTGGTTTGATGACAGCAACCCCAGCGATCACAACCTTTTAAATGACTCTGGGAAGGGAACTTGGGGGTGGCATGGACAATGGAGACCTACACTGTGGGGTCAACCTTTGGAATATATAACAGGAACCTCCAGGGAAGTGTACCCCATCTGCTTTGAGAATAAAAATGGCACAGGACCCCACCTCGGGTGGTTAAGGGATCAGCAGTGCACCCACATCGTAAGTTTTAATAAGAAATTAAAAATCTGGGATATCTATCCCAGTACAACCCCCCAAAAACCATTAAGGTGCTGGGGATATAACATCTCCCACACTGGCACATTATTGCAGAGGGATGTCACTGTTATTCCCCTAAACTTTAGTCAATACCCTGAGGGAAAAGCCTGGTACAATCATTCCCTATTCATAATTCCCACCACTGGACAAATATACAACCCCACACTGGTAACCAGTAACACCCTGCTCTCAAACCAGTGTGCCAGAGCAGACCTTTTTGCTGCAGACCAAGCCCTACAGGACCTGCTGTTTGCCTTGCATTGCACAACTGCTAATGACAGTCACTGTGCTACCCACCATATTCCAAAGAAAGGACCCTCTGAAACAGGGTGGTATAAGGGACCCTATTCCCCTATCCTAAAGAAAGAACCAGGACTGTTTTTCATCTGTGGGCAGCAAGCCTACAAGTATCTGCCACTAAACTGGATAGGGCGCTGCTCACTAGGGCACGCTGCCCCTGGGGGACTTACTGTACACCCCCACATTATGGCTCCAGGTGTCACTAACCTTGGAAGTTTCTTGCACCGAATGCCAAGAAGATTCACCACAAACCCCCTTATAGAACGCCCTGCAGGTTTCCTCCAGTTCACCCGTGCATTCCTGCCCTGGCTTGGAGTAGCTGAGCTGGAAAAGGCACTAGTAAATGTATCTGGGCAAATAGAGCAGGCTCTAAACCGCACTGCAGATGCCCTAGGCTTACTTAATAAGCAAATACAATCAGTAGCCCGTTATGCCCTACAAAACAGAATAGACTTAGATGCAGTTTTAGCCCAACAAGGGGGAGTATGTGCAGTAATTAACCAGTCTTGCTGTTTTTATGTAAATAAATCAGGACAAATTGAACAAGATGTACTCGCTATAAAGGGCGCTATTAAGGTACTACATGCTGTAACTGAGGATGGAAAAAATCTCATGGCTAGATTGGCTAGCCCAACACTTAGGACTTTCATTAACTCCATTCCTTCACTCTATTGTAAATACTATATTAACCATTTTACTCATTGTAATTGCTTGCTGTATACTTCTATGTATTGTTAGGCGTTTTGTGTACACAGCTGTCTCCTCTGCACAAATCCGGTATATGGCATTGACAAGTGATCCTAATCAATCCCTTGATCCAAAATTACCTAATCAGACCCTGCCAATAGGGTGGTTTTAGCTTCCTCCAAGGAGGGCAAGAGGTGCTGGCATCACCACCACTTTGCTTCCTGGGACGTAATAAGGCATGTCAAGGGGGTGGAATGTAGCCAGACATGAACCCCCCCATTTGGCCTTTTTTTTTTCCTCTCCCCCCCCACTGGGAGAGAGAGAGAGAAATAAGCAGGGGAGACAGGCGGCCTTTGATGTCCTGGGAACACAGGTGTGCTGTCTCACCCAGCCTCTCTACTATACACAAAAACCAGACAGTGAATGGGCTAGCTAATGGCCGCCCTTCTGGCTGATCTCAGTAATTGACACGCCTTGATCACTTCCCCAGCCTTGATCACTTCCCCAGGAAGATTGGGGAACCCCACCCATCACCTCCAAAGGTGCCCAATTGTCCACAATTCACAGGTGCAAATTGAGCCTTGCATCTTCCCTGGGAAACCTGGGGTTCAAAACATTCCTCCCAATTGGCCGCTTAAGACCAGGAAGAAGCGTACATGACAAAAGCAGTATAAAGGGGCTTGGCAGACCACCCCACCTTTGTGTTTTGATCACCTACACCTGCCGGCCAGGTCTGGAATTAACTCCCGAGACTGGGGACACCTGGTTCGTATCTACTTCTTCCCAAGGGATTGAGAGAATTTGGGTCACACTGGATCTAGGAGGCAGGGGTAAGAATTACACCTGTATTCCACTTCTTTCCTATAGGAATTGAGGGAAAGACTGTGGTTCCACCAGGTCTAAGAGGCAGGGGTAAAAATCACACCTGCAACAGGCCTTTCTTGTGTACACATTAATTGTATTAGTTTAAGCTAGCTAGTTTGTCTAAAACTTTTCTTAAGTTAAATCGTGTTGTTTCCCCTTTAAGAACATCTTTGTATAAATAAAAAGTAGCTGTTAAAGCCTCTCTAAGAGTAATTTTCCTCTTGCTGCTGTATCCGAACTAAACACAAACCAAAGAACCCATCCTGCCCTGGCTGCTTAGCGTAGCTGCTGGTGTATCATCACCCCCGCCCTTTTGCCTCACCAGACCTTTAGCTGGCACCTGGGCATCGGCTCACGCCCACAGCAGGAGCACTGGCCACATCCTTGTGTCCCAGTGCTAGAGGACTGGGGCAAGCCAGTGGCAGAGGTCCTCGAATGTCTGGCAGGTCTTCCAGAAGTTCCTCAGCCACCGCTCATTGTCCCATTTCTCCATCAGCAGCCAGTCCCACCACTCAGTGCTGGTGGCAAAGGCCCCCCTGCACTTGGCTGGGGAGGCCTGGGAGAGGGGCAGCAGGGCCATGGCCAGGGCCTGCAGGCTGGGTCCCATGTGGGCAACCCAGCCGCACCACTGAACGAACAGGGTGACTAGCATGGCCAGCAGTCGGCCAAGGTAGAGAGGACGTGGTCCTAGGGGAGAGTGAGAGCAGGCATAGTGTGTAGCTGTTCTCCCCAGCACGTGCTGTGCTGCTGTCCGCAGCCTGGCAGTCCTGAGCACATGTAGGATGGGGGCATTGGGAGGGGCCCTTTAAGGGGTTGGCTGGCTGTGAGCCTGGAAGGGCTTGTCGCCCATGTGACCCCATGCCTGGATCATTTCCTGGCCCCTTACTTTGAAGCAGGGGCTAACTGTGTGTAGATCTTTTACTTCAAAGTAGGGGAGGAGCCTAAATTGACGTAAGCCAGGGTGCTTTTTATGTGTAGATGCTCTACTTTGAAGTTTTTTTGTGGTGTAGACACAGTCTAAGGATGTTAGGGCTTAGTTGAACCTTGTACCCTAACTAGAATGTACATTCTTTGATCTAGCTTGTCCTGAGGATTTCTCACTTTCAAGGGGACTAAAATTCAAATTGACAGAACATTTTAAAAGAAAAGAAAATCTGTCATCTTTCTGCCTGTGTTTCTTCTGTTCTCTCTCTTGGTCTTTTGTTGTTTATCTGTGCTCACTTTCCTTTGCAACTCATCTCAATTTGGTCTCATCTCTCTAGGACTGCGTCTATACTAGCAAGATCTTTCAAAAGATTTTTCAAAAGAAGGGGGCTCTTTCAAAAAAAGTGTTCTTTGGAAAGTAAACCTAAAGTATGCGGCGCTCCTTTTGAAACCTAAAGTATGCGGCGCTCCTTTTGAAATCACTTTTCCTTTCCCGTTTCAGAAAGTGTGTGCCCTTCTTTCAAAAGAAAATGTGTGTATAAGCTCCACAGGGCTCTTCTTTCGACGCTCTCTTTGAAAGAGCAGATCACTCTGTTGAGCCGCTTTTGTGTGTGTGGACACACTCTTTCAAAAGAAGTTCTTTAAGAAGAGATCTTCCAGAAAAGCTTCTTTTGAAAGATCTCTGTAAAGTAGCTGTAGTTCTTAGGTAAATTAATGGCTCTCAAAAGGTGTTTCGATTTTCTTTTTAGAGATGCTTAAAATGTCAGGCCAGTTTGACAAAGCCCTGACTGGGCTGAGCTGATGGGTTTAGTCTGATGGGGGCTGGACTTGATGGCTTCTTAGGTCTCTTCCAGCTCTATTGTTCCATAATTCTATGAATATATCCAGAGTAATACATTACGGAATTTGCTTTTGCACAAAGCTTTGAAGGGCCAAAGTGAACATTTTTTTTAAAAGAACGTAAGGCTCTTGCCAAACTTGAAAGGTAACTGCTGGATGTTTACAAAGTGCAATTTAAAAAGTGTAGTTCAGAAAACTGATTCTTATCAGAATGAGTGAGTGAAGATAATGCCATGATTAAATTAGAGTAAAGCCGAAGAAAGTTGTTGATTTCCATCCATACCTAGTACATTGCCTATAATCTAACTTTGGCAGAGGCTGTTCATCAGATTTAGTTTTTTAAAATGATGACTTAAATTACACTAGGCTAACTGCTATAACATTTATCCAGGAGTGGAATCTTTTGGATAGGTGCCATCTAATGAGCTTTGCATAGCATCTTAGCTTTGTTTTGTCTATAAAATACGGATACGTTCAATTAAACAGAATTAGTTTTGCTGAACAGCATTTGAAATCCTTTCAAGTTCAGAAATAGTCTTGGCGCAATTTCAGTCTGGAATTTAGCTGAACGAAGCCAAATGAACAGCATTTTCCTAATCAAACATTCTGAGTTCTAAAGTAAGAAACGCTACTTTGCATGGCCTTCGCATGCTGCAAAATGAATTCAGGCACTCCTCCCTTTATGTACATTGTGTTCCTTGGATTTTGATACTACAAGTCTGTATGTAAGTGTATGTATGTAAAGCCAGAACTGGTACCAATTTTTTGTTTATATTAAAACAGAGTACACATCTAAGAGGAAATGGCTACTGAGCCCATTTTTCAAAAATCTACTACATATCAATCACATTACAGTTTGTTATAGAATCTAGGAATGCTGCCAACTTGGTATATTTTAATAGCCGTAATCATTTAATTTTTCCCAGCAATTTTATAAGCTTTTACTAAAATGCTAATTGATTTGTTCCACATTATAAAAATTCTTAGCCATTTATATTAATTGTGTGAGTGGCATATGGCTAAAAATGGTTGGATGCCAGTAAGACTAGCTCAAGAACTTTACAAAATTAACTTAGAAGTCAACCTAAATATTTTGCAAATCTTTGCTGAAACAAGGAGATACGCATATCTCAGAGAGCTGGAAGAGACCTCAAGAGGTCATTGAGTCCAGTCCCCTGGGCTAGGGCTATACTACAATGGTCCTTCGAAAGAAGTTCTTTCAGAAGACCTCTTCCGAAAAACTGCTTTCAAACAATCGCGACCACACACAAAAAAGCAGATCAAAAAATCAATCAAAAGAATGGGCCAGGAAACACCATGGAGTGAAAAATCTGGCACCGTATAGGGCTGCTCTTTTGAAAAAAGGGGCCCTGAGGTGTCTACACACATTTTTTCCCAAAAGAATTTTTTCGAAAAAGGCATTCTTCCTCATCCCGGAGTGGAAGAGGACCACTGGGAAAAGTACCATGTTTTTTAATTTAATATTGAAAATGTATTTTGTGTGTAGATGCTCTGTGGGATTTTCTGGAAGAGCCTTGGCTTTTTTGAAAAAAAACTTGCTAGCATAGATGTAGCCCTGCACTCACAGCAGGACCTGTTGCTATCCCTGACAGACATGTTTTTTTTGTTTTTTTTTTGAAAGAAGATCAAACCTGCCCTCTAGCCTCAGGAGGACCCCTGAAGAATTGAGCTCATAACCCTGAGCTTATAAAGCCAATGCTCTGGCCACTGAACTATCCCTCTATTAGGGGGATATTTTTGTGCTACTGCATGGAACACCATTTTTAACTGGAGCTGTTTCCAGACCTTAGTGTAGAAATATTGGGGTGGAGAGTGGGGGGTTAAGAGAACTTTAATATTCTATTTCTCACAAGAAGTTCAATATTTAAATATTTCCCATAGTGTTAAGAAGGTGCATTTCTTACAGCAAAGAAACTGATTTGCACTGAATGCCACACAAATGGACTTTAGCCAAATGCCACCTCCTGATAAAACACAAGGGCTGCCAGCAGGTGAACAGGTATCACAGTTGTCTTGAGCATGGCTCTTACAGGCTTGCCTGTGCTGCAGCTAGAGATACAGTGGCATGTTGGTGCCATCTCATAAGTAACTTCTTTCCCCATTCATTAAGTACTGAGAGAAGTAAAAAATGCTTGACATGTTTAAGAAGTGAGGGAGCCATGATAAATAGGCTGCGTGAGTTCATAAAGATCAGACCATGCCTGACCAACTTGATTGCTTTTTAGATGGCCTTTCAAATTCAAGGGACAAAGGGAAATCGGCCAATGTACTATTGGGAAGGGTGTAAATTATTTCATACCATCCCACAAACTATTGCAGGTTCAAATAAATTGCAGTCTACTTGGAGATGGACAGCGCTGCCTGGAGTGAAAGCTGCCTGGCTGGTCATAGGCAAATGGTTACACTCACTGGCAAAATGTCTAGCTAGAAATGGTATAACATCATAAAAACCTTTTAAAAAAGCATTTCCAGCATTTCTCAACCAGTGGTATGAGTACCTGAGGGCGGGGTACACCAATGTCTTCTAGGGGGTACATTAACTCATCTAAATATTTGCCTCGTTTTACAACAGGCAACATAAAAAAACACTACGAAAGTCCATACAATCTATAAATTCATTCAGTGACTTGTTTCTATTGCTTCATATGCCTTACGCTGAAATGTAAGTACAATATTTCTATTCCAATTCATTTATTTGTTAATAAGATGGTAGAAAATCATCTTCTATGATATTTTTGCAAATAGTTTTTAATTGAGGTGTAATTTGGTGGTATGCAAAACAAATCTGACTCCTGAAAAGGGTCCTGTAATCTGGAAAGGTTGAATGGCACAAGTTTCAAGATCTCAGATTTCTTTAGCACCATGGTTTTCAACCGGTGGCATTCATACCCTCAGGGGTACATGAGAGAAGTCTGGTGGTACTTATAGTTTTTTTTAAAGGGGGGTACTTTATAAAAAATGGTTGAGACACTTTGTTTTAAAATATCTTCCTTAGTGACCCAGATGCAAAATAAAGACTAAGTTAATACGGCATGTCTCGCAAGATTAAATTTGGAGGCATGGTGAAGACCATCTTGAATACTGAGACCCCATTCCATGTCTGTAAGGCATGGCCCGCTCTTTAATAGTGAAACACTAGGGCTGTCAATTAACATGTGTTAATGCCTGCAATTAACACAGGGCAGAATTAATGTGTTAAAAAATTAATGCGTATTAATGCTTGTTAATTGACAGCTCTATTGTACACCACCCAGTGCCTGAGGCTGTAGTAACGCAAAACAGAAATTCCAATAATGCAGCAGAGAGTGCTTTGGATTCCCTTAGACCATTTTAATGCATTAATTAAACCCTGACTTGCAGCAGGTTTGCTCAACCCAGCTGCACTTTACCACACATAACAAAAAGGATGTGTGTTGACTGGATAGTAATTTACTAAGTGCTGGGGGAAGCCACAGGGGGATAAGGTGGAGGTGCTGGAATTAACTCTTAGAAAACTGTTGGCTTGCAGAATGGTAGCCGTGTGACTACTTTGGTGAAGGGGCAATATATTATCTAGGGAGCTAGAGAGAGAACTCTCAATAAACTTAAAGGTTGTGATTAAATTTTTCAAAAGGCCTGGAGCATACCAGTATCCTTTGTAATGTGAGATAATGGAATGTTATGCTTCAGGTCACAGGCTGACAGATCCCAGGTAGGAAATTCCCCTTACCATGCTTACCAATTCACTTTCCTGTGTCAGAAACTGGCCTCTGCCGGAGGCACAATACCAGATAAAATCCTGGTCCTGCCATGCTTTTGTGGATGCCTTTTTCCCATCGTAGGATTCTGTATGGGTCTGCATTAGCAGATCTCATTGTAGTATTAGCACTTACAGGAAATCCTGTGCAAAATGGGCAAAATTGCATGCTGTAACCCTCCCGACCCCCAGCTGCATTGCTCACCTCAAGCATTTAAAAACCAGGTGATTTAATTTGCAAATCAAGGTTCTGGTCCCTTAGGGTTCCCATGTTCGTGTTTTTTTCTCTACAACCATAAAGGCTAAATTTTTTAAAAAATAAATTATTTAACAGCGTGATTACTTGTGATTAATTTTTTTAATCACTTGACAGCCCTACAAAATACCATAATTTTTAGCTGGAGCTTCCTGCTTCTAGGGCTTTTACCTGCAAGCCCTTGTCTCCCCTTCTTCCCCAGCCCTCTGATTCAGATACATGCAAACATGGTTTAGATTCCCTGCTTGGGACTGCTAAGAGGCACATGCTGTGATGGAGTCAGGAAAGAGCTACATCCTTTCGTATGCAGGCAAAAATGTGAGTTAATACATCTGGGAGGGAAAGTAATCCAAAACATTGAGGTTTTGTAGGAGGAAGAAACCGGGAAAACAGTAAATCTGAAAGAGACCTAAGAGTGATTCTGTACAGCAAATTGCAAACTTAAGTCTAATGAGATATAAGAGCAGCAAGCACTGTTTGGGATTGAATATTCTGAGTCTCTGGGTGCATCTACATTAAGAACTAACTTTGAAGTAGCGGGCAGAGCGTCTACATGCATTTTCCCTTACTTGGAAGTTCACTTTGAAGTATGGAGCCCAACTTCTAAGTCCTGCCTAGTGCCCTACTTCAAAGTTTAACTTTAAAGTAGGGTGTGTGTATATGCTCAACTTCAAAGTCTGTTAACTTAAAAGTAAGCAACTTTGAAATTATTTTTGCAGCGTACACTTGGTCTCTGTGACACAAGCCTGGAAGGTGATTGTTCCAACTACGCCTTATTCTGATGGTTTTCTTCTGTCAAAGGCCACTGGTTTTATTCTTGCACACAATATTTCAGTAAAGCAAACAGTGTCTTTTTGGAGCATTATCTTGATAAATACTTAGTTGTGTTTATTCCTTGCCTGTGTATTAAACCTTGTTTTCTCCCTATTTATATTTGTAACCCCAGAGGCAGTGAGACCACTGACAAGGGCAAGGGAATGGAGAGAGAAATTTCTGAGCGGCAATTTATTTGCAAATTTAACTCCATTAACCATGGATTAGATAGAGACTGGGAGTGGCTCGCAGTTTACAAAGGCAGTTTTTCTGCTCTGGGTGCTAATATCTCCCCATTAGACTCTGACAAAGGCTCACATCCCCCTGTCTGATCTGACTTGTTTTTAACTCTTTTGATAAGTACTGTTGGTACTGGTCCATTTCCACCTTGCTGAATAGACCTTGGCAGCTCTGGCCATCCCTCTTACTGGGACCCTACTCCTTAAATACCCCTCTGAAACCACCCCCCCGCAACTCATGCATCTGATGAAGCGGGTCTTTGTGCATGAAAGCTTATCCTCCAAAATATCTGTTAGTCTGTAAGGTGCCAGAAGACTGCTTGTTGTTCTGTAAGGGAGAGGGAAGTCTCTGCTCTACACTCTTGTCTGAGAGCCAGCTGGCCTTTAGCTGATGGGATGGAGCACTGGGCTTTAGCCCCTCACTGTGCAAGTTTATTCCTTCCTCCCAACAACATGGGTGTGTCGGCCTTACACATGGATAACACTGGCCTATTCATTTCTTTTACTGTGCCTTTTTTGAAATGTTGATTTTTCTTAACTTATATGTTTGTCTAATTTTGGATTCATTGTTATTTGTATCTTTTTATTTTTATCATTTTTAATTTTGTTTTCATTTTGTTTCACCAAGGTATGATTTTCTGGCCTATGGGAAGAGAAACAACCAGACATCCAGCATTTATTACAGGAAACACACAGCATATTTTAGAGCATATAAATCAGTCTAAGTATATTTATTCCTCAAACTTAAGAAAGTGCACCGGATGACAGGCTTGTAATGTATTAAATAAACCACGAGAACACAGTCCCCTGTCTGCTAATAAGGCCTATTGCTCTTATGCAACTTCTCGTAATACTGGACTACTTTTTCCAGATCAGTTGCTTCTCCAGGGTTTAATTTCAGCCTATCTAAGCCAAACATGTAAAAATGCTGCTGAGCTGAGGCGAAAAGGCAAGACTGCAGCTCACTGTAAGAACTTGCTAAATCAAATTGAGAACTGACAAAACCAGCTTCCCTCTGTCCCAGGACGCTGGTGCGGTGGCTGCTCTTATTCTTCCCAAAGCAGCTGGGGCCTGAAAAGGACTAGCTCCCACTGAGAGTTCCTGGCCCACAGAGTGGAGGTACAGGCCAGAGCACAACTTCAAGGCTTCCTAATGGGGTTGGGTGGCTGGAGGGTGTAGATAGGACCCATAGGTGATGCATGGGGTGCTCAGAGGGTCACATGCAAACCCCACTCCCCTGGACTCACCGTGAGCGCTGGGCTGCCTCAGATGAGTAGGGGGCAGTCCTGCCTTCCCCACACAATGGTGAGTCCTTCAAGCATTACTGCTAGGCTGTGCTGCTCCTTGAGGAGAGCAGGGCTAGCCCGGCACTTGTGGGAAGCGACGTGGCACTTCTGTGAGTAGAGGCAGGTGAGGGGTGGGGTAGGATTGTGGCATGGGCAGAGCAGAGGTGGGACAGGAGGGGGGTTAGTGGGGAGGGGAGGGGAGGGGCGGGGCAAGGCCACCTTCTAGAATCCCTCTATAGAACAGTTAAGAGCTAAGTCTGTGACATGGAGCTGATCTATTCACTGCGGGAGGAAAGTCACATATGGTGCAAACACTGAAGGGCAAGCGAAATTCCTTAAAGTAATAAAAGGGACCAATCACGAGCTAGCTGTAATGATGCTAAGCAGTAGGGCTGGATAGCAGGAGGGCTGGTCAATGGGAGCTCAGAGTGTGACCAGATTAGGGAGATAATTTGGTTAACAATGGCTAACGTCTTACAACACTCATATGCACAGGTTTAGTAGCTTCCACTGTGTGGTAGTGGAAGTAGGTTACTAGGCCTCCTCCTGGGATGACCAGGTCCAGATATAACACTTCTGAAGGTGTTTGAATTGTCCACACTGGAGTTTTAATATGTTAGTTAAAATATATTAGTGAAAGTTTTAAACCCCGCTTTGCCTAGAGGGCAGCTTAGGCTGTGGAATAGTCTCAAGAGAAGAGCAGCAAAAGCCCTAATGCTCAGGTCGAGACTGGCCAGAACAATAGACTGTTTACCGTGGAAGCACTCCTGCCAGCGAATGGAGACAGGCTAAGTGGGCTGGCCCATTTCTAGAGGTTGATTCTAGATCTCCATGCAATACAGAACCAGCCGAGGTCATCCCGTGTCAGGGAGGAAAGTTACAGTGTATGAGAGAGAAGAGGCCCAAAAATCTGATACTTTTCCAGCTTCAACAAATTAACCCTGCTGTCTTTCGATTCTGGCTCAGCCAGCCGTGCCATCTGCCTTCCTTTGGACCTCCTGACTTTCCTGCTCTGGCAATGCAGAAAAAGGGCACTGGGGATCGGAGACAGAGACAGGTCAGAACAGAGCTTGGGGACAGGATAAAAGACAAGCGCAAAAAATATGGTGTTGTGGGGGAAGGAAGATCCTGTGGTTAGTGTTAGCTGGGGCTCCCCACTCAATTCCCTGTTCTGTCACAGGCTCCCTGTGTCCATTGGGGCCAGTCAGTTCTCTTTAGCAGCAGTTGAACTGTAATATGGAGATAATAGCACTGATCTACACTGGTGGAGGGGGCAGTGAGGGGAAATACAAGGTTGTGAGGCACTCTGATGCTAAACTATGGCAGAGAGGCTAGAAAGATGCAACTACATCATGAAAAAGCAGTGTGGGGAAAGGCTGGCAAGAATAAGCAGAAACAAGGGAGCTTATGTTTAAAGCAGGTTAGGAGGTGAGGCAATGAGGGGATGGGGCCTGTATTTACATCTTGTCCTGAACACTGCAAGGCCTGGCTAGGGCTTAGATAACATCAGCCTTAGTAGTTTTGTGTTGCCCACATCTATGTAAGCTATACACGTATTTCCATTTGCTGCTTCTAATTGCTGAATGTCGAAAATGTGCTTGGTGCTGTCCAAATATTTAAGGAGGCACCATCCGAGCCCGAGTTTACCATCCAGTTCTGGGGTGGTCAGGAGCAGACCATGGGCCAAATCCAGAACACTACATGCTCTTCAACAGACCCTGAAATCTGTTAAATGACTTATCATTATTCTTGTATTATTATTGTCTCTCGAATGTAGACCTTGACTATACCTTGACCCAGCATTTTGGATTTTGACAAAAAACACATGAACTACTCCTATCAAAGGCACTGTGAAGGTGCTTCTGAAATCTTGGAACCTCAGATTTTTTTCAAGGCTAAAAAAAAAAATTAATGTCTATTACAAATTAACTAGTGTAGTTGAAAAAAAATAAAAGAAAATCGGCAAGTGACTGACTGTTCAATGGAAACAGATTACTCTATAGAGCTTAGAAAATGTAAAGACCTCATATTGGCAAAATCGAAGAAAAATAACCACTATAACTGGCAAAATGGAAAACAAAGAAGTTCAACATGAGAATGCAGTTGAGACATCATAAATCCTGCCTGTGTCTCTGGGGGAAATTAAACTGCCACTCCTTGTAACATTTTCAGGTATCATACCAGCTGTAGAATGCAGTATGGTTATGGAAGAAGCCCTAACAAGACATTCAAACAACATCTTGATGTGACATGCTATAAAAATGATGTTTTGGAGGCAACCCTGGACATCGCATTGGTGAGCGTGAGCTAGTGAGCTCATCCCAGCTCGTCTCACCCTAACAAGCACTGTTAGATTAGGTGATCTTGACGGCAAATACTAACATCTGCTGTCTGTGAATCACACCTCCCAGAGCACCAAACAAAATGCAGGGGAAGCTGCTTGTCTCAGGAGTGTCTCACCTTGACTACAGCTGTGCAGCCAAGTTGTTCCTGGCAGAAAGAGCAAACACCTGCCATCAAATTACACAAGCCTTTCATGCAGCTATTTAAAGCTGGATTCAATTCAAATAATTAAAAGAATGCCAAAGCTGACTGGTCAGGTGAATGCTGCGTCAGAGAGGTCCTCATCTGCTGCTAAGTAAATGAAAGAATTGTATAGCAATGGGATCTCTGAGCTGTCACTGTGCCAACTATACTTTATGTATTTTACAGTTGAAACATCTGACTTGTAACCTACCATGTAGGGAGGTAGCCCAATGATTCAACAGTGCTATTTATTTAGATTTATACAAACATCCCTTGAAAAGGAGCACCTGCCCCTTGTGACTACACCAGACTATCCTGGAATTGAATTAGAAATGCAGGATTGGAGAGTGTTTTGAAAAGTCTTCATGTCCAGCCCCTGCCCTGAGATAGGACCAACTAAACATAGGTCATCCCAGACAGGTGTTTGTCTAAGCTCTTTTAAAAACCTCCAGTGACCCTGTCCACAACCTCCCTGGGAAGCCTAGTCCAGAGTTTAACAATCCTTATAGTTAGACTGTTTTTTTTTTTCCTTTTCCTAATAGCTAAGCTAAATTTCTATTGCTGCAGATTAATCCTGTTACTTCTTGTACTGCCTTCAGTGTGCATGGAGAATAGTTGCTCATATCCTCTTTATGATAACCTTTCACATACTCGAAGTCTGGGGTATATGAGTTGTAATAGTCAGAAGTCAGTGGGGTGGTGTCCTGACATGTCGCCTGTGCTGCCAGTGGTGATAGTCTTACAGGTATGTGTCGTGTTGGCTTGCACGAGTAGCTAGTACAGCAGACTCCGAGAGAGCCCCACTCCCCAAAGGCTATCAGCTCAGGTAAGGATTGAAGGCACTAGACCAGGTTTACTATAATAGCTTCCCCGGATCAGATGTCTACCAGTAGGCTAAGACTTTGTGCCCTTGACAATGGACATGACTCCATGACATGGGTTCGTTCTATCACTGCCCCCTAGGTTGGACAAAGACAGCTGTTGGGCATACACGTTTATACATTGGTACAGACAACTTATACGTGACACCTCACATATCAGGTTGCCACCCTCTGACGTTGCGTAGATACTGCCCATTACTCAGTACATGAGGGTTTGGTCACTAGCTATCAGGCTAATTTTAAACCCTGCCCTGGGCCTGGGTGGGTATGTTCCTGTTCCTGTTATCTGTGAGGTGTGCATTGGTAATGAGATAGTTCTTAACAAAGTATTCTGTTAGGACCCTTTTGCAATGTGTTTTTAGGGACTGCGCTTAGCACCTCTTAGTGTTTTACACCATTAATCATGTTTCTGCCCAATTCTGTTAGCAAAGTCTGTCTCTTGCTCACAGCTTAGCATTAGCACAGCCTTGCCTATTGTGGCGTAAGCGTTAGGCCTCGTATCAGGCCTGTGAATGGTATATGGACTTATGTTTCAGGCCCTCATCTTGCTACATTAGTCTCAGTTTACAGATGAGGACATGAGGCACATAGAATCCAAGCAACCTGCCGAGGTCACACAAGTAATCTGTCACAGAGCAGGGGTATGAATCTAAAACTGCGAAGTCCCAACCACTGGACTGTTCTTCCTCTCCAAAACAATTCACATTCATCCTGAGGTTAATCAAAAGATTTTTCAGGGCAAAGGGAGACAGTTACATGCAGACTTGCTAGAATTCCTGCTCATTCCAATAGTAGCCATGGCTAATTAGCTCCCTTGTCATAACCAAACAATCCTTTTCTTTTAATACATCATTTCAGTATTCATTGAATAATTGGCATGGCTCGCTGTAGCCTAACATGGGGTGTATTAATTGTTCACTTTGATTACTCTTTTATTACTCAGTCACGTACATTAATGTGGTCTTGTTTCTGCTGCCAGCTTGGGAAACTGATATTTTTCAAAACATAAGGGCTGCAAATAGTGCACATCTGGCATGACATTTTGGAGGAAAAATCATTTATGCTGCAGACTCGGAATGTGGAGGGAGGTCAGTAACACTTACCTGAACACGCAGCAGGCATCTGCGCTCAGTTACTCTGCAAACCAAGCCCACTTTACTTGGAAAGAGCTGTGACTTTGTCGACACAGATAGCCTCATCACTGATGCAGCTCACTGCTTTTTCCACAGTGTCCTCTTTTGCATGACTCTCATCCATGTCCTCCTGTGAATCCTCCATACAGGATTCACCCCATGTGTTGAAGACCTTCCTCGTTTTTTTCAGATCTCGTGGATACCAATGGAGTATACGCCTGCCCGTCTGCTGTCGCTCAGTCTCACAGCATGATCAGCGCATCTCCTTTTCCAGTCATACATAACTTGGATGATATGGTTGACACCACTTTTGGCACGCAAATCATTAATAGTAACAAGCTGTAATCTACCTATGCCCACCATGCATCTTTCCATTGATCTTTGGGTGGTTTGCAGCTTTGAGACTTTTGTAAGGCTTCGTCTACACTAGCTCCCCCCTTTTGGAAGGGTCATGGTAATGAGCGAGTTGGGAATATTCTGATGAGGCACTACCATGAATATGCAGCACCTCATTAGCATAATGGTTGCCATGTGCGATTCGAAAGTGCCACTTTCAAATCATGTGCCACCTGTGTAGGCAGGGGCCTTTTGAAAGGACACCCCCCCGGACTTTGAAAGCCCCTTCTTCCTATTTGGTATTTGCTTTCGAATCGTGAGTGGCTGCCATTATGCTAAAGAGGTGCTACATATTCATGGCAGTGCCTCATTAGCATATTCCCAACATGCTCATTACCATGCCCCTTCCAAAAGGAGGGGCTAGTGTAGATGCAGCCTAAGTGTCGTATTCCACATTTTGTAGCCATAGAGCATTATTGGCAGCATACTGGTGTTAAAGAGATGGACTTTCGCCACAGCAGCAGGTTTGGCATCAAAAAAGCCCACTTTAATGAACAGACATATTCATTCACTCTAGTAAAGAGCTTGAACAGTGGTTTGACATGGCTGTGCACTTTCCTGCCAATACTTACTGTTCTGTAGCTGTAACTCAGTCTAGCAGAGGGAATGGGGGTGCTACAATTAACATTTCCCTGGTCTTCAGGAAAGGATGATTGGATCCAGCATCGTCAAAATACAGGTTTAGCTGACTATGACTTTGAGCTTGCACTGAGCCAACAGGTGTGAGCTGGAGACCAGAGACTGCATCCTAACAAACGGGGCATATGGCTCAGGCCATTATAGAGACAAGTAAAAACAACTGCAAGGTAAATCCTTGCTCCAAAGTGCAGGCATAGTCAGATCCATAGCTTTGTCATGGCCCTGTCTCTAAGGCCTTGTCTATGCTTACCTGCACTGTCAATCTACTTCAACTATGCAAACAGTGTAGCTGAAGGTGACATATCTACCACGACATCTTGCATGAGGGAAGGTCAACAGAAGCTGCTTTCCCATTGATGCCAGCTACGCGTCTCATCCTGGTGGCATACCAGTATCAGAGGGGCAAGCTTGGAGATGGATTTATCATGTCTACAGTAGACATGATAAATTGACAGCCAGTGGATTGATTGGATTGACTGCTCTTGCATCAATCAATCCACTGCATAGGGGAGACAAGGCCTAACTTAGGGGCAAGATGTATCTCATATTCCACGCACTTGAAAACCAAGGGGCAGACCAACAATTCTGCCACTGGGGGAAGAAGAAAAGAGAGAGACAGGGATACTCAGTTTATTAAAATTTATCTGAGCTTTATAAAAACCAGTTGGTATTATATTCTTGAGAGCAGAGGTACATTTTAAATAGCAAAGGAAGAGGAGGCTGAATTAGCTCAAGCTGTTCAATCTGTGTTGCTTAGTGATTGTACTATATAAAGTGATGAAGAATAATGGAAACAACCACTACTCCACATACTGTAGATATAAAAGGAATCTGCTTCTTGTAGTATTAATACAGTGGTTCTTGAACTGTGGATTGCGGCCCCAAACTGGGTCCCACCCGCATTTTAATGGGCTCCCAGGGACCAGCATGAGACACCCCGCTGCTTGGGCCTGAAAGCTGAGGCTACAGGCCTGGGGGCTTTGGTACTTCTCCCTCCCCTGCCCAAGGTGAAGGGGCTTGGGTTCCGGCTCTGACCTCCATGTAGGATCATGTAGTAATTGTTGTTGTTGGAAATGGTTGTGGCACAATGAGGTTTTAGAACCATTGGTTTATTCTATTCCTTCTACTAACCTGCCAAGAACTTCCTATATTGCATTAAGTGATGAGACCAGCTTCTGTCACTTGTGGTTCATTTGCGCTCCTCATCTTCTGATTGGTTACTGAATGTGATTCAAAACTTCATTGATAATTACAGCCTGGAGCCAGCTGAAAAGGATCCATGCAAGCATCTTACCAGCTATGGAGAGAGGAGAGATGCTACAGTAATTACAAGTCACTTTTTGAGGCTGTTTGCATTTATAGACTATAATAACACTGGTATCTTTCCATTGTTGCAGTATGATAGCTTGAAGCCAGATATGGGACAAAATCAGAAAGCTCGTCATTGAGAAGATTATCTTCATGTCTGAAAACTTCAGCTGGAATGGTATCAGGACCAACCTGTTCGTTCCATTCCTTGTACAGACATCAACACTTCAGCTTGTATGGGTGGTTTGGCAAGTGCAGTAAGTATAGACAGTTTGCAGACGTATCCAAGGACTTATCAGACAATAGACAATTAGATAATTTACTAAAGTGACCGATTATCCAATTACCAGGCTAATGAACCCCAGCCAGCCAGCCAGAGCCCCATTAGCCACGAAGTTTGGGACTATATCCCTGCAGGCCATCCTGGAGAGAATAGCTTGCCAACCATATTTCACCCGACAAAGCAATTCTTCCGATGTGGTCTGTTTGCTCCATCCCACGTGTGAAGGAAGGGTTGGACATGTGGGAGGCACATCCCTAGATTCCTCATGTTTGGCTCTTAAGATAACAGCCAGTGCTGCTGGAATTGTCAGCAAGAGGGAAATAAAATGCTTTCTTCCAGTATTTGATAGAACCTTGTCTGTTTATTTGACATGATTGATTGGCTGAGTTGTAAGAGTAGATGTTTCAGATACAGGCTTTTGTATCACATTACAATCCATGCTTGCTGCTAGGAGAAAAGATCACAAATGATCATAACGGAGCTATCTGCATAGTGTTATAAATATTTAAAATAGCCTTTAAAATCCCACTCAGATTCTATTTTTTGCCTTGAACAATCAGGGAAACTGCATTACAGTATGTCACCCACAAGTAACTTCCTCTGTGGGTAGCAGGCAACAGTCATTACTTCATGCCTAACTATCAGCTTAGCTGCTAAAGTTTTGTTTCCACTAGTCAAGTTGGAAAGCACTGCAAGAAGCAGTTTTACAAAGGCAATAAGAAGTCCTGTGGCACCTTATAGACTAACAGATATTTTGGAGCATAAGCTTTAGTGGGAAAGAATCGCTTTGTCAGATGCATGAGTGGATGGGTTTCAGAGGATGATTTAAAGAGGGAATCTCAGTAAAGGGGAGGGCCAGAGCTAACAAGGTCCATTGAGTCAGGGTGGAAATGGCCCATTTTCAGCAGTTAATGTGGAGCTATGAACATCAGGAGAAGAGAAATCAAGTCAGTTCAGTCAGGGAGGATGTGGCCCATTGTCAGTTGCTAATGTGGAGGTGCGAACATCGAGTGGAGAAACTGCTTTTGTAAGGGGCAAACCACTCCCAGTCTCTGTCCAGTCCTTGGTTGATGGAGTCAAATTTGCAAATAAATTGTAGCTCAGAAATTTCTCTTTCTGTTTTATTCTTGAAATTGTTCTGTTGTAGGACTGCTACTTTTAAATCTGTTACTGAGCGTCTGGGGAAGCTGAAGTGCTCTCTTACAGCATTTTGTGAAAGTGCAGAGGGGAAGCACATCTCCTCAGCAGAGGGACAATATTAGTGATCCAGCCCGACTGCAGCTATTACATACAGCTGTGCCAGCTACTGGCAACTAGAAGCCAGGATCTCCCCAGGATCGGATGACAAATGGAAGTTAGGAAGTCTGAGCTTTTCACTAGGGAAATAAACATGCCTCAGTATAAGATACCTTCCTCCCCAGTTTAAAATTCTCGCCGTTGTCATCAAGGTCCTAAACTGCACGCCTCCCTGTTTTTTCCACACTATTCCTTTTCATTGTCACCCCTTCCTCTCCGTTTCAAAAGCCGTCATGTTCATCCACTGCCATTTCCCTGCAAAAAGCAGCTTCTTGCTTTTCACATAGAGCCTAACACGTGAGTAATGCCTATCCTTGATTGGCCCAGAGAACTATCCCTCTCTCTTCACTTGAAACATCCACCAGAAGTTCCCATCAAACAAATCAGCAGTGTTTCAGATTTGAAACCTATATCTTCCATATCGTATAGATGTACAAAATAATAAAACGTTGCGGATCCACTGTGATGTACACACACTTCAGCTGAGTAACTTTAGGACATATACTGAAGTGACTTCTGTCCTTCCTTGTGGCACCTCTGTTCTGCTTACTGTAACCATTACTCATCTCTCTTGAAATGATGACCAGCTGGGGCACAAGCTTCTGGAAAGCACCTAACACATCTGTGGATAACAAGTTATCCCACGATATTGCTACAGCTTATGGTGTAGTTGCTTCTCCGTGTAATGAATTAACCAAATTATCAGTACATTTCCATTACTGTGCTAGGTACTTTGCAAACACAGAGGAAGACAGCAGTCCTTTGGCTAACGAGCAAACATTACTAATCCTGTATTTATTACACAAACACATACAAAATAGTACGGACGTTTAAATGATCAGAAGCATGTATCTTGTAATGGTAACTGCAATGCATGGAAATGGGAATTTATCAGCTGTATTTGGATGGAGGGAAATAACTACACTTTACTGAAAATCTATTGACTGCCCATATCATTAAGAAAATTGTGATCTTTATTAGTTTAACGGGTGATTGAGATACAAAGAGCAACTTTAGTGAGATATATGAAGGTTAATGAATGCCTGTGTGGTACATCTCATTTAAAAAAAAAAAAAAGGTGCTCCAGCTGCCATTTGCCAAGCTCAGATTCAGCTGTGGAAAATAAAATGTGTACTTGGAGCTGAGGTGTCTATAATTGCTTGCTTTGCTATTTTCTGGGGAAGGAAGAAATATTACACCCATTTGACAGACAGGGAAACTTGCTAAACTAATGACAGGGCTGAGAATAGAATCCAGACATTGAAATATATTAGCTCAGCAAAAGTATATCACAGCACTGTCCCTGCTGCTGCCTCACAAAGATAAAGCCCTTGTTTGTGTCATTAGCAACTTCTGTGCTTGTTAACTTCTACTGATGGGCACCAGAGGGATTAAAATGGGTAGTACTTCCACCGTCCAACAGTGGAAAAGAACTGGGTCAACAAGCATGCACTTGGGAGGTAGCTGCAGCTCTCTGATGGCAGTACTATCACTTCTGTTTCCACACTCATAGTATCACCTAAAGAGACACTGAGAGCTTTCAAGGACATCAAAAATACACAGATGGGGATCTTCAAATGCTCTCGGCTAACTCTGCCCTTTGAAGTCATAGGGAAAACTTCCATTAATTCCATTTGGGACCCAGCTCGATCAAGCCTTAGTGCCTTCTGGAAATGTCACCTTCAGCCCCAGATGCAAATAGTTTGCCATCTACAGGCCTAGTTCTGCAACCTCCATGCACATCAAGTAGCATGTACTGATACAAGTAGTTCCACTGAGGCTGCATCTACACTGAGATAAAATCAATTTTAAGTCAGTTAGCTTGATCTTTCCAAGTGACGGTCCTCGCTGTAAATTCCATTACCTTGATTTATGGACCACTAAAATCAGCATAATATGGATATCCTAAAATCGTAATAGCCTGACAGGTGCAGTGTTCAGTTTGAATTTAAAATTCCCAATGAAGGGTAGTGAAGATGCGCCATGTCTTTAAATCAAATTCATTAGCACATTCCACAGATGTCCCATATGTGCCCCACAATGCCCCACAATCTCTGCTCTGGCCTCTTCCATCTCCACTGCTCTGAGGTGCAGAGAAATTAGGCATCAGGAAGAGCATTTCAATTTGGCACCTGGAAGCCCACATCTGTAGGGTCAGGAGAGGCTGAAAAATCCTCTTTCTTTTTGTTTGCTAGGAGTGCGGCTGTGGGGTCTGTGGTTCTGTGTATACCCCTGCTAGCTACCTTTTTTTTTTGCACTGCCTGGCGCCAGCCACTGGACCGCTCCCCCCACCCCCATACCAAGTGTCTGCTAGGCTGTGGGTGGGTGAGGGGGGTCACGCTTGCTTGGTAGGATGAGAAACATCTTTTCAGCCATTTACATATTCTCCTGACACCCACATCTCCTCCCGCCAGAGGTGCCTCACAGTCTGGAACATTCCTGTGCCCAGCCGATCACGTGGCTTGACCCTGAACCAATGAAAGGACATGCTGCACAAGGTGCCAGGCAGCTTGCGTGCAGAGAGGGTCACAGTTTTCGGGACTGGCTGTAGCTGGGGGGCCTTTTAGCCTCCTGAGAGAAGTCTGTCTTGGTGGTCACAATTTTTGGGGCTGGCTGTAGTCTGGATTCTTTAAGTGGCCGTGGGACATCTCCTTTGGTGGTCACAATTTTCGGGGCTGGCTGTAGCTGGGGTTCTTTTATTCACCTGGGGGATGTCTCCTTTGGCAGTCATGGTTTTCGGGGTTGGCTGTAGCTGGGGGTCTTTTATCCACCCCAAGCCGTAACTGTTTCAATGAATCATTTGAGTTTCAGTGTAGCGACTGTGTCTACTTAAACATAAGGGTCTTCTTTCGTCGGAGGCCTAAATCCAGATTCAAGTTCCTGAAATGGTCCCTGTGGGCCGTCACGATTTTCGTGGCTGTCGAACGTCTACTGTCTTTTAGCCACCCCGAGCCATTACTGATAATTAATTTGCGTTTCAGTGGCACACCCTTGTCTGCTCAGAGTCCTCTTTCCCAGGAGTCCTAAATTGGTATCCAAGCCCAAAATAAAGACTAGGCATGCTGTTTATAGGGGCAGGTGGTGGGTCTCCGTGGGCGGTCATGGTTTTTGGGTCTGTCTAACTTCATGATTTTCAGGTGCTGGCTGTAGACAGGGGTCTTTTAGCCACCCTGAGCTATACATATTTCAGTGAAGGCAATGTATTAGCTATACAATTGCCACAGTTCTTGAAGTAAGGCTTGCAGCGGGGACTATTCTTGTCCTAAGGGTCTTCTTTTGCAGGTCTAAACCCGGCTGTAGTCTGGGATCTTTTAACCTCCCTGAGCCATAACTGTGAATGATTCATTTGAGTTTGTGTAGCACCTGTGTCTGCCTTAACATGGCAGGGGACTGAAATGTGGGAAGATGTTGTCATATACCCACATCTACTTGTGGGGACAGAATGCAATGGGGCTCAGGGAACTGTGGGATAGGTTCCCACAATACACTGCAGCAGTGCTCGATTTAAGCTGCCTGTGTGTGGAAGCAGTAAGTCAATTTTGTGAGGCGCATGTGGGAAGGTGAAGGTGCTCAAAATCAAATGGGTAAAACCCAGTGTTAAGAAATTGATTTTAATAAAATCAATTTTATCTTGTAGCATAGACGCAACCTGAGTTTGGTTAGTCACAGCATTACAAGTGGGCCGGCCCTACACTTGCCTTGTTGGGGAAATCTGGCTTTGTTCCACCACTGGCAACAGCAGACTCATATTTTTACCATCATGTTGCCTAATCCTACTCAGAACAGCTCTAGACAACAAGACGGTAAAACATCTGTGGAGATTTCCTATAGAAGCCTAGGGTAAATAAGCCCTTGCATGGTAGGTGGAAGGGGAGCAATGATTACTATTAAGCCCATAGGAGTGCTTGTTTACCGGTTTACTCATCTTTCTGGTCAGAACAAAGGTGATTCACAGATTCCAAGGTGAGAAAGAACCACTGTAACCATCTATCAGGGAGGCAGCCGTGTTAATCTGTAATCATCTAGTCTAACTTCCTGTATACTACAGCCCATCAGACTTGCCCAAAATAAATCCTAGGGTCTATCTTTCAGAGAGACACCCAAATTAGGTTTAAAAATTGTCAGTGATGGAGAATTCACTTTGCTGATTGGTAAATTGTTCCAAAGGGCATTTATTCTCCCCATTTAAAATATACACCTTATTTCCTGTCTGAAGTTGTCTAGCTTCAACGTCCAGCCATTGAGTCATGTTATAGCCTTCTCTGCTAGACTCAACAAAACTCCTTGTGTACTGTGCAGTGGTTGTTCCAATGCTACTGTGTGCATGTGAAACCTGGACAACATGTAAGTGTCACTTGAAGGCACTTGAACAGTATAATCAACGCTGCCTCAGGAGAATCTTAAATATCTCTTGGGAGGACAGGTGCACAAACACTAGAATCCTGGAAGAGTCAAACATGACCTGCTTTGAAGCCATTATCATTCATCAATACCTTTGTTGGGCTGGTCATGTGGTTTGGATATCTGATCAACGCTTTCTGAGTTGGTGGAAGGATGGAGGAACATTGCGGGGCCAGCAGAAGTAATATATGGACATGCTGAAGGCACATAGGAAAAAGTGAAGCATTGGTGTTGACACTGTGGAGAACCTTGCCCAAGACTGTCCCCAGTGGAGGACAGTAATCTATGAGAAGGTGGTGCAATTTGAGAGTTTCTGCTGCAGTGCAGATGATAAGTGGACAAGAAGAAAAGAGAAGCAACAACTGCCCTGCACCCCTCTAACAGCTACCAGCACCTGCCCCTTCTGTGATAAGATCTGTGGCTCCAGAATTGGGCTGATCAGCCATCAATGGACTCACAAATAGGAGGGTGACATGAAGGCTTCCTACTCGTTATTAAGTGACCTCTAAGACAGAGAAGAAAAAGATCATAGAATCATAGGATTGAAAGGGACCTCAAAGATTATAACCCTCTGCCAAAACACAGGATTTGTTGTATTTAAACCATCGAAAGGAGATAGACACCTGACCAACCTCCTTTTTAAAATCTGCAGTGAAGAAGCTTTCACAACCTCCTGAGACACTCCGCTCCATTGTCCTTCTGTTCTTACAGTTTGGAAGTTTTTCCCGAGATTTAATCTAAATCTGCTATGATGTAGTTTGAACCCACTGCTTCTTGTGCTTATCCTCTGTGAGGAGAGAAAACAACTTTCCTCCACCTTTTTTATGACAGTTTTTTGAGTATTTGAGGGCTGCTATTATGTCCCTGCTCAGCTTCCTCTTTTCCAAATGAAATATGGCCAGTTCCTTCAACCTTTGTCCAGGCCTTTGATTGTCTGTTGCTTGCCTTTGGATCCCTTCCAGTTTTTCCACATGCTTTCTGTACCTTAAGGACCAAACACAGAGTGAATGATATTATCAGCTCCCATGACTTGTATAGCCATGCCTCTGTTGTAACCAAAAAATTGCATTTATGACTCTCATCAAATATTTGTTTTGCATGCAGATACAGATAGTGTTTGGGGGAGCAGTTTACCAAGATTATACTCAATGAAATTATGTAATCTATGTAGGGTAAGGCATTTGAAAATTTCAGTGTTCACTTCATTGCAACTGGTTTTTAAGTGGGGGGGTAGATGCTCATGTGCCAGAGGTAACCTTCCTGGTAAAGAATTTACACCAGATCTCAGTGGTTCCTCATGCAAAATCCCATGCTGTTGGATTCACTACATTGTACTGTTCTCTGGTTTTATTCTACTGGGAAAGAAAACACATTTATTCAGGATCCCTTGATGAGCAAAACATGATTCTGGGATGCATTAACAGGAGTGTTTGTAAACAAGACTCAAGAAATAATTCTTCAGCTCCACTGTACACTTATAAGGCCTCAGCTGGAGTATTGTGTACAGTTCTGGGTACTGCATTTCAGGAAAGAGGAGGAGAAATTGGAGAAGGTCCAGAGAAGAGCAATACAAATGATTAAACATCCAGAAAACATGACTTATGAAGTACAACTGAAAGAATTGTGTGTGCTTAGTTTGGGAGAGACTACTATGGGGGACATAACACCTTTCAAGCACAGGGTTGAAACTCTCTTGTCTGGCGCTATTCATGGTTTGGCAGGAGCATGGATATTGCAGGACCAGAGAGCACCTGGACCAGAGAGCTCCAGCTGCATGACTGCAGTGGAGCCCTGTTGGTGGCAGTGAGCCCCACTGGTAGTCCACTCTGGTGAGCTCCAGAAGTGTGGGGCTGGGTTGGGGAGCCCCACTGGCAGACCTGTGGCAGGGAGCCCTGCTGAAGCACAGATCCCCTTCAGCAGCCCCGAAGCAGGGTGAGTCCCGCAGTCCCATGATAGTAAGCAGGCCGGGGAGCCCAGCAGTGGCAGAAGAGTCCTGCAGTCCCGCTACTGAGAGATAGACCAGGGAGTCTGGATGGGGAACAGAGCCCCTGTGGCAGAAGGGAGCCCAGCCAGGGCATGGGATTGGACTTGATGACATCTCAAGGTCCCTTCCAGTTCATGTGTTCTATGATTTTATGATGTGGCCTTACTAGTGCTGGATAGAGGGGAGTGATCACTTCTCTTGATCTGCTGGCAATGCTCTTATTACTGTAGCCCAGTATACTGTTAGCCTTCTTAGCAACAAGGGCACACTGTTGACTCATATCCAGCTCCTTGTCTACCGTAACCCCCACATTCTTTTCTGCACAACGGCTGCCTAGCCATTCAGTCCCCAGTCTGTAGCAGTTTATAGGATTTCTCCATCCTTATCCTTTTCAAACCTCATCAGATTTCTTTTGGCTCAATCCTCCAATTTGTCTAGGTCACTTTGGATCATATTGTTACCTCAAGGGGAGGAAGAAATTCTTTTTCAAATTATTTGAGGGTAGAGAGAACAGAAATAAGAAAGACCCTTTTCCAGCAAGAAGCAGCTCCACCTATTTTCAGGATCTGTCACCTGTGGAATAACCAAACTAGTGTGGATTAAAAATAAAGAGGACCCAGCAGGTAAGGTATAAACAAGAGAATTGTATTAAGAGTACTAACACAACATGGGGATACAGGGGGAAAATAAACATAAAAGCTACAGTGCACAGTGACTGATCCCCAGAGCATGAAGCTCAGTTCCCAACTAATAATGACATCTTTCTATGTCTCCATAAAACCGCAAACAATACCCCAAAACAGACACTTATTTCCTACCTAAATTCCAGACATTGATGGGAATGTGGCAATGAGGCCCAGGACCTGCAACCTTCTGTCTAAATTTTAGCCTTAATGAGGAAATTCTGGGGAGTCTAGTGAATGGTGTTTATCTTTGCCAGTGGAGAAGCCCTCATGGAAGATGGTCACTCAATGACAGGATTCATGGCAGGTAACTTGGATTCTCTGTAGGGATGATGTTAAAGATGTTCTGGGCAGACTTTTCCTTTCCTCAGTCTCATCTTGGGAATGCTGGTATTCTTCAAGTACCTGACAGGACAGCTCAGAGGCCTGTACTGCAAACACTGCCTCTCCAGTAGACAGAAGTGTGCAAGTGTTGTGTAAGTCCTTATACAGTTGTTGCTGGGAAAAATCCTGAGGTATTGGAATGTTGAGACTACTTCTGGCAGGAAAAGCTGATTTCAGCGGGCACCAGTCTGTATTAACTCAGTGCTTGGATGATGACATGCACAATAACAGGCATGGAGTCTGGGGATCAAAGCCCAAATATGACATATTGAGTCCATAATGGACTATTTTTATCCCCTTTAACAAATAACAATAAACCAGTTTAAACCTCTACAATTAAAATTATCCCTATCCTTCATCATATTGCTCCTGCCCAGCCCTCAAACCCCCAATCCCAGGTTAGTGTTATCTGCAAACTTGCTTAGGGTGCAAACCAATCCATCATCCAAGTCATTAATGAAGATGTTGAACAAAACCAGCTCCAGGACTGATCCTTGGGGTTCTCTGCTTGATACAGGCTGCCAACTAGATGACAAGCTGTTGACTGCTACTAGTTGAGCCTGATGACCAAGACAGCTTTCTCTTCATCTTACAGTCCATTCGTCCAGACCATACTTCTTTAACTTGCCAGCAAGAATATTCTTGTATGAAGGACAGGGGTACTTGTATCAAAAGTTTTGCTAAAGTTGAAGTATATCATACCCACCTCTTTCCCAGTATCCATAGAGCCAGTTAACACTTCACAGAAGGCAGTTAGGTTAATCAGGCATGCCTTGGCTTTGGTGAATCCATGCCGACTGTTCTGATTGCCATCCTCCTTTCAATCTTGATTCTTTGAGGACTTCCGTTGTGACTTTTTCAGGCCCTGAGGTAAGGCTTATCAGTCTCTAGTTCCTTGAGTCCTCCTCCTTCCCATTTTTGAGGGTGGGCGCTTTGTTAGCCCTTTTCCAAATGTTAACATCCCTGCCCATAGCTTACAGAACACCTTATCTCTAGTACAAGTGGTTTTCCTTAACAAGTTACTGAAATAAAGCCAGTATCAGAGAGGTAGCTGTGTTAGTCTGTAGATTTGAGAACAACAAAAAGTCTTGTGGCACCTTATAGACTAACAGATATTTTGGAGCATAAGCTTTTGTGGGCTAAGACCTGCTTCATCAGAAGCATGAGTGGGGGACTGGTTTCAGAGGGGTATTTAAAGAGTGGGGTCCCAGTAAGAGGGAGGGCCAGAGCTGCCAAGGTCTATTCAGCAAGATGGAACCGGCCCATTATCAACAGTACTTATCAAAAGAGGAAAAAACAAGTCAGATTGGACAGGGGGATGTGAGCCTTTGTCAGCATCTATTGGGGAGCTGTGAACACGCAGAGCAGAGAAACTGCCTTTGTAAGCTGCGAGCCACTTCCAGTCTCTGTTTAATCCATGGTTAATGGAGTTAAATTTGCAAATAAATTGCAGCTCAGAGATTTCTCTCTCTGTTTGATTTTTGAAATTTTTTTGTTTCAGAACTGTCACCCTTAAATCTGCCATTGAGTGTCCAGGGAGATTGAAATGTTCTCCCACAGGCTTCTGTACGTCACTGTTCCTGATGTTTGATTTATGTCCATTTATTCTTTTATGGAGAGACTGTTCAGTTTGGCCAATGTAAATTGCAGTGGGGCATTGCTGGCACATGAGGACATATATTATATTAGTAGATGTGCAAGTAAAGGAGCCCCTGATGGTATGGTTGGTGTTAGGTCATGTGATGACGTCACTGGTGTGGATATGTGAGCAGAATTGGCAGTGAGGACTGTTACAGGGGCTGGTTCCAGGCCCAGAGTCATTGGTTTGTGATTTGACCATTGGATTAGACAAAATGTCATTGGATTAGACTAATGACTCTAGGCCTGGAACTAGAGTCAGAGTTCAAAATGATCTGGCCAAACTGGAGAAAGGGTCTGAGGTAAACACAATGAAGTTTAATAAGGACAAATGCAAAGCACTCCACTTAGAAAGGAACAATCAGCTTCATACATATAGAACGGGAAGCGACTGTCTAGGGAGGAGTACTGTGGAGAGGAATTTAGGGATCATAACAGACCACAAGCTAAATATGAGCCAACAGTGTGATGCTATTGCAAAAAAAAGCAAACATGATTCTGGGATGCATTAACAGGAGTGTAGTGAGCAAGACATGAGAGGTCATTCTTCTGCTCTACTCTGTGCTGATTAGGCCTAAACTGGAGTACTGTGTCCAGTTCTGGGCACCACATTTCAAGAAAGATGTGGAGAAATTGGAGAAGGTCCAGAGAAGGGCAACAAGAATAATTAAAGGTCTAGAGAACATGAGCTATGAGGGAAGACTGAAATAATTGGGCTTGTTTAGTTTAGAAAAGAGAAGACTTAGAGGGTCATGATAGCTGTTTTCAAGTACCTTAAAGAGGGTTACAAGGAGTCGGGAGAACATTGTTCTTCTTGGCCTCTAAGGATAGGACAAGGAGCAATGGGCTTAAACTGCAGTGAGGGAGGTTTAGGTTGGACATTAGGAAAAACTTCCCATGGGGGTGGTTAAACACTGGAACAAATTACCTAGGAAGGTTGTGGAATTTCCATGACTGGAGATTTTTTTAAGAGCAGGTTAGATGGATACCTGTTGGGGATGGTTTAGATGGTGCTTGGTCCTGCCAAGAGGGCAGGGGACTGGAGTCGATCACTTCTCAAGGGCCCTTCCAGTTCTAGTGTTCCATGATTCTATGAATGCAATTGGGTGGTGTATTTCTTCAGTACCTCAGTCTTCTTCCTCTGACTCCTGGAAGAAGGCTGCTGGTTTGGAACAGTGAACTGCTACCTTACTGTCTACCAAGCCAGCTGTGGTTCCCTCCAGGGTATTTACTCACATTCTTTAGTAATGACCATGTATCACACTCAATAATGCAAATAGGTTCCTGCTGATGTTATTAGAAAGCCACCATTGTCTGCTGGTGTTTACTTTTGGTGTGCTCAATTCCAGATGATAACTCTGTCTTGTGCAGCGAAGTCCTTCTTGCAGCATTTTGTTCCCTGTTAGTTCAGCAGGTTTGACTAGTGTCCATTTTGTGGGGCTGATCAGATCTTATTCCAGAATATTCCTCTAAGAAGCGTATCCTGTGAGATGTTTTCACGCCATTTGTGTCAGTTTGACCAGTAACTCTGGGGTCTAGTGTGTTTCAACATTGACAACATCTGCCACACCTCAGATGTTGAGTCTTGGTGCACTAGTAAGACAAATCTAATAATGGTTAATAATATGTAACACACCTGTAATGGAATTACACCCGAAATTGGTGTTATTCCAGGTTATGGCAAGCACAATTAAGAGTTCTGGTGGGAGGTGGGGCAGAGGTGGGGGTTCTGGAAGGCTACGGTCTTTCTTGTATTCTGATATCAAATACTCATTTTCATCAGTACTGCAGGTTAAATATTTTGAGGGAGAGCTTCCCTCCCCAGAGGAAATAAAGGCATGTGCATCTTGTAATACTTAGTATAAAGCCCTGACTACGATCATCTGATTAGAATATTCAGAGATTCCAAGGCTTGATCCTCCTGCCTAACACTTCCCAAAATAATTTGTAGATCAGGACTCTTTGAAAAACAACCAATTTTTATTTGAAACTTCTCATTGAGGGTGATCTTACCTGGGTAAATTATTCCAATAGTTAATTTTCTCACTGTTTAAAATGTGCGCTTTGATTCTAGTCTGAATTTCTGCAGCTTCAGCCCCCACCCATTGGATCATGTTGTCTCTTACTCTGCTAGACTGAAGAGCTCATCATTAGACACTTGTTCCCCTTATAGGTTCTTAAAGATTTAACTAAATCACCCCCTAACCTTCTCTTTGTGAAGCTAAATAGTGAGAGCTCCTTGAGTTTGTCACTATAAGGCATATTTTCTAACCCCTTACTCTCTTCTCTGAACTTATTATCTATCTTGAACGCTGGATACCAGAAGTAGACACAGTACTCTGATAGCAGTTGCACCTGTGCCAAATACAGAGGTAAAATAACTTCTCTGCACCTACACAGGATCCCTGAGGTTAGGCATCCAAGGACTGCCTAAGCAATTTGGGTCAGAGCTTTGCACTGAGAGCGCATGTTCAACTGATTATCTGCCATGACCCCTAAATCTTTTTCAGTGTCAACGTTTCTCAAATGGAGTCACTGGAAGCAGGGCCAACATTCTCTGTTTCCAGATGAATAAATTTACATTTAGCCATATTAAAATACACATTGTTTGCTTGAATCCAGTTTACCAAGCCATTCTGAATCAGTGACTTCTCATCTTCATTAGTTACCGCTTCCCCAATTTTTGTATCATCTGCGCTCAGTGGTGATTTTATGTTTTTCCCCAAAGGAATAAAAAAAGATGTTGAACAGTTGAGGGCTAAGAACTAACCCTTGAGAAACTGTTAGAAATGCATCCAGTCAGTGATGATTCCCTGTTTCTAATTACATTTTGAATCAACTTTTAGCCATTTTTAAGTCCTTTGAATGTGTGCCTTGTTAATTTTATATCTTGCTAGTTCTTTAATCAAAATATCATTCTATGCCCTGTCAAATGCCTTACAGACGTCTGAGTTATATCAACATTATTACCCTTTATCAACCAAACTTGTAATCTCATAAAGATCAAGTTAGTTTGACAGGATCTATTTTCCATGCCTCATGTTGATTGGCATTAATTATGTTATCTTCCTTTAATCCTTTATTAATCAAGTCCTGTATCAGTTACTCCATTATCTTGCAACAGATATATGTCAGAATGAAAGCCCTATAATTACCCAAATTATCTCATTCACCCTTTTAAAACATTGACACAGCTGTCTTCTGGAACTTACTGAAAAGCAGCATTAATGACCCAGCGAACTCTTTAGCCAACTCTTCTAAACTTTTTGGGTGCAAGTTACCCTGACCTACTGGTTGAAAGATGTTTACCTTTAGTAACTGCTGTTCGAGATGCCTCCTGAGGTACTAGCAGAATGAAAAGTGTTATCACATGATATGATGATATATTTTTTCTCCAAATACAGAGCAAAAATATTTATTTCTGCATTATTTTTGAAGATTGTACCATTTCCATCAAGTAATGGACTAATACACTTGTTAGGATACTTTTTGTTCTTAATAGACTTTATAAAAACCCTCCTCCTCATTGTCTGTAAGCATGCTAGCCACAGTTTTCTCCTTGTGTTCCTTTACATCCTTTATCTATTTACTATAGTTTCTAGCTTTTGATACAGATTCATTGCCATCAACTTCACCTTTCTTCCATTTTTCAAAAAATAATTACTGGCTTCACTGAGTCATGTTTTATTTTTCAACCTTTAGAGTTGAAACCTTTCAACCTTTATGGTTACATCTTTTTTTCAACCTTTTTCTTCCCTACTTTTGGGATGGTGGTTTTTTGGGCATCTAATAAGGTGTTCTTAAATTATTCCGATTATTACATTTTTCTGAGTAAATTCTTTCTCACAGCTGATTTAGCTAATAATCAGGTTTGTGAAATTGGCCCTTTAAAATTACCAAGTATATATAGCTGGTCTTTATTGGTATAAATGTGATCAAGTCACAATTCCTTGTACCTAAGTGGCCATTAATGCTTAGTTCTGTGATCATTCCTCTTCAGCTGTGATGACTAGAGCTATTAGAGACTTCCCCTGTATTTGAAATACCATGTTATGTGCTGGGATAGTATCACCTATAATGGTTACAAGTACCAATGATGTTTTGGTACTGAGAGCATGAGACTTTCAATATATGTCATTCACATTGAAGTCCCTTGTCATCGCACACCTTCTTCTTGTACATATCATAGATGTGAGTGGAAAGAGTCACCCATCCTCCTCCCTAATGTGATTTGCTGGCCTGTAGCCAAGACCAAACAACCATCTTTTGCTTTATTTGCTTGGAAGTCGATCCATAAACATTCAAGAGTATCTTCTTCCAAGTTATTTGTGATTCAGAACTACGTAATGCCACTTTTCACAAAGTGCCACTTCCCTGTCCCTTTTGCCCATTTGATCCTTCCTAAATAGACTACAGCCATTGATTTTAACATTCCAAACATGGGAATCACCCCACTGGGTTTCCATAACACTAACTAGACAAAATTTATGCTCATAAATGAGCAATTTCAGTTCCTCTTGTTTGTTATCTAGGCTCCTAGCATTGGGATATAAACAATTACCCTGTGTCTACACGTGCCCCTTCCTTTCGAAAGGGTCATGTTAATCAGAGGGTTCGAAAGATGCTAATGAGGCACTGCAATGAATATGCAGCACATCATTAGCATAATGGCGGCCGTGGTGATTCGAAAGTGCGGCTTTTCGAATCATGAGCTGCCCGTGGAGACGGGACCTTCTGAAAGGACCCCCCCAGTTTTCGAAAGCCCTTCTTCCTATCTGGTGATTGGAAGAAGGGCTTTTGAAAATTATGGGGGGGGGCCCTTCTGGAAGGTCCCATCTCCACAGGCAGCGTGTGATTTAAAAAGCCTCACTTTTGAATCACCGCGGCTGCTGTTAAGCTAATGAGGCACTGCATATTCATTGCCTATAAACTGGGGGGGTCCTTTTGGAAGGTCCCGTCTCCATGGGAGGTGCACGATTCGAAAAGCCGCACTTTTGAATCACCACGGCTGCCATTATGCTAATGAGGTGCTGCATATTCATTGCAGTGCCTCATTAGCATCTTTCGAACCTGCTCATCACCTAGAGTCCCCAAATCAAACCCCTGCAACCCATCATTAAAAACCTACAACCTATTCTGGATCATGATGCTACACTCCAGAAGGCCCTAGGTGACAGGCCTGTCCTTGCCTACAGACAACCTCCTAACCTAAGAAGGATTCTTACCAGCAATCACAGGCTTCACCACAGTAATATTAATATGAAACTGAGGAACTGTCCTGGATTGAAGTGTCATTACAGGAGGTTTTGGAACAAAGAGATAAACTTAATATTAACAAATCACCGGGACTGGATGGCACTCATCCAAGGATTCTGAAAGAATTCAAAGGGGAAATTGCAGAACTATTAACACTAGTTTGTAACCTGTCCTTTGGATCAGCTTCCGCACCTAATGACTGGAATTTAGCTAATGTGACACCAATATTTAAAAAGGGCTCTAGAGGTGACCCTGGCAATTATAGACCGATAAGTCTAACATCAGTACCAGGCAAATTAGTAGAAACAATAGTAAAGAATAAAATTGCAAGGCACGTAGAAGAGCACGAATTGTTGGGCAAAAGTCAGCATGGTTTCTGCAGAGGGAAGTCGTGTCTAACTAATCTATTAGAATTCTTTGAAGGGGTTAATAAACATGCGGACAGGGGGCACCCAGTGGACATAATATACCTAGATTTCCAGAAAGCCTTTGACATGGTCCCACACCAAAGGCTTTTATGTAAATTAGGCAGTCATGGGATAGGAGGAAAGATCCTTTCATGGATCAGGAATTGGTTAAAAGACAGAAAACAAAGGTTTGGAATAAATCGTAAATTTTCACGATGGAGGAGGGTAACTAGTGGTGTTCCCCAGGGGTCAGTCCTGGGACCGATCCTGTTCAACTTGTTCATCAATGATCTAGAAAATGAGGTAAGCAGTGAGGTGGCAAAGTTTGCAGATGACACCAAGTTGTTCAGGACAGTCAAAACCAAAAGGGATTGTGAAGAACAACAAAAAGATCTCAGCAAACTGAGTGATTGGGCAGCAAAATGGCAAATGAAATTTAATGTGGGTAAGTGTAAGGTAATGCACATTGGAAAAAATAACCCAAATTACACGTACAACATGATGGGGTCAAATTTAGCTGCGACAGATCAGGAAAGGGATCTTGGAGTTATAGTGGATAGTTCTCTGAGGACATCCATGCAGTGTGCAGCGGCAGTTAGTAAAGCAAATAGGATGTTAGGAATTATTAAAAAAGGGATAGATAATAAGACAAAAGATATCATACTTCCCCTATATAAAACTATGGTACACCCACATCTTGAGTACTGCGTGCAGATGTGGTCTCCTCACCTCAAAAAAGATATATTGGCATTAGAAAAGGTTCAGAAAAGGGCGACTAATGTGATTAGGGGTTTGGAACGGGTCCCATATGGAGAGAGGCTAGAGAGACTGGGACTTTTCAGTCTGGAAAAGAGGCGATTGAGGGGCGATATGATAGAGGTATATAAAATCATGAATGGTGTGGAGAAAGTGAATATAGAAAAATTATTTACCTTTTCCCATAATACAAGAACTAGGGGACACCAAATGAAATTGATGGGTAGTAGGTTCAAAACTAATAAAAGGAAATTTTTCTTCACACAGCGCACAGTCAACCTGTGGAACTCCTTGCCGGAGGAGGCTGTGAAGGCCAGGACTCTATTAGGGTTTAAAAAAGAGCTCGATACATTTTTGGAGGTTAGGTCCATAAATGGCTATTAGCCAGGGGTAAAGTATGGTGCCCTAACCTTCAGTACAAGGGCAGGAGATGGATGGCAGGAGATAAATCACTTGATCATTGTCTTCTGTTCTCCTTCTCTGGGGCACCTGGCATTGGCCACTGTCGGCAGACGGGATACTGGGCTGGATGGACCTTTGGTCTGACCCAGTATGGCCATTCTTATGTTCTTATGTTCTTAAGAACATAACTTGATGGGCAAAAGTCAACATGGTTTCTGCAGAGGGAAATCATGTTTTAGTAATCTGTTAGAGTTCTTGGAAGGGCTTAACAAACATGCAGACAGGGCAGATCCAGTGGGTATAGTATACTTAGATTTCCAGAAAGTCTTTGACAAGGTACCTCATCAAAGGCTCTTATGTAAATTATGTAGTCATGGGATAAGAGGGAAGGCCCTTTCATGGACTGAGAACTGGTTAAATGACAGGAAACAGAGGGTAGGCATAAATGGTAAATTTTCCAAATTGAGAGGGGTAACTAGTGGTGTCCCCCAATGGTCAGTCCTAGGACTAATCCTGTTCAATTTATTCATAAATGATCTGGAGAAGGAGGTGAGCAGTGAGGTGGCAAAGTTTGCAGGGGATGCTAAACTGTTCAAGATAGTCAAGACAAAGGCAGACTGTGAAGAACTTTAAAAAGATCTCATCGAACTGAGTGATTGGGCAACAAAATGGCAAATGAAATTTAATGTGGGTAAGTGTAAGGTAATGCACATTGGAAAAAATAACCCCAACTATACTCACAATATGATGGGGGCTAATTTAGCTAAAACTAATCAGGAAAGAGATCTTGGAGTTACCGTGGACAGTTCTTTGAAAATATCCATGCGGTGTGCAGAGGCAGTCAAAAAGGCAAATAGGATGTTAGGTATTATTAAAAAAGGGATAGAAAATAAGACAAGGAGTATCTTACTGCCCCTATATAAATCTTGAGTACAGATGTGGTCTCCTCACCTAAAAAAAGATATCCTGGCCCTGGAAAAGGTTCAGAAAAGGGCAATTAAAACTACTAGGGGCTTGGAACAGGTCCCATATGAGGAGAGGCTAAAATGATTGGGACTTTTCAGTTTAGAAAAGAGGAGACTGAGGAGGGACATGATAGTAGCAGGCATCCATCAGTCCTGGAGGACTACGGTGTGTTGTTGCACCCGGGGTTGGATCGACAGCAGCGTCTAGTGTGGCTGTAAAGTCCAATTCTTGAGTGACAGTCTTTTCCGCACAGGGTACAGGAGAACACTGAGCCCTGGTTGATGGACTGGGGGCGGGATTTCCTCAGGGTTCTTTTCTCTTCTGCTTGTTGCCTGAGGTTGTCTTCATACTGAGACAGTCCTTTTTTCACCCATTGCTTCCACAGGCATCGATCGGTGGCGAGTGTCTCCCAGGTGGCAGTGCTGATGTTAGCAGCCTTCAAGTCGCGCTTTCACACATCTCTGTAGCGGAGATGAGGTCTTCTAACCAGCCTGGTCCCTTTCGCCAGTTCACCATGGAGCAAATCCTTAGGTATGCGACCATCCTGTATATGGGAGATGTGACCTAGCCATTGCAGGCGTCTTTGCTTGACCAAAGTGTGCATGGTGGCAGTCCCTGCTCATTCGAGCACCATGTTGTTGGTCACCTTGTCCTGCCGGGAGATTCCCAGGATGCATCTCAGGAAATGCATATGAAATGATTTGAGCCTCTTTTCATACTTGGAGCTCAGTGTCCAAGTTTCGCAGCCGTACAGGAGGGTACTCAGTATGCAGGCTCTATAGACTTGTGCTTTGGTGTGCTCTGTGAATTTCCTGTTGGACCATACTCTTTTTGTTAGTCTGGATAGTGTGGTGGCAGCCATTCTGATACGTTTGTTAAGCTTGCTTTCAAAGGCGAGGTTGTCGGATATTGTGGATCCTAGGTAAACAAACTCGTGGACAACTTCCAGCTGGTGATCGTTGATGCTTATGGCAAGCAGATGGTTAGTGTCCTGACTCATCACTTGTGTTTTTGTGATATTGATGATAAGCCTGAACTCTTTGCAGGCATCCACAAAGCGATTCATGAAGTGCTACAGTTCTTCCTGTGTATGAGTTGTACTAGCTGCATCATCCGCAAAGAGGAAGTCTCGCAAGCACCTTGTTTGCACTTTGGTCCTTGCTTTTAGCCTAGACAGCTGGAAGAGCTTGCCGTCAGATCTCATGTGAAGGTAAATGCCTGTTGTGGCTGAACCAAAGGCATATTTGAGCAGGACAGAAAAAAATATTCTAAAAGGGTAGGGGCCAGAATGCAACCCTGCTTCACTCCACTGTGGATACTGAAACGTTCGGAGGTGGATCCATCATAGACAATGACTCCCTTCATGTCCTCATGGAAAGACTTGATGATATTGAGCAGGGTAGGGGGACAGCCAATCTTTTCCAGAATTTGAAAAGGACCATTTCTGCTAACAAGGTCAAAAGCCTTGGTTAGGTCAATGAAGGCAATGCATAGTGGCCTTTGCTGTTCCCTACACTTTTCCTGCAGCTGCCTAAGGGAAAATTCATATTGATGGTAGATCTTTTAGCTCTAAACCTGCACTGTGACTCAGGATAGACTCGTTCTGCGAGGACTTGGAGCCTCTTTAATACTACCCGGGCAAAGAGCTTTCCAACGATACTAAGGAGGGATATACCGCGATAGTTGTTACAGTTGTTCCTGTCACCCTTGTTCTTGTAAAGAGTGACTATGTTGGCATCTCTCATGTCTTGTGCTACTTTCTGCTCCTTCCAACACTGACACAGCAGCCCCTGCAGTTGTGGAATCAGGCTGCTGTTAGCACCCTTGAGAATTTCTGGTGGAATGCCATCTTTACCTGGGGCTTTCCCAACTGCCAGTGAGTCAAGTACCTGGCTGACCTCCAGTGCTGTTGGTACATTGTCGAGCTCTGACAAAGTTGGAGGGCACCTAATGGCGTTCAGTGCTGCTTCTGTGACAGTGTTCTCCGAAGCATACAACTCTGAGTAATGCTTCACCCACGTTTCCATCTGTTTGGAACGGTTCTTAAGGATCTCTCCATTGAGTGCCTTCAGGGGAGCAATCTTATTTTAAATTGGTCCAATGGCTTCCCTGATTCCATCATACATGCCCTTTCAAGGCATGATAGAGGTATATAAAATTATTACAGGTGCGGAGAGGGTGAATAAGAAGTTATTTATTTGTGCCCATAATACAATAATTAGAGGACACTAAGTGAAATTAATGGGTATCACGTTTAAAACTAATAAAAGAAAGTTCTTCTTCACTAAGCGCATAGTTAACCAGTGGAACTCCTTGCCAGAGGAGACTATGAAGGCTAGGACTATAACAGAATTTAAGAAAGAGCTAGATAAATTCATGGAGGTTAGGTCCATAAAAGGCTATTATGCACTGGTAGGAATGGTGTCCCTGGCCTCTGATTGTCAGAGGCTGGAGATGGATGGCAGGAGACAAATCACTTGATCATTGTCTTCGGTCCACCCCCTCTGGGGCATCTGGTACTGGCCACTGTCGGCAGACAGGCTACTGGGCTGGATGGACCTTTGGTGTGACCCAGTATGGCCATTCTTATGTTCTTATGCTCTTATCCTGGAACTTTTTCTTGCAACAAACCCTGCTGCCACGTTTGTCCACATATTTATTCTGGGGATACCATCACTTGCCCTACCGTGTTAGTTACAAGATCAAAGGCACATTCTTGTGCACTGCCAGCAACATTATGTATGCCATTATGTGCCAACAATGCCCTGCTACTATGTACATTGGACACACTGAGCAAAACCTTTGCCAAAGAATAAATGAACACAGAGCAAACATCAAGAAGCTCAATACATATAAGCGGGTCCGTGAACACTTCAGTGGCATGGGCCATTCTGTTAAAGACTTGAGAATTTGTGTCCTGGAGGAAAAAGAATTTAAAAACAGATTAGAATAGGAAATTTTGTGAGTTGGAATTCATGTTCAAATTTGACACATTAACAGTTGGTATGAACAAAGACATCAATTACCTCACGCATTACAAGGACTGCTTCCCTTCCTTTGATGCTCATAATTATCTCAGGCAGGACAATTAACATCCCCTGACCCCTTATCCCCCTGTGTCAGTTTTTATTGCAATTTTTTTTTGGTCCTCTGCACTTATAGTCGTCAGTCTGTATTGGAAATTAGATTGATCTGATGAAGTGAGTCTGTCCCCTAAAAGCTCATTACCAAATAAATCATTTTGTTAGTCTTTAAAGTGCTACATTTCTGCTTTTTTGTTTTGCTCAAGTAAAGAAGGAAGGTAGAGAGAACCAGGAGAAAAGTCAGCATTGGGCTCAGGGAGCCTGCTGCATCAGGCCATTCACAAGTGATGATATTCCCAGCAGGGCAGCAGCAGTTCCAGACCCACTGAGTATCTCTCTCAAGCTCATTCCATTTCCAGGAATGTCACTCATTTGAAATCGCAAAGTAATCTAGATTTCACACAGTTTTTTCATCCAATTTCCTTGTTATTAAAAGATATTCCCACCAGAAATACAGAATCATGGAAAGAGTTTGTTATGCTAAAAGGAATGAGTCCTACAACATTCTAAGAGTCCTTCATGAATGATTCTGAGTTTTTCTGGTGTTCGCTCTCAGAACATCTGCTCAAGCCACCAGACAACAGCAGACAGAGCAGCATAGGTGTGGACAATGCTACGGGAAAGCCAAGTGCAAACACTACACCAAAAGAAGGCAGGGACAATAAAATTAATGGAGCCCTAACAAAATGAGAGGGATTGTGGGGATCTGGCAAGGATGTTACAAGGGGAATGTTACCAGCCAGGTGGAAGCAGTTGTGGCCAAGGCAGAGAGCCAGTCGTTGCAGAAACTGATGTAACTTTGCAGAGTAGAAAGCTAATCTGAAGGCAGAACATGAGGAATGGGAGCAGAAATCAATTACAGAAAATCAGATAGAGCTGGTATCTGCCACTGACGAAAGAAAGTGGGGAAAAAGGTCACAGCCTTCAGTAATAAAAAAGAGCTTTTTCAGTCCCTGGATGCAAAGTTAAAACCAGATGCTACGAGTTCAAGAAAGAGCAAGAACTGCCTTTTTCTTTTGTTTTAGTATGAGGAGGACTAGGTGGTATAGATAAAGCCCATGTGGGATTTTCAAAGAATCACTTTAACCTTATCAGTATGAATGTATTTCTTCTACAAGTAACTTACACAGAGAGAGAGAGAGAGAGAGAGAGAGAGAGAGAGAGAGAGAGAGAGAGAGAATTAGTTAGTTCTTTGCCAGAGGCACCAAGAGCTTTGCAGAAATAGTATTTATTAACTTTTGATTTTTAAAAATGAATTCATCACAACATCTGTCAGGGTGGAAGCATGAAAGACTGAACACGACATACAGTGAGTCCCTTGATCAGTCTAAATCTGAAAACTGAGTCCAATTTATTGCTGCTGGAATGACTCATCAGAAAAAAAAAGGAGGTAGGAAATCAGCAAAGTCTTTTTCTCATGAAACATTGTTTGTGACAAGCTAGCAACGTTATTTTTATTTGCTTTACAGTAGCACCTAGAGGTTCTACACGAGACTGGGGACTCGTTGTGCTGGATGACATACAATATACATGAAGATTGTAAACTCTTTCAGGCAGTGACTGAACAGACAAGAGACCCAAAAGGTGGGGGAATGAAGGAAAGTACAAGTTCCATTTTATAGATGGGGAACTGAGAGATGATGTGACTTGCCAGATGTCACACAGGACATTTATGGTTGAGCTGGAAAGTGAACTCAAGTTTCCTGGTCACATTCCAGTTCCTTAACTCCACTCTACATCCAAATAAATGACTTCTGCATGTTGTCTGGTTAATGCCACACATGTTTAATACAAAGCAATTGAAAGCTATGATCTCTAGTGGGTAAATGGTGTGAGATCATGTCATTAGAGACTGTTTTGTAGTAGGCTCAAGGGACAGAATTAAGGTTGCACATTACAATCTCCTCACTTGTCTGTGTTTCACTGAGCAACTTAAATATTCTCTTCACTGCTTTACATACAAAATACACATTTTACACACATACAGACTGTGTCTATTGGTGGAGGATGATGTATGGGTGAGTATTCACAATGTCACAATGGTTTTCATCAAAGCGATCCCTCTTCCGTCATCCATTTCCAGCCTCTGACAAGCAGAGGTTAAGGACACTCTTCCTGCCCACCCTGGCTAATAGCCATGGATGGACCTGACCTCCGTGAATTTATCCAGTACTTTTTTAAACCCTGTTGAAGTCCTGGTCTTCACAACATCCTCTGGCAAGGAGTTCCACAGGCCTACCACGCAGTGTGTGAAGAAAAACTTCCTTTTGTTAGTTTTAAACCTGCTACCCATTCATTTTATCGGGTGACCCCTTAGTTCGTATGTTATGGGAACAAATAAATAACTTTTTCTTATTTACCTTTTCCATACCTTACATTGAACTCTATCATATCCCCCATTAGTATCCTCTTTTCTGAGATGAAAAGTCACAATCTTTTTGATCTTTCTTCATATGCACCCATTCCAAACCCCTAACCACTTTTGTTGCTCTTTTCTGAACATTTCCAATGCCTGTATACCTTTTTTGAGATAAGGCAAATCATATCCACGTGCAGCATTCAAGGTAGGGTGTACCAGGGATTTAAAAGAGGCTCCCTTTTTTTAATGATTCCTAACATTCTGTTTACTTTTTCGACTGCTGCTACACACTGAAGGGATGTTTTCAGAGAACTAGCCACAAAGACTCCAAGATCTCTCTCTTGAGTACTTATAATTAAATTAGTTCCAATCATATTGTATGTATAGTTGGAATTATTTTTTCCAATGTGCATTACTTTACAGTTATCAACATTGAATTTCGTTTGCCATTTTGTAGCTCAATTATTTAGTTTTATGAGATCTTTTTGAAGCTCATCACAGTCTCCTTTGATTTTATCTGTCTTGAGCAGCTTAGTATTACCTTCAAATTTTGTCACTTCACTGTTTACCCCCTGTCTCCAGATCATTTATAAATAGGTTGAATAGGATTGGTCCCAGTATGGCTTCTTGGGGAACACCACTAGTTACTATTCTCCATTCTGAAAACTGACTATTTATTCCTATGCTTTATTTCCTGTCTTTTAACTACTTATGAGTGCATGGGAGGACCTTCCCTCTCATACCATGACAGCTTACTTTACTATAGAGCCTTTGGGTGAGAGATTTTGTCAAAGGCTTTCTGGAAATTTGTGTACTATATCCGCTGGATCAACCTTGTCAACATGCTTATTGACCCCCTCAAAGAACTTTAGTAGATTAGTATGGGATGAATTCACTGTACAGAAACCATATTGACTTTCCCCAAACAAATTATATTCATGCATGTGTCTGACAATTTTATTCTTTACTATAGTTTCAAATAATTTGTCCAGTATGTAATTGCCAGGATCATCTCTAGAGTCCTTTTTACATATTGGCATCATGTTATCTATCTTCCAGTCATTAGGTAAAGAAATAATAACAGAGAGATAGCTGTGCTAGTCTTTATACTATCAAAACAAAAAAGCAGTCCAGCAGCACTTTAAAGACTAACAAAATAATGTATTAGGTGATGAGCTTTCATGGGACAGACCCGCTTCTTCAGACCATAGCCGTACCAGAACAGGCTCAATATTTAAGGCACAGAGAACCAAAAATAGTAATCAAGGTTGACAAATCAGAAAAATATTATCAAGGTGAGCAGAACAGAGGGGCAGAAGGGGTGGGGGGAGTCAAGAATTAGATAAAGGCAATTATGCAAAAGAGCCCCTATAATGTTAGAAAATTCCCATCCTGGTTCAAACCACGTGTTAATGTGTCGAATTTGAATATAAAAGAGAGTTCAGCAGTCTCTCCTTCCAAACTGTTGTGAAAATTCCTATTCAGTAAAAAGCAGACTTTCAGGTCATTAACAGGGTGGCCCACTCCATTAAAGGGCCGATGAATTCCCCCACCCCCCACTCTCTGATTTGCTCACTTTGATAATATTTTTCTGATTTGTCCACCTTGATTTACTATTTTTGGTTCTCTGTGCCTTAAATATTGAGTCTGTTCTGGTACGGCTATGATCTGAAGAAGTGGGTCTGTCCCATGAAAGCTCATCACCTAATTATTTTGTTAGTCTTTAACGTGCTACTGGACTGCTTTTTTGTTTAGGTAAAGAAGCTGATTCAAAGGATAAGTTACAAAACAGAGTTAATAGTTCTGCAATTTCCTATTAACACCTATTAACATAAAACAGAACCTGTGAAAGAGCCATTAACTGGGTAATGAAGCTATTTAACAGGCATTTGTCAACCCTGAATTTACTGAGGAAAACACATGTGTATTACTATGTCTACAGGCCCTTAGTTTAAAATTTGCTTTAAATATTTCATTTGTTTGTGACTGAAGCTTATAAAATCACATCTCTAAAAATCCTTGCTTAGAAATTTAGATGCACATTCTGAGTATTCAGCTTTAGCCTTAAATGCTTGAGTCTGCAGACATAGCTTTTTCAAATACATTCTTCAAAAGACCACCCAGATCTAAAATAATTTTTTAAATTTTGATTACTATAGTACAAAAACTTGCTTCCAAAGTCTTCCTGTCCTTTCTATCCACCCCTACTCCCTTTTCACCCTACCTGTTGAAGAGAACCCTCAAGCAGACAACGTTCCTTTAATTCCAGGTATCTGGGCAAATGAATTTTCTTTTTACATCTATTTGACAAACTAGCTTTAGGAGAATCCTCCACAAAAACCAGTACTTTATGAAAATATAAAATCCTTTGATACACCTAAGATTGTTAGAGACATATGTTAACATATAGTGAAATTTCATAAGCATGTCTTGTTATGAAAATTGCACACAAATTAGTGTTCCCATTTTCTAAAAGCAATTAGGTTTGTTATGAACACACTAAACTGTTCTGACTGATTAAGTTAAAATGTCTGTTTCAGTGAGTTTAAATATGTAGTAATCTGGAATGATTTCTCTATGAAGAATTTAAGAGCATATTTAAAATATCAAATCAGTTTAGAAATATCGATGAAGAAAACATAAAACTGAGAAAAGCTGCATCATGTATTCCATAATATTTAATGTATTCAGCTGGACAACTGACTTACCCTTACTACAAAGTCTTTGCACATAAATCTCTGATAAACTTCAGGGTATATCAAAAAAAACCTGTGACCGACATTTTTAATTCCCATATATAGTGTTTTTAATTAACTGCCTTCTGCATGTCCAGTCTTCACAATCTGTCATGCACTGAAAAACATGCTCCATTTTTCTTTAGAAAGAGATCTTACAAGAGATTTTTTCCTGAATGTCATTTGCTATATTTGGGGTCAGAAATTTGGCAGGAACACGTGAGCAGAGAGAAGATGGAGACGGTGGGAGGGAAGGGGGCAGTGGGGGAGGGGGCAGGGTCTGGGCAGAGCAGGGTTGGAGTATGGGCAGGGGCAGAGGCTGGGGAGCTTGGATCCCCAAGCAGAAGCTTTACCCACAGCCCATGGAAACTCTTCAGACACAATAGGTAAGTTGTGGTGGAAATGATATTTTATCTATTACGGGAGGCCCGGCCGCAGCTCTGCTCGAAAGCAGAAGTTGGGCTCGAAGGAGCTTCTACGTGTATGGGCCAGGCCCCTCGATGGCCAGGGGAGGGGTGGGGCTGGCATGGTGTGTGTAGGGGAACTCTGTGTGGGGGCTGGGCCAGGCCCTGTGCTGGCCAGGAAATGGGCTGGGGCTAGCACCATGGGGGGGGGGGGGGGCTCCATTGGGGGGTTTGGCCAGGCCCTGCACTGGTGGGGGAGGGGCTAGCACAGTGGGGGGAGTTGTTGGGGGGGGTTGGGCCCGGCACTGTGCCAGGAAAGGGGCTGGGGCTGGTATGTTGTGGGGGGGGGCCTCCATCAGGACTGGGCTGTGCTGAGCCCTGTGCTGGCTGGAGGAGGGGCTGGGGTTGCTGCGGTGTGTGGGAGGGGTTCTGTTGGGCTGGGCTGGGAAAGGGGTTGGGAGCTGGCACGGTGTGGGAGGACATGGTGGAGCCTTGCCCAGACAGACAGATGGAGGGACACAGCAAGAATAATATATATGATAGAAGTATAAAACTTGAAGCTCTGGCTTCATGTTTATTTCAGTATAACTTGTGATTGCGTTTTCTCCTTGACTATGTCATCTTTAAATCTGTGGGTTTTCTGTTATATCAACTTTTTGTTTATTTTTACCCAAGCAGGTCTGTTGTGCAACTTATGTGCCTGCTGTGGGCCAAAGTGACCTGGTAATGGGGCAGGGTGCTAGTTTCACACCTTTGGGGACAATGAAGTAAAGGATAAAGTCTGAGTGTCTTGTAGTTAAGAACTAGGGTGGATGGATTTGCAGAAGCTCAGGACTGGAAGGGCTGTTGGTCACTCTGCAAGGGATGAGTAGACAGGGAAAAGCCAGGGTGAGACCTTGTGCTTGTGGACAGGCTACCAGTGTACAGGACCTGAACCCATGCTACATGGGATAAAGGCACCCATGGTTAAAGTGCAGGTACTGACAGAACCCCTTATTGATCTGAGTGTTCTCCAAAAGTTCACAGACATCTCCAGTGGAAATCTGGCTATTACCCAGTGTGGTGGTGGTGCTTCAGTACTGACACGATACTCAAGATACTTTCTTCACACAGGGCACAGTCAACCTGTGGAACTCTTTGCCGGAGGAGGCGTGAAGGCCAGCACTCTAACAGAGTTTAAAATAGAGCTTGATAAATTTTTGGAGGTTAGGACCATAAATGGCTATTAGCCAAGGGTAAAGTATGGTGCCCCTAGCCTTTAGTCAAAGTCTGGAGACAGATGGCAGGAGACAAATCGCTTGATCATTGTCTTCGGTTCACCTCCTCTGGGGCACCTGGCACTGGCCACTGTTGGCAGACAGGATACTGGGCTGGATGGACCTTTGGTCTGACCCAGTATGGCCATTCATATGTTCTTATAAGAAAAGTGCTATGAGCACCGTGGTGCAGGCAGAGATGTAAAACTGGGGACCAAAGCACTGACAGTCATCATATACTGCAGTTCTTAAAAGAGCATTGGTGTTAGCTAGATTCTAATTTGGATGACTAATGTATCTTCAGAAATTACCCTTTATTGTTGTTTCAGTTAACGACATCCAATTGTCTTTTCATTACTTCCTTTTCTAAGCCACTGTTCTGCCTTATGTAATCTGATGCCTGCCCCAGAGGAGTTGATAATAAAGATCACATTATGTAATGGCGTTCTCAATTCACCAGTCACCTGCTTAGCAGTTCAGAGGACTCTTATGTGGCCTGCAGCCCCAGCTTCATCCGTGGGGATCCTTTCAGATTTTACAAGCTGAGCACAGCTGGGATTAGAGACCGCCAAAGAACATCTTGTTGCAGTAGGAAGTGAGGGTGTTGGTGTAATAGATGGCGTTCTCCGCTAAACTGAGCTAGCACTCTGTGATCAGGGCCCTGAGCGGCTGGGTGTGCCATTTCTCCAAGAAAAATTAAAAATATCCCTGCCAGAATCAAGTTGTATATTCCAGCGTAGCCCATATTTCACTCTGAGAATATCAGAGGAAAGGCTCTATCACAGGGAAAGATTTCTATTGTCTGTCAGTATGTGAAAAATGTCTAAAAATGAAACTGGTGTTGCTCTTAAAGGGACTTTGTTAAGTAGTTTAAAATATATACATTATTCATGGATGGTGGAACCAAAGGAAGCATTGGAGGCAAAGGAAGGCGTTGCCTACCCAGAAAGACAAGGGTGGTCCCCACCCATACTCCCCGCAGGTCTCCTGTGACCTGTGTGCAGAAAGCTGTGGCTGCTTCTGGCTCAGCACTGGGGATGAAGGCTTGAGTGGGAGAGACAACAAGAAGTCTTGTGGCACTTTATAGATTAACAGATTTATTGCAGCATGAGTTTTCATGGGCAAAGACCCACTTAGGTCTGTCCCACAAAAGCTTATGCTGCAATAAATCTGTTAGTCTATAAGGTGCCACAGGACTTCTTGTTTTTTTTGCAGATACAGACTAACATGGCTACTCCTGTGACACTTGAGTCAGAGAGGCGTCTGGGGACTGGGTCTGGCAGCATGTCCTGCGCTTCCCAGGCCCCAGGTGCTCCAGGGCCAGGAAGGCTAGGGCTGGGCTGCTGCCTGGTCCCCAGTGCTTTGAGGTTGAGAAGGTTGGTGCCATGTGGCTGGTCAGCTGGCCAGGAAGGCTGGGGCCACAGCTCCCACTGGGAGAGGGCATGTGGGGTGTCTGGGGATGCTCTAGGGCTGGTAACACTAGCCTGGGGCAGGGGCTGGCCACTGCAGTGGAGGGGTGGGCTTGGCTCCACGTGGCAGGGAAGGAGGTTGTAGAAGGGGTGGAGCCTTGGGCAGAAGATGTGTAGCTGGGGACATGTCTTCCCCATCTAGGAGTTCACTCACTGTCCAGTAAATTACATTTCATGCAATTATTGTAGAATTAGTGAATAAATATGTGTTTTTGTTTTTTTTTAAATTCTGAATTCTGAGCTTTCAGCTCATGGTCAGAGGGCATGTGGTTTTACCCCCTAAGATCACAGGTTCAATTCCACCTGCCACTCCTCAGGCTCCCCATTGGCTTTAGGGAGCTGGATTTGATGACCTGCTGAGGTCTCTTCCAACTCTATGCTTTACTTCCTGTATTTATAATGGAATTTGCAATTAACAAGGTCTTTTGGTTCACTTGCATGGAATCACTGAGGCTGATGCTGGAAGTAAAGTTGGCTATTGCTGAAGGACCAACCAAAGGAGCTGAAAATATGGCCCTACTTAAGCATTTTGTAGTTGTGGTTGTTTCAGAATTTTCTAGACAAATAATAGTGGCAAAAGGAAAAAGTAGACATTTAAGATCTGGTGTATTAGGAACACTAAACTGTTGTAGAGAGAGTTAATTTGTATTCAATAGCCTCACAATTGTCTAACTATTTTAGGGCACCGTGGTTCTAATTGGGATCTTAAAATAAATTGACAGCATCTATTGTAGTGTTTGAAAAAGAGTAATACATACATATATGCACACACACACTCCACATAATTCCATTTTCACGCCAAATAAATGAATTATCCTGTATTTTTTCTAAAGAAGCTTTTCCCTAAACGAAAACTACAAATTGACTAGGAGCACAGATACTTTTAGAAAGAGTGTATTAATGTAGGTAATCAATAGTTTATGCTATACTCTTTGAACACACAGCATAGAAATTATGCTTTGTACCACCCAGAATCTCTTAACTGTAGCTGCTCATATGGCAATATAAATTTAATCTCTACTGTGGTCACCAACCAAACCAGTGTTCTACATTTTATATGTTAAATATTTATTGAAAGCTCACACAGAACATAAATTACTGTGATTAGCCAGAGGTTTTACAGAGGACTGTTTCTATCTATATTGAACAAGAAGATAATTACAAATTTTATACCAAAACAATAAACCAGAATGGACTCAATCCTTTTCTCACCAGACCTTTAATTAGTTCTCATGTTTGCTTTTTTTGCGACAGCATCACACTGTTGACTCATATTTAACTTGTGGTCCACTATAACCCCTAGAACCCTTTCTGCCATACTCCTTCCTAGACAGTCACTTCCCATTCTGTATGTGTGAAACTGATTGTTCCTTCCTAAGTGGAGCACTTTGCTTTTGTCTTTATTAAACTTCATCCTGTTTACTTCAGACCATTTCTCCAATTTGTCCGGATCATTTTGAATTTTGACTCTATCCTCCAAAGCAGTTGCAACCTCTCCTAGCTTGGTATCATCTGCAAACTTAATAAGCGCACTGTCTATGCCAATATCTAAATTGTTGATGAAGATATTGAACAGACCCCTCCGGAACCCCACTTGTTATACCTTTCCAGCAGGATTGAGAGTCATTAATAACTACACTCTTAGTACGGTTATCCAGCCAGTTTTGTGCCACCTTATAGTAGCCCCATATAAGATGTATTTGCCTAGTTTATTGATAAGAATATCATGCGAGACTGTATCAAACGCCTTACTAAAGTCTAGGTATACCACATGCACCGCTTCTCCCTTACCCTCAAGGCTTGTTATACTATCAAAGAAGGCTGTCAGATTGGTTTGACATGGTTTGTTCTTGGCAAATCCATGCTGGCTGTTCTCTATCAGTTTACCACCTTCCAAGTGTTTGCAGATGATTTCCTTAATTACTTGTTCCATTATCTTTCCTGGCACAGAAGTTAAACTGACCAGTCTGTAGTTTCCTGCCTTATTCTTATTCCCTTTTTTATAGATGGGCACTATATTTGCCTTTTTCCAGTCTTCTGGAATCTTTCCTGTCTCCCATGATTTTCCAAAGATGGTAGCTAATGGCTCAGATACCTCCTCCATCAGCTCCTTGAGCATTCTAGGATGCATTTCATCAGGCTCCGGTGACTTGCAGACATCTAACTTTCCTAAGTGATTTTTAACTTGTTCTTTTTTTATTTTATCTTCTAAACCTACCCCTTTCCCACTAGCATTCCCTATGTTGGGCATTCCTTCTTCAGACTTCTCAGTGAAGACCGAAACAAAGAAGTCATTAAGCATCTCTGCTATTTCCAAGTTTCATGTTACTGTTTCTCTGTCCTTGCTGAGCAATGGGCCTACCCTGTCCCTGGTCTTCCTCTTGCTTTTGATGTATTTATAAAAAGTCTTCTTGTTTCCCTTTATGCCCTTAGCTAATTTGAGCTCATTTTGTGCCTTTGTCTTTCTAATCTTGCCCCTGCATTCCTGTTTTGTTTGCCTGTATTCATCCTTCGTAATTTGTCCTAGTTTCCATTTTTTATATGATTCCTTTTTTATTTTGAGATCACACAAGATCTCCTGGTTAAGCCAAGGTTGGTCTTTTGCCATATTTTCTATCTTTTCTACGCAGCGGAATAGCTTGCTTTTGGGCCCTTAATAATGTCCCTTTGAAAAACTGCCACCTCTCCTCCATTGTTTTTCCCCTCAGCCTTGCTTCCCACGGGACCCTACCTACCAGCTCTGAGTTTACCAAAATCCGCCTTTCTGAAATCCATTGTCTCTATTTTGCAGCTCTCCCTTCTACCCTTCCTTAAAATTGTGAACTCTGTGATTTCATGATCACTTTCACCCAAGCTGCCTTCCACTTTCAAATTCTCAATCAGTTCCTCCTTATTTGTTGAAATCAAATCTAGGACAGCTTCCCCCGGTAGGGTTTTTCAACCTTCTGAAATAAAAAGTTGTCTCCAATGAAGTCCAAGAACTTATTGGATAGTCTGTGTGTTGCTGTGTTAGTTTCCCAATATATATCTGGATAGTTGTATTCCCCCATCACCACCAAATTCTGGGCCCTGGATGTTTTTGTTAGTTGTTTAAAAAAAGCCTCATCCACCTCTTCCACCTGGGTAGGCAGCCTGTAGTAGACTCCTAGATGGACATCACCTTGTTTTTACCCCTTTTAGCTTAATCCAGATGCTCTCAACACATCCGTTTCCTATGTCCATCTCCACCTCAGTCCAAGTGTGTACCTTTTTAATATACAAGGCAATACCTTCTCCCTTTTCCCCTTGTCTATCCTTCCTGAGCAAACTGTACCCTTCCATACCAACATTCCAAACGTGTATTATCCCACCAAGTTTCTGTGATGCCAACAATGTCATAGTTGTATTTATTTATTAGCACTCTCAGTTCTTCCTGCTTATTAACCATACTTCTTGCATTTCTATATAGGCATATAAGATAATGATTTGATCTTGCCTCCCAGTTTTGTCCTGACCCTCCTTTTTCTCTGCCATTGTAGCCCATGCTTCCTCCCATTTCCAACCCATCTCCCAGGTGTCCATCTTCTCTACTTACCCATGGGCTTTGCTCCACTGTCCCTGTCAAACCTAGTTCAAAGCCCTCCTCACTAGGTTAGCCAGATTGTGTCCAAACAGGGTCTTCCCTCTCCTCGAATGGTGAACGCCATCTCTGCCCAGCAGTCCTTCCTGGAATAGCATCCCGTGGTTGGGGAAGCCAAAGCCCTATTGGCAACACCATTTACGCAGCCAGGCATTCACCTCCAGGATGCACCTGTCTCTGACTGGGCCCCTACCTTTGACAGGAAGGATTGAAGAGAATGCCACCTGCGCTGCAAAATCCTTCAGCCGTACTCCCAGAGCCCTGTAGTCACCCTTGATCTGCTCAGTGTCACACCTTGCGGTATCTTTAGTGCCCACATGGATGAGTAGCATGGGGTAGTAGTCAGAGGGCCAGATAATCCTCAACAACACCTCCATAACGTCTCGGATACGGGCCTCCAGCAGGCAGCATACCTCCCGAGATGAAATGTCAGGCAACAGATGGGCACCTGTCCCCCTCAGAAGAGAATCGCCGACCACCACCACTTTATGTTTCCTCCTCACAGTGGTGGTAGCTGACCTTCCAGCCTTGGGGGTATGAGGCTTCTCCTCTGCTGTATGGGGTGATTCCTTGTCTCCTGTATCAAGTACAGCATAACGGTTTCCTAGTACCATGATGGGAGGGTTCGGAGCAGGGGCGGAGCACTGCCTACTGCCAGAAGTAACCAGCTGCCAGTGTCCACCCTGAGCCATCTCCTCCTCCATCAGTGGTGTGTCAGCAGTCCTGTGTACTGGGACGTCTCCACATGAATACTGTCCAGGAATTGTTCATGGATTCGGATACTCCTCAACCTAGCCATCTCCTTCTGTAGCTCTCCCACCTGCAGGCACCTTTCACATTGGATGGTCCCCCGCAGCCTGGATATCAGTAAGTGGGAACTGCAAGCCACAGTCCTTGCAAAACCAAACCAGGATCTGGGTAGAGGCAACCATGGACAGGCAGTCTGTCTGGCTACAGGCAGAGGCAGAGGAGACAGAAGCAGAGCTGGCACAGGTGTTGCGGGTCTTCCTGACCATTGTAGGCCTCCGTATGTCGGCAGCCCCCTGTCCGCTTTGCTCCCCTGGTTGCTCTGCCTCTGGCTTGTGAAAGCCTGCTGGCCTAGGTCAGGCCTTCCCCCTCGTTAGTCACACAGGGGAAGGCTGATCCTGAGGCTGATCAAAGGCAATCAAGGGAACAAACGGCAGGAACTCAGTCCCAACTGCCCCAGAAACTGAAACTGAAATCACCCACCCGAAATCAGAATCACAATTCAAAATTCAAACAGTCAAGCACACTCACTCACCCCAAAAGCCAGCGCTCTCACCTGGTAGCGTCTTCAGTGGCAGGATCGCTTGCTCTCCCTCTTAAACTTCCCTGTCTGCAGCCCCCTGTCTACTTCACTCCCCTGGTCACTCTGCCTCTGGCTTGTGAAAGCCTGCTGGCCTAGGTCAGGCCTTACCCGTCCTTAGTCATACAGCGGAAGCTATTGATATTGATCCTTTGTACAGTACTATGAGAGCTGCTAATGAGAAGAGCTGAGAATTATTCCTGTTTTTCTGACAGGGAACTGGGAACACAAAGATTAGGTGACCAGGCAAAAGTCACTCAGGAAATCTGTGCCTGGCTTAGGTGACATAGGAAGTAGGCAGGGGGGCGGGGCACACATGCACCCCCAGCATTGTCCCTTCCTTGCACTCACTGCCAGTGACGTGCTGCTTCCAGTGAGTGTGGGGGCCTTTCCCGGAATGGTACAACTTGTGCTACCCCTTGGTCAGGAATGGAGGGACTGCCATCCACACACCAGAAATGGCTGGCAGGGTGGAGCAGGGGTGGGAGCATGGGTGAAGGAGGGTCATGGTTGGGGTGTGGGAAGAGCAGAGGTGTGGAGGTCGGGAGGCTGGGGCCAGGGCCGGGGCAGGGGCACATGGCTTGTACCCCCCCACCCACCAATCCCCACACTAGTTGCCTCTGGTGGCAAATCTAGGAAATGAGCTCAGCTCTCCTAACTCCTACTTCAGTGCTTCAGCCACAGCCCATCCATGACTCAGTAGCGAGGAGGGGTAGGAGTGGTGGCCCTAGCTTCTCTTGGCCAGAGGTAGGAAATGGATGACAGGAGAGGGCTCGCTCACTGATTACCTGTTCTGTTCCTTCCCTTTGGGGCATCTGGCATTGGCCACTGTTGGAAGATGGGATACCGGGCTAGACGGACCTTTGGTCTGACTCAGTATGGCTGTTCTTATGTTCGGTATTAACTCAGATGCAGGGTACAAATTTACTGATTCATTACTACCACTTCCCAGAGCATTTGCAGCTGTAGTTCCGTGGAAGTCTTAGTTTACAATCGCAATAGAAGACAAGAGACAACAGCTGGATCTACACAGACTGATGAGCTGTGCAGGGGTGTCCACTCCACACAAAGCAGGACATAAGAACATAAGAACATAAGAATGGCCATACTGGGTCAGACCAAAGGTCCATCAAGCCCAGCATCCCATCTGCCGACGGTGGCCAATGCCAGGTGCCCCAGAGAAGGAGAACAGAAGACAAGTGATTTATCTCCTGCCATCCATCTCCTGCCCTTGTTATGAAGGCTAGGGCACCATACTTTATCCCTGGCTAATAGCCATTTATGGACCTGACCTGCAAAAATTTATCAAGCTCTTTTTTAAACCCTAATAGAGTCCTGGCCTTCACAGCCTCCTTGGGCAAGGAGTTCCACAGGTTGACTGTGCGCTGTGTGAAGAAAAATTTCCTTTTATTAGTTTTGAACCTACTACCCATCAATTTCATTTGGTGTCCCCTAGTTCTTGTATTATGGGAAAAGGTAAATAATTTTTCTATATTCACTTTCTCCACACCATTCATGATTTTATATACCTCTATCATATCGCCCCTCAATCGCCTTTTTTCCAAACTGAAAAGTCCCAGTCTCTCTAGCCTCTCCCCATATGGGACCCTTTCCAAGCCCCTAATCATCTTAGTCGCCCTTTTCTGAACCTTTTCTAATGCCAATATATCTTTTTTGAGGTGAGGAGACCACATCTGCACGCAGTACTCGAGATGTGGGCGTACCATAGTTTTATATAGGGGAAGTATGATATCTTTTGTCTTATTATCGATCCCTTTTTTAATAATTCCTAACATCCTATTTGCCTTACTAACTGCCGCTGCACACTGAGTGGATGTCTTCAGAGAACTATCCACTATAACTCCAAGATCCCTTTCCTGATCTGTCGTAGCTAAATTTGACCCCATCATGTAGTACGTGTAATTTGGGTTATTTTTTCCAACATGCATTACCTTACACTTACCCACATTAAATTTCATTTGCCATTTTGCTGCCCAATCACTCAGTTTGCCGAGATCTTTTTGTAGTTCTTCACAATCCCTTTTGCTTTTGACTGTCCTGAACAACTTGGTGTCATCTGCAAACTTTGCCACCTCACTGCTTACCTCATTTTCTAGATCATTGATGAACAAGTTGAACAGGATCGGTCCCAGGACTGAGCCCTGGGGAACACCACTAGTTACCCCCCTCCATTGTGAAAATTTACCATTTATTCCAACCCTTTGTTTTCTGTCTTTTAACCAATTCCCGATCCATGAAAGGACCTTTCCTCCTATCCCATGACCACCTAATTTACATAAAAGCCTTTGGTGTGGGACCGTGTCAAAGGCTTTCTGGAAATCTAGGTATATTATGTCCACTGGGTGCCCCTTGTCCGCATGTTTATTAACCCCTTCAAAGAATTCTAATAGATTAGACAGACACGACTTCCCTCTGCAGAAACCATGCTGACTTTTGCCCAACAATTCGTGCTCTTCTATGTGCCTTGCAATTTTACTCTTTACTAGTGTTTCTACTAATTTACCTGGTACTGATGTTAAACTTATCGGTCTATAATTGCCAGGATCTCCTCTAGAGCCTTTTTTAAATATTGGTGTTATATTGGCCGTCTTCCAGTCATTTGGTACCAAAGTGGATTTAAAGGATAGGTTACAAACCACTGTTAATAACTCCGCAATTTCACATTTGAGTTCTTTCAGAACCCTTGGGTGAATGCCATCTGGTCCTGGAGACTTGTTACTATTCAGCTTATCAATTAATTCCAAAACCTCCTCTAATGTCACTTCAATCTGAGTGAGTTCCTCAGATTTGTCGCCTAAAAAGGCTGGCTCAGATTTAGGAACCTCTGTAACATCTTCAGCCGTGAAGACTGAAGCAAAGAAATCATTTAATCGCTCCGCAATGGCACTGTCTTCCTTGATCGCTCCTTTTATATCTTTATCATCCAAGGGCCCCACTGCTTTTTTAGCAGGCTTCCTGCTTCTAATGTATTTAAAAAACATTTTACTATTGTTTTTTGAATTTTTGGCTAGCTGTTCCTCAAACTCTTTTTTGGCTTTTCTTACTACATTATGACAGTTAATTTGGGAGTGTTTATGTTCCTTTCTATTTTCCTCACTAGGATTTGACTTCCACTTTTTAAAAGCTGCCCTTTTCTCTCTCACTGCCTTTTTAACATGGCTGTTTAGCCATGGTGGTTCTTTGTTAGGTCTCTTACTGTGTTTTTTTATTTGGGGTATACATTTAAGTTGGGCCTCTAGTATGGTGTCTTTAAACAGTTTCCATGCAGCTTCCAGGGATTTTAGTTTAATTACTCTACCTTTTAGTTTCTGTTTAACTAGCTTCCTCATTTTAGTGTAATTCCCCTTTTTGAAATTAAATGCCAGAGTGTTTGACCGCTGCGGTGTTCTTCCCAACACAGGAATATTAAAAGTTATTATATTGTGGTCACTATTTCCAAGCGGTCCAGTAACAGTTACCTCTTGGACCAGATCCTGCGTTCCAGTCAAGACTAGATCGAGAATCGACTCTCCCCTTGTGGGTTCCTGTACTAGCTGCTCCAAGAAGCAGTCATTTAAGGCATCAAGAAATTTAATCTCTGAATCCCGTCCTGAGGTGACATGCACCCAATCAATATGGGGATAATTGAAATCTCCTATTATTACTGTGTTTTTTATTTTGATAGCCTCTCTAATCTCCCTCATCATTTCAGCATCACTATCACTGTCCTGGTTAGGTGGTCGGTAATATATTCCTAATGCCATATTCATATTAGAGGAATGAATTGTTATCCATAATGATTCTATGGAACATTTTGATTCCTTTAGGATTTTTACTTCATTTGATTCTATATTATCCTTCACATATAGTACCACTCCGCCACCCGCACGACCTGTTCTGTCTTTCCGATATAATTTATATCCCGGTATGATAGTGTCCCACTGATTGTCCTCATTCCACCATGTTTCTGAGATGCCTATTATGTCAACTTCCTCCTTTGATATGAGGTACTCCAGTTCACCCATCTTATTAGACAGACTCCTAGCATTAGTGTAAAAGCATGTTAGAAAACTACCACTATTTATATGTCCGCCTTTCACAGACGTGGTGGATTTTTTTATGCACGATTGTTTCACATCTGATCTTGCCCATATATTATTTCCCACGTTCCCTATCTGACTAACTTCTAGGGAATCCCTGTCTATGGAGCCTCGTGTAAGAGAAGTCTCCGTCCGATCCAGGTGCTCCCCCGCACCAATCGGCTTTCCCCCACCTCTTAGTTTAAAAACTGCTCTATGACCTTTTTAACGTTTAATGCCAGCAGTCTGGATCCACCTTTATTTAGGTGGAGCCCATCATTCCAGTATAGGCTCCCCCTACCCCAAAAGTGTCCCCAGTTCCTAATAAATCTAAACCCCTCTTCCCTACACCATCGTCTCATCCACGCATTGAGACTCTGAAGTTCTGCCTGTCTATCTGGCCCTGCGCGTGGAACTGGAAGCATTTCAGAGAATGCCACCAAAGATGTTCTGGATTTCAGTCTCTTTCCTAGTAACCTAAATTTGGCCTCCAGAACATCTCTTCTACCCTTCCCTATGTCATTGGTACCAACATGTACCACGACGACCGGCTCCTCCCCAGCACTGCCCATAAGTCTGTCTAGATGCCTCGAGAGATCCGCAACCTTCGCACCAGGCAGGCAAGTCACCATACGGTTCTCCCGGTCATCACAAACCCAACTATCTATATTTCTAATGATCGAATCCCCCACTACTAAAACCTGCTTCTTCCTAACAGCTGGTGCTCCCTCCCCCAGAGAAGTATCCTCGGCACGAGAGGATACAACATCACCCTGTGGAAGGAGGGTCCCAACTACGGGATGGTTTCCCTCTGCTCCCCTTGACTGCTCTCCTTCCCTGAGCCTTTCATCCTCCGTAACAGCCTCAGGACTGTCAGATTGGAGGTGGGACAGCCCTACTATGTCCCGGAAAGTCTCATCCACAAACACCTCTGCCTTCCTTAGCTCCTCCAGTTCAGCCACCCTGGCCTCCAAAGCACGCACTCGGTCTCTGAGGGCCAGGAGCTCCTTGCATCGAGCGCACACATACGCCACCCGCCCACAGGGTAGGTAGTCATACATACTGCACTCGACACAATAAACAGGATAGCCCCCACTCTGCTGCTGGGCTTCTGCCTCCATTTCCTACTCTAGTTATATATGAGGGTTAATTAAATGTTTCAGATAGAGGTTGTTATAAAGGATTTAGTTTAAGGGCAACAGAAGTCACTGGCTCCCTCCAAGCTCCCCCTCTCAACTCCCCTCTCCAAACTCCCTCCTGTTAGCACGCACCCTGTTTGCCAGCACCCGGTCGCAAAGCTCCCTGGTCGCTTACTAGCAGGGTTTAAGTGCTCGGCCTCCCTGATAGCTCCTCCCTCTGCCTACAGCTCAGCCAATCAGCACACGGTGTTTCAATTCAAACCTAATCAGCTTCCAACTGCCTGCCTGCCTGCCTGCCTGAGCACACGGCCTTTCAAACAAACAAACAAACAAACACTCAGCTCAGCACTCCAAACAAACAAACTCCAAACTCCAAACAAACACACAAGCCCAAAACCTCCAAATATAAGCAGCCACTTACCCCAAGGTGCTTTAGTTTGCTCCTTCCTTCTCCTCCTCCAGGAGAGCCTCTCCAAACTCCCTCCTGTTAGTACGCACCCTGTTTGCCAGCACCCGGTCGCTGGTTAAATTAAGTTCATTTCCCAGATAGGTTTCACCTGTGGGAGAAAGAGGTCCATTTAAAGATTAGATGCTCTTTCTGGTTTCACTCATGCTGGTATAAATCAGGATTAATTTCACAGAAACAACATCATTTAAAGGCAAAAATAAGCAGGATCAGATTGAACCCATAATCTTTCTCCCCTTGAAATGCCCCTCACCTCCTAGTGCACATTTTCTTTATGTAGCCTAGTTTGATATCATAATTTCTTTCAGAAATTGACAACAGTCACTTTTGGTCAACTTATTCCAGGGAAATACTGGCAGATGAATGGGAGGTGATTATCTCTGTGGTCTCACAAGGAAGCAGGTAACACACTAATGTACGCAAGAGGCTAAGGTGACCATCCGTCCTGTTTTTACCAGGGAAGTCCCTTATTTAAGCTGTCTCACAGGTGTCCTGACTTTTTTAAGAAAATGGGCAAATTGTCCTTGATTTCACAGGGCTCCTGTTCCCTGGCACCCTCTGCTGCCAGGGAAGCTCCTAGGCAGGGCAACTGCCCTGTTCCTTGCTCCACCTACCAGGATGCTGCAGAGCCCCTATTCTTGGCATCCCTCACCAGAAGGATATGGAGCCTCCATCCCCTGCTCCCCGCTATCCCTGATGCCTCACTGTGGGACAGCAGCTCCCATCACCAAGGAGCCCTGACATGGGACAGCAGCCCCCTCATCTCTGGAGGCCAGTGTCCTATATTTGCCATAGGGCAATGTGGTCACCCTACACGAGGCAGGTTGCTGGGTGGAATTTAAGAATTATGCACAATTCCATGGAGGAGGGATCTGTGGGAATGAGGCTGGGATGCAGAGAACTAAGGGTACCAGGTATTGTCACCTTTATGTGGCTTCTGTCCTTTTCACATTAGAACTTTAGAGTACAATCGCAATGAACAAAATACAGCCCCACAGAAACTCTTCTCAATGTGTTCCAAGCCATCATCATCCCACCTTTTAAGAAACTTTCTTCTTAACCTACTTATGTTATCTTTATTTTTGCAAATGGTCTATTTTGTACGAACCGTCCAACGTTCATTTGCACCTAGATTGGACTGAGCCTTTGGATCCTTCCTCATTTCTAACATCCACTTCTCACAGGCAAGACTCCAGCATTCTGCCTGGATAAGGAGTGATTTAGATCTAGGGCCCTGATCCCACAAACATTTAGACACAGACCAAACTTGGTGCACTTGAGTAATTCCATTGGCTTCGTAGAGGGGGGACTTATTTACACAGGTGTGCTGTGTTTGCAGGAGCAGAGCAACATCTGAAGTTTGACCAACGCTGGTGAAACAGATTGTCCAGGTAACAGCACAAGGGGAATGAGAGGTCATTTTTTAAAAATAAATGTAATTAACAAGAATTTTAGCATGTTCCGATTGTATATTGTTTGTCTTCTCAAATTAAACTATATGCTCTTTGGAGGCAGGGATTGTCTTTTTATTTACTGTATGTATTGTGCCCTAATATTGACAATATGCCTCAAGATACTACTGGCAGAATAAATAGCCTTCACTGAAAATACAGCCCATTTACACAATAGTACCAATAAAATAGAGATTTAATGTTCCTAGCTGTTTGTAGGGCAAACAACACCAAAAAAGTTTTCTGAAAGGAAAGGAGGGTTACATTCTATAAACTCACTGCAGCTGTTTGTGGCTTAGATGATATTACCCTAAGGTGGTGTATGACTGATGGAAAAGCCATACCCAAAGGGTACTTTCAATGGTTCACTGTCAAATGGGAGGACAGATCCAGTGGTGGCTAATGGGAGTGTACCCTGAATGTCCCACTAGTCAACATTTTCAGTGACTTTTATAATGGACTAGAGAGTATACAGTAAACCTTCACTATAATGAACTAATGGGAGGGAAGGTTGTCCGCTATTCCTGAATGCCCATTATATGTGAGGGTTTACTGCCCACCCATCCCTGCCAGGCTCCCCCAGCCTCAGCCTCATCCTCCCCCACACCCAAAAGATAAAACCCTGACACTCACCAGAGCCACTCCTGATGGAGAAGCTAATGGACCCTGCCACGTGGTTGGAGCTGCCTTGCTGCATGTGGCTGCAGGCACCTGGCTGTCTGACTGGAGGCACCACTGCATGGCCTGGAGGACCCTCTGCCATGTAGGCCTGGTGGTTCTGGCAGAGGAGGTGGCAGCTCCACCAGGCTGCACCAGTAGTAAGTCTTAACTTTTGAGGGTGGGTGGATGATTTTATGGCCCCCAGTGAGCTATAGCAACAACAGGGGGATGTCCGCTGTTTCCAAAGTCTGCTAAATAAGGGTCCATAAAATTGAGAGTTTACTGTACTTACAAAATGTGCAAATGAGCAGCTGACAGACTGCACCTAAGCTGGGTAAAAGAGATCATGGGGCAAGAAGAGAAACAAAAATTGATGCAATTGAGTCCAAAAGGGAAGTGAATGATCTGAGCAGGTTATGGGCCCAGGTCAAGGGGAAAGGAGAAGGAGAAAAGAATAGGCTTGAAGCAGGATACAGGAAGACAAACTCTGAATATGTATATGTTCTGGATAAACATACAGCCTTTGGATGAGGGGGGGGTGCTAAGAGGATCTCTGAGACAAACTCTTTAACATTCACCCAGTCAGTGTAATTTCCTAATGAGGTACATTCATTACACTGCAGTGCTCACTAGGAGTCATCAGCTCTGTAAGTTTATTTGGTTCCTGGAATTCCTCATTGCAACCATGATTTCAGATACCTCTAGGTGCAATTGTTAATGAGTTCTATAATTCACAGAAAAATTAGTGAGTGTTAACTACTTATTGTCTGCAGTGATGCTATAGCACTGTTGATCCCAGAATATCAGTTACAAAAGTTGGGAGAAGGTGCATTTTTCAGCATCACGACTTCTGCTGGAGAGAGATAGAAGTTGCAGATTACATGAAGCTCTTCTTCTGATGAAGTCTGGGTAGCTTGAAAGCTTATCTCTTTCACCAGCAGATGTGAATTACTTGTGTTTTATTCAGTGGCAAAAAATCCTGATATTAGTGTGTCAGTAACCATCCTAGCTGTCCACATTCAGAACAAATGTACTCAAACGGAATTTAAAATAATTTATCATTCTCTATGAAACATTGTTTAACTATTAAAGGTCTAGACATAGGACAGCCACTAAAAATAATTCAACACTCTGTCACCACAGATGTACTTGATCGTATGAAGCAAATTGAATGAATGGCCCAATGGCAGGTTGAGTGTAATATATACCTCCCTCTGCAATCATTAGTGAATCCAGCTTTGGGTTTCAGTGTGTATTATGGGCCTGATTCTGCAGCCCTTACCCTGGCAAGAGTCCCACTGAAGTGAATTGAAACTTTATATGTGTAAGGGTTGCCAGATCAGACTCCCTGCCTATTATTTAAAAAGTACCAAAAATGCTCTTGTCAGTCTGCAGAGTGAATACATAGATCTGCTCTGGTTCCTGCCCTGGAGAGTTCACAATCTAATTTTAGATGTAATGCAAAGGACGAGAGCAATAAACAATACAGGAAGGAAGGACAAGTGTAGTGGTAGGAACTTGCAATCACTCCATTTTGGTAAATACCAGTTAGATGGTTCCTTTCAACATGCAATTTTTACGTGGGATAACTGGCTTTCTGTGGGTGACATGGAGGAAATGAGGTTTTTAGTGGGAGTGGAATGAGGAAGGGTTAATAAGAAAATGGAACTAATGAGGCAATTTATGTGGGCTCTTCCCCCTACTCTCACGCCTTTCGAATTCCTCTGTGCCCCCTCTAGTTAAGGTAGTGCACATGCCAACCCATTTCATAGACTGTTGCTGTGGAGCCAAACTTCCTGATCATTAAAATCCATCGTAAACATTATATCATGAATCACCTGGCAGTCCATTAAACCCTTGTTTAAGTGAGTACTCCTATATGAAGTACTTGTTTAAAAAAAATATTTGGAGATACACATCTAGAACTGCAAGGGACCTCAGGAGGTCATCTAGTCCATTCCCCTGCCCTCTTGGCAGGCCCAAGCACCATCCATGATATCTATTTGCCCCAATCCCTAACTGGTCTCCTCAAGGACTGAGCTCACAACGGTGAGGTTAGCGGACTAATGCGCAAACCACTGAGCTATTCTTCCCCCACCAATGAGGGATGAGTGTACTTTTTTAACTTTGCTCAGGAGTGGTTAGTAAATACTAACAGGTTAATGTTTCATGGCTTAAAAGGACACTTTCTGTTTAACATGTTACTCGCTCTTATTTGTGATCTTGGCAGACTGGAAATTAATAATCAGGTTTTTTTTAACTTTGCGTTTACAATTTCAAATTTATACACAAGTTTCTTCAGAGTTTCAGGTCAGAAGAGACCAATAAATTACCTAGTCTGATCTCCTGCAAATCACAGGCCACCAGCAACCATCTAGCATTCACCCACCAACCCAAATAAGTCCTGAGTGTTTTCATACTGTGGCACCAACCCGGCAAGGGACTTAAGCTCACGCAGAACCATGTTCATATGAGCAGCCATTCCTGAAATCAGTTGGACTTCTCACATAAGAATAGTTAGGCATCTGTTGCAGCATCAGCAGAAGCTGCAACTGGAGAGAAATTGAAAAGAACTTTCATTTTTGTGTTTTGTTTACCATTTGGGAAGGAATTTTTGTCATTGCTTTTCAAATGTAGCCATACTTGCCATGTCTGTGTTCTATCTAACAGAACCAGCAGCCATAATTTACTCGATAGTCATTATTTGATTTATTTTATGATAGCCCTTTAGCCAATAAGGTTAAGTTGTTAGCCTGCCATACCATATAACATGCTTCTTGGGCTGAGTTATATTAATTTGTTGTTATATTCTTCTGTCACTGAGCCATGTTTTCAGGGTCTATCCTTTATTCATCATAGTCATGCATAGATTTCCATACTATTTTGCTGTAATACAAGAAACCTACAGGCCTGTAACCTGTATAACTAGCTAAAGCAAGTTAGTATAGATACTTGTAATGTTTGGCATAGATAACATGGCCTACTGCTTGCCCCTCAATTTTTGGGGGAACTGAAAGGAGGAACAAAACATAAAATTGAATCTAACAGGTTTTTAGAACTGATTGGCAATTGCAGAATACAATGCAGAACATGGAAGTTACAAATAAGGCCAAAGGTAACAGTTTTGTGAATGAGATAATCATTAATAATACATAAATATAGGTTTTACAATATGTTAACCTGTAGAGCAAGTGTAGGGTTAGTGTCAGGGCTGCCTCCCCACTCTGACACTCCGGCTACGTCTACACGTGCAGCCAACATCGAAATAGTCTATTTCGATGAATAACATCTACACGTCCTCCAGGGCCGGCAACGTCGATGTTCAACTTCGACGTTGCTCAGCCCAACATTGAAATAGGCGCAGCGAGGGAACGTCTACACGTCAAAGTAGCACACATCGAAATAGGGATGCCAGGCACAGCTGCAGACAGGGTCACAGGGCGGACTCAACAGCCAGCCGCTCCCTTAAAGGGCCCCTCCCAGACACAGTTGCACTAAACAACACAAGATCCACAGAGCTGACAACTGGTTGCAGACCCTGTGCCTGCAGCATAGATCCCCAGCTGCCGCAGAAGCAGCCAGAAGCCCTGGGCTAAGGGCTGCTGCCCACGGTGACCATAGAGCCCTGCAGGGGCTGGAGAGAGAGCATCTCTCAACCCCCCAGCTGATGGCCGCCATGGAGGACCCAGCAATTTCGACGTTGCGGGACGCGGATCGACTACACGGTCCCTACTTCGACGTTGAACGTCGAAGTAGGGCGCTATTCCTATCTCCTCATGAGGTTAGCGACTTCGACGTCTCGCCACCTAATGTCGAAGTTGGTGCCGCTACTTCGAAGTAGCGTGCACGTGTAGACGCAGCTTCCAAGTGCAGAAGGCGGGGGCCTGCAAAAACCTTACAAATACCTTGACTTTAAAGGCTCAGCTTCAAAAAGTTTTCCAAAGTCACAGATTCCCTGACCCTGCGGGGCGGTAATCGCCACCACCAACCAAGTGAGAAAACCCCCTTTAACCCAAGAATACACACTTGGAATATGTCCCTGTGGGGTAAACCCTAAGATCTTAACCTTCCCTTAGGAGAGAGCTTAGAAACAAAGAGCTGTAATCTGATAGCTGACCTTTCAGTCTAAGGCATGAATATACACAGACCCTTCTCTAGGATACAGGAATCAAATAATTGCCTTTAAAAAAACAATTCATTCACAAAATGAGAGAAAACAACTCAAAGCATTCTGGCTGCAGCACAGAGAATCACTTCTCTGGGATTCAGCTTAGAAGTTACAGAGTACAGGGGAAATAAGTCTTTCACTATATCCAAAAAGTAAAAAAATAACCGGATCTCATCTAAATAAACATGTCCTTTCTACTTACATACTCATGTGCTGATTATGAGACAGCCAGGAGATTTACTGGACTCATTGAAGCATTTTTGGTCTCATCCTGCTCCAGTTGCAGACCCAGACAGATACCCCTCAGACTGCAATTGTTCTCAGTTTAAAAGAATTTTGCTTCCTCCCATTGTCTTACCTGACTGCCCCCTATAGAGGGTGCTCTGTTAACTCTTTAGAGGCATCCATTCATGACAACTAGGAACACAGGTGATGTGTGAAGGTGCACAGGGGACCACATGCATCCCCCCCCACCCCCCTCAATGATTGAGCACCGTGCTGCTTCCAATGAGTATGGAGGCAGTCCTGCTTCTGCTTTGTAGTGGCATGACCCAAAAGGAGTACTTGTAGCAGTGCTGCTCCATGGAGGTAGGGGCATTACTCCTGCACCCACTGGAAATGGCTTGGCACTTCTGCAGGTAAAGACAGGTAGGGGCAGACCTGGGGTGGGGAGTGGGTGGGGCATGGTCAGAGGGGAGAGGCATGGGTGGAAAAAGGGTGGGGCAGAGATGGGGCAGGGGTGCTTGGCCAGTGCTTTGCCTCTGGGCATGAATTGAGTAGTACCAGGGACCTATAAAATTACAATGCTAAGGGTTGCATGGGTGAGTTGTTCATTCTTCAGCTTCTACTTTCCACCAAACTATCAGCTCCATTTTGCCATATAGCTTATCCACTCAAAACTCTACCTGTCTGAACCATCAGATTCATTGGCCGTGCTTGGGCAAGGCTGGTCCTCCATTTCTTACCATCAACTCATCAGGGAAGGGTGTGAGTATGCTATGCTAAGTAGTTCTTTGTCATAAAAATGTTACCACAAGAAGTAATAGAATTGTACTATTGTCTTGTAACCTGATGTGTCAGCACATTTATTGTTCTTTCATTTATTTTGATAAAAGTTTTAATAATTTGGTATTGTTCTCTATTTAAGTGTCCTTGCCACACCCTGAGAATCCTCTTCTGAGACAGAACTCGCTGGTTCTCTCACTCTGTAGCCTGAATGAGAACCTAAATATCTTCTGGTCAGATGAGGCTAGTGGTGAGCCAGTACTCCTAGCTCATAAGGTCAATAGTCCTAGCAAGGAGATGAGTCCTGTAGTCTAATTTTGTAGCTAACAGCAGAGACACAATGTGTTTGTTTTGTTGTAACTGTCTCTGCAGAAGATCACAAAACATTTTTTGGTCTTTCAAAATACTGATTTCTTTTGCTGAATTAAAAAAAAACAGATTAGAAAAATTCTTCAGTGAGGTGACTGCAGTGACTGAAATGTTTGAATTTAAAGAAAACCTAATTCATGGTATTTTAGAGGGAGTAGGTTGTTGGGTGTTTTGAATAAACGAATGTTAAATTCAGTCTCATTCTTTTACATAGTTATGGGCTAGATTATAACACCCTTACACAAGTTGACATGCACGATATTCCACAAATTGTACAGCAGAATTCAGTTAAAGAAAAGACAATGTTTTGGAAAATTTGGCTGACATATCAGAGGGGTGGCTGTGTTAGTCTGTATCCACAAAAACAATGAGAAAGTCCTGTGGCACCTTGCAGACTAACAGATTTATTGGAGCATAAGCTGTTGTGGGCAAAGACCCCCTTCATCAGATGCAAGATATCTGATGAAGTGGGTCTTTGCCCAGGGAAGTTTATGCTTCAATAAATCTGTTAGTCTATAAAGTGACACAGGACTTTCTCATTGTTTTTGACTCTTTGAAGTGTCTGTTCTATCAAATGAGCACATAGGTACCAGTATCTGGCTTCAAGGGTCACATTCTGTGAAGTACTGAATACCCTTTTGCCTTGACACTCAGCCTTGCCTTTCTCAAGGTGCAGATTGTCTGCGATTTCCCTTAGCTCCAGTATTCAGCACTTAGTATGTCAGATTGGAATGGCCTTGCTCATTAACCAGAATAGTTTTCATTTAAAAGGAAAAAATAGCTTGGGAGACCTGTGTAAATATAAGGATAAAATTCATTCGATAAAAGTTTTATATTTCTGGGTTCAGAAGCCTACAAACCAGATCTCAGTATCCTAGCATATTCAGACCCAGTGAAGTGAAATCAGTATTTTAGTATTCATATCAAATTCCTTTGACAACTTTAAATAGAAAAGGGCAAGGAAAAGTTAATGAAACAAAATCCCCTACAAGGAAATGAAGAAGCTTATTAACTTGCCAGCTTCAGGGAAATACGCCGATCCAGATGGATGCCTGACAGTCCCATCAAATTTTCATAGATGCAATTAGTTCTCTGTATTTAGAAACATTAAGTTAGAAGTTTCCAATTAAGTTTAAACCTCCATCATTAAAACATTATTAACTCTCCAACCCACTCCAAATAACATGAAAGTCATGGCTAGGGACGAACAAAATGGCTGGTTTACAATGTTAGCTGAAACTCACCTTTTTCTCCAAGCTTGAAGATGTTTTTGTCAAGACTTGTCATTTTCCTGCAACTTGGATGATAATACTTCGAATATAAAATAACACTTAGGCTGTGTCTACACGTGCCCCAAACTTCGAAATGGCCATGCAAATGGCCATTTCGAAGTTTACTAATGAAGCGCTGAAATGGATATTCAGTGCTTCATTAGCATGCGGGCGGCAGCCGCGCTTCGAAATTGACACTCCTTGCCGCCGCGCGTCGCGTCCAGACGGGGCTCCTTTTCGAAAGGATGCCGCCTACTTCGAAGTCCCCATGGGAATAAGGGGACTTCGAAGTAGGCGGCATCCTTTCGAAAAGAAGCCCCGTCTGGACGCGACGCGCGGCGGCAAGGAGTGTCAATTTCGAAGCGCGGCTGCCGCCCGCAGGCTAATGAAGCGCTGAATATGCATTTCAGCGCTTCATTAGTAAACTTCGAAATGGCCATTTGCATGGCCATTTCGAAGTTTGGGGCACGTGTAGACACAGCCTTAGTGCACCAATGGCACCTTCTGCCCATGGAGCTTTATCCATGTGAATGAAGTAAGCCCTGCCCCTGGCACCCAGCCCTTTTCTATACCCGTTTTTACAGACGCCCAGATTGATAGAACTAAGTGACTTATTCAAGGCCACAGAGTCAATTGCAGCCATTTCCCTAGTCCTAGTTCTTTGCTCAGCCACTGAATAATGCTCTTGCTCCATGCAGTATCTGATGTCATCAAAACTCTTTGCAAACATTAACAAAGTACTTTAAACTGAGTATAATCAACTTATCAAATTATCAACTCTGATAATTTTTTTTCTGATTTGTCAACCTTGATTACTATTTTTGGTTCTCTGTGCCTTAAATATTGAGTCTGTTCTGGTCTGGCTATGGTCTGAAGAAGTGGGTCTGTCCCACAAAAGCTCACCTAATAAATTATTTTGTTAGTCTTTAAGTGCTACTTGACTGCTTTTTTGTTTTGATAGTATATAGACTAACACGGCTCCTTCTCTGTTACTATTAAACTGAATACATTTCTATGCAGAACAGGGTTGTGTGGAGAAATTGAACTTTGACCCCTGGGGTGTGTGTGCACATTTTTGTGCCCTTTCCCAGCCCAGGGAGAAGCTTGCTATTCCCTCCCCTCTGACTTGCCCCGGCTTTGGCAGGAGCATTCTCTTCCTTGCCCTTTCCTGGCCCAGCAGGGCCTTGCTTTTCCTTCCTTTGCTCTGTGCCCTGCCCTCAGTTCCCCCCAAATGATTACTGAGTGGGAGGGGGATGCTGCCTGCCATTTCTTGTGCGTGCCCGGCTTCTGGTGCAGAAGGTATATAGATGCATTGTTTGTAACCTTGAGGTCTGCTAAGCACCTGAAACCCGCCTTTCCTCTGAAGTCAGTAGGAACGGAAGGGATGTGCCATCTCCTGAGATGGAGCATTTTGATGGGTTTAGGTTTGGAAACTGAGCAGGCTGCATTTAGGAATGAGTTGGAATTTGAGTAATTAGCTCTGTGGACAAATAGGGTGCTGCTGGCTGACAATATACACAGTGAGCAGGGCATGACAGCTCTCCTGGAGAGAGAGAACGTGAGGGAGACCATTTCTTTTATTGGACCCACTTCTGTTGGTGAGACAGAGTGAAGCTTCTGAGCTTATGCTGAACTTTTCTTTAGATCATGTTTGATTCTTTCAGAGTCCTTCTGCCATTGCAAGTTTATGATCTATTGAGTTTAAGTGAGTGGCATTAGCTCCACCCGGTATCGGTTACAGCTCCTTCCAAAGTATATTAATCATACACTCTTTTTTAAAAATAGGGAATATTAAAATGATTCCTTGAAAGGTTTGTGGTTTAGCAAACAAATGGTCTCAGGTGGCTCCTGGAAATATGCCTTGCTGGACAGCTGTAGTAATGGCTCATCCAGGCTTTGATATAGCACATGGAGGACAGACTTACTGAATGTACTTGGGACCAAATTCAGTCTTGCAGTGCTAGTGTAACTCCCACTGAAGTCACTGTGCCATGTCAAGGCTGATGTTTGGTTTTCTATAGTGTCATGAATGAATGCCAGTAAAGGGCTAAACTCAGAGAGACTGGGTTGGCAAGCAGCCTGATGAGCCAATGGGAAGAGAGAGGGATCTTGAAAAGAAACAGTTACCTCCTTAGGGGTCTTTTCTCTTGTGTGGCCAGTGGAAAGAGAGAGAGAGAGAGCGAGAGAGAGAGAGAGAGAAAGAGATGTTTAAGCCTCAGAAGGGCTTAAGGAATTCAGTAAATATCCAGACTGCAAGGAGATCTGGGCATACAGATATGTAAGTAGACAGGAAATGTTTAATCAGAAGCGATCAGTTTATTTTTTATTTTGAGTTGGGTGCAGGACTTCCCAGGCTGGCTGATGTATTCTCTGTGGTTTTATCTACCTTTTCTTAAGTTGCTCTGAAACACCTAGCAACCAAGTATGCTTTATCACTTTATTTGTGTACTCTCTTTTGTTTTGTTACTAAATCACATTATTAAGGCAGTCATTTGATTTCTGTGTCCTAAAGAAGGGTCTGTGTAAATACATGCCTAGGACTTCAGATATCATATTACAGCTTAGTTTCTTCCTCTTTGTTTTCAAGCTTTCTTCTAAGGGAGGTGCAAGAGTTTGGGGTTACCCCACAATGAGATATCCCAAGTGTGTCTTCCTGTGTTTTAAAAAAGTTTATTTTTTCTCACTTGGATGGTGGCAGCTACATTCCAGGGTCAGGGAATCTGTGACTTTGGGAAATGTTTAAGCAGAAGCCTTTAGAAGCAAGGTATTTTAAGATTTCTTGTGGACCCCTGCCACCTTCTGCACTTGGAGTGTCAGAGTGGGGATCAGCCTTGACATATATGCATGACAAAACTTACACTGAAACTTTGCAAAAGTTGAGGCACATAACTTGTACTAGTTTTTTTAAATGAAATAGCTCAGCTTTTTTAATTCCAATAATCCACAAATATATTCCACATTCTCAACTAATGACCTGTGAAATCTTCCATTTAAATAGTCACCATTTTTAATTTACAGGAGGTCAACCTCGCTAACGATTTTATTATGTTTCACTCCTTTAGCTGGAAACAACCAAAAGGATTTTTCTTTAAAAGACCTTTTGTTTCCTGTGAGGAGACTTGTATGTTGAGTTTCAGACTAGATTGAATTTGTGCTATGGCCAAGTTATAAACCCTTGAAAATAGTCTTTATAATGGAAATGCTGAATGCAGCCTTAACTGCAGCAGCCAGATTGATACCGCAATGATACTGCTAACATTCTTCAAAACCTTCTTGCAGGATTAATTCTTTTCTTCACTCTTTCTGTTCCACAGCCCAGTGTCTTAGCCTATTCAATGGCCCCGCTTTTTATGAAACAGTTAATACATTCCTTTAATTGTCTAGTGGTTACTGTCTGTCTTACAGCCTATGTTCGGTAATATTAATGTGTTTGAAATAAACTTGTTTCGCTCTTGGTTTTGTCCTTACGTATTTGCTCCATGGCCAGTCAATCAATGAGACATGTCTCTACTCCATCTATGTATTGATTTGTATACTATTAGTAGCATTGGGGAAAATTTAAAATGTTCATGGAAAAATTTCTATGAAAAATCAGATTTGAAAAATTTCAACAACTTTAATAATCTTAATAAAGTTTTAATATATAGTTCACATATAACCTTAGTCATCATTGTGCATTTATAGACCCATGCTTTTTAATTATATAACCTCATGATATTTCTTAAATAATATGATACATCTAAGATTCATAAAATTGTGGAAAAACTGAAATTAGGGCACTGTAGTGTCCAGAGGCCGTAATTCCTTCTGTTTTATGTGTGTGTCTATAAGAGTATAAGCAAACTATTTAGAACCCAGCTGCCCCTTAATTTTTACATTCTAATACCCTCAAACTCATTAGACTAGACTTTTGAATGAAGACAGATAATTAGTACAGGTTGAATCTCTCTAATCCAGAAGTCTCTTGTCTGGCAAACTCCATAATCTGGCATGATTTTATTTAGCCGGATGAGCACTTAACATGGGTGTGACCCAAGTTCCTGTGGTCCCATTAAGTTTGTTTAGAGTCACCAGTCCTGGCTTTCAGTGTTCTGTGCTGTTATTTACCTGTAATTTACCTCTAAATGTGTTCTACCAGCCCTGTAAGCAGTAGAAGCGTTAGTAATGTGCTAGAAAACAATTGACTGCCGGTTGTCCAGCAAATTCTCTCATCCTGCACCAGTCAGGTCCTGAGGATGTTGGACCAGAGAGGTTCAACCTATACAGTAGAATCTGCGTTAGCTACCGCCTATGAGGAAAGATCAGCTGTTATGAGTCACTATCGGCAGAGGTCACAGAAATTCCCCTCCCCTCCATAATTAAACAGTGAAGAGTGAAGTGACCAGTTGACCACATTTTCTTACTTCCTTTCAGAACTGGCTGCCTGATCAGCTGCCACTCTGATTGCCAGCTCCAAAGGCAGCAACTGCTCACTGGGCACCCAGTTCCAAAGGCAGTGCTGCGTCCTGCAACAGCGCAGAAGTAAGGGTGGTAATGACCCGCCTTTGATGATCATCCACCTCTTACAGACAACCACTTTTGATTTCTCCCACAGGTGGTCATATTGGCAACTTTTACTGTATTTGTGGCTCTAAGGATGGAGTGCTGTGATATATGGATCCTATCTTGTCATGGTATGTCCTTTGTCAGTGATTTATTTGTGAAGTTCCTATATGCTCCAAGGGGAGGAAGCCAATGAAAGTTCTTGAACCTGTAAACCAGGGTATTGGAACTCGTACTCTAATGTGAAGCCACAGAAGAATGCATAGGAGACAGACAAGAGAATCCCCTGGCTATGAAACTGTGAAATGTTAGAACCAGGGAGTAATAGTTAAATTTCCTTGGAGCTGTCCAACAAGCCACACACACCAGCATTACAAAGAGAATTGATGGCTTTATACAGTTGGATTGCTCTGTAACAAAGGCTTGCTGTTAAAATGTGCAGTTTTGTCAACAAATCAGTGCAGTGAGCACATGGGCCTTTAGGTAAGTATTTGACACAGTGTGGGAAGTGATATTGAAAATATACAGGGATGGGTCATAAGAGTAATGTTATTACACAGACCTAAATTTTACACTATAAACTCACAGCTGAATTCTGCTGTAATGTAATTGTCTCTTACCTGCATGATCCCATCAGAGTTCTGTTATCCATCTGCACCCTTTGTTGCATTTATTATGGTAGCAGAACTCTTATAATAGCCATTTACCTCCCTTTGCCTTCTGTTATAGGGATTAATATAATTGAAGAATCCCATTTAAACTTATTGTATGTGGAGTACCTTCTGGTTACGAATCCCAGTCCACCAGACACTTGCCCTTCCATCTGCTTAGTAGGAATTAAAATAAAGTCACATTGCAGGGATATGGTAAGCCTAGGGTAATCTACTCTAGCATCATTTGACTATTAAAGCAAAAAATATTCTCTAGGTATCTCCTTTTAAATTGACAAAGAATTAAATGTTCATATTTATTTCTACCTCTTAACTGGTGTATAACTTCTACTTTATTCTCTTCTCTTTTCACCTGGTCAATTGGGAGATTTTCCTGCTTTTCTTTAATAGGTCATATTATCATAATTTAAATGAATGTTCTCCCACAGTTTTAATGCTTCCAATTTTTATCTCTGTGATCTTTTCAATAACTCTTTAATACCCTAACTGTCAGACCCCCTGAGGAAATAAGGTCATTGGTGTTAAAGTGTGATTAATTCAGTGCTCAAAGATTTTTGTTTGTTTGGTGGGAGAGTGAGCCAAAGGAGAAATGTTTCAGCTAGTTTAGTGAATGGCGATCATTAAAATATATGTGTCCTTATTTGAAAATAATAACCATGCCACCTCATCTTGAAATGGCCACAAAATATGATTTGTTGTGCTCCTTACTGGGAAATGCCTTAGTAAAAACAATGATTTGCAAGTGTCTGAAATTGAGTGTGACACATATGGCACACTAAAACAAGGACTTAAGTCATTTTAATATTTGTAAGGCTTAGACAACAGTAGGCCAGCCATGCATGGCTAGTTTTGCTGCATGTTAAATTTACTGGGCAAGAGAGAGGGTTTGTGGAAAAGCATATTATTTCTACTGTGGTTTCAATAAAAGGACCTTGACAAGAGCCCCATTATGCTTTGCAAAAGGGGTGACCAAATTTCCCTATGCTGAATATGGGATAACAGGTAAAATTACTCATACTCAAGTGAGTTCAGTGGCAAGCAAGAAGAACTATGCAGTTCAAACATTCCTATTAACACCAAGTTGACTAAATTCCTGTTATAAAGAAATACTGCATAGCTACAGCCTTTTATTTACCTTCTTACCTTTAAGATTTGCACATGGAGAGGTCTCTCTCGCTCTGTCTCTCCGCCCCAACAACCTCTGTCAGACCTGGATGGGGGTGACTGCTTGACATGACTCAAACCATCACTATCCAGTGTTCTCCAACACTGAATACCTGAACAGAGGAAAGAGTAGGGCAGGGAGGTGACCGAGCATCAGTGAGATTGCTCTTGGCTCCTGCAGCCTGTTTTAGAGACCACATTTTTAAAAAGTGATGAAAGTAATCCAATGTCTTCACTGCTAAAGAAAAACAGCTCCTTGTGAGCTACCGAAAGGAGCCCAATCTGTTTCGCTTCTACAAAAGAACGCTGAGAAGTGACTTCATTGAAGTGTTGGAGTGCCTTCCTGGAGAGAACGTCAGGCATTAAAGGGGCTGCTTAATGCCATTAAGAACGAGCCCAGGTGCCAGAAGAGCCAAAAATGGACAAATTCATCCTAGAAATAAGGCACAAATATTTCATACTGAGGATGATTCAGCATTGGAGCAAACTACCATAGCAAGTGATGGGTTCTCTATTTCTTGATGTCTTCTAATGAAGACTAGATGCCTTTCTGGTGTGTGCTTGAATCAAAACTAAATTACTCTGATATACCCGAGGGCTGGGGTATGCAGGGATCAGGTGCAATGCACCAATGGTCCCTTCTGGCCTTAAAGTCTACTACTCAATGAAAAACTGAGCATGGCCTGGGTAGCATCCTCTGGGCCTTTACTGTGCAGCCAGCTTTAGCCCCAGACTCAGCAGTCACTTAGTGGGATGATCCAGGGGAAGCCACAAAAACCTCCAAAGAGGCTGGCCAAGGTCAGGACACCAGCCTTACAAGGGATGGGTGGGTGTGGCAGTGACATCACAAAGGCCTGTTGCAGAGCCTCAGACTACTGGGGACAGTGATGGGGAGATGGTGACCTCACAGAGAGACCCTGACATCAGCCTTGCAGAACAGAGGGGCAAGGTAGGGGCTCCTCAGAGACTCCCCTGGCTTTGTGGAAGGAAGGCTCTTTCTCTAGGTTTCTCCTTGGGGACCAAGAGAGCATTAGGATGAATGTACATGACCATGAGGTGGAACCTTGGTATTTTCTTCTTCCCTAACTACAGATTTTGAGTCCCTGTTTAGAAGGTAAGAGCCTGAGAGAGGTTTGAAACCTGTTCAGCCTGATCCACTTGGTACCAGGTGAATTCTAGGCATGAAAATCACTAGGTTAAGGTGATATGATTTCCTACCAAGGACTTTGTCCCATAGAGACACTGCGGGGCGTTGGGATTTTGTCCTTTTAGGTTTCCCTTTTCCTCCTTCACTCCCCTTTCTCTTCTTCTCTTGCTGCTTTCCCCTTTTCCGTTCCTCACTTCCTCCACCAACAAGGGTGTGTGGGTGTGTTGTGGGCTTGCTGTCACTGTGGGGAAGCCCTCACAAAGAGGTGGGGTTGGAAAAATGCTTGGAGACTGATCCCCTCCAGTGGTGACCTGCTCCATCCTGTTAGACTTCTGCTGAGAGTCCTCTGGCTCCCAGCTCTCAGAGTCTTGATGCTGATTGGCCAAGGGGGTATCTATTGACTAGGAAGACTCAGGTCCTGCTGTTCTCTTAAGACCAAATAGAGAGCATCATTTGACTACGCATTTGATTGATGGTGCTGCTTCTCTGCAATTATTGTGTCTGCGCAGTTCCTGGATGTTCCAATTCTTCTCTAATACTTGCTTGATAATTACTATGAACAACTGTGGGGCTGAAAATCATTTGAGAGAACTTTATTGTGATCAGCTGGTGCATCCCAAGGGGCAGGCTAGGGGCAGGACACCAGCCTTGCATGGGAGGGTGGATGTGGCAGTAACATCGCAAAGGCCTATCACAGGACCTCAGCCTATTGGGGGATGGTGGTGGAGTGGTCATGACCCCACTGCCTTGTGGGTTATCCTGGGAAGGAGAAAGGCTAAGAGAGTAAACCCGGACAGAAAATCCGGAGTGGAGTCCGAAGGCGGTTCGGTGTCAACTTCTGGCACTGTCCCGACAACTCCTGCAGCTGAGCTGGTGCCAGACGTGGAGGTTATCCTCTCCTTTGGACTATATCAGTAAAGCTGAGAGGGGGACACTAGTGTCTGGGCAGCCCAGAGTCTCCATAATAAGTGCCCAGGCTCACGCCCAGAGAGGTACTCTGGCATTGCTGAACAGCGTTGCGTCAACACGGGAGGCAACAGATACCGGTTATAAGCTCTTGTTCGATTGGCATAGAGAATGAACACCAGGGGTTGCCTTCGATGGTGGGAGAGATCCTCGCATCTCACTGGACAGTCACCGCCCACCTCAAGCTGGGCATCCCCCAGCCTATAGGGTACTGTCCCGCCACAGTTCACCTGCCTCGCTGGGTGCGTGAGGCTTAAGGTTCCTGAACCTGACAAGTGACTGTAATTTGGGCACCAGGCAAACCAATAAGAAAATCAACAAGAAATGAGAAACATCAACAATTTAAGCTTGCTTGCTGGAATGTGTGGACCATGCTGACCGGCTTGACTGAAGATCTTCAGGCCATCAGTGACACCCAAAAGACCGCTGTCATCAACAAGGATCTGAAGAGGCTCTGAGTTGATATCGCTGCACTGCAAGAGACGCAACTCGCAGATTCGGGGTCTCTAAAGGAAAAGGACTACACCTTTTTCTGGCAGGGTAAAGCCCAAGAAGAACCCAGAGAGCATGGTGTTGGCTTTGCTGTCAGAAACACCCTTCTACAAATGGTGGAATTAGTCATGGGCGGATCAGAAAGACTTCTTCGGATCACGCTTCAAACTTGCGCCGGTCCCGTCCGCCTGATCAGCGCTTATGCTCCAACCCTGTACGCCACACCAGAAGTAAAAGACAAGTTCTATAATGTGCTTAGTGCTGCTGTAGTGAAAATACCTGCTCATGAACAACTGTACATCTTGGGTGACTTCAATGCAAGAGTTGGAGCTGATTGGGCCTCATGGCCTTCCTGCTTAGGCCACTTTGGTGTGGGAAAAATGAATGACAATGGACAGTGTCTCCTTGAACTGTGCACGTACCATGATCTGTGCGTCACAAACACATTCTTCTAAACGAAGCCACAGCACAGAGTGTCGTGGAGACACCCACACTCGAAGCACTGGCATCAACTAGACGTGGTCATCACTAGGCGTAATAACCTCAAAAACGTCCTTCTGACACGCAGCTATCATAGTGCTGACTGTGATACAGATCACTCTCTAGTTTGCCCCAAGCTCAAGCTGAGACCCAAGAAGCTGTACCGCTCTAAACCTGCTGGAAGGCCCCGCATTGACACCAGAAAGACGGCAAACTCGGAGAAAGCTGAAAAGTTCAGAGAGACCCTCCAGGAAAATCTGTGCAGCGGCCCTGGGGGCGCCAATGTGACACCCAAATGGCAACATCTGAGGGATACAGTTTACAACACAGCCTTGTTGGTGTTTGGAAGAAGAGCTAGAAACACGAACAACTGGTTCGAAGCTAACTCCGATGAGATGATTCCAGTCATTGAAAAGAAGCGCGCTGCACTCCTGGAGTACAAACGCTCACCGAGCCAGAGTACCCAGCAAGCACTTAGAGTGGCCAGAAGAACAGTACAGCACACAGCCAGGCACTGTGCCAACAACCACTGGCTCCAGCTATGCAGCAGCATCCAGACCTGTGCTGACTTTGGTAATCTCAGAGGAATGTACGAGGGTATGAAGAAGGCATTAGGACCCACCCAGAACAAGATGGCACCTCTGAAATCCAAATCTGGTGAAGTCATCGCTGACAAAGCCAAACAGATGGAGCGCTGGGTTGAGCACTACTCCGAGTTGTACTCACGCAAGAAATTTGTGGTTGATGCAGCCCTTGATGTTGTCGAGCTCCTACCAGTAATGGATGAACTGGATCAAGAACCCACTGTGGATGAACTGAAGAGAGCCATCGACAGCATTGCAGCAGGAAAGGCCCCTGGCCAGGATGGTATACCACCAGAGGTAATCAAGTGTGCCGCGGACACCCTCCTGGAACCCTGACATGAGCTACTGTGCCTGTGCTGGAACGAGGGTGAGGTTCCACAGGATATGCACGACGCTAACATTGTAACATTGTATAAGAACAAAGGAGACAGAAGCGACTGCAACAACTACCGTGGAATCTCCCTCCTAAGCATCACTGGTAAACTGTTCACTCGTGTCATCCTTGGCAGACTCCAGAAGATTTCTGAGAGGGTGTACCCCGAATCCCAGTGCGGATTCCGTGCAGAGAGGTCTACTGTGGACATGGTCTTCTCTCTAAGGCAGCTGCAGGAGAAGTGCAGGGAGCAGAGGAAGCCACTCTACATAGACTTTGACTTGGTCAGCAGCGATGGTCTGTTCAAACTGCTCCACAAGATAGGCTGTCCTCCATGGTTACTCAAGATGATCCAGTCGTTCCACGAAGACATGACAGGAACCATCCAATATGACGGCGCACTATCGGATGCTTTCAGAATCAGGAGCAGCGTCAAACAAGGATGCATGCTTGCTCCGACATTGTTTGGGATCTCCTTCGCACTCCTCCTGAAGCATGCCTTTGGATCTTCAACAGAGGGCATCTTGCTGCACACAAGATCTGATGGGAAGCTGTTTAATCTTGCAAGGCTGAAAGTTAAGTCTAAGGTGCGGGAGGTTCTCATCAGAGACATTCTGTTCACAGAAGATGCTGCTGTAGTGTCTCACACAGACCAGCTTCAAAAACTGCTGGATCGGTTCTCCAAAGCGTGCAAGGACTTTGGGCTTACCATCAGCCTAAAGAAGACAAACATACTCGGTCAGGATGTTGCTGAATCCCCGTCAATCAGCATTGACAACTATACATTAGAGGTCGTCCACGAGTTCGTTTACCTCGGGTCCACCATCACTGACACCCTGTCGTTGGACACTGAGCTAAATAGGAGGATCGGAAAAGTGGCCACAACTCTGTCCAGACTCAGCAAGAGAGTGTGGAATAACAACAAACTGTACACTCATACCAAAATGCAAGTCTACAGAACCTGCATCCTCAGCACCCTCCTTTATGGCAGCGAGACTTGGACCCTGTATGCCCGCCAGGAAAAGAGGCTGAACATCTTCCACTTGCATTGCCTCAGGCGCATCCTTGGAATATCATGGAAGGACAGAGTGACGAACACCGCCGTCCTCAAGCAAGCTGGAATCCCAACCATGCACACCCTCCTCAGGCAGCGTCAGCTTCTCTGGCTTGGCCACGTCCACAGGATGAATGATGGAAGGATTCCAAAAGACATCCTGTATGGTGAGCTAGCCTTTGGCAAAAGACCTCCTGGACGCCCCCAGTTGCACTACAAAGATGTCTGCAAGAGAGACCTCAGAGAGGTAGACATCGACCTGGACAACTGGGAAGAACTAGTAGACAACCACAGCAGATGGAGGCAGGGGTTACACAAGGGCCTTCAGAAGGGCGAGATGAGGATCAGACAGCTAGCAGAGGAGAAGGGAGCGCACAGAAAGCACACTAAGGACTTGCCAAACACCCACCACATCTGCAAGAGATGCAGCAAGGACTGTCACTCTCATGTGGGTCATCATAGTCACAGTAGACGCTGTAAATGAAGTCCTCAATTGGAACTATAAAGGGCACGATCCATAGTCTATGCAGACTGAAGGATGCCTACTACTACTACTGGTCGTGACCTCACAGAAACCCTGACATTAGCCAGGCAGGACAGAGGTGCAAGGTAGGGGCAACCACAGAGACCCCATCATGGCTTTGTGGGAAGCCGTCCCAAAAAGGCAGAGCTGGTATTTGATATTGATCCCCTCTGGTGATGACCTGTGCCATCCTTTGGGAGACTGCTGAGACCTCTCAGCCTCCCACTTCTCAGAGTCTTGATGCTGATTGGCTCGGCAAGGGGCTATTGACAGGGAGGAGATATTTTTCTCAGTTTCTCACCTGTGACCTTTGACTGTCCCTTCCTTTGCAGGCTCTGCACAAGGACTGACTGACCTCGGGCATGCCACGCTGGCAGAATCCCTGGATACAGACAGGCTCCAGTACATCTTGTAAGTGAGCATGGTCAGGAGGGGGAGAGGACATAGTTGTACCTTAGAGCTGGGGAGAACTGGAAAGGAGAGACAGGAAATTAATTTTCCTGTCTGCCAATCTAGCCTGCACCCCCGTGGGCCATCCTTGGCCAGGGCAGTGAGGACAGTGCTATTGGAACCCACACACCTACTGGGGGTGGTTCACTGTCCCCTGTAGTGACACCTGGACCACTCACACAGAGAAAGAACAATTTGCTTCCAGGGCTTGAGCTGAGAGGCAGCTGACTTTTAGCTCAAACCATAGAGGCTCTTACACTAAGCTCTAGAGGTCCCAGGTTTGAGTCTGCCTGTGGATGGTTACACTATGTTGTGCTCTTCCCCTTTCAGGGATAGGAGAAGGAAATAGAAGTTCAAGGCATGGTCCTGGCTGGAGGTGAAAGCCTTAAATCCCCTGTCCAACCTCCCTTTCTCCTGCCATGAGATCCAGGAGAGAGTTCTCACAGAAAGGTCATGGATGCTGTCCTAGAGAACCACATGGCCCTGAAGGGAACCAGCACTTCTCTCTTACCGGCCCTGAGATTCACAGTGGGTGGGTGGGTGGAAAGCATCCTCATAGTAATTCCCTTCCTCTGACCAAGGGCTTCTGAGCCAGCGAGAGGCAGAGGGTCTGTTTCCATCCTGATGAGCTGCTCATGAACCAGGAGCTCGGAGATGACAAGACCAGCCCAGATACTGAACATTGTCCTAGTCTAGAGAGAGAGAGACCAACTGTGACAAACGTCTTCTCAAGTGCCGTGTCCAATTAATCAGATATTCCACCCTGAGCACATGCACACTGGTTTGTTGATCCTGACCTGCCTCCTTCCCCCACAGTGTGTCAACTTATGTATCTGATCTAGAGTCTTAGGGGAGAGCAAAGGCTGTAAGGAGCAGCAGAGCCCCATTCTGATTCACCATCATCCTTTCTGAATTAGATGTGGGTGATCTCAGACTCTGGCTTCCTGATGCCAGGTGTAGGCAGGCTGGCTCTGATGGGCTGTAGGATGTGCAGCTGCAGGTGCTGTGTGTTGGGAATGTTCCCCACGGGACAGCAGAGTCAGAGCAGGGAACGAGATGGTCTTGAGTCAAGTTTCCTGGTTCAGTGGAGATCCCGAGACTTTAAGGGGACCATGTTCCAATCCCTGCTGCAGCCAGATTCATGCCTGGTGCTGGCTTCCTGCTCCTCCTGGAGCAGCTGGGGGTGCAAGTCCTCATGGAGGGCCCTGTCCCCCATGTCTTGGCTCCAGGATCCCCTGGGGACAGAAGGAGCTGAAGGTCTAGTGCTCTCCCCCAGTGTCTCCAGAAGAGAGACTTGGGCTACAGACTCCTGGCCCAGGGGAGATTGGGATCCAACAGGAGGATACTGATGGAGCCCCCCTCCCTCCCTTCCATTAGAACTCAGCTCAGTTGCCCAAATGAGGGAACTTGGTGGCTTAGCTGCAACTGTCCATCAGTGACCCACCCAGGAACATTGGCTAGCTGGATGGCTGGGGAGGGGATTTACCAGCTCTACAAACTGCTGCTGTGCCAGAGGTAAGGAAACCCAGCTGGGAAATGGGACCCAATATAAAAGTTACACTAAGAGAAGCCAGACAATGGGACCCCTGCTGAAATGAGCCACTTTCTATCTGAGATTATTCCCCCTTGGGTAAGGGGAGTCTTGCTGAAACACACCAAATCCTCTGAGATTGGCCCTAACTGGAGGATGAGCCTGTTGCTTTCTTTCTCCCCCTACTCCATTTAGGATCAGCACCAACCCCAGGCACCAAGCACAATTCACCCCTGTAGGGAGTCCTACTGTTCCATGGGTCCATAGATGCAGACCAATGGGAATGGAAGAATACAGACACCAAAACAACACAGCGCAGTCTGACAATGAGTAGCTGCCAAGGAACAGCTGTCATAGGAAGATTGAGAGAATGGAGGCAGGAGCTCCTCCTATAATGGGGTGGAGAGTTCTGGCACTGGAGTTCACTAGAAGGGAAGATGAGTCCATCCCAGGGTACCAGTTGCCATTAACCATCCCTGATTCCTGGGGGCATCTAAGTCTCAGACACACCCTTGTTGTCTTCGGGCCGGAGGACGTTATGGCCATGGTGATGTGCCAGCTCCACTGCATGCAATGCTGTCACCAGGTGCCCATGCCTCTGCAGGGGCTGCATGTCTTAAGGGGCCTCTGATCAGATGTAGAGCTCCACACTGGGGCAGGAGGGTTTACAAAGCAGGCCTGGGCTGATGGGATACCACCCCCCCGGCCCTGAAGAACCTGATCCAGATGGAGGAAGAGTTTCAAAGGGAGCCTGTCATGGGGTGTAGATGGCCACAAGCTAGCTCAGAAACTAAAAGGTTAATCCAGGCACTGCCAGTCACAGCTGACTGGCAGGGTAACAACAGCTGGGAAGATAAGAGGGCTGGGAAGCAGACTGGCAGGGCTGCTAAAGAGGAGCGAGCAGGCAGCAGCAAGTTACTGTGGTCAGCAGAGTGCCAGAGACCCATCCCGGGCAGCCGCCCAGCAAGGGGCAAAAAGACCAAACCCATGCTGGCTTGAGCACAGCGTGAATTTCCCAATTAGACAGACCAAGTGGGACTGACAGCCCCATTGTGCTGAGTGAGCTGGAGCCATATCTACCTCCCTTTGGCTAGGGGATGCACCTTTGTACTGAGGTGCCTCCTCGCTGAGCCAGACAGCTTCAAAAGGGGAGGGACAGCAGAGAAGGAGAGACTGACCTGGACTGGTGCTGAAGAAGGTGCAGCAGGAGTCCTGGCTGCAGGTGAGATTCTGCCAGCAGCAGCAGCTGCCCCAGGCCTGAGAGCAGGAGCCAGCCTTTGCCTAAGACTGCAGACACTTTGCTGTCACATCTGGAGGATCCTGGGTGAGGCATGAGGCCATATGCCCAATGGAGAAGAAGGGCCCAGGCTTCCATAAGAGCCAGCTATTTCATGGAGAGGACCCAGACCTTTTTTCCCTCCACTGGGCAGGAGAGTGCAGATACATGATAAGTCATGAGCTGTTTACAGGAGCAAGAGGTGGGCAGCAGACCCTTTCTTTTGTGGGGACATTAGACTGTACATTGTGTTGCACTCTGTTAACCTAGAGCTCAGTTGGTGAACTGGCCAGAGGGCCATAGCCTCAGATTCCCATCACTCAGCCTGTTTGAGCCCAGGCTAACCCTAACCCAGGCATCCTCTTATCTCCATTACAGCTGCTATATGGGAGACAGCTTCCACAGGGTCCTAGATCTTCTCCACAAGGCATGGGAGGAGCCAGGCCCCAGGACAACCAACAAGGTACAATCTGTGTTCTGGCACAGGGAAAACTTTGAGCCCCTGAAGGTATTTTTGTGAGAGAATGTGCCAAAATCCCAGAACCAGGAACAGCATGTCAACAATGAGCCCAAATATGAAAATTTAAACCGGGAGAGGGTTTGTTGTTGCTGCCAACCTTGAATGAAAACTGCTGGTCAAGGGCAGTTGGTGATGAAATCCACCATACAGGGAAGAGAAGTGAGACAGAGGCTGTACCACACAAACCTACTGATGACTTGAAAAGACCAAGAGGGTCTCCTCATCATGCCCTTTCAACCAGAACCTGGACCCTTAATCCATGATGTTGGAAAGGAAAGAAACACAAAATACAATGAATTGAAGACCATCCCTTGGTGTTTGTAGCATCGCCAGACTACTCCAACAGAAACTGCCATCCAGAGCAGATCATTACTGTAGTGCCGCGAGGGTTCCATTCCCACACACCCTCGCGTAACTGGAATTTCACATGAGTTGAGAGAGAGGTGTTCTCCCCAGCAGAATGCATGTTCTGCAGCTGGAGAAGCAGCAGGAGCACCTGGAGCTCCTTTGGAAAGGTGAGTTCTGGGGTTGGTGGGGGCAGTTTGGGAGGGTTAAGCCTGGTGGTGGGTTAGGGCCATGGGAGTGGGGCAGGAGGGTTAAGCCTGGGGTGGCTTGGGGCGGCAAGGGGGGTGGAGCTGAGCCAGAGCTGCCCATGGGGAGCAGTTGAACCAGGGTGGGAGGGGTTGAACTGGGGAAGGGAGTGGTGGTGATCTGGAGCCTCATGTGGAGGGGGTGGGTTGACCCAGGGCAAGGTGGGGTTGAGCTGGAGCCGCATGTTGAGAGGTGGTGATCTGGTGCCAGAGCCAGAGCCAGAGCTGGGTGCAGAGGTGGGGTGAGCCAGAGCCATGAGCGGGGCTAGGTGGTTGGGTTGAACCAGGGCCAGGAGGGGTTGAGCCAGAGCTGGGAACGGGGTATGTGGTGAGCTGGAGCCATGCACAGGGGTTCAGCAGGGCTGGAGAAGGGGTTGAACCTGGGCCACATGGGGTGGGGGGGGCAGTTGAGCCATGGCCGGGGGAGTGGGATTTTGTGTTGTGCTTAACTCATGTTAATGTGAGTTAAGCACAACTTGAAATCACGCATTTCGAGGCTTTACTGTATAGGGAAAAAGGTCCATGATTACCTGACTTGGGCCTATCAATTTCAAAGCCATGAAAAATGTGTCATGGACTATGAAATCTGCCCTGCACAATGAAATCTGATCTCTCCATTCTGCTATGAGCCTGGGGCTCCCAGCTGCTAGTCTGGCCAGGCTAGGGAGGGACAAGAGTTGTCCTTTTGCTACCTGGTCACTCTTGGTGGGGAGATCAGAGCTACTTTGAGAGGCAGTGCAGAAATGAGGGTGGTACCTACTCTAGCCCTGCCCTGAAGGCTACACAAAACTGAAGGTGACATTCTTGGGACCCTCCTCCCCACAGCATCTTTGCAAACCCTCCACCACCACCACCCACAATCCTAAGGTGGGTCTGGACCTGCGCGGTTAGAACACAAAGAAATTTCAAATGTAAACATCTGAAATCGTAAAACTGATCAATTTGGAAAACGTCTGGCTGTGGAATTGAGGAGACTGTATGATGAATTTCGTAGGCCCCTTTCTATGACCTATTCAGTGGAAGTTGTAGAAAACGGTCTGCCAGAAACCTTTAGCTGTGTTGGATCTAAGGGTCACTGGTTAATCCTCAAGTGCAGCCTTTCTCCAATGGGGGCTCCCAACCCAAAAGGCTAGTGTAGAGGGGTTGTGAGTAGGGTCACTATCTGTCCAGGTTTTCCCAGCCATGACCTCTTCTTTTGATCCTTGAATCTTCCTCTGGCCAGATTTTGGAAATACTCAAAAAATCTGTGATTTTTTTCCCCCTTGGCTTTCCAAGTTGGGTGGCTGGAGAGCAGTGGCCACTGTCTGGGCCCCTAGTTTGAATGGCAGTGCCACTGCCAGCAGCACCACAGAAGGAAGGGTAGTATGCTATGGGACTGCCTCCCTTCCCTTTGCACTGCTGCTGCTGGTGGCACTGCCTTTGGATCTGGGCTGTAGCAGAGCAGTGGCCATCAGCAGGTCACCCAGCTCAGGAGTCAGTGCCACAAATAGCAATAGCACAGAAGGAAGGTTTGAATGATATGGTATCACATTCCTTCCTTCTGCGCTGCTGCTGGTGGTGGGGCTGCCTTCTGAGCTGAGTGACCTGACAGCAGTGGCCCCTGGCTGGGTACCCAGCTCACTTCCCAGTGTCACAGCTAGCAGCAGTGCAGAAGGAAGGGTGACACGGTATGGTATGGCATTGTCACTCGTAATTCTGTGCCACCGCTGGTGGTTGCACTGACTTCCCAGCTGGGAGTCCTGCAAGTGGTCAGTACTCTCTGGCCACCCTGCTTGGGCATCGGAGCTGCTAACAACAGCCGTGCAGAAGGATTTGCAGAAGGATTTGGTATGGTTTTGCAATGCTTCCTTCTGCACCACAGCTGGTGGCAGTGCTGCCTTCCAAACGGGGTGGTCAGAGAGTACCACTGTCCTGGTGTCTGCCTCAAAAAGCAGTGCCCCCAGCTGCAGAAATGCAAAAGGAAGGATGACATTGACTATTATTGCCACTCTTTCTTCTGCGCCGTTGCTGATGGCAGCTCTACCTTGCAAGCTGGGCAAATGGAAAGTCAATACTGTCACCAGTAGCAGCATGGAAGGAAGTATGGTCCGGTGTGGTATTGCCTCCCTCCCTTCTGTGCCACTGCTAGTGGCAGGATTGCTTTCTAAGAACGGTGGCTGGAAATCAGTGGCAACTCATCAGGCACCTGGCCTGGATGACAAAGCTGGCACTTACTGGTAGGACATCCAGCTCAGAAGTCAGGTCTGCTATCAGCAGCCCAGAAGGAAGCCAGCTACAGAGTAATGGGCTCTGGTCATGTGCCTAGCTCAGATGGTAGCACCGCTGCCAGCAGCAGCACAGAAGGAAGCATGGTGTGGTATTGCCACCCTTCTATCGTCACTGTTGCTGATGGCAGCTCTGCCTTTGGATATGGGTGGCAGCAGAGCAGCGGCTGCTGGCAGGTCACCCAGCTCAAAAGTCAGTGCCAATTCTAGCAGGTGTGCAGCACAGAAGGAAGGTGGGAATGATATTGTATTGCTTCCCTTCTTTCTGCACTATTGCTGGTGGGGAGTGGCCAGACAGTGGGTGTTGCTGGCCAGGTGCTTACCTCATAAAGCAGTGTCACTGCCAGCAACAGCACAAAAGGAATCCTGTCATTGAATGGTATCAACCTTCTTTCGGTGCCATCGCTGGTGGCAGCTCTACCTTTCAGGCCAGGCAGTCAGAAAGGCAGTGCCAGCACCAGCAGCAGGTGAGAAGGAAGGGTGGCCTGGTGTGGTATTCCCACCCTTCTGTGCTGTTACTGAGGGTGGGTCTAACTTCTAAGGTTGACAGCAAAAGAATGCAGGTGCAAGGCAGTCTGCCACCATCAGCAGCACAGAATACCTTCCTCCTGTGCCAGCACTGCTGTCCCAGTTGAATGATGATAGAGTGGCAGCTGATAGCAGGACACCCAGCTCAGAAGTCAGCTCTGCCCACAGCAGCAGCACAGATGGAAGAGTGGCATGGCATGTTATTACCACCTTTCCTTCTGCACTGCTGATGGTGGTGGGGCTGCCTTCTGAGCTGCATGGCCATAGACCAATGACCTCTGGTGAGGTGCCCAGCTCGGATGGCAGCACTGCTGCTCGCGGCAGCACAGAAGAAAGGGTGATGTGACATGGTATTACCACCTGTCCTTCTGTACCGCTGCTGGTGGCATCTCTGCCTTCCAAGCTGGGCAGTCAGAGAGAGCAGGAGCCCAACTTTGAAGTCAGTGCCACAAGCAGCAGCAGCAGCAGCAGCAGCAGCACAGAAGGAAGAGTAGGAAGCTATGGTATTGCCACCCTTCCTTCTGTGCTGCTGCTGGCACTGGCAATGTTTTCCAGACTGGGCAGCTGAGAGCAGCTGCCACTCCAGCCACACAGCTCTGAAGGCAAATGAAAATTATGGACATTTTTTTTCATATTTCCAATGTCCACCTGGATGGAGGTGGGAGGACTAAAGAAGAGGTCACAGCTGGGAAAACCCAAACATATGGTGACCCTACAAGCGACCCTCCTGCACTCACCCTTTTGAGGTGGGACCCCCAGTCTGAGAAATACTGCGCTAGGGGATTCCTCTACGGGGTCCAACATTGCCAGTAGTTCTTGGGAGACTCTTTCCCACAACTTCCATTGAAATGGTTGTAGATTCTCAGGGAATTTTTTCGTATTTCAAATATCTGTCTGGGTTGAGATTGAAGGACCAAATAATGTCACAATGTAATCAGTGTGGTTTCTCTATAGCCATATTGAAAGCCCTAGAGCTCTTCTGCAGCCAGGATAAAGAGCAGCAGCCATTAACTGTGAAGCTACAGGTCACATACTCACTTTCCACCTACATTTCAGCACAAGAGAGTCACATCAGGCTGTTAAGAAGAAGACCACCTCCTAATGCCACCCACTGTCACCGGATAAAGAAACATATCTCAAGATGGGTGAAGAAAACTTAGTTAACAGCATTTCATCTGGCAAGCAATGACTTATCAATAGCTGAGGTGGTAGAATCACCATTCTATGATGCTTGTCTTCACTTTTCTACAGTTTTCTGTACAATGTCTGCCCGGTTTATAGTTGCTTTCATCTGCTGTGTAATTAATTTTGTTGGGTGTAAATCAGTTAAGGTGGTGGGTTACGATTGGTTAGGTAATCTGTTACTGTAGGCTATTATTGGTTAGTAAAACTGTACTAAAATAATTGGTCAAGGTATAGCTAAGCAGGACTCAAGATTCACTACTTAAACTGGGGCCCAAGCAGGAAGGGTGATTGTAGAGAGTCACAGACTAACCAGGGGTGGGTAGGGTGGGATAGTTTGGTGGTTAGAGAATTGGCCTTATAAACCCAGAGCTGTGAATTCACTCCTAGGGGCTTTCCAAGGCTTGGGGGCAGGTTAGTTTTTTCTTTTTCTTTTTTTTTTAAAAGTCTGTCAGGGATGGTGCTGGGTCCTGCTCTGAGTGCAGGGGAGTGGACTTGGTGACCTCTCAAGGTCCCTTCCAGTTCTGTGTGATGTGTCTAGTGGCAAGGACTCCTGGCTCTTCCAGTGACTGGGCATAGGATACAAATGTTTAACAGTGAGATCAATTAACCATTGGAATGACTTAGCAAGGCTTGCATGGCTGTTCCTTTGCTAACAAGTTTTAAGCCAAGATTGAAAGATATGGCCTAGGAATGATTAAGGGGCAGTCAGACTAGGTGATCACAGCTGGCATATCTGAATGCATTAATTAGGCAGGGGTCACTAGCTCAGGAGGTGCCCTAGAGAGGTGCAGACCCTGGGGCAACCCTCCCAAGCGTCCTGGAGTGGTGACCAGGGAACCTCCCCTGTCTCCAGCCTCAGGCCCTGGCCCCCACCTCACCTCTGCTCTGCCCCAGGCCCTGTCATGTGTTTACTTAAGGTTGGAAGCAAAAATAACTGTTTTATGTGAGATGTAATTTGGGACTGTGAGATTAGAGGCTGCATCTCTGGAGCTGCAGTGGGACCTGGACCTATTTGAATGACTCCCCTCCAAAACAAAAAGGGGGAGGCGGCTCTGCTGGGAGGACCTGTGAAAATATGGGACAGCACAAGCCACCCAGGGGGTTTTCAGATCCATGGAGCTAAACATCTTGTAGATTTTTAGGGGTGAAGAGAGGGCACCAGCCTTGCCCCTTTTCCTCCCCATGCACTGGTGAGTACCCTGTGTCTTCTGTTCCTGGATGGGCTCTGCCGCTCTGCTTTGTTCCCGAGGTCCCATCGCTGTTTCTCCTCTGAGGCTCACTATCTGTCACTGATTCTTAATAGCACAGGTGCTGTTGCCTGTTAGAGTCTCCCATCAGTCCTCCTTGTGATTCCTGGTTATGATCCTTATTTTATATTATATATTATATTGTTGTTATAACCAACAACAATTATATTTGGTAGCACTTTGGGGCTAGGTAAAGAAGAATGAGACCCAGAGAGTCAAATGGTTGACATCCTGTTGTTCCAGGAAACCATTTAGGGATTTGAGTTTTTATAAAGGATAATTTATGAAACCCCTGAGCTGATTGTTCAGCTGTTTCTTTATCGCCTGGTGAGAAAGCACTTTTAATGAGCTTGCCCAGAAATTTTCGAAGATACCTCAATACTATTAGTCTTTCAGCCGGGAAACATTTCTTCGAGTGAATACATTTTTATATTTGCCCTAATGAGGCTTGAGCTATTGATTTCAGTCCATTTCGCCCATTTATCAAGATCATACCCTGGCTCACCTTATCCCGTTAAGTCTCTCTGATTACTTACAAACTTTATATTATCAGCCTTCTGTGGCTCCTCGCTGTAATAACATCAATGGAAGGCACGTGCTTCAATTCCCCTCTGGTTTCTACACTGAACATTTCACTGCCAGAGGTTTACGGTGGAAATGTATGTGACAAAGAAAGAAAAGGGAGAAGTGCAAAGAAATCGCATTGCCCATCAGAATACATCTAGCAAGCTACCTGCAAGAGGCGAACAGCAGCAGAGAGGCCCAGTGGCAGTATTGTGACCTAAAAGAACCTAGGGCAGCAATGGGAGACCAAGAAGAATGAATGGGCTGGATGAATGGCCCTCCTTCATCTCGGTGGGCTGCAGCAGCCTACAGCACATTGAGGATCCACCCATGGCCTCTGGACCCCTTGTGTACCCCACTCCCCCGCACACCTCTCGTGCACTGGGGCACCGGAGCCCTGCACTCCCTGCTCCTCCCCTTCTCTCCCAGCACCTTCAGAGTGCCACAAATCCACTGATGTGTGCTCCATCCCTGCTCCTGTCCCGCCTTTCCTCCCTCCCTCACCTTAACAGCTGGTCTGTGGCCATTCCAGCTCTGGGAGGGAGAGAGAGACATGGTGACTGTGGGGCACCAGTGAGAAAATGTGGGGAGGGAGTAGGAAGTGTGAGGCTGCAGGGCCCCATAGCATGAGACGTGCTTGGGGGAAGGCATCAGATGGGGGTCTGTGGGCTGCAGGCGGAACCCCCAGTTGGCCCTGGGCTACAGGTTGCCCACTGCTGACCTATGGCTTGATCCAGTGGTGACAGACATGAACAAGACGACTCTCACTAACTTCAGTGGGTATTGACTTGGGCCCCCTTGCATGGATTCCTCAGCCACTGTGAGGAAAACTCTCTCTTGGCTGGAAGATAAAACACCCTCCCGCAGCAATCTGAAAACTCGAAGTGCTTAATTAACATTTCAGCAGAAGCCATTAGGTTCTCTCAATGCCAATTAATAAATTAGGGAAAAATCTAATTAATTTGCCCCGACTATCAAACTACTTGCACAGTCTCTTGGGCTGCTGCTGCATACAGAGACACATCATTCAAACCCCTAAGTAACTGTTATGTATTTCCGTAAGATGGCAGAAACATCATTAATAATTTAAAGGGTATGTTTTATGGCTGATAAGAGCCGCTTTGTAAGAATCTCTCAAAAAGAAATGCAACATTCATAAAAAACCCTGGTAATTGTATTCCAACAGAAAGATGAGGAGCTGTGTTATGAAGTGTCATGACTAACCTCTGCCCGGTGTGGGGCTGGTCTTGCTCATATCCTTTCCCCTGAGGGATAATTGTGTGTGCAGTGGCATCTTTGGTTGCAACAGCAAGTTTTGCTTGGGGCCTTGTTTATTTTATTGTGCTTGCTGCTTGGGGTTTCTGTTAGAGAAGGCAAGGGCAAAGATGTGTGGGCCTTGCACCTGACGTGGGAGATGGTGAGTTCTGGCATGGTCCTAGGTTCCTTGTTGAGTTCATTCCATAGTCTCTGACTGGCCCCTAAGAAAGCTCTTTCTCATGGCCATTATGTCCCAAGGGTGCCTTTATAGCCCTGCATCCTAAGAAAGCCTCAGGGGAACAGAGTGGGTCAACCCAGAAAGCAGATGGTCTGAATGAGCAGGCGAGTTACCAATGCTGCTGATCCAGGCTCCTGTTTGTTAATGTAGTATAGGCTTTTCAATAATAGTTCACCTTCATGGCATCTGTGTAGCAAAAAACTATTAGTGGATGTATTGGTCCAATACCCCTGTCTTTTGAATAATCTGAAAAAAAGTGTGCAGCACCATCTGAACATATAAAGAATGATATGAAACTGCATTTGCTGGCTCTGAAATAATGGTTATAGTCTACAAAAAGGTTCATTTTATCAGTAGTAAGTTGCTAACATATAAAAAATGTGAAAACTGACCTGGGCTTAACATTTGTCAAAAGAACATGCCCAAGCAGCCTTTAGAAGAAGGTCATCTGCCAGTTTTACAACTGTAAACGTCTTTCCAAAGCCTTGTCGCATCCTGCCACATGGTTCACATATACATCTACTTAACAATTTTTTCCACAGCCTTCATTAGTGTTTAGGTTCAGATGGTACTTTCCATGGGAGACTATGTCAAGTGGGCTCAGTTTTCCTTTTCTACTGCTGCCTTCACCCATGTAACACACTGGTGGAAGTAGCTTTAATTTCCTACCATGGCCTCAATTATCTTTCTTTGAAAAGCTTAAGGCATACATCTCTGTTTTTGTGGTCATCCCACCACATATCATCAATCAATGACCACACAAACAGACCTGTCTAGTGGGTTTATTGATTGAATACATGTTTTGGTACCTGACAAAGTCTTCCAAACTGTCACAGATCGGCAGAGAGATACAGAGAGGAGGAGAGAGATCAACTCAGCATCTCATTCTCTTCATGTCTCTTTCCCCTTCCAAAACACTTTTCATTCTTCTCAATCCAAAACATAGTTTCACCTTACAACACCAAATGACATCCTTCAAAGAATACCCTTCCTCAAAAGGACAGCTCCTGCTCTCCACATTTTTATTAAGCACCACCCAGCCAATTCAATTGTCAACATGTTTCTCTCTCAGTAAACTATATTCATTCTGGCCGCATCTATACTAGCAAGATCTTTTGGACTAGCTGGGGCTCTCTCACTTAGCTATTTTGAAATATGGCTTCTACACACAATATGCAATATGTCTTATTTCAAAATAGGCTCCATTTCCTGTCTACACAGCCTCCATTTTGAAATAGCAACCTTGTGCAATGAGGTATACCCTTTTCGAAATAAGCCAACCGCTATTTGAAATTATTTCGAAATCACAGTTGTGGTTTGTAGATGCTAGGATAGCTATTTCAAAATAATGTCTGTTATATCAAAATAACTGCTGTGTAGAACTACCCTTAGTTTAATCTAGGTTTAAATTATTCATGGTGTACCTTAATGAGGAATTAATGTTGAAGTTAACTTCAAAGTTAGGCACCACTTCGAAATAGCCAGCAGAGAGTCTATATGCCTATTCCCTTACTTCGAAGTTAACTTTTCCCTTACTTCGAAGTAGGAAGCCCAACTTCAAAATCCTTACTCCATTCTTGGAAAAGGAATAGTGCCCTACTTAGAAGTTTAACATCAAAGTAGCATGTGTGTAGACGCTCAACTTTGAAATCTATTACTTTGAAGTAAGCAACTTCGAAATTATTTTTGTAGTGTAGACACAGCCTCAGTTAAGTAAACTAAGTTAGCGTTAGTAGCTCTGAGCATTGGCTTCTGCATTTCACACTCAAGAACTGAGACACCTGGACCTGAAACCGTCTTAAGGCCTGTCCTTCATCTCATATCACTAGGTTTTCAAGAATAGTGCAAGTATATTAATCACGGCTTATAGAAATAATGCTGCATGTACCTGAGACTAATATTATATTTGTAACCCTGATTTATTTTACTATTCTATTTGATTTCTATTCCATATATTTTAATAAACTTTCAAACTATTTTGTCTCAGTGTGAACATTGTGTCATATCCCAAAGAGTCCTCAGTATGCTCTGTGTAGCCTGATTCTGGAACGAGAACCTTATTATCTTCTGATCAGTTCAGCTGGTGAGCCTAACAACCCAGACAATCCAGATTAATAATGTTAACTGTCCTAAATCAGGGGTCCTGTGGCACCTTATAGACTAACAGTTCGTTGCTGCTACAGATCCAGACTAACACGGCTACCCCTCTGATACTTGTCCTAAATCAGGCAACATTGGCATTTGATTTAACAACAAAATAAACAAAAACACGGCTAGTTCTGATACCAGGTGACCTTTATTTTAATGTTATGTCATGTGACTTTGGGCTGGGAATTGAAGACATTCCTGTGTCTGTCATATTATATTGCAGGCCTTTTATGCTGAAAAAAGAATAACACTATATTATCTTGTGTTTAGCCAACCCCAAGGAGTTTTCTGCTCAATGCCTGCTTACCTCGGGTGTACCTTGTAAATATAAGGGCAGCACAAGAAGCAAAAGCTAAAAGGCACTGAAGAGTATAAGTCTTAAACTGAAAAAACAAATGCCACTGCCATATAGGCTGTCTGCAGCTTGAGGTTAATACTGGGTATCATGGAGGAATCATACTGAGCTACTTCTGTGCCAGTCCCATGGGGCACATTCTGACAGAGGATAAGTCTGTGACCAGTGGTGTTAAATGCTGACAAAAGAGCCAAAGAAACTGAAAGAAAAGAGAACCTGAGTCATCGGCTTTGTATAAATAATTTATAAACCTTGATGGGCCAGTGCAGCTGATGATGAATCCTAGAAACCTGATTGAAAATTTGCACAGAAATTAAACTGAATTAAATTGGCTGGGGGGGAAGCTGGGCAGGCAGACATGCACAGTGGTGCAGCTTCTCCCAGCTGGAGGAAGTCAGGTAGATACCATGCCACTGCAGCTGACTGATCCAGCTTCTGCCAGGTGGCGGAAGCTGGGGAGAAGCCATGTCACCATGGCTGTCCGTCTCTTGGCTCCTCCAGCTGGCAGAAGCTGGGTGGGCAGCTGTGCCTGGCTCCCAGAGTGGCAGGGAGCTGCGTGCCAGGCAGCAGCCTGGCACCCAGCTACCCTGGGCTTACAGAAGCTTGGAAACTCACCAGCACACCAGCATTGGTCAGTTTCCTGGCTCCTGCCAGTGGAGGGGAGCCAGGAGTCAGGTTGCCACCTGGTTCCCGGCTCCCCACCCTGCCTTGCATGAAATTTGAGTTACTCCGGGGTGTGCAGGAGTGCAACCCTCATGTAACTTGGAGGTCTACTGTATTATGTTGCAGAAGAAATCAGAAAAAGCTGGGGCTGCTCAAAGAGCTCCAAAAACCTGTGTGGAAAAGGTGGAATACAGACAATGAAGAACATGCAGACAACTTGTAAGTGTAAGTGGTGTTACCCATGAGGCTTTGTTTGCAAGGTATCACGCATGCACACCTTTTCATTCTCATGCAAATGATCTCTGGAAGCCTGTTAGCTGGTGGCTGGGTAATGTGCGGTGAGGTATTCCCCTGGGTCCTAAACAACCCAGTTTTTTACTGTTAGAGCAGGGAGCTCCTAGCACACTCACCTATGGCCAGGCTGTGGTAACCAAACGGTTAAAGTTCTTTTTTATTGTGCCGGTTGTGTTGTAGTGACAAAAGGGCAACAGCAGTCAGGCTTAGATCTTAACTAGTTACAAGTTTATTAAGCTACAGTTATAAGCGTGCAGTTACAAAAGGCTATTGTCTACTTCTTATATGCTAGCAAAGTACAGGTGTTAACAGGTTACGTTACAATCCAATACAAAGATATCTGTTACCATCTAACACAATGATATCTTGATACAATGACATCTAGTTACAGAGCTCTAATTCTTTAACTGTACACAAAAAGAAAGGAGACCTTGCATGGGTATATCTTACCTTCTCTGCGTCTCTCGATACCAGCGTAGCCAAGCCGGATCGGTCACTCAATTCCGCGGAAAGACGAATACGAGGTTGGGCGTCCCCAGTTGCGGACGTCGGGAGGCAATCACCTGACCCAACCAGCAGGTAGTTGGTGGAATGCACTCGAAGTTAGAGCTCTGCTGGGCCCACCTTTTATACCCCTTTTAGGTTACGTATTCTCTTTCTTATCTAAGGTGCCAGATCGTACTGGTCTGTCTTTTGTGATGCCAGTTTGTTACAAGGGCAATTCTTACTTAATTTGCACTTGTAAGACAGGAGATAAGCAATTTAGGAGTACAGGACATTCTTTTTGTGTGGGCGGAGACTTCCTCTTCTGGGATGGCTGTGTGGTCATCATATCCATCAATGCCAGTTGGGGTGATTTCCTGAGGTCCTCCCCACTCTCTTGTTGACAGTTTGGCCTGTTAGCCTTTTATCTGTACTTTCTGTTTCTCAGGGTCACGATGAGCTAGCACATCTGGGCCTCAATGAGAGCATCAAAGACTGTGCTGTCAGCAGCCGTTTCCGTGCCCTGTGTGCTTCTCAGTGGGGGCGGGGGGGTGGGCAGCGAGCAAGCTGGCTTGTAAGGGGGAGACTTTGTCTGGCTACAGAGCCACACTCCTTCCAGCCTTCAGCAAGGCACCACTCGTGCACACGCCTGCATTTTCACGTAAATGATCTCTGGGAGACACACTCCTCCCAGCCCTCACCAGCATCAAGTTCCTGCTGGCCCACTCCTTACATAAGCGCCCACTTCTGGACACACACACATCACACTTCTGAGTTTGGGTCGCAACAGGCTGGAGCCATGTGCACTAAGCTACCTGAGTCTAAGCAGAGTCCAGGCATTGCCTCTGGGTTTCTAGACAGTCTCAAGGTGCGGATCATTCTCTATCAGCCCTTCTGAGAGTTGAGACAGTACAGTTCAACTTCGTAGGCCCTGCACTAATGCTGCTTCCCCTGACTCCTCAGTAGTTTAAACACATCTTTCCCCAGAGTTCCAGCTGGTGTAGTTTGCAGTTTACTTCCCAGGGAGACAGGATGATTAAAAAAAACAGACCCAGGCTTTGCAAAACGAGTCCAAGCCCAGCTATTCTTTATGGAAGAAAGCACAACCGATACACACCTTTAGACAAAACAATGAAATGTCTGTCAACCATTCGCTGCCTTGCCACTCTGGGGTGGTCTGCAGAACTTGGCTCAGTGTACTTTCAGCATTTCCAGTCCCTTCTGCTGCATCTCTCACCTCATGGTTTTTCCTGGAATCTGGAGTTTACGCTCTTTTCCCTCCATTTAGCTTCATTTGACATTGTTTAATTCCAGTTAAAAAAAAAAATCCCACTCTCCCTCCAGAAGCCAAAATGCAAAGCAATGTATATTGGGAAATGTAATTCCAACTATATGTACAAAATAATGGGGCCTAACTTATCTGTTACCGCTCAAGAAAAAGATCTTACAGTCACTGCTGATAGTTCTCTAAGAACATCCATTCAGTGTGCAGCCACAGTTAAAAAACTAACACATGTTAAGAACCATTAGGAAAAGGATAGATCACAAGACAGAAAATAGCATAATGTCACTATATAAATCCATGGTGCACCCACAACTTCAATATTTCATGCAGTTCTGGCCATCCCATCTCAAATAAATTATATTAGGATTGGACAATGTACAGAGAAGGGCACCAGCAACGATTAATGGCATGGAACAACTTCTGTCTGAGGCAAAATTAAAAAGACTGGGACTGTTCAGCTTTGAAAAAATTACTAAGAGAAGATATGAAAAAGTCTATAAAAAAGTCTGATGTGGTGACAGTGAATAGTGCTGAAGTAACTGACCAGGGCCCGTGCATGGCTGGACCTGCTGCTTACAAACGGCATAGAACTAGTGCGTGAAATAGAAATAGGTGGCAACCTGGACTGCAGTGATCATGAGATGGTGGATTTTAGAATTCTAACAAAAAGAAGAAAAGTGAGCAGTAAAATACAGGCCCTTGATTTCAGAACAGCAGACTTTGACTCCCTCAGAGAACTGATGGGCAGGATCCCCTGCAAAACTAATATGAAGGGGTAAGGAGTTCAGGAGAACTGGCAGTATTTTAAAGAAGTCTTATTGAAGGCACAGGAGCAAACCATCCCAAGGTGCAGTAAGAAAAGAAAACATGGTAGGCAACCAGCTTGGCTTACCCAGGAAGCCCTTGGTGAGCTTAAACTCAAAAAGGATGCATATAAGAAGTGGGAACTTGGACAAATGACTAAGCAGGAGTATAAATATATAGCTGGAGAATGTCAGGGAGTAACCAGGAAAGTGAAAGCACAGCTGCAACTGCAGCTAGCAAGGAATGTCAAGGGCAACGAGAAGAGTTTCTACAGGCAAGTTAACAATGAGCAGGTTATCGGGAAGGGTGTGGAGCCGTTACTGGATGAGGGATGTAACCTGTTGACAGGTGATGTGGGAAATACTAAAGTACTCAATGGTATATTTGTCTCAGTCTTCATGGACAAGGTCAGCTCCCAGGATACGGCACTAGGCAATGCAGTATGGGAAGGAGATGGGAAATGTAGTGCGCATCTTTAAAAAAGGAAAGAAGAACAAGCCAGTGAACTATAGACTGGTCAGCCTTACCTCAGTGCCCATAAAAATCATGGAGGGGGTTCTCAAAGAATCTATTTTGAAGCACTTGGAAGAGAGTAACATGATGGAGAGTAGCCAAGTTGACTTCACTAAGGGAAGTGAACGGATGTGATGTATCTTGACTTTAGCAAAGCTTTTGATACGGTCTCCCACGAGATTCTTGCCCATAAGTTAAAGAAGTATGGTTTGGATACATGTACTGTAAGATGGGTAGAAAGCTGGCTAGAAGGTTCGGCCCAACGGGTAGTGATTAATGGCTCTATGTCTGGTTGCTAGTTGGTTTCAAGTGGAGTGCCACAAGTGTCCGTTCTCAGGCTGGTATTGTTCGACCTCTTCATTAATGACCTGGATGAGGGGATGGATTGCACCCTGATCAAATTTGTGGATGACACTAAGCTGCGGGAAAGGTAGATGCATTGGAGTGTAGGGGTAGGGTCCAGAGTGACCTAGATAAATTGGAGGATTGGGCCAAAAGAAATATCATGAGTTTCAACAAGGACAAGTGCAGAGCCCTGCACTTGGAATGGAACGATCCCAAGCATTGTTACAGGCTGGGGACTGACTGGCTAAGTAGCAGTGCAGCAGAAAAGGACCTGGAGATTGTGGTGGGTGAGATACTGGATGTGAGTCAACAATGTGCCATTGTAGCCAAGAAGGTTAATGACTTATTGGCCGTGTCTACACTAGCCCCAAACTTTGAAGTGGCCATGCAAATGGCCATTTCGAAGTTTACTAATGAAGTGCTGAAATACATATTCAGCGGTTCATTAGCATGCGGGCGGCCGCGGCACTTTGAAATTGACGCGCCTCGCTGCCGCATGGCTCGTCCTGACGGGGCTCCTTTTCAAAAGGACCCCGCCTACTTCGAAGTCCACTTATTCTCATCTGCTCATAGGAATAAGGGGACTTCGAAGTAGGCGGCGTCCTTTCGAAAAGGAGCCCCGTCGGGACGAGCCACATGGTGGTGAGGCGCGTCAATTTTGAAGTGCCGCTGCTGCCTGCATGCTAATGAAGCGTTGAATATGTATTTCAGCGCTTCATTAGTAAACTTCAAAATGACCATTTGCATGGCCATTTCGAAGTTTGGGGCTAGTGTAGACACAGCCATTGGGGTGCATTAGGAAGAGCATTTTCAGTTATTATTCCCTCTATTCAGCACTGGTGAGGCAACATCTGGAGTATTGCATCCAGTTCTGGAATCCCCAATATAGAGACGATGGGGATGCATTGGAGCGGGTTCAGTGGAAGGCAACGGAAACGATTAGGGGGCTGGAGTACATGACCTATGAGGAGAGGCTGAAGGATTTGGGTTATTTATTTTGCAGAAGAGAAGAGTGAGGGGCAATTTGATAGCAGCCTTCAACTTCCTGAAGTGGGGGGAGGGGCTCTAAAGAGGATGGAGAGAGGCTGTTCTCAGTAGTGATGGATGCCAGAACAAGGAGCAATGGTCTAAAATTACAGAGGGAGAGGCGAAGGTTGGATATGAGGAAAAACTATTTCACCAGAAGGGTGGTGAAGCACTGGAATGTGTCACCTAAGCTGCGTCTACACGTGCACGCTACTTCGAAGTAGCGGCACCAACTTCGAAATAGCGCCCGTCGCGTCTACACGCGTCAGGCGCTATTTCGAAGTTAACTTCGACGTTAGGCGGCGAGACGTCGAAGTCGCTAACCTCATGAGGAGATAGGAATAGCGCCCTACTTCGACGTTCAACGTCGAAGTAGGGACTGTGTAGACGATCCGCGTCCCGCAACGTCGAAATTGCTGGGTCCTCCATGGCGGCCATCAGCTGGGGGGTTGAGAGATGCTCTCTCTCCAGCCCCTGCGGGGCTCTATGGTCACCGTGGGCAGCAGCCCTTAGCCCAGGGCTTCTGGCTGCTTCTGCGGCAGCTGGGGATCTATGCTGCAGGCACAGGGTCTGCAACCAGTTGTCAGCTCTGTGTATCTTGTGTTGTTTAGTGCAACTGTGTCTGGGAGGGGCCCTTTAAGGGAGCGGCTGGCTGTTGAGTCCGCCCTGTGACCCTGTCTGCAGCTGTGCCTGGCATCCCTATTTCGATGTGTGCTACTTTGACGTGTAGACGTTCCCTCGCTGCGCCTATTTCGATGTTGGGCTGAGCAACGTCGAAGTTGAACATCGACGTTGCCGGCCCTGGAGGACGTGTAGACGTTATTCATCGAAATAGACTATTTCGATGTCGCAACATCGAAATAAGCTATTTCGATGTTGGCTGCATGTGTAGACGTAGCCCTAGAGAGATGGTGGAATCTCCCTCCCTAGAGGTTTTTAAGTCCTGGCTTGGTAGAGTCCCGGCTGGGATGATTTAGTCGGGATTGATCCTGCTTTAGGCAGGGCGCTGGACTAGGTGACCTCCTAAGGTCCCTTCCAGCCCTAGGATTCTGATTCTATGAATAAGAAAGCCTTATTTACTCAGACACGTAACATAAGAACCAATAAAATTAATGGGTAATGGCTTAAAAACAAACAGAAGGTAGTACTTCTTGACAGAATGCACAGACATCCCGTGGAACTTGTTACAAGGGGGGATGTTGTGGAGGTCAAAACTATAATGGGATGCACACACACAAAAAAAGCTAGATAATGTCTTGGAGGATAGGTCAGTGGGTATTAGCCAAGGCAAGGCAACCTCATGCTGTGGGTGAGTCTAGCCTTTGAGTGCCAGAAGCTGAGAGTGGGTGACAGGGGATGGTGATCAGTTGCAGATTGCCTGTTCTGTTCATTCTCTTTTAATCAGCTGGCATCGGTCACTGTTGGGAAATAGGGTATGGAGATAAATGGAACATTGGTCATGCTCAGTGTGGATGATCTTGTGTTAAAACAGTGTCTTTATTCCTGTCCTGTGCCACAAACTTCAGTTTTCTTTTTAAACACTTGTTCTGTCTTTTCTGTCCCTTTGTTCTCTTGTTTCAGGATTTTCCACTCTTTAGTCCCTGAAGGTAAACTTGGTCAAATTCGTTTTTTTCACCTTTAGCACTCTCCTGAGGAAACCTAGGCTGGGTCTACACGTGCCCCTTCCTTTCGAAAGGGGCATGTTAATGAGCAGGTTCGAAAGATGCTATTGAGGTGCTGCAATGAATATGCAGCACCTCGTTAGCATAATGGAGACTGCGGCGATTCAAAAGTGCGGCTTTTCGAATCGCGCTCCGCCCGTGGAGACGGGACCTTCCGAAAGGACCTCCCCCAGTTTTCGAAAGCCCTTCTTCTGAGATAGAAGGGCTTTTGAAAACTGGGGGGGGTCCTTTTGGAAGGTCTCGTCTCCACGGGCGGCGCGCGATTCGAAAAGCCGCACTTTCGAATCAGCGCGGCCTCCATTATGCTAATGAGGTGCTGCATATTCATTGCAGCGCCTCATTAGCATCTTTAGAACCTGCTCATTAACAGGCCCCTTTCAAAAGAAAGGGGCACGTGTAGACCCAGCCCTAATGTTCAGCTACAGCACAGTTGTTAGGGTTAACGACTTCTATTGCTTGTTGTGTAGCTGAGGAGAATCTTGTCAGTCTGTGATTGAATCGCTACACATTGAGGCATTCAGTGATACTGTGACTTCATTAAATTAACCAGAATTCATAAGTTGTACATAGAAAATTCCCAAAATTGTCACACAGGCAAAAAAGCAGGGGCTAAGTCAAGGGAGAAAAAAAGGGAGAGAAAGTAGTTTCACTACTAACTGAAGAGGGGGATGAAAGGATTGATGAGTCACAGGAGGCTGAGATACTCATTTTCTTTTTTAAAACCATCTCTGAAGGAAAATAAAAAGTGTGTATAATGAGGAAGTAATAAAAACCTTGTTTGAAATTAACAATTGGAAAAGAGCAGATAAAGGACTACTTAGAAAATCTCTACATAAATCAGCTGCCTGTTGGATGTGCATCTTAGTGTGTGAAGGCTAATGGACTTACGAGGCCACTGAAAATTGTTTCTGAGAAGGCCTGATCCAAAGCTCATTGAAGCCAATCAAAAGACTGTGACTTCAATAGGCTTTGGAACAGGTCTCTAGGTAGGAATCAGATGATTGGAGATATGAGCAAGTAAGAAAATGATCTTGGCACTGAATGTGCAATAGTCTAATGTCTATTTCAAGTAATGGAACGGAACAAATATTAATGAAAGAAAAATCTTTAGAGATGAAATCATGAGCAAACCTAGAGCATCTTTTTATGTCAGACAACCCGTGATTGCCTTTTTGATAGAAATACAAAGTTAGGTTGCAATCTTACACCTTTAACTTTATGCACTCTGAGTGTAAGTGGCCCCATTGGTGGTAGTGGAACCAATAATGGAAAACAAAGCAGGTGCATAAGAGGCTGCAGAATTGGGGCTTTCATCAACTGGGTAGATGTAATTTATTTGTATTTTAGTAAAAAATTTGCTGTATGCATCTTGCAGCCATACAAGCAATGATTTGAAATGTGGTGTGAGTTTGAACCTGGGCACAAGGATTGCAAATTGGTGATGGCATGTTAATCCTCTAACTACAATGGCTGGCACAGCTGAATCAAGAAATAGTGTCTCTTTTGTTTGTGGCCCAAATGTATTTCGCATGTGCATAGTCATCTAGGCAAGTGATGGCATCTTCAGAGGCATGATGCAGTTCTTCCAGATGGCTTGATCAGGAGCTGTTCATCGATGCTGTGTCATTATCTGTGGTGTACATCAGTCGCATAAAGGGCTGTCACAAAGGCCCCAGCTGCGCTGGTTAGCTGCACAGAGACCTGGTTTCCCTCTTTGGTTTTAGATACATGATTGAATGGATTTTCAACAACCAAGCACAATAACTTAAACACTCAAGCCAACTCTCCTGCCAGGCGTTCCAATAACTAGTGTAATTGCTGCAGTTGCTCAGAGTTACGGTATTCTGAATGTCTGAGATAGCAGCAGCATTGTGTATGGAAAGCAATGGCTTCTATTGTTTGTACTACCAGAAATTTCAGCTTGTACACTTTTCCTTGGTATTTGGTTTATAATGTACATTGTCCTAGGGTATGATGTTTGTGTCACTGAATAATTTGGCTTGAAATTTTTGTTTTCTTTGGAAATGTGGAGATATATACATATCTCATAGAGCTGGAAGGGGCCTCAAAAGGCCATTGTGTCCAGTCCCCTGCCCTCAGAGCAGGACCTCTCACCATCCCTAACAGACTTTCTTTTTAAACCTAACCTGCTACAGACCCGTGAAAGGCCCCCTCAAGGGCTGAGCTCACAACCTCAGGTCTACAAGGCCAATACTCTTAACCACTCAGCTGTCCACTCCCCTCTTCCTTTGTAGCTTACTTCTGAAGCCTTTGTAGTCTAGCACATTGACCGATGCCCCACTATATATTTCTACAGTTATACCAGGGGTGGGCAACCACCCAAAGGTAGTCCCTGGTAGGTCCCCACCTCTACATTTACGTGTGCCTCCTCAGGTGCCAGGTGACTGCTGCTCTTGTTGGCCATGGATCACTGTAGCCAGTTGGAATGGCAGGAAGCAGCATTCTGGTGTGAGCTGCTTCCCGCCACTTTCATTGGCTGCGAATGGTGATCTGCGGCCAATAAGAGCTGCTATCACCTGATACCTGCAGAGGTGCAGGTAAATATAGAGGCAGACATCTGCCACAGACTAAACCTGGGATTTGCCCACCCCTGGTATAACTGTTTAACCCTGTTAGTCCACTGCTTTTTTATCACCCACCCTTGAGTTTTACAGTGTTCTTGTAGCTGTAATGGCCCAAGGGTATTGGAGATACAAGGTGGGTGAGGTATGGGGCCTACTTCTGCTGGTGGGAGAGACAAGCTTCTGAGATTACACAGAGCTTTTTTCAGATTTTGGAAACTAGAAATTAATCCAATAAAAGACATTACCTCACCCACCTTGTCCCACTTTCTATTTGGCATTCTGTTTCCTGTTACTGTTCTGCTATCTTGTCTTTGCATCTGGTGCTAGTCTGAGCTTAGGAAACCATTTATTTTTGCCATTTTGCACTATGAATTAATGTCACATACATACAAAATCTTATTCTCTGATTCATGGCTTCCTTTCTGGGATTTTCTTGCCTTCAAGTTTTGGTATAATTTTTCATGTCACTATTACTGCCTCTTCAGGGTACTTTCCATTATCATGTTTTCTTCACAGAACTCAGGCTCTTCCTTTGCAGTTTAAGCACCCTCTGCTTTGTAGTTTTACATTTGCTTTTGTACGCCTTTTGATATGTATTCCCTTGTATTTTCAGGCTTCCCCTGTGCAAGTTGATGAATTATTTCCTGGCCTTTTCCATATATGTTCTTAATTTGGATCTGAGCTTGTTCGCTAACTTTGCACGTTAGCAGAGTTAGTCTGGGCACGCTCAGCATTCTCATTTGAGTACCTGTATCTTTCACCTCCATTCATAATCTATCACACATTAGTTCATCTTTTAAGATTTGGTAATCACATGAGTCACCATTTTTAACAGTTTGGTAGTATCCTGATCTATCTCCAGATTCTTGATTACAATTGTTGAAAAGACAGTTTGACATTCAGAAATGACATTTTTTGTGGGTTGACAATGCTCTGGGAGCTCTTCTAGGATTTTACATGTCTCTTCCTGGCCTGCTTTTAACATATCCAGATGCTATTGGAGCCTTTGTTCATTGCAGCTAAAGCTCTAGTTGCTTTTGTTTTTTTTCACATCTGTAGTTTCCCCATTCTGCTCCAGAAGATGTTCAATTGCTGAACTACATCCTCTTTCATGATGTTCTCCTTGGGACAGGAATCTGGCACACTCATCCCTTGCTATACGAGCACAGCTGGTTCCCAACTTTCTGCTCATAGGTGAAAACTCTTAAGAGGGACATTAAAGTCCCATTAAAATACACATAAAAGTCTCTGATCTGTTCCAGTGCTCCTAACTCGGTGAGGGAGCGGCAGCAGGTGGTGCTGCTTTTGAAAGGTAAGCGAACCTTGGGTTGGTGTGGGTGGGAGGTTGGAGAGGGTTAAAGTTTGGGGGCAGTTTGGGGCCATGAGTGGGAGGGAGGGTTAAAACTGGGTTGGGTTTGTGGGGCAGGCGGGAGGGGTTAAGGCTGCAGTGGGATGGGTCCATTGGGTGGGTGTGGGGGTTAAAGCTGCTGCAGATTGTGTCTGTGGGGCAGGTGGGAGATTTAAGGCCATGGTAGGTTGGGTCTGTGAGAACAGGAAGGTCTCAGGGTGCAGAAGGTTGGGGCTGCGGGGGCTGGCAGCGTTTCAGGCTGCTGTGGGCTGGGTCTGAGGGGAGGGGGGTTAGGCTTGTATTAGTGGGGGGGAGTTCACTTGTCTAGTGAACAAAGGTAGGTAAATGTGTCCCTCGTTTTAGCGAGTACTTGTGAGTAAAGTACTCATTTAACAAAGGATGAGTGTATTGCTTGTCTTTGGCTAGTTTTTGTTTTCAACCTACTCCAACAGTCTTAGGATCTGATTTAATTTGGGAGAAGCTGAGTCCAGGAACAGAATTAATTTGGGATTTGCAGCACCACAGGGAAGACTAACGGAGGTCTACTCCAGAGAGTTCAAATGTAAGTACTTCCTGCAGCATCTCCCCTCCCACATAGTCCTTTACTGCTGCTCTAAGACACACCTGCTTCTTCAGCCAGCTGGTGGTGGGTGTCTGCATCAGAGAGGAAAGGGTTTCATACCTCGGGAAGGGTTCTGTCTGCCTGGAGGGTGGTGCTGGGAGCAGTCAGGCAGGTGCAAAGAAGAGTCCGGAGCCGAAGGCAGTTCTGAGAGGTAGAGCGGTTAGATGGGGACAGGAGTAGCTCTCGCTCTGAGGACAGATGTGCGGTTTGGAATGGAAGTAACTGCATAGATGGGGGGAGTTGGTGAGCTGGGAGAGGGAGAGTTGATTAGGCAGGAAAGAGCCAATGGGGGCTGGGGACGTAGGTAAGGAAGCGGTGGTGGAGAGCTGGAATGAGCTCTGAGGTGGGAAGGTAGGCCTAGAAGACAAGAGTAGAAGCAGCATAGAGGGAGGAGCACTGCCCCCTCCGCACTGCCCTTCTCTGTGTGCAAAGGGCCCCAGGTCCCATTCTGAAAGGGAGAGAGAAAGACCCGCTTCCTTCCTGCTGATTTAATTTGGGAGATCTGATTTAATTTACATGCAGGAGCCAGCTGACAACATCATGTTCCACGTTCAGGCATACAGAGCAAGAGAGAGAGAGAAGCAGTGTAATCTTTGGATGGGCTGCTAGAGTTTTCTTTCTTGCCCTTCTCTAGTGACTTAAACCCCCTCTCCACAAAAGTAGCTGGAGATCACTAGCCAGCTGCAAGATGTTTCGGTGAGGGAAAGCAGCCTGTTTTCTGTTCCTGGACTCAGTTTCTCCCAAATTACACAGGGCGCATGGCCTTTAGTGAAACAGCTGCCCTGACTGCTTGCCTAATGGAGTCTGACCCCAGCAATGGGGAACCTATTAGAATTTGGAGCAGACCCAAAATTACCACACCCAAATCTGGATGTGAAGTGCTATATCTGCTTAGCAACAATGATCCAGACACAATTCGCGTCTACCCCTGACCCTCTGGCGTCTCATAGAAGCATAGAATGCTAGGAGTGGAAGGGACCTCGAGAGGCTATCGAGTCCAGCCCCCTGCCCTCATGGCAGGACCAAGTACTGTCTAAATCATCCCTGATAGACATCTATCTAGCCTCTTCTTAAATATCTCCAGCGATGGAGATTCCACAACCTCCCTTGGCAATTTATTCCAGTGTTTGATCGCCCTGACAGTTTGGAGCTTTTTCCTAATGTCCAACCTAAACCTCCCTTGCTGCAGTTTAAGTCCATTGCCTCTTGTTTATAAAAGATATCTCCCTGTTAGACACATGGATTATACCAAAACAGTGCAATGTTCAAGCGTTATTCCTTACACCGCACATGCCGTTCTTTCATCAAGCACTTCTTGAAAGAGGAATGCTCTGTGTTTCTGTACATTACAGTATCAGAGCATCCATATGGGGAAGCTATTTATTCTAACATGGTGAGACTTCAGCTTGCAACCTCCTCCCCTCCTCTGCAGTCTGAAGATCTTATTGTCCAAGAGACGAAACTGGGCTGTGATGGTAGAGGTTGTCCTGGTCAGCGCTGTGTTTGGGTCACAAGAATGTTGGTGGGGAAATGGGAAGGAAGCGGGTCTTTCTCTCTCCCTTTCAGAATGGGACCTGGGCCCTTTGCACACAGAGAAGGGCAGTGCGGAGGGGGCAGTGCTCCTCCCTCTATGCTGCTTCTACTCTTGTTTTCTAGGCCTACCCTCCCACCTCAGAGCTCATTCCAACTCTCCACCACCGCTTCCTTACCTACATCCCCAGCCCCCATTGGCTCTTTCCTGCCTAATCAACTCTCCCTCTCCCAGCTCATCAACTCCCCCCATCTATGCAGTTCCCTCCATTCCAAACCGCACATCTGTCCTCAGAGCGAGAGCTACTCCTGTCCCCATTTAAACGCTCCACCTCTCAGAACTGCCTTCAGCTCTGAACTCTTCTTTGCACCTGCCTGACTGCTCCCAGCACCGCCCTCCAGGCAGACAGAACCCTTCCCGAGGTATGAAACCGTTTCCTCTCTGATGCAGACACCCACCACCAGCTGGCTGAAGAAGCAGGTGTGTCTTAGAGCAGCAGTAAAGGACTATGTGGGAGGGGAGATGCTGCAGGAAGTACTTACATTTGAACTCTCTGGAGGAGACCTCCATTCGTCTTCCCTGTGGTGCTGCAAGTTCAGGTGCTGGAGGCTGTGGGGAGCATGTGCATGAAGCCCTAGATTTTGTCCTTCTGAGAGAGGGCTCAGGTAGCCTGCCACAAGCCCTTATTCCTTGTTCTGTACCTCTTCCTTGTATTGCCTGAAGCACGTCCCTCAGATGCTGGCAATTAATAATTATTCTGTTTGCTCTCAGAGGGTACAGTGCTGCATAGTACTGAGCACCTATTGCAAGCAGCAGGGTGTCTTGAACACCCATTGGTTTCGGGAGCAGTGAAGAGGAATAGCTGCCAGGATTAAGCACAGCATATTTAAATATAAATCAGTAGTTTTCTCTATGAAGCATTGGACTCTGAAAAGTAGCTAATGCAGATTTATGAGGTTTTATTTTTATTTGAAGAACATGGTGGGTTTTCACTCTCCTCTCACTTGGCATGCAAGTAGAATACAGTGACTCTTCTCTAGCAGGAATAAGGCTCTGAATTCACTTTGTATTTTCAATTTTGTGGAATGAAATTGCCTCTATTTTGCTTAGCTCTGTAATCATGTATATCTGTGCAATTGACTGTCAGCACCTTCCCACTACTGAAGTGACTCATGGGCCAGATCTACACGAGGAGATAAAATCGATTTTAGAAATGTGAATACAGATTGCATAGCTGGACTGGATGTATCTAAGATGGATTTTTGGCACCATCTCCATGGTGGGAGGTCAACAGGAGAAACTCTCCCATCAACCTCCATTATTTCTTGTATCTGCAGAAGTACCGGGGTTGACAGCAGTGCCATGACAGTTCAATTTGGTGTGGACCCACTAGAGGCGCTAAATCAAACCCTGGAAGATAACCGCCAGTGCATCAATCCATCGATGAGTACCCATAGTGGGCTAATGTCTAGTGCTAAGAAGTGTTCTTTAAAAAGGCTTAAAGATAAAAGTAAGCAAATAGACAATCAGCTCTGGTGATGTATGCTTTTGTTACTTGTATTTTATGCGTTAAGCAGATTGTTATCTGAACGACTGTGGCTTTCCTCGAAGTTAGCAGATTTGCAAAGCTTGCTTGCGTTCAGAAGTGAGGAGGCTTTCTGCTTGCATGATAGTAGCAGAACTGGCAATGGCACGGATTCTGTAGTTCTCGTGGGCAGCTCTGCACGGGAGCCGGAGCTACCATTTTCACTGTGGATAGATACACACCTATGCTAACTCCAATTGGGCCAACATGCTAGAACAACTGCAGTGTAGCTGCAGCCAAGTACATCTAGCCCTTGGTACATACCTAGCTAGCTGCCCTGAGTAAGAACTTCAGGTTATACATACATAACAACACCAACTCTACTTTTCATTAATTCTTAACTTGTCTGGGAACTACAGTATTTTCCTCTTGGTTTGGGAGAGTTGTGTTTTATGCCTTAGTATTGAACAGAGTCTTAGGTAAACCTTGTGAACAGTTTGATGTCAGAGCAAGGGCAAAACTTTCTTGTGATAGGAGACTAGCTAGTACTCCCTTCTTTTGGTGGTGTGGGGCTTGGGGGTCTGATCTAATAGCTGGCAATCCCTTGTTGACTTGTATTTCTTCTGTGTCTTGCTGATTCAGTCTGAGAGGAGCACACATTTCACCATCATGCATGTCCTTTTTTTATAAATGTAACCCATCTGCCGGAAGGAGCTGGCAGCAACCAGGGCCGGGTTCAACATGTAAGGGTTCCTTTTCATCCATCTCACATAGAACTGGCTCAAGTCCCCACCCAGTAGCCTGGGAAATTCACACACCCCTGGGTGCCTCAGAGAGACAATTCTTCTCCACTCGCAAGCACAGAGTCTGAGTGTAGAAACAAACTTTTAATAAAAGAGGCAGAAAGGTCAATTAGCATAAGCTTGGGAAAATACCACACCCAGAGTTCATAACCAATCATCAAGTAACTGTCCCAGGTCAAATGCATTGAGCAATGTCCTTGGCCTCTCAGGCTCACCAGTCCAATACTGTAAACAGCCAATCCACGCACCCAACTTTCTCCGCACCCCCAATTCAAATGCCCCACTTACAACTTGGTTCAGTTTGTGCGGGCACTGACACCTCACGCTGATGCATTCCCTCATGGAACCTGAGACAATGCCACCTTTGCGCTGGTCTAGCATTCTGCTTGCTCCTGCTGGCCGTCCGCCGGTTGTGCTGTACGTCCACTGCTGGTCCTACCGGCTGGCTGCCAGTCACGCTGTCCATCCATCCGCCGCTGCTCCTATCGGCCGTCTGATGCTCCTTCTACTGGCTGGCCACCGGTCGCACCGTCTGTCTGCCGCTGCTCGTACCAGCCATCCGCTGGTCGCACCATCCACGCACCACTCCTTCCACTGGCCATCCACTGGTCGCACCATCCATCTGCCACTGTGGGTTTGGCCTGAGGCAAACCCTGTGATTTCAGCTCTTAGCGGCCTTAGCTGCCACCCTGTGATTTCAGCTCACAGCTTCTACCAAAGTACAGTCTCATACAAAATGTGTATGTAGTCCATTGTGTCCGACGATGACATCCTGAGCTTGCACAGGCTCATCAGTTGTGGACTCTCATGTGGCTGAGGAGACCAAGCTTTGAACATCATGGGCGTTCACAGTGGGGGCAAGGGAATTGTCCTGGCTGTGTTGGTGCGGCTGCTGCTGTTGCTTTCTTCCTCTCATGAGCATCAATGAGGTGTACGTGTCACTGCTCTTCAAAGTTGTCATACGCATATCGTACGAGAGCACTCCAGCCTGATCTTTTGCATGCTGCTGTAGCTGATCTGGTTTTAAACCAGCATGAGAAAGGTTGGTCTTCATGCAGTCTTTATATCTCTTGCGAGGCCTACCTTGAGTCCTTTTGCCCTGGGAGAGTTCACCGTAGAGGAGTTGTTTAGGGATTCTTGACTCCTTCATTCATATGATGTGCCCTGTCCAGTGAAGCTGGGCTTTCAGAATCATGGCTTTGATGTTTGTGGTTCCTGTTCTGTCCAGGACTTTCAGGTTTGTAACCTGGATCTTGTACAGAAAACATATAAAACTGCTGGAGTGCTTCCGCACATGCAGCCTGGGGTCAAATGTGCAGTTTTGACCCCAGGCTGCATGTGCGGAAGCACTCCAGCAGTTTTATATGTTTTCTGTACAAGATCCAGGTTTCCCAGTCATACAGGAGACTGGTCAGGACTACAGCCTTGTACACTTTCAGTTTAGTGGACTGTCAGATATTGTACTGATTTAACACTCGCGCTCTCAGACATCCTCGTGCCCGGCTGGCCCAGCAGATTCTGGCATTGATTTCTTTGTCGAGGGAGCCATCACCGGCTATCACACTGCCAAGGTACTTGAACTCCTCTACTGTTTTAAACTCTGTTCCTTCAATAAAGATTGAAGCGGGGAGAACAGCAGATCCGGGAGCCAGTACCTCTTTCCTAGGCTGATGGTCAAACATGAGGCAAGTGGCATCAGCAAACTTGTTGGCAAAGAGCTGGAGATCAGATTCCTTGTGTGCCATAAGTGCACAGTCGTCAGCAAAAAGGGCTTCAAGGATGAGCCTCTCAAGTGTCTTGGTTTTAGCATTCAGATGACAAAGGTCGAAAAGTGACCCATCAAGTCATATTTTATGTAGACTCCATGGTCCAGGTCCCTAACTGCATGGCGGAGGACACACGTGAAAAAGAGGTTGAATAACACTGGGGCCAGCACACACCCTTGCTTCACACTGTTGGATATCTCAAATCGATCTGAGAACTCGCCATTTGAAAGAACAAAGCCAGTCATGTCATCATGGAACAGGCGTATGAGGTTAACGAATCTTCTCGGGCAGCCAAGTTTTGACAGGATAATCCACAGGGCTTCTGTGTTGACGGTGTCAAATGCCTTGGTCAGGTCTATAAAGACAGCACACAGATTCAAGTTCTGTTCTATGCACTTTTCCTGGATCTGATGAATAGCAAAGATCACGTCAATGGTGCTGCGGCCTGGGCGAAAACCATACTGTGCCTCTGGTAGGCTCTCCTCTGAGATGCTGGTGATCAGATGGTTGAGGATGACTTGAGCCAAGATCTTCCCAGCAGTACAGAGAAGGGAGATGCCCTGGTAATTTCCACAGTCAGCTTTGTTGCCCTTGTTCTTGAACAGAGAGATGATTGTGGCATACTCAAAGTCTTTGGGCATGCCTTCTTCTTCCCAGATGCTGATAAAGATGTTGTGAAAGGCTTCAAGTGACACTCGTCCTGCTGCTTTGAAAATTTCAGCAGAGATACCGTCCATCCCAGGGGCTTTGCCAGAGCAGGTCTGGCTGATTGCCTTTTTGACCTCATCCATTGTAGGGGGCAGGTCAAGACTGTCTATTGTGGGTTTCTGAGGGATCTGGTCTAGGGCCACAGGGTCGACAATGGACGGTCTGTTGAGAAGGCTGCTGAAGTGCTCTCTCCACCTATTGTTGATGTTGTTCTTCTCCCTCAGAAGGGTCATGCCATCTGCAGACAGGAGAGGTGTAGTACTTGGCTTTGAAGGTCCATATATAGCTTTGATAGCACTGAAGAACATCTTGGAATTCTTGGTGTCAGCGTAGTATTGGATTTCATCAGCTTTACTCTTTTACCACTCATCTTGCATTTTGTGAAGTGCCATTCACACCTAGCTCTGAAGGTGTTTGAAATAATCACAAACACTAGTACCCAGCTCTATCTTTTAACAGGTGGGAAGGGCTAGTCACACCAGTCTTATAGCTATATGGTTAAGGCTTAGGCAGGACCAAGGCATTTAGCTAACCAGTTCAGCCCACATCCCTCCCCCACAATGCCTTAAACCAGGGAAGCCTTGCATAATCCATGTCTTATGCAGTTATGATAACTGCCCTGTCCCCCAGACTGACTTGGAGCATTGGTGAGATTTCACAATTCTTATACTGAGTGTTAGCATAACCTGTGATTTCACAACAATATGGCTACGTCTACACTAGCCAAAAAGTTCAAAATGGCCATGCAAATGGCCATTTTGAAGTTTACTAATGAAGCGCTGAAATACGTACTCAGCGCCCCATTAGCATGAGGGTGGCCGCAGCACTTCGAAATTGACACAGCTTGCCACCACGCGGCTTGTCCAGCGGGGCTCCTTTTTGAAAGGACCCTGGCTACTTTGAAGTTCCCTTATTCCCTATGGGCAGATAGGAATAAGGGGACTTCGAAGAAGCCAGGGTCCTTTTGAAAAGGAGCCCTGTCTGGGAGAGCCGCGTCAATTTCGAAGTGCTGCAGCCGCCCGCATGCTAATGAGGCGGTGAATATGTATTTCAGCGCTTTATTAGTAAACTTCAAAATGGCCATTTGCATGGCAATTTCGAAGTTTTTGGCTAGAGTAGACATGGCCTATGGTTACAATAGAGAAAAACTCATTGCTTCCTTGCTAACCATCAGGTTTTTTTTTGCAAGGTATCACATATGCACACCTTTGCATTCTCATGCAAATTATCTCTGGGAGACACATTCCTCCCAGCCTTCAGCAAGGTATTACATATGCACACCTTTGCCTTCTCATGCAAATAATCTCTGGGAGATACATTCCTCCCAGCCTTCAGGAGCATTGAGTTCCTGCTGGCACATCCCTTGCATAAACTTATTTGTAATAGGTGTATGTATTTGTGATTTTGGTGAAATATATGTGTAACCCACACACCTACTGAGTGTGGTTCATTGTCCCACTAGTGGCACTTTTAGACAAAAAGAACAAAGCTCATCTACAGCCTTAGCAGAGCACCAGCTTGCTTTTAGCTCATGTTCTAGAGAAGTGGTTCCCAAACTTTTCAGCATCATGTCCCCCTTTTGATTTTTGAGAAACCCTCTCACCCCCTGTTCTCTTCTTTACCATCATCCAACCCCTTCTTAACAAAAACTTCAATTTGTAATTTAAAACAAACGCAAAAATTAAACATAAGCACAAATAATTTTTCTTGGCCCCTTGCAGATGCCTGGTGCAGCCCCAGCTGGCCAGCTGCCTGAGCCCCGTGCCAGCCGCCCACCTGCCTGCTAGCTGCTGGGGCCAGCTGCCCACCCACCCACTCGCCAGCTGCCAGGGTCAGCTACCCGCCCGCTCGCCAGCCACTGGGACCCAGCATTGCCAGGGCCAGCTGCCTACTCACCTACCAGCTGCCCCAGACATAGGCCAGCCGCCCAAGCTGCTCGCACTGCTGGGGCCATCCACCCACCTGTCAGCTGCCCAAGCCCCATGTTGCCAGGACCAGTCACCCGCCCATCAGCCTGAGCCACCCAACCCACATGCTGCCGGGGCCAGCTGCCTGAGCCCCATGCTGCCAGGGCCAGCTGCCTGACTGCCAGACTGAGCCGCACAAGCCCCACACTGCCAGGGCCAGTTGCCTGAGCTGCATGTTGCCAAGGCCAGACGCCCGAGCCCCACACTGTCGCGGCTAGTTGCCTGCATGCCAGCCTGAGCCACTCAAGCCCCATGCTGCTGGAGCCAGCTGCCAGTCCACTAGTCCGAGCCACCCGAGGCCCATGATGCTGGGCCCAGTCATCCAAGCCCCATGAGCCCTGCAAGCAGGCCACCGAAGCCTCCTCCCCTCCCCCAAAGCCAGGCACCACCAGTCCCCCACTCTTACCCCATCCTGCTCCCTCACTCCTCCCCAACCCACAGTCATTCACCTTTGCAGGAGTCAAATAGCTCCATGTGGGTCTTCACTGGCTGCCTGCTTTTTATAGCAGCTGCACCAGGTCACCCATGTAAAATGTGGGCTGAGAGATGAAGGCAAAGGCTGGCTGTTTCTTTGGGTGGGTCAAATGACGTGGGGGGGCTGGGTCACCTCATTCCCCCCCCAGAATTTCTTCACACCCCCTCCAGTTTGGGAAACCATGCTGTAGAGATCCCAGCACTCAGCTCCAGATGTCTCGGGTTTGGGTCTGCCTATTGGTATTGTATATGCTCATCCACTGCTTTATATGAAAGAGACTTTCATCTTTTGACACGTTACTTGCTTTGAAGTACAAGGTTAGTCCTGAGGAAATAATTTGAACCTATCAGTTATTGAGAGGTTTTTAGCTTGTTAGTCATAATAGGCTTTGGTCTTTATGTGTGTGTGTGTGTGTGTGTGTGTGTGTGTTCTTTTTCAGTTGTTACTTCTTCCACCACTGCCAATGGTAGTAATTCTATGTCTATAGGCACCAGTGTATGTGTGTGTTAACATCAGGAATCGTGTTAGGCTCCTATTCATGCTTTCTGTGGACACCTCTATTCAAGTATAGTTTGCCATACGTTGCTGGGTTCTTTTTAGCTTTCTTTAGTAGAGTTTTCGCAGTTTAAACTGCTGATTCACTCTGCCATTTGACTGATTAGTGTATTGTGATGATATGATGTGATGTGAGTGAATTCTCATTCCAGAGCAAATTGCATAAACCCACTGTGAGTAAATGGGGCCCATTGTTGGAAACAGCACAGTTTGCAATGCTGAAATGTTTCATTGCTTCGTCCGTGATGGTTCCAGTGGCAATGACTGAAAATTAGATGAATAGTAATGTATGCTAATGGTCCCTCCCTGCTTTGCTCCAATATTTGCTGGAGATGCTGTATATTTTCCTTGTCTCTTTTTGCTCCTTTGCTTGTGATGCCCCATCTGTTATGTCACCAGCACCCTATCCAGTTCACTGCCCATTTTTGGTCAAGTTCACCATCATGGAATTTAAAATATTTTAAATTTAATTTCAGCTCTTTAAATCTGAAATTTCCCTGTGTTGTAATTGTAGGGACCCGTACCAGTATTCTCGCTCACATTTTCCTTCCTTTTCCAAGAATAATTCTTTATGTGCAATGCCAGTATTGTGGTCATGTGGGGATGTGCACCACCAGTACGAACCAGTACGAAAAATCCTGGATACAAATATATATTTTAAACAGTTCATGTGTATGGAAGATGAGAAATATTTAAACAAGGGCTAATGAACAAGGAGCAATGCTTGAGATGTTTATTTAATATGCAATCAAATAAAAAGGAAATGAACACTACCCTTGGAGTACATGGATTTTATCATCGTTTCTAACAGCTTAAGCTAGTAAACACACCAAATGGGGCATACTGAAAACAGCTATATGAATAAATCAAAGACATGACCATTAATAAAAGAATAAAAAATATGTTCCAGACCCCCAATTTATCAGCCTATTCCCATAGACCACTAAATCTTCAGCATCTCCACTTAAGTTGCTCTGCAAAAATGAAGTGTTTGCCAAAACACTACCATGCTGTGGTCTTTTGCAGTTCACAAAACCACCCCTGCTGCATGAATATCATTTGCACATGTAGCTCAGCATAAGATGCTAAGCAAATCTGTGAGTCAGCTAGAAGAAGTCATGGTCTTATCACAAATGTTTTCTGATACTGGTAGGAGCATAAAAGGCATTTTCTCTCACTCATACAATGTCTGAGGATATCAACTCAATTTAATACCTCACACACAGAAAACAGTAAAAATAAATAAAGCAACAAAGATCAAACAAAACTGCAAACAAACAAATAAGAGCATCTAATACAAAAGGAAGTAAAACAAGTGGTTGGTTATGTGTGTTTTAAATGACTGTTTAGGACAGACACAAGCTACGTCTACACGTGAAGCCTACATCGAATAGCTTATTTTGATGTAGCGACATCGAAATAGGCTATTTCGATGAATAACGTCTACACGTCCTCCAGGGCTGGCAACGTCGACGTTCAACATCGACGTTGCACAGCACCACATCGAAATAGGCGCTGCGAGGGAACGTCTACATGCCAAAGTAGCACACATCGAAATAAGGGTGCCAGGCACAGCTGCAGACAGGGTCACAGGGCGGACTCAACAGCAAGCTGCTCCCTTAAAGGGCCTCTCCCAGACACAGTTGCACTAAACAACACAAGATCCACAGAGCTGACAACTGGTTGCAGACCCTGTGCATGCAGCATGGATCCCCAGCTGCAGCAGCAGCAGCCAGAAGCCCTGAGCTAAGGGCTGCTGCACATGGTGACCATAGAGCCCCGCAGGGGCTGGAGAGAGCATCTCTCAACCCCTCAGCTGATGGCCACCATGGCAGACCCCGCTATTTCGATGTTGTGGGACACGGATCGTCTACACGTGCCCTACTTCGATGTTCAACTTCGAAGTAGGGCGCTATTCCCATCCCCTCATGGGGTTAGCGGCTTCGACGTCTCACCGCCTAACGGCGATGTTAACATCTAAATAGCACCCTACACGTGTAGCCGTGACGGGAGCTATTTCGAAGTTAGTGCCGCTACTTCGAAGTAGCGTGCACGTGTAGACACGGCTACACTGTGCAAAGGCAAAAGAGTCCTGTGGAAAAGGCAAAGTTTTCCTTATTTCACACAGTGTTTCACCAACTTAACAAAAATCAGAGATTTTACACCACTTAAGGAAAGGAAGTACCTTAACAGATGGCTTTGGAGTTTGCATCCCCATTTCAAAGAGCTTGCAAATAAAGTCTTTATCCTTCAGAGCTTAATGCCCACCCTAATAGTCTCAGAGGGGCAGCTGTGTCAGTCTGTAGCTTCAAAAACAAAACAAAACAAAACAAAACAGCAGTCCTGTAGCACCTTAGAGATGAACAAATTTATTTATTAGGAGTAATTTTGAGGGTAAGACCCACTTCATCAGATTTCTCTCAAAAGCTCATTACCAAACCTAATCTTGCTACTTATGAGTCACCGAAGCACTCTGAAGAGCCAGAATTACACTAGCTAATAAAGATCTGGCCTTAATGGCTTTCAATACATGTCCCCAAACAAATTCTAAAACCTAATGGAAAATACTTGTCGGGAACCCATGTGATTTCCCTAAGTTTCAGAAACTGTTTGGGAGGAGGCATCTTTCCTGGACTGGGCAGCTGCAGCCCCTGAGCTGGCGCTCAGACATGACAGGTTAACAATTCGAGAATTTGGATTCCTTTTAAAATAGAAGCAAACCACAGTTACTGGAGTTATTCTCCCACCAGAACTTCTCTTTTTGCCCAGCTCCCACAGCCCAGCTGGGGCTGGAAGGGAATCAGACTCCCCTCTAACTGTCCCCAGAGCAGTTGGAGCTTAGACTTTCCATCTCTCCCAGCTTCCACAGCTCAGAAGGGCTGAAATGGAGGTGGACTGTCCTCTGTCTGCTGCCCCTACACACCTGGAGGAAATGGGTCTTTCAGTATTCCCCCCTCCCACCAGTTTAAGCCCCAAACTCAGTTTCCAACCCCACCTAACTGATCCTTGCCCACCCCTGTATTTTGCATACCCGCAGCCCACCTTCCTTATCTTCTCCAGAGTTTAGGAGGCACATAGTGGAATCACAGCTATGCCTGCGACATTCCACTAATTAGATGCATGTATCATGTAAGCTGCGTCTACATGTGCACGCTACTTCGAAGTAGCGGCACCAACTTCGACGTTAGGTGGCGAGACGTCGAAGTCGCTAACCTCATGAGGAGATAGGAATAGCGCCCTACTTCGACGTTCAACGTCGAAGTAGGGACCGTGTAGACGATCCGCGTCCCGCAACGTCGAAATTGCTGGGTCCTCCATGGCGGCCATCAGCTGGGGCGTTGAGAGATGCTCTCTCTCCAGCCCCTGCGGGGCTCTATGGTCACCGTGGGCAGCAGCCCTTAGCCCAGGGCTTCTGGCTGCTTCTGCGGCAGCTGGGGATCTATGCTGCAGGCACAGGGTCTGCAACCAGTTGTCAGCTCTGTGGATCTTGTGTTGTTTAGTGCAACTGTGTCTGGGAGGGGCCCTTTAAGGGAGCGGCTGGCTGTTGAGTCCGCCCTGTGACCCTGTCTGCAGCTGTGCCTGGCATCCCTATTTCGATGTGTGCTACTTTGACGTGTAGACGTTCCCTCGCTGCGCCTATTTCGATGTTGGGCTGAGCAACGTCGAAGTTGAACATCGACATTGCCGGCCCTGGAGGACGTGTAGACGTTATTCATCGAACGCAACATCGAAATAAGCTATTTCGATGTTGGCTGCACGTGTAGACGTAGCCATAGAGAACTATGACTCAAGACTCAAAAAGGTTATTGTGAGGGGGTGGAGATTGTGATATTGCTATTTCTGCTCTGCTGCTGGTGGAGTGCTGTCTTCAGAGCTGGGCACCTGGCTAACAGCTACCGCTTGATGGCTGCCCCAGTCTGTTGGCAATGCAGAAAAAAGGGTGGCAATACCGTGACCACCCTGCAACTCTCTTTTGGGTTAGGACCTCCAACTTAGGCAACACTAGTCTCCCCAGGGAAATATGTACAGTGTAGAGCAAAAGCATCCAAAGGACTGTCTTTCATGGGCAGAAACCAGATTTCAAAGTCCATGAGGCATTTTTTGTGGCCATGAAATTGGCAGGGCCATTATGTCTGTTGCTAGAGTATTGCTCAAATTTTTAGGACTGATTATGAAGTGATAGATTTTTGTTCAGAGCAGAGAATTTTTGTTTTCACCATAAAACCCTATTAGATGGTAGAAATCTCAAAATCATGTTTACTCCTGAAAATATTAATTTCGTTACAGGAAAATGAATCTGTTTTGCAATAGCTCTGTTGATCTTCCTTTGCTCTCTTACTAAGGTTGATGGAAGATTCCCTAGTCTGCAGCATGTGGAGCTCTTACTGGTGGTCTGTGCAGAGCTGGCAGGCCACAAGGTGGTTCTTCTTCTATTTTGTTTCCAGCAGCTACTTTTAATTTAAACCAAGACCTTTAAATCCCCATTCCTAATGCTACTTGTCCATATGAGTGTTTGCTCTAGTATTGCAGGGATCTTTTGTGGGCAGGAATAGGAAGCAAGGTTGTTTCCCACAAACTGCTAATGGGAAGGCAGTGGTTCATTGTCACTCTCTCTATCAAGATGCGGTTTGCCCTAGGCAAACATCTGAAAAGCCCGGCTATAATTCATGCAAAATCGTTCATAGTTTTTTAAACTCTCCCCTGCAGCTTTCAGTTGCTGATGAAGAAAGTATACTGCTGTAATCCTTTGTGGGCCAGTCCAAACAGGGAGTGCACTATTCGCTTCGCAAAGGGTTTTTGTGAGCGGGTAGTGTAATGATACATGCTTACAGACAGCTTCTCTATGGGACATCTATGAAGACTGAATCCAGGGCATCTGGATAGAAAAGCATGAGCCTTTGTTATTGGAGCTAAAGGACCAGGTCTTTGGCATGCACATTAATAAACCTCTATAGGAAGTTTAACTGTTATAGAATGATACTGGGCATCCATGTGTTAGCATGGATTACACACGTATTTAAATTGACACATTTCTTATGAAACTATACGTGAAAAAAGGCTTCCCTCTGGACCTATTATGCTCCAAGAGTGGGCTCTGTTCCCAGGTCTATCTCAAATGATCTTGTGTAAGTCTATAATTTTCTTTGCTCTGGAATCATTAAGATATAGTTTGAAGCCTTGCCTTACAATGAGAGCAGCGAAGGACACAGAAATATTGTGTGGTTAAGAACTTATCTTCTTGTTTCCTCTCCCATTCCTGCCCCCCTTTCCCCCGCCCCCAGTTTTAATTAAACTTAAAGTTTTCTGAAAAAAAAACTGATTCCACTTGCTGAAATCCACAATTTGTTTTATTCATGTCCATCTAATCAATTTTTCACCTCAAGTCTGAGTAAAAATGCAACAAAAGATAGAAAATCATTTCCCAGCCAGCAGTGGGCTGTGAACCTGCAAAGAATTCCATGCAGTCAGCCATGAGAGCCAGGTCCACTGAAATAAGGCTACAGCTATATTATAGTCGCTATTTCGGGATACAAATTGATCCTGAAATAGCAGCTCTGTGGCTAAACACCGTGCTTGCAATAGCAGAACTATAGCATGATATTCCAGTTCTGCTACCCCTTATCATACAAGGGGTAGCAGAAACTGTGAAATAGCCACTTATTTCAAACTTTAGTGCTGTTTGGACACACTGCGCAGCCTCCTGCTTTCTGCCTCTGCATGTTCTGCCTTTAGGTGAAGCTCAGACAGCTGCTGCCCTAACCAAACACCCAACCCAGAACTATAGGCCCCTTTCCTAGCACGAGGCCAGCACCACAGGCACCATTATAAACCTGGTGCTGTTTCTCTGAGATCTCTGTTGAGCTGAACAGTTTAACAGAGCGGGTTAGAAAAACAGTTTGCTAATAACAAATGAAAAATCAGAACATTGAAAATCAAGCCCCTTTATCTTCGAAGACCTGCGCCTCTACAGTCTCCAGGGCTTGTGTGTTTCTGATCTTTCTTGGAAAAAGGGCTTGTGAAGTGGTGTTCCACAAAACAAGTCTTATCTTGAAATATGACTTTAAATGTCACATAATAAAGTACTGCTGCAGAGACATTTTCATTTGCAAAGTCTTGTTTGCTCTTGGTTAGCTCATTGTTCCTCCTTTAGGGGGTAGGACACAGGAGTGGGAATATTAATATCTTATGTCCATCCACAGAAAGGTCTTTCTTCACCCGGGCCTCTGCTAGCAGATGTTCCTTATCTGTTGCATTTTAGAGGACTGCTTTTACTGTTGAGTTACCATCCAGCTGTCTCTGCTTCTCTTAGATTAGGGACCCAGAAACAGTTATCTGCCTAAATAGAATTTTCTTTTGGCTCCAAACTCATCTGTTTAGGAATTCTATTTTAAACCAGACTGTAGGATCAGCTTACTTAGCATCTCCCGGATTCCCCAGTAGGTAAATTCTGGTAACATTTGTAAAGGCTTCTAAATGAGGGTCACTTCTAAATTATTGCACAACAGTGTTTTTGATCCCCGTCACCTTTTTCCATTTTGTTGTGATGGTTCCTGTTCAGCCACCCTACCAATGAGATTATCACTCAAGATTACCTTTTTGTTTGGAGTTTCCAAACTGTTTCCTAAAGCAGACAAGGTTCTTTGTAGTTTGTTTAATTGTAATCAAGCAGGACTTATTTTCTGCCAGAATGCCCCAGAACGGCGTTCTGGCACCTTTTTTCAAGAGCCAGCTGGGCAGCTGAGTGCAAGCCACATCTGGCTCTTTAAGAGCCTTTTGCAGCTCAGGACACAGCTGCCTGAGCTGACTCCTCCTCCTCTCCCTGAAATGCTGGCAGGCATGAGGAGGAGGCAGGGCAAGACATCAGAGGTGGGGGGGGGGCTGTGAGGGTGGGGGGCATCTTGGGGGCTGTGAGGAGGGGTAAGCCTGGAGCAGGTAAGCCTTGGGGTGGCTCAGGGGCCACACCAGGGGGTGGGTTGGGAGCTGCGGGGGGAGGGGTTGGTCCCCCCCCCGGGGGTGGTTAAACTGTTGTGGGGTAGCTTCGGCCCCACACAGCAGGTGGCTTGGGCCCTGGGGGGTGCAGCTAAGCTGCTGGAGGGCTGTGGGTAAGCTGCTAGAGGGCAGCTCAGGCCCAGTGTGGAGTGGTCAGAGACCTGCTTGGGGGACAGCTTGGACACCACTGGTGGGGTTAAGCTGCTGGGGGGAAGGTTGGGCCTCAGGGTTGCAGGGGGCAGTTTGGGGCTTGAATTCCACCACCTTTTTTCAAGAAAAAAGCATGGTAATCAAGGCATCTAAGAATTCTGAGTATGTTGGCAGTGTAGTATGGCTTGGTTTTCTTTCCCCATGGTGATATCGGGGCTGCTATGAATATATGTACAGTTTTGTATGTTGTGGGCAGATGGGTATAATGTGCACTAGAAACAAAGATATTTTGTCTTGTTGTGCTTAAAATTATTTGCAAATAATATTTAAAAATCAAAGAAATGATGAACAATCATCTTCCAGTTATTTTTCCTTACCATCCTCAGCCCATGAATCTCTATACAGTAAACCCTTTCATATCTCACATTCCATCATCCGGAACTCTCAAATAACCAGCATTTTAACTATATGTAAGGGTACGTCTAAACTACAAAACAAAGTCGAATTTATCAAAGTCAAATTTATAACACTGGATTTTATAAAGTCGAAGTTGAGTGTCTGTACCTGCCCACAAAAGCTGCGTCTACACGTGCACGCTACTTCGAAGTAGCGGCACCAACTTCGAAATAGCGCCCGTCGCGTCTACACGCGTCGGGCACTATTTTGAAGTTAACTTCGACGTTAGGCGGCGAGACGTCGAAGTTGCTAACCTCATGAGGAGATAGGAATAGCGCCCTACTTCGACGTTCAACGTCGAAGTAGGGACCGTGTAGACGATCCGCGTCCCGCAACGTCGAAATTGCTGGGTCCTCCATGGCGGCCATCAGCTGGGGGGTTGAGAGATGCTCTCTCTCCAGCCCCTGCGGGGCTCTATGGTCACCGTGGGCAGCAGCCCTTAGCCCAGGGCTTCTGGCTGCTTCTGCGGCAGCTGGGGATCTATGCTGCAGGCACAGGGTCTGCAACCAGTTGTCAGCTCTGTGGATCTTGTGTTGTTTAGTGCAACTGTGTCTGGGAGGGGCCCTTTAAGGGAGCGGCTGGCTGTTGAGTCCGCCCTGTGACCCTGTCTGCAGCTGTGCCTGGCATCCCTATTTCGATGTGTGCTACTTTGACGTGTAGACGTTCCCTCGCTGCGCCTATTTCGATGTTGGGCTGAGCAACGTCGAAGTTGAACATCAACGTTGCCGGCCCTGGAGGACGTGTAGACGTGTCGCAACATCGAAATAAGCTATTTCGATGTTGGCTGCACGTGTAGACGTAGCCAAAGTGTCTTAGTGTGTCCTTACTAATCGCCAAAATTCAACTATTGCAGCAGTGCATTGTGGGAACCTATTCCCCAGTTCCCTGAGTCCCATTACATTCTGTTTTTTTCGCTACTGCATTATGGGATAAAATTCTCCACAAGTGGTTGTGGGAGTGTGATGTCACCTTCCCTCACTGCATTGCCCTCAAAACAACCAACCATTTTTCAGAAGTCTCTTTCCTCAATGTGATATTTTTTGAGTCATCTGCATCACAGAACTTTTAAACAAATGTGCCCTGATAGCACCCAGTGCCATCTTCCCAGACTGCATTGCCCTGATTCTCCTCCCTTTGACACCAAATGACTAATTTTCAGAAGGAAATTAGGAAGACTGGGGAATCCCAGAGGGCACTGGTGTCCAGAGGTTAGCATCACTGAGAAGAAGAGAAGGAAAGACAGAGTGCCTCGCTTTCTAGTGGTTAGGCTTTCTTCTGACATTGAAAATCACGTGAACAGGAACCCAATGAAAGAATACCTTCAGTCCCATAGTGGATTAAAGCTGGATCACACGCAGCCAGGTAGAGAGGAAATGCCAGAGAGCTTAGGTGTGTAGTAAAGCCTGTGTGTGAGAGGGGAGAAAGAGAGAGAGAGCACCAAGCTCCATTAAAGTCAGGGAGCTGTTAATCCCATGTATTCGGGTGTCCGTTCTCCAGATGTCTGTGCCATGCTAACAGGAACCTCAGTGGTCCCCTGGGGAAAGTGTGAGCCTCCTGAGAAATCTGGACAGGAGCCCAGTAATCTATGAGCATTTCAGGAAATGTGTAAATTTTCTTGTGTTCAGCAGGGCTGGGCACCTGTGGTCCCCAGTCAAGAGTTATTCAGCCTGTGAATAGAAAGAGTGCTTTCCCTGTTCTGTCTGTGCCATGCTAACAGGACCCTGAGTGGTTCCCTGGGGAAAAGAGACCTCGAGTGTGAGCCTCCTGAGAAATCTGGACAGGGCAGCAAGTCAGGGAGCTGTGAATCCCACATATTATGGTGTCTGTTCTCCAGGTGTCTGTTTTCCCATGGTGAAATGAAAAAAACAGGACATTGCTGAGAAGCGGGGTGTGGGGGAAAGGGAGGATGGGGCAGCCCACAAGTCAGCCTTGACTGGGCTTAGACCCCAAAGCTCTGGAGACAGGGGCTGCAGAGAGGTTTCCGTTAGCATGGCGCAGGCATCAGGATCATCAGGATATAGGGGGCCAGCCTACAATGTAGCTTTGCCCAGGGCCAGGCCCCCAAACCTCTGGAGCCAAGGGCTGCAGTGACAGCGACAGCCAGTCCCCGAAAATCTTTCCTGCCTTCGGGGCCTTCACTGCACACAAGCCAGGACATGTTGCTGTCTGGAAGGGTGGTCCACACTGCACTGCAGGAATGTGTTTTTATTGGGTCGGGGCTAGTCGTGTGGTTTGATTGGGCAAGGCATAGGTGCATGGCACCTGTGAGAGAGGGAGAGCTGCCCCATACAAATGTGACCTGTAGAAAAGAAGTTTCTTGGCCTCTCATACAAGCATGACCCCACAGCCTAGCCTCCATGTGGTGAGGCGGGGCCTGGCCTGCCACATGGCATTGGGTGTGAGGTAGCCACATGGTGAGGTGAGTGCTAGACCTCCAACCTCAAGGTGCTTGTGGGGAAACAGGGCCTCCACCTACAAACGTGAAGTGCTGAAAAAAAATCTTGGGCTCTCTTGCTATATCGTGTGCAGGGAAGAAGCCTTTACCATGCACAGGACATGACACCCCGCTCTCTCATGCACCACTGTCTGGCCCTCACAGTCAAGCCATTATGTTCTGTGTTGGGGGTGGAGGCTCATCTTCAAGATGAACTGAGACCCCAGCTCTCCTGATGGTTCCATGCTTGGGCTCACTAAAGTGACTAGATGTGATAGCCAAGCTGATCATAAAGAAATGAATTCAAAATGCCGGCCTGCCTGTTTTTTACTTCCTGCCCACCTGGAGCGATGACCTGAAAGGATACTTTGAGGGGCATTGTGGGACAGTTTCTAGGGCTAGTAAAATGGCTTTTAACCTTGGTTAATCTACACTGTTTTAGCTCAACATTGTGAATTTGATTTTTCGAGTAACTTCATTGGGAGGTCAGCAGTACTGAAGTTGATGTTACAGCTGATTCGAACTGACTTATTGGCCGTGTCTACACGTGCCCCAAACTTCGAAATGGCCATGCAAATGGCCATTTCAAAGTTTACTAATGAAGCGCTGAAATGCATATTCAGCGCTTCATTAGCATGCGGGCGGCAGCGGCGCTTCGAAATTGACGCGCCTTGCCGCCGCGCAGCGCGTCCAGACGGGGCTCCTTTTCGAAAGGGCCCCGCCTACTTCGAAGTCCCCTTATTCCCATGAGCTCACGGGAATAAGAGGACTTCGAAGTAGGTGGTGTCCTTTCGAAAAGGAGCCCCGTCTGGACGCACCGCGTGGTGGCAAGGCGCATCAATTTCGAAGCGCCGCTGCCGCCCGCATGCTAATGAAGCGCTGAATATGCATTTCAGCGCTTCATTAGTAAACTTCGAAATGGCCATTTGCATGGCCATTTCGAAGTTTGGGGCACGTGTAGACGTAGCCATTGAGTGCTGGGGTATAGACAGAGAGTTTTTAAAATCGCCCATAGAACCTTAAATTTGACTTTATCTCCTAGTGTAGACTAGGCCTAAATTTTAGTTACACTTTCCATAAGCACAGTATAGTGAAAGGAAATACAAATAAATACAGCAAATACAGCATAAGTTTACAGTGTACAATAATACAGTTGTTGGTAAATATAGTACTCAGCATATATTTTTGTTTCTTAATATCTAATATTGTTTTTCTTTAGTGTTATGCATTGGTAGGTATACCTCTCTATAGCTGTGGCTACACTTGGCCAAAACTTCGAAATGGCCATGTGAATGACCAAATCAAAGAATACTAATGAGGCACTGAAATGAATGTTCAGCACCTCATTAGCATGCTGCCAGCCACGGCGATTTGAAAGTGCCGCTTTAAACACACACCACTCAGCTACACGGGGGTCCTTTTCAAAAGGACCCTGCACATTTCGAAATCCCCTTATTCTTTTAGCTGATAGGAATAAGGGGATTTCAAAATGTGTAGGGTCCTTTCAAAAAGGACTCCCATGTAGCTGAGCTGTGCTCATTTGAAAGCGGCACTTTCAAAGTGCCATGGCCAGCAGCATGCTAATGAGGTGCTGAATATTCATTTCAGCACCTCATTAGTATTCTTCGATTTGGCCATTAGCATGGCCATTTTGAAGTTTTGGCCAAGTGTGGCCACAGCCTATTATCCAGAGTATTTAAATATTGGATAACCTCCTGGTCCTGGGGCTGCCGGATATGAAAGAGTTTATTGTATAACACTTCTCTTTCCCAAAAGCTAATCCTGAGTCCATAACACCTGTGCTCCACCACCCTATCTAGAGTTGCCAACTGTCAAGGATTGGCTTGGAGTCTCCAGGGATCAAAGATTCATCTTTAATTAAAAATTCCATTAAGTGAGGAAACTCCAGGAATACATCCAACCCAAACTGGCAATTCTAACCCTGTTTGACTGCCCTTATGTGAAAGTCTAAGACTTACAAATTGAATTTTATCATGGAACAAATAGGCAGATGTTGTACTTCATGGCACACCAGTGTTATGTGCTTACAACAAGCTATTGTGACCTAAGAACTCTTTAAGGTCCAGCTGCCTTGGGGGGAGAGTTGGGGGGAGGTCACAAGAATACCCTAATTCTGCTATGTCCTGGTTCACCAAAGAATGTCATGGGAGGCCTCATGATTTTTTCTTCTGGTGGAGTGCACCAGAATAGAGTTCTGGCACTGTTTTTCCTGGCGCCACCATTTCGGAAGCCATCTGGGTGGCTCCGAGCCACATATGGCTCTTTAAAGAGCCACTTTTGGCTCCCAATGCTGCTGCTGCTCACTCCTCTGCTGTTAAATTAATTAAATTGAGTTCTACTCTTTCAGCACAGCAGGGCAGTAAGAGCTGCCCTTGCTGTGCTGTACACAAGGGCAGCAGGAGGGCTGGGGGGCTCCATGTAGCCACGGTGAAAAGGAGATGAGAGCCAGCTAAGGAGCAGTGCTGTGTGTGGGTGGGGGAGTGGCAGCATGTAGCGCTCCTTGGTAAGGTGAGTGAATCCTAGGTTTTGAGGGTGGTTTGGGGCTGCAAGTGGGTTAAGTTTCGGGGGGTGGGGGAGCAGTTTGGGGCTGTGAGGGGGTTAAGGCTGGGGACAGGGGAGCGCTTTGAGGTTGTGGGGTAGAGGTAAAGCCTTGAGATGGTTTAGGGGTGCAGGGGTTAAGCCTTGGGGCAGGGGGTGGTTTGGGGCTGTGGGGGGTTAAGCTGGGGGTGGTTTGGTGTTGTGGGGAGTTCTGACACCTTTGTTTCTAGAAAAAAAAGTGCTGGGGGGTCTTAAATGAAGGCCAAGGTCACACCAACCAATAATGTAATTGTGAAATGTATCTTTCAGATACTGTGTGAGAATCTCTACATCCATACTGAAAATATGTTCTTGAATTCTATGTCATAGCAGAGATGAAATATCAGGCTTTCTGTCAAATGAGACATTTATTCACCTTTCTTTCTGACAGATGCAAATTAAGCATTGTGAACTAATACAAGGGATGTCCCTTTACACGCAAAGTTATCACAGAGAAATGAAGTCAACAGAGAAGCCGCCCATAGAAGGATAACAAGCCAGTTGCATTGTCTTTGAGACAATGAACTTTAGAACTATAAGTAGAAGGCAAAGAATATAGACCCTTGTTCTGCACCTAGGAAATAAACAGACAGAGTGGTTACCTTCATGACACCTGGATCTCATCCAGCCTGTTTGAAACCCCTGATGAAAACTTTGGGCGAGATAAACTTCTTTAAACAAGAGTTACTCTTTCTTAAGCTTTAGAACATATTACAATATTGTTTTATATATAAGCACATTTTTCCAGTATTTGCATTCATTATTCCCTGAATCTTTAATTTTGGTGGTAAATATATCTCAGTGTGTGCACATTACTCACTTGGGAACAACGGACTTGGTATTTCTGTATGGCTACTGCTACAGGAGAAGTCCCCGTCAGCAGAAGTTACTGTTAGAAGGGATTTCCTGGCAAAAGTTCAGTTAACAGATTACGTCTACACATAAAAGCACATTGAAAGAGAAATCTGCTCTGTTGACAGAGAGCAGTCAGGCTGCCCAGTCCTCTCTCAACAGAATGGCTGTCTGGAAGCTCTGCAAACAGGGCTGCCTGGTGAACGGGAAGTCCTTTCTGTTGACAAAAGAGCCCCAGAATGTCTACACAGCTGTTATGTTGACAGACCACTGTTGAGAGAGGCGTTATACCCGAAAAGGGAGCAGTATAATCCTGCCGATGGATGTGCCAGGTTTTGTTGACAAACTGTCAACAAAGTGCATTTTGCATGTAGATGCTCGGTGTTTTTTCCCAACAAAACCCAGTTTTGCCAGGAAAAGTTTCTTGTGTAGATGTAGCTTCTGTGTTCAGTGGACAAGGGCTGAATACGACAGAGGGAGTGAATAAGGGGACCCAGGACTGAGCTGTACCTTTTGTTCTGTGAGGCTGACATAGTCCAGCAGAAAATGGATGGGTGACTAACAGATTGGTGGGGTTGGGGAGCTGACATGCAGTTAAGCTCTAAAAAGACTCTCTCATCCTGGACACAAGGGGACAACAAGGTGGTTCACAGTTCTGGGTACCTCAAGAAACTGCCAAGATGTTTCATTCATCAGGCGAGCCACTGCCTTCTGTACCAGTTCTAGAGTCTGAGATTGTAATTGTCCAACACTTCAAAAGTTTCTATGAAAAGATGATTGAAAAAACATCAGGGGAAGGTATGTCTCTTCCTGTGGGTTTGATTGGGACCTAACACATTTTGCTGGCACACTGTAGTAAAAAAATAATAACTGTTACTGGAGGTTAATCATGATTTTGGCTTTCCCAGAATTTCCAGAATGGTTTATTGTGAAGTACCTGTCTATTCTTCCAGCCTTCTGACGTATGGTCCCTGAATTTAGGAAAGTTTTTGATATCTCCTGAAATTTCATAAATGGAATTTTACCTCTTGTACAAAAACATGAGTTCCTGTGACCCTGAGCACTGCTTCACTGAGCTTTCCACATACACCTTTTTTCAAGCTGCTAAAACTTCTTAGATCTATTGGATACAATCTGACTTTAGCCAGCTATGGGTCAAACTAATCTTCTTAACCCCATTAGACAGCATTTGAATGACTTGTCTATCTTCTCCTGTATATTCCAACTGTTCAATATTGTATCAGGATAAAATACATAGATTAAACTTCTCTGGACACAGCTTCAGGAGTTACCAAGAATATTGGCAATTGAAGTAGTAACAATGATATTACACAACTGATAGATTACGGAGACACTTGATGCTGCCTCTGAGCCAACTGTTAGGATCCAATTTGGCAGCTGGCTTGTTAGTTATGAGCATCAGATGCGAGCATGATTTTTTTCTCTCTCTAACAGTGACATCTGGTTTTGTGTGACCTGGCTCCTGTTGTACAGATAGTGGGTTTGCTAATTAGGATGTGGTGAATCTCTGATTGGCATTATTTTCTTCATGTTTGTTTCTGTGGCTGTAAGAGATGTCTGCCCTAGAAAGAAATTCATGAAGAGCTTTTAACACATATGAATGTGGTCATGGGTTTGAGCCTTAGACGAACTCTCAGTCCAGTACAGATTTACGTAACTAACTTTATAAACCAGGTGGTGCTGATGTATATTTACAATACTTAGCACTTTTCATGCAAACGGACAAAGCCCCGACTCCAGTGTATGCAGTCCATGGGAACACTGTCTCCCACCACTGAAATGCAGCCACCTGCTGAGTTCAGCATGGCTGCTGTTTAAAAACATACAGCTGTACCATTTGACCCATTAGAGACTGCAAAGGGAAACTTTTACTTAGGCCGAATATAATTACCCAAACTGGAGGCTGGTCAGGATACCTTTCAGAAAGGATGACTTAATAATGACGACTGCTCAGGACCTCACTTATATATTTCATTTGAGAAATGCTTGTTCCACTTCAAAAACTAACAGCTTGTTACTAACTTACTTATTCCACTTCAATACCGACTTAGAGGAAAAAATGCCACCTATTGAATCACACACACTTTATTTTGCAGCAGCTATGGTTTTCAGTAGTCTTCCAAACTAAACATGCACACACTGTGCAGTTTATCCTATGCAACAAGAATCTAGCCCAGGGCAATATACCAGCAAGACTTACCTTGATTTCAAAGCTTCTTTGCTTCAAGAGCAAAGTCTGCGTAGGACATTCAGGATGGTTAACTATCAAAGCTCATAGTCTCTGAGGTGTAGCTGTGTGAGCCTGTAGCTTCACTCACACACACACACACACACAAGCAGTCCTGTAGCACCTTAAAGACTAACAATTTTATTTATTAGGTAATGAGTGTTCCTAGGTAAGACTCACTTCTTCAGATTCTGGAGCAGAAATGACCAAACAGGATAAATGTAAGACAGGGAGGGGTTAAAAGAGAAGAAGAAGGAGGGAGAAAAGAAGAAACAAAAAGAGGGAGAGAAAAGAAAACAAGCTGGGGGGTAGCCCCCTATTATTCAGAGGGCCTTGGGAAAGATTAAGTGGGATGGCTGCCATTCCTGTGGATATCAGAGGTGGGGAAATTGTCTGTGTAATGCATAAGATAATTGAGATCTGTGTTGAGCCCCCAGTTAAATGTGTCAGGCTCGTAAATGAATTCCAGTTCCAGTCCCTTTGTAATTTTCAGCTGGGCTGCCCCCTCTCAAAGAAACCGAGGAACCATCTAATCAATATCCTGTACAACAAACAGGAGAGGATCAAGAATGACCTCTCTGACCTTGATATTCTCATCAGTAATCAAATTTCCACACAACGTGCCACATGGCAGGACTTCAAGAACTCAAGAGAAACTATTTTCACCTTCCTGCAAAAGAAAAAGGATGATAAACTATCCAAACTCCTTCATGACACAGGGAACTACAACTATGACAGGCCTCAACTCACCAGGTAGCATTGTTAATCTTTCCAGCTCCAGACTTTGACCAGCTGAAGAATCTGTCCTATCCCGGGCATTCTCTTTCTGCCCCACCTTTTTAAGGTGCTATAAGGCTGCTTGCTTTTTTGTTCTGTTTGCTTGTTTTAATCAAAGCTCATGTTTAACATTGCCCATTGCAACGATACAAATGGCAGCGAAGAGGGAGAACAGACCACTTTGTGCTACATTTTTGCCTTCTTAGTATTTCATGTGCTTTTGTCAAGAAAAAATTAAAAGGGAATTTGTAGGGAAAATTAGATAAAAAGGATTATGTGGCATTTGGGGATTGCTTGCATTCAAACTGGAGTGGCTAGAGGCAAAAGTCTGTTGTTTGCATTGCTACTTGATTAGAGAGGGGGAATTGTTGAGGAATCCTTTAACAAAATGGAGTCAAGCTCTGTGGTTTTGTTGTCTGTTGAACCGAGGACTCAACCTTGATCCTTTCAGAATGAACTAACAACAACTTACAGAGCTAGTAACTTAACCTTTATCTTTGCTTGCAAAGGATTTTTCTTGCTTTCACCTACTCAGTAAGCTTCATATTTTCATTTCCAACTTTTCTGCAAGTGAAACACAGTTCTTCGGCTTCACTTACACCAGAAACAGCCTTTCTTATGACTGATTTTTCAGTACCAGCTTTGTGTTTCAGAGACACCTAGCATCATTTATCAGCTGGGTAGCAATCCATCTTTTGGGTTCTTTCTGACTGGCTGAACAAAATATGAAACATAGTAAATTAGCTCTGGGCCATATTCTGCCACACTTGCTGCAGTACTGTACTCTGCAATTAGACCCACTGACTTCATGGAATAAAGTGAAGAGTGTGGCAGAATCTGGCCCTGTTTTTAAGGTAATTTTTCAAACCTTTGCAGTGGGTTTTAGCAATGTGACTTGGATTACAGTCAGTTACACTTCTCTAACTAAAACTTCAAACCCCACTTGTTTATTTGAAAATGTAGAGGCATGTGACTTTTACACACAGAGTAAGAAGAATACTTGGAATTAGTAGAGCAATTTACCTCTGTTCAAATATGCGCTTATTAACACAATACTATTTGTCTGTGGAAAAGCCTTTATATTTTGAGAGCTGGGAAAATAATGAAAGGAGGAGGAATTGACTGCAAGAAGGGCTGCCCAAACTCCTCATTTTTATTTTGTAAATTAGAAGACTGTTCAGACTGGCCCCAGGCAGTGGCTGTTTCAGTCCATGGAAGGGCTCACATTGATTTCAGCAGGGCTGATCAGAGACTTTGCTGGGCTCTGGGGGGAGCTGATGCCAGGTTCCCCAGACGACATGGGGCCTCAGACAGAAGTGGCAGGGCTGGGGAATAGCCTCCCCCAGTCAGCTTTTCCCTGGCACTGGGACCAGAGGCTGTGCGCTATTGAGGGCTCTTGGGACGATTCAAAGGGCCTATGGCTCTAGCTCAGGTAGCAGCTGCTGGGAGCCCAGGGCCCATCTAAATGGCCAAGCCTTGGGGCAGATGCTCCCTCTGCCCTGCTGCCTGTGAGTGGCCCTGGATTTCAGTGTGTATTAGCTATGACCCAGAGTGAACTTCCTTCAAACAAGATAATTAGGGTGGGGATACCGTCTGCTTCAGATCACCCAAACCTAAGCCCTTTTTTTTTTTTGTTTTATATGTATAAATACAGCAAGCTTTCTTAACAAATATGTCCAATACCACTGACAGCACATTAGCAACTGTAAATCTGTTGAAGGCCCTCACCGGGCTGCATAGTATCTGAGCACCTCACAATCTATAGTGTATCCTTCCTCTCCACGCACTATCCCTGTGAGGTAGCAAAGTTCTGCTGACCAACTTGGAAAACAGAGACAGAGAGAAACTATGTCCCTGAACCTCAGTGGCATTTAGACTTCTAATGTTCAGGGGATCCAGGCGCAAAAGATTTAGTCAATGTCACACAGGACAGTCTATGGTGGAACTGTTCAAAAGACATGCATGTGCTGTTGACTGAAAATATGGTTCTATTGACTCAACATGTCAGCAGAACCTACCAATTTACTGAAATGACACTGAGGCTAAGTGAGCACATCTCCCTGGAGTTTAGAGGGGGAAAAACAAAACCAGACTCTGTCATGACTAGCTATTATCTAAGTAGAGATCACTTAAAAAACCCTACTAATATTGTAGGGTAAAATTCCTAGGCAAGCCATGATAGTCTGCTAAGAACTACTGCTCTGAATTTGGGTCTGGAAACTAGGCCTACACCAGTACCATGAGTTCCCTCCAGCTGAGCCCATCTGGGTGGCCATCCCAGCCCAAACAAAGACAGAGACAGTAACAGAGAAGCATCCGTGTTAGTCTGTACTCCAACAAAACAAAGCAGCAGAAATGTATCACTTTAAAGACTAACAAAATGATTTATTCAGTGATGAGCTTTCATGGGACAGACCCACTTCTTCAGATCAATTTCATTTCCAAAACAGACTGACATTTATAAGCACAGAGGACCAAAAAGGAAAAAAAATTGCAATAAAAACTGACAAATCAAATAGGATTGAAGGTAGGGGGATGTTAATTGTCGTGTCTGAGATAATTACAAGCATCAAAGGAAGGGATGCAGTCCTTGTAAAGCGTAAGGTACTTGATATTGTTGTTCATACCACATGTTAATGTGCTGAATTAGAATATGTACTCTAACTCTCAAATCTCTCGCTCTAATCTGTTGTTAAATTTTCTGTGTTCCAGGACACAAATTCTCAGGTCTTTAACAGAATGGCCCACTCCACTGAAGTGTTCAGTGACTGGCTTATGTGCATTGAGTTTCTTGAAATCTAGACTGTCATTATGCCCGTCGGGGGAGTCCACATAGAATTCTTCTTCTTTTGGTATTGGGGCGGGGGGGGAGTCTAGTGAGTCAGACTGATGTTCATTGGTGTGTTGGATGTACTCTCTTAGATGGAAATGACGAAAGAAGGCCTCGAGATCACTATACAATTGTATTAGGTTTGTCGAAGTGGTGGGGCAAAGACAGAGATAGTCACTCTTGCAACATTCCAGGAAGAGAGCCTTAAGATGTCTCAGAGGTGGGGCAGGAACAAATGCTTGATTGTCAGGTACCTTCATTGCCTTCTGCTTTGATTCTTTAGATATAATATGAATGGTCATATCTGTGTGAGGATAACATTGTGACTTGGACATCACCACTTTACACATTATTGTCAATTAGTGTTTGCTTTGTTCAAACAAGTTTCTGTAAGCTATAGGTGAGAGCACTATTCTAACCTTCTCAGATTGTCTGCTAATTGTGGTAATTTCCCTTGCTGTTAGCTTTGATCCAGGGGTTCTGGGGTCTCTCCCCTCCACCCCTGTTGCTTTACTCTCCATCCATCGACGTTCTATATAATCAGTTGTAAGTGGTTGTTTGGCTGTCTTCACTAGCCTACAAGCAAAGTGACACTCCACAAGTGCTATGTGTGTAATAAACCCTCCTGCTTGCTTCATACACGATGTCCAGACTTTGTTCCAACAACTGGGGGGCTCATCTGGGATCGAAGCTTGTGAGCTGAATGGGAGCCAGAGACTTAACATCCAGGAGAGGTGAGTATGTTTACTTTACCACCTCACTAGGCTAGGGATGTGGGTCTCTTTTTCTTCAGACACGTCTTGATGCCACTTTCCAAATTTTCACTGGAAGGAACCTGCACATGTGTGATCCAAACATAAGGGTCAGAAAAGGTACCCATAAAAGGGGGACAAGTACAAGAGGGTTGTGTACTGTTTAAATTAAGGGGTCTGTTACAGAGGGACTGGACAAACCATCAGGGAACAATTGAACTGTACGTTAAGCCCAGGACTGGCTGGTTATGCAAGGCGGCAGGCAGTGTGAAGTGAGCAATGTTAAAGAAAACTGAAAACCACTTCCTTTCCTCAAATTCTGGCTTCTTTGCCCTCTAATTCTGGGAAGGATACTATATTTGAATTCAGGAATCTCTTATTTTTCCTCAAAACAGTGAAAAATAAAAATTAACTGTCTAAAGATGAATATTTCCTTTCAAAATAACCTGAAGTTTTGCAGACTAAAGGCAGGGGGTGGTTCAGATAAAACAGGAGCATATCCAAACCTCTATGTCAAAAATCAGACTGGACCTTTTAATAGGTTAGAATGTGTTCAGCTATATTTTCCTCTCCCCCTGCACTGGTTTTCATTTTTGTGTGTCTGTGTGCAAGCAGAAGCAGGAGTGTAGAAATAAAGATGAGGCTAGAGTGTTATTATTTCTGGCTTACCTGAAAGCTGAAAGTATTGAAAATCTAGCTAGCACGTCTGTTATCAATTTTATATTCTCTTGTCTAGATAGTTCAGCTGTACTTCTGAGTTCTGGTCCCAGTCAAACTGGGAGTTCAGTGCTGCTTCCACTTTGTATGCAAGGTACAGGTGCTTAAACTGCATTTAAATGGAGCCTGTATTGGTGCCTATGCAAAACTAACAACCTGGTGTTTCTCCATTGGACTCTAATTGTCCCTGAATTATGATATTGAAATTGTGCCTGTTTACGGCACATATAAAGCACCGGAAAAGTGGATTTTCCCTATCAAAATGGGATCATGCTAGTCCAGATACTGGGTGAACTCAACACCAGAGCAGAGTTTAGCAATCTGTAACTTTACTGTATCACGTACCTCTATATCAGAAAAGTAAAGATGATACAAGGCGAGGTTGCTTTGCTTCTATTCTTCTGGAGCTTTGCAGATGTCAGTGTTTAGATATCTTTCCATTTCTCCCCAGGACAAATCCCAGCAATGCTAGTGTTTCATAGTGTAATGCAAATGTTTCCGTAGCCGTGAAACACAGACTGGCAAACTAAGGAAGTTGTCTATTAAGCTTCCTGAGGACCACAGATATTAAGTGAAAGACTGCATACAAGTTTGTCCAGTGAATGGAACCAGATTTTCTTTCTTTCATTGGGCTGCTGACTTTCATGCAATGATGGTGTCTTTATGCATTAGAACACAGCAGATACTTCAGGTTGTCCCAGAATCTGTTTGTTTTTTCTTTTTCTTACTTATATTTATTGAGAGTTTGAAAGAACCTGTTCCTGTGGAACGGCTAACTAAGAAAAGGAAAATATCTGACTTTGATTAAACTTCTGTTGCTTGGGAAGGATCATGCAAATAATGGTTTATGTCGCATGTGTTGCTTGGTATCTTTTCTGCTTACGGATTACAGGCTTCTAGTTTGTCCTAGAATTTTAATGTGCATTTGTGATAAAGAATCCTGTGATTCATGGAATTGTGCCTGGATCTGACACACCTGAAAGCATCCTAAAACTGATACTATAGATTTTTGAAGTACACATAACCTGTAGAGTTGATATAATATAGTGTACTCAAGTGATCATCTTTCAAGAGAGCTTGAACTTACCTAACTGTGCATTGTCTGCTTATATTCCAAAATGCCACAGCAGCAGCTTTCTTTGAAGCACTCAGTTTTTTGTCTGTCTCTATTTTTTTTCTGTTTCCTCTTTCCTTTTGTTTCATCATGTTCTGTAGCTCTTGCTTACGTTTTAATATAACCCGTCTTTGCAACAATAGAATACACCTTGTTGCATGTACTCTGCTTCTTACTTGCAAAGCTGCCTCCTTGTGTGAAAATCAGTGAGGCCAGTGACATTTTTATCTCATAACCTGATCACAAGCTAACAGCTCTCACTACTGTACTCAGATGATGTACAGTAGAACGACTCTCATATAGGAAATGCAGAGGAGACAACAGCCTCTCTGGGCCCCTGGCCAAGGTGAAGTGGGGCCCAGCTTTGTGCTCGTGGAAGATGTGGGTCCTGAAGCAGAAGCTGTGAGGCAGCCAGACCGTAGCAATCCCCCGAACATGACCTGCTGTGCACACCTGCCTCCTCCAAGTCCCGGCAGCCCTCAGAGCTGCCCAGAGTATGCCTTGGCAATGATTTATAGACCCCAGGGCTCCAGCTGCCATCTCTAGCAGGCGTCCTGTGCCCTTTTGACTCACCAGGCCCCACGGCGATTGGCCCCGTCCTCCCCTCCACCCTTCCCCGTCAATGAGCCTGAGGAAAGGGCAGAACTGTAATGGTGTTTTTCCTGATAGTCTTCCTAAATTATTATAGTCTTGTATTATACTAATTAATTCATCTCCCACTCTGGGACCAAATTCAACAGACAGACAAAAATAGAATTAAGAACATTTATTAAGAAGGGTTTACAAAGACCAGATCTTGCCCGACAAACTTGATTGTTTTGTCTTTTTAGAATATTCACACCCAGAGGACAGAAAAAGAAAGCAGTATAGCTGAATTTTCCTGCATCGTTTCAATCACTTTTTGCAAAATGTTTGCGCTCAAATAATCACAGACGTGAAAACGATTGAAGATAGGGTGCCCATTCATCCCATATTGGAGGAGTGTGACATCCTGATTTATGATAGGTTGTAGGTCTTTAATGATGCATTGCAGTGGTTTGAGTTGAGAGCTGTAGGTGTTCTGTTATTGGCTTTTTTGGGCCCATCTTGGAGTAATTTGTTTCTTGTTTCTGCCACGCTTCAGAAGGCCCTAGGTGACAGGCCTGTTCTCTCCTACAGACAACCTCCCAACCTGATGAGGATTCTCACTAGCAACCACAGGCTATACCACAATAATACCAATCCTGAAACTTGTCCTTGCACCAAGTCCCATTGCCAACTTTGTCCACGTATCTATTCTGGAGATACGATCACTGGACCTAACCATGTTATTCACAGAATCATGGGCACATTCTCCTGTTCCTCAGCTAACATCATATATGCCATCATGTGCTAAAAATGCCCACACACTATGTATATAGGACAGACTGCAAACACTCTTCCACAAAGACTAAAGGGACACAAAACAGACATAAAAAAACTCCTAAATCACAAGCCTGTCAGCCACCACTTTAATGGAGTAGGCCATTCTGTTAATGACCTGAAAGTCTGTGTTTTACTGAAAAGGAACCTTAACAATCATTTAGAGAGGGAATGCTCAGAACTGTCATTTATATTCAAATTCGACACATTAACATGCTGTTTGAACTGGGACAGCAATTACCTGTTCCGTTATAAGGACTCTTTTACATACTTTTTTTTCTAACTACCAAACATAGACAGCTGTGTGGAGAATACAAATGCCTGCGTCCCTAGATCCACAGGTGTTTGAAGTCTCTGGTGTCTGAGTGAAGTTCAGGCAATCTTGGGATCCTTAGGCCATGTTTGGCATGCAGAGATGCAGGGTAGGATTCCTGCCTGAGAGATGGAACCCACTGCCTGACTCCCCAGCCCCTCTGGGGACAAGGAAGGCCCCTCAGACTTCTCTGAACTTAAGCACATCCTCTCCTAGAACTTCACCTCAAAGGTGTGAAGCTTCAGGTTTACAGTTGAGCTCCTGTAGGAGGCTTGTAGTAGCCATGAAATAGAGTACCACACAAAATGATGACAATCATGCTTCCTTTACCCCTGCCCTTGTGAATTTAGACTCTGCTTCTCAGAGCAGAGTCTGTCGCTTCTTATGCGTTTTTACTGTGCCTTCCCAACTTGGTTAGGACTCCTGTCAGACAAATAATAATGAAAGAAAGTTAATGTAAGAACCTAGAGCATGTCATAATGGAAGACTTTTAAGGTGGTTGTGCTTTATTTTGTGAGGTCTGCATGTCCCAGAACATAGCTCAGGGATTGACAATGGATTAAGGCCTGTTGTACTGTTGTCATCACATTGAATTAAGATTAAATTAAGGGTTTAAATTAACAACTGAAAGGTCATCAAGAGTGCTGCACTTTCTTTTGTATCTCATTCCATCAATTTATTCAGTGTCATGTCTTACTGTGGTGCATTACTCACTCTATTTTGAAACAATGAGATGCAAATAATTCTTGTCGTGCCCTGGCACTACCACTGCAAACACTATTTCCAAACATTGGCAGCTCACTCTCCAGGCTATAGTGGCACCTCTGCAGAAAATTCCTTTCAGAAAGGATTGCTGTGAATATGTGAAAACATTTTTCTAATATTACTATGTGACAAAAGTATAACACAGCAGCACTGAAAATTGTAGAGAAGTGTCATTCTTTTTATACTATAAGGTGGCTGAAGTGAAGATTTATCACCCGTGTTAACTATGTGGGTTCACCTAGTGACTTACCATTTAAAATTGTTATTTTGGGAGGAAAACTGAATACTTTTTACTTAATAATGTTAATGATCAATCTATATGTCCCTTCTTTTTCTACCATATTTTTTGAGATGGGATGACTAGAGCTAAACAGAGGGGCTTCGGTTATACAACAAAATCTGTCGACAGAAGAGACTGTCAGAAGAGATTTCCAGACAGAATTTCTGTTGACGGAGTACGGTCACACACAAAAGCCAATGGGAAGAGCACTCCACTTTGTTGACAGAGCAGCCAGATTGCCCAGCCACACTCTCAACAAAACAGGCACCCAGAAGCACAGCAGACAGTGATGTCCATTATTCTGGATGCCCTGTCTGTTGAGAGAAGCTCCCCCCGCGCCCCCCCGCCCCAGAGGCTATGGTTACACTGACTCAAACTGTTGGCAGCAGTATGCAAATAGCAGATTTCAAAAATGCAAATGGATGCTCATTTGCGTATTCACTCCCTGGCAGAGGCTGCTTCCCTCAGAAAAAAAGCAGTGTAAATGTGGTTCTCCTGTTGAGAAATCAGGCATAAGAGGCTGCCGACAAAGGGGAAGAAGGTGCACCAGCAGAACCACAATCACACTGCTTTTTTTCTGTGGGCAGCAGCCTCTGCTAGGGAGTGAATATGCAAATGAGCATGCACGTGCATTTTTGAAACCTTCCATATGCATACTGCTGCCAGCAGTTCAGTCAGTGTAACCATAGCCAGAGTGGCCGCACAGCTTTTGTCTTGACAGAATTTGTTGACAAAGGCACTCTTCCTCATCTGGGAGAGGCAGAAGGTTGCTGGCAGAAGTGCCGACTTTTGTTGATAGACCGTCGACAAAATGCATTTTGTGTGGGGACCTTCTACCAGTTTTGCCAACAAAACTGGGGCTGGCAAAACTCACCAGTGTAGTCATAGCCCAGGTGTATTCCATTTGTACTGTTTACTGTATAATAGCATTATGGTATTTTCAGGTTTTGTCTAGGTTCTTTACAAATTTGAACCTTTGAAGTTGGTTTGATTTCACATGAATTTGGTTCATTTAGCGAACTGGCAATGATTTTATACAGCTATATGTGTAAACACTTACTCTAATTACTGTGAATATTTTGAGGCTTCTGTTTGTCCATTTAGATTTCCAATTGTGTTTGCTTTGAAACGTCACAGGGAGAAAGTCATATGACTGGTTGTGATACAGCTGTTCATCCTACTACTCCTGAAAAACCAGCTATTCTAAACTTAGTGTAAAAAAAAAAGCTGTCCTTAAAAACTAAAACTAACTAAAAACTAATCCTTTGCACTTTAAAAACTAATATATTTATTTATTAGGTAATCTCAGAGGGGTAGCCATGTTAGTCTCCAGCTTCAGAAATAACAAGCAGTCCTGGAGCACCTTAAAGATGAGCAAATGTATTATCTATTGCCTAATAAATAAATTTGTTAGTCTTTAAGGTGCTACAGGACTGCTTGTTTTTTGTGAAGCAACAGTCTACCATGGCTACCCCTCTGAGACAAACCATAGTATTGAATCACAGTAAGAGCCAACCAAAGGAAAATGAGCTTATTTTAACGCCAAATGTATTCATCTTCAGAGCCTGTAAATCCTTGTAAGCCATTTGAGAACTACTGATATACATTGCATAAGCCGATGTGCCAATTTATGTGCTAACTTGTCAGTCATGTTATAACCTCTCAGCCTGCTGAGACCCATGTGGAGAAATTAATGTGTGTCAAAGACTCACACAAAATTATTCAACTTAAAATCCTGAGGAAATGATTCCTTTAGCATAATTAATTCTTTCTGTAACCTGAACTTCACAAATTTTTATGTCTGTTGTAAATAATTTTCCTTGATAAAAAGGAAGGGAACACCTAATTGAGGTGGAATGTAGGTAAGTTTGGGAATAAAATGAGTGCTGTCCTGCAAACTGAGGTACACTTGAGGCAGGTAGGAGTGTAATTCTGTACATGATTCTAACCCTGAGAATCGAGAGTGCAAACAATATTGTGCCCAGTATAAGAGCCCTGCCTCACTAGGCCTATACCACTGACTCCTTTAGTTGCTGGTAGTGCTTATAGTTTTGGAACAGGAGGATCTGCCTGCTAGCTCTGTTGTTGATAGAAAGCTCTAAGGGACCACAGTCAGCAGCACAACGAACACTTAATTTGTAAATTATAGATGGAGCCCCATTGCTGTAATGTTGGACCATCTCACAGTCTTTAGTGCATGTAAATCCACAATGCCCCATTTATCCCTCAATTTAAAGAGGGGGCGCTATGATATAGTCAAACCATGTGTTCGCTCAAGATCTTAGATGACATCTGTGGCATAGCAGGGACTTATACCCAAGTATAAGGTTCCTAAATCTGAGCCAGCCTTTTTAGGCGACAAATCTGAGGAACTCACTCAGATTGAAGTGACATTAGAGGAGGTTTTGGAATTAATTGATAAGCTGAATAGTAACAAGTCTCCAGGACCAGATGGCATTCACCCAAGGGTTCTGAAAGAACTCAAATGTGAAATTGCGGAGTTATTAACAGTGGTTTGTAACCTATCCTTTAAATCCACTTTGGTACCAAATGACTGGAAGACGGCCAATATAACACCAATATTTAAAAAAGGCTCTAGAGGAGATCCTGGCAATTATAGACCGATAAGTTTAACATCAGTACCAGGTAAATTAGTAGAAACACTAGTAAAGAGTAAAATTGCAAGGCACATAGAAGAGCACGAATTGTTGGGCAAAAGTCAGCATGGTTTCTGCAGAGGGAAGTCGTGTCTGTCTAATCTATTAGAATTCTTTGAAGGGGTTAATAAACATGCGGACAAGGGGCACCCAGTGGACATAATATACCTAGATTTCCAGAAAGCCTTTGACACGGTCCCACACCAAAGGCTTTTATGTAAATTAGGTGGTCATGGGATAGGAGGAAAGGTCCTTTCATGGATCGGGAATTGGTTAAAAGACAGAAAACAAAGGGTTGGAATAAATGGTAAATTTTCACAATGGAGGGGGGTAACTAGTGGTGTTCCCCAGGGCTCAGTCCTGGGACCGATCCTGTTCAACTTGTTCATCAATGATCTAGAAAATGAGGTAAGCAGTGAGGTGGCAAAGTTTGCAGATGACACCAAGTTGTTCAGGACAGTCAAAAGCAAAAGGGATTGTGAAGAACTACAAAAAGATCTCAGCAAACTGAGTGATTGGGCAGCAAAATGGCAAATGAAATTTAATGTGGGTAAATGTAAGGTAATGCATGTTGGAAAAAATAACCCAAATTACACGTACTACATGATGGGGTCAAATTTAGCTACGACAGATCAGGAAAGGGATCTTGGAGTTATAGTGGATAGTTCTCTGAAGACATCCACGCAGTGTGCAGCGGCAGTTAGTAAGGCAAATAGGATGTTAGGAATTATTAAAAAAGGGATCGATAATAAGACAAAAGATATCATACTTCCCCTATATAAAACTATGGTACGCCCACATCTCGAGTACTGCGTGCAGATGTGGTCTTCTCACCTCAAAAAAGATATATTGGCATTAGAAAAGGTTCAGAAAAGGGCGACTAAGATGATTAGGGGCTTGGAAAGGGTCCCATATGGGGAGAGGCTAGAGAGACTGGGACTTTTCAGTTTGGAAAAGAGGCGATTGAGGGGCGATATGATAGAGGTATATAAAATCATGAATGGTGTGGAGAAAGTGAATATAGAAAAATTATTTACCTTTTCCCATAATACAAGAACTAGGGGACACCAAATGAAATTGATGGGTAGTAGGTTCAAAACTAATAAAAGGAAATTTTTCTTCACACAGCGCACAGTCAACCTGTGGAACTCCTTGCCCGAGGAGGCTGTGAAGGCCAGGACTCTACTAGGGTTTAAAAAAGAGCTTGATAAATTTTTGCAGGTCAGGTCCATAAATGGCTATTAGCCAGGGATAAAGTATGGTGCCCTAGCCTTCATAACAAGGGCAGGAGATGGATGGCAGGAGATAAATCACTTGTCTTCTGTTCTCCTTCTCTGGGGCACCTGGCATTGGCCACCGTCGGCAGATGGGATGCTGGGCTTGATGGACCTTTGGTCTGACCCAGTATGGCCATTCTTATGTTCTTATGTTCTTATGTAAGTATCCTGACTCTTGGGCCCAGCATGCTAACCACTGAACCATCCTTTCTCCCGTGAAGAAGGGTTTCTTGTAGTTTTTTTCTAAAGGAAAGAAAGTCCCCAAAATGTACTCTATTGCGGTGATGTGTTTGTGTCCTTAGCGGTAAAAGCCTTCCTAATTCTACTTCATGTTTTGAGCTTTGTTAGGGTGGCTGCTTTTTATGGGCCAGAGGAAAAGCAAGGAAAGCTGGCAGATGGCCCCTGGCTTACTCAATCATGTAGTTTCTGTTATACATTCTAGCTAAACACAGTAAAAATGTCAATGCAGGTTCCAACTCAGTTGTTTCTCTCAGTCAGAAATGAAGCTCATTTCTGCCAGCTGAATCCCTTCCTTTTTGATTGATACAATGCTACTGAGCCCTTCCTTGTTTTTCATATTTGGTCAGTGTAGAGGAGCGACTCACTGAAATTCTTTGGAATGGTTATTTTGTGAAATGTGCTATAGAATTGCAAATCATAGTTACAGGTTAGTGACACAGTTTTCAGCAAATAACAGCATCTATCAGCTACCCATATGTCTTTCATTGCTTCATCTTAATCCCATTTAGTCTTCAAAAATAGGGCTTTTAAAAGTTCCTTTCCTCCCACAATAGTTGCTTGGTAGCATCTTCCATTGTTTAGTCAGACCACAGAACCAGTTGAATTATTTATTGCAAATACTTACTTGATGAGTTTACACATTTCTGTTTGCACATCATTCTTGGGTCTATTCTGCTTTCTGAAAATGTATTTATCTTTCATAATAGTTACTGGATGGTTTGGAAGAACTGATGAGTGGGAGATGAACTTTAGCTATTGGTTATTCAGACTGTGTGATTACTCAGACAAGGCACTATGGTTTTGTTCCTGAATTGGATGACTGAAACATTCTAAAGATGGGCACAGTGAATAGCCAATGGGGAATAATATTCTTGACTGTGTATGTACCCTTTCTCACATGTGGCCTTGTCTACACTGGCAAATTCATCCAGAAGAAGCTGGCACTCTTCTGGAAGATCCAAGAAACATCTACACACAAACACTGTTCTCCCAGAAGGAATCCACAAGAACACGGCATCTCTTCCAGAGTCCACATTCCACTCCCGTTTCAGGAAGAGCATCTGCTTCTGGAAGATCCCTCCAGAAGAAAGTGCATGTAGATGGTTTGTGAGGCCCTCTTCTAAAAGAACAGTACACCATGGCGCTGGCTGCAGGGAGCACGGCGACGCTCTATGCAGCCCCAGTGAAGCTGTATGGCCCAGTGCTCCAGCTGCCCTTAAAGCGGCAGCTAGTCCCACAGACCCCAGCGCACCAAGATGATGGCGGTGCACAAGCAGGGACAAGGGCCAGGCACTCACACCTCCCCACAACCACCCACAGGGCAGACACCCATCCCCCTACCCCCAGGCTCTCCACCATGGACAGCACACCACAGTCCTGACACACAAGGGCCATGCAGCGGGGCAGGAATAAGCTCACAGAAAACCCCGTTTCCCTGGCAGGCTGGCCACGTGGTCATGCTCCAACCCCAGTGATCCCATGAAGCAGGGCTGCCCCAGTAAATGGGCTCGCATGCACACGACAGCCAATGCCCGCATCCATGGACAGTGCTGCGAACTGAACGTGCACAGGGAGTGGCTTAGGAATGGCCCAGCCATGCACAGCCTACACATAACCCATGTGGGGACCCCCATGTCTGGGCAAGCCCCTTGCCTGGCAGCCTATTACCTGGGGGGCCTGGGAGCCTGGGCCCCTGCACCCAGCTGCCTGCACAATGTGTTGTCTCCCCCTACCTGGCCAGCCACACCACCTGAGGGCCATGGGGAACCCGCCCACCCCACCGCTGGAGGGATCTCTGCCTCCCAACCCCCCGGGGTAGCCCAGACTGCACTCTGTGCAGGACCCCACACATGGACCCACATCCCTATCTCCATCCCACACCACCCCCAGGGTAGACTGGGCACCCCTGTGCATACGTAGGAGAGAATGGCACAGCCTGACCACGGTGCATCTGCTTCAGCATCGTTGTTTATTACATACAAAGAGCTATCTACGTCAGCTACAGTAACCAGTGCCCCAAAAGGGCCATCACAGAAATATATGTAAACCCCACTCAAGGAGCCAGCACCCTCATGTGCCTGGTGCCCGGCGAGGGTGGGCTGGGCTCCGGGGAGAATAGGTGGAGGAGGCCTGGCGGGGCCGAGGTAGCGCAGCACCCACTGGCCACAAGAAGCCAGCTGTGGCCTCCTGAAGACAGCTCATGGGGCCTCGCAGATGAACTCCAGCTGGCAGGTGTCCTGAATGCAGAGTGCCATGAAGTTGTCTTCAAGCCCTTGGGCCGCCTCAGGCTCCTTGTAGGTGTGTTCGGTCTTGTCCAGCCAGGCCTGGGGGAAGGGGCCCTCCCTGGCCTCAGTGAGGTTCTGCAGGATGCAGCAGGGCAGCACGACCTGCGGGATATCCTCCACCCCCACATTTACAAATGTCAGAGGGATCCGAAAGATGCTCGTAAGTGGGCAATGGCACACTCCATGGGGGCAGGCACATGTGCCAGGTGGTCATTGAAGAGCTCTTGGGAGGGCTTGAGGCACCTGGCATAGGGCCATATCAGCCACGGCAGCAGGAGGCAGCCCGGGTCACCCGTCACACACACGAACACGCTCATGTCCCTGACCAAGTGCTCATGCTGCGGGATGAATGTCCTGGCCTCCTTCCTGCAGTACAGGCTGGAGGTCCGGAACACATGCGCCTCAGGGCCAGACGCAGGCTGCCCACGCAGATGTCCATAAAGTGGCCCCGAGGGGCCATGAGAGGCTGTAGCATGACGGAGTGATAGGCCATGGGGTTCACATGGGGTTTGGGGCCCTGGTCCGGGGCATGGATGGCGATGTGAAATGTGTGGAGCACACCAAAGCAGAGCAGGACGCTGAGACCCAGGAGCCCCACAACCACCGCGTGCAGGTTCCCAACATGCACCAGCCTCAGGAGCAGCGTGTGGGTGATGTCTGCCATCATCTGCAAAGGATGGAGTGTGGGCATGGGTAGGGCTGGTCACACGGCTGCTCCTGCCCCACCCCCCACCCATGGGCCCTGCGGGGAAACCCCCCCACAGCAGGGAAGCCACTCTGACAGTGGGCTCAACTCTGGCTGAGGTGGTGCGGGCGCCTGGGGCCAGGCCTCACTGCCCCCTGTGTCCCGGTGCCAGGGCTGTGAGTGGGGCAGGCCTTACCAGGCAGAGGGCAGTGCCGAGGTTTGCCTTGCTCACCCCAAACTGCTGCCCATGGCCCAGTAGCTGTGTGTGGTGGCAGGTGTTCAGCAAGTAATGGCCACCTGCTTCTGCTTGGTCACCGCAGGCTGCATGAGGGTATCCTGGCAAAGGAGGCTGGGGGGAGGCACCTGCAGAGTTCCAAGGAGATGTCCTTCCTCATGCGGAAACCCCACAGCCAGCACGCGTTGTCTGACTTGTGGAGGACAAGTCCCCGGGGCTGGCAGTGGGGCTGTGAGCGTGGCTGTTGGGTGGAGTGGGGGGGGCGAGAACCCAGCAGGGGCCAGGGTGCTGGCCCAGGGGAGACCACAGGGGAGACCACAACATTCATCAGCACCCAGAACACATATACAATGGTGGTCAGGAGGGAGGCCAGTAAGCAGATCAAGCTGTGCAGGCGGGCATGGGAAGGCTGAGGGCCCATGCCTCTGGGGCGTGGGGCTCAGCCGTGTGCAATGCCTAGCCTTCCCTGCACCAGGCAGACAGCTCCACTGGCTTCCCTAGGGATGCACAGGGAGTGCAACATGCAGGTGGCCTCAAGGCCACATGAGCCTGGGGGTTCCTCAGCATGTGCTGGAGTTGATAAGGCCGGGGGGCCCTGTGCAGGTGCACATCCCCCTGGAAGGGCTCGGTGGCCATGCAACCCCAGGTGCGTGTACAGCCTCTGTGACCCCGGGTCCCCAGGTCACGAGGCTGAGAGTGTGCAGACAGTTGGGGCCACGGCCTGCTCTGCACCACACCCTAACAGCCAGCGGCTTGCACCAAACACGTCCAGTGGCCGGCACCTGTGGGGCCCCCTGTTCCTGCCTCCGCACTGCTTTAAATGCTGCCATGACCCAGAAACCCCAGGGCAGGAAGCTGAGTGGGTGGAAGCTGTGAGCACATGTGGCTTTGCCAGAAACACCCCACAGACTCTCCAGAGACAGTGAGAGGCCCCATGGCCAGCAGCCAGCCAACCCAGGGCTAGAAGGGCTCCCCCTCAGGGAGCTGGCAGAGGGCAGCCAGGAGGCTGGCTGGGCCATCAAGTTCAGGGCCCCCTCCTGGACTGAGCCAGAGCTCCAGGACCTCCTGGGGCTCTGGCAGGAGGAGGAGGTCCTGTGGGACACCACCAGCCATCACCACAATGCCCCCGCATTCACCCGCCTGGCCAATGGACTCGCTGCCTAAGGCCACCCTGCCCAGCCCACTGACCAGGTCTGGTGCAACGCTGAAGAACCGTTTCAGGGGTACATGCGGGCCTAGGACAGCACCAGGCGGTCTGGGCAGGCCCCGGCTAGCTGCCCCTTTTACAGGGAGCTGTGGGAGCTCCTCACAGGCAATGAGAGCTCCCCACCCAGCAGTCCTGTGGACACAGCAGCCCCAGAGTCTCCGCCAGCCACAGAGGGGGAGACAGGGCCCAGCAAGGAAGAGCCCAGACTCTCTGGCCAGGCCAGTGCCCCAGAGCCACAAGTTCCGTCCGGGGATGAATCATCTGAGGGATCCCTGGAGATAGAGGTTCTTCCGCCTCCTCCAGCAGAGCCACCTCGGGCTGGACATCCCCTGACCTGTTTGAAGGTCCCTCCAGTAGGTGCTCTGCACATCGCATCCCTGGGGGGTGGGTGCGGGGCGACCGTGGGCCACATGGATTCTGGCCCGCCCCAAACAGATCACCCTGGGGCACTCCCGTGGCCAGCGGGAACACCCGCAGGTGGCACTTTCCCCCCACCCCACTGGGCAGCACCGCTAGCCATGTGTGTGTCCATCCAGCCCATCTGCCACCTGGCTGTGGGGTCCCCCATGCCTGTTTGCGCTCCCCCCCCCCCAGCCATGTCTTTGGTTGGGGGCCTGACAGAACTCGCCCCAGCCACCGCTATCCCCAGGGCAGCATGGAAACCTTGCTCCCATCCCGGCACCCTGCGCATCTCTCGGGTCACGGGGGGCACACAGGCACGGTGGGCATGAGCACAGCCTCCTGGGCCACCACAGGCAGCAGACTCCCCCTTTCCCCTCCTTGAGCTCTGTTGCAGCTGTGGCATCCGTGGGTGGGGGCAGCCCTGGCACATCACCTGGGCTGGCCGGCCCTCCCTGGCCCAGAGGTGCTCCGGAGCCCTGAGCCAGGGGCTGGACCTGTCCCGCCACCCGCACCCCAGCGAGCCTGTCCCAGCGACACTGACGCTGCGCCTGGGACAAGGAGGTCTCAGCCTATACAGTTGCCCTCCGCCACCAGCACAGCCTGGCAGAGTGGCAGCTGCCCTTGGACAGGGCAGAGGTAGCCTGGCAGTGAGAGACGTGGGCAGAGACACTGGGCCTGCTGCACACAGTGCTGCATCCCTGCTCGGGCAGCCGGCCCAGCCTCCAGTCTGAAGGAGGATTGCTGTAGTGTGTATACGGCCACAAGGAAGAACTACAGCCATTCTGCGTATAAGCAAAAACCCTGTTTATAAATGTTAGTAAATATCTTTTTAACAAGAGCATGAATGTGGATGTTTTCAACCTGATGCTAGTGAATGCTGTTTTGCAGTATTACTAGGGTGACCATTTTTCCCTATGCTGAATACAGGACACCTGGGAAGCTTTGTTCCCTGGGTCGTATTTTTGTGCTCCTGCCTTTTCTAGCCCAGACAGATACATCCAGAGCCTGGTAAAGTGGCTGTTCAAGCAGGATTCCCCTGAGACTCACTGCGCCTTGCCTGCCTGTGTGTGTATTTTCCCAGAATGCATCCACTCTGCGAGGCATTGCCAGAAAGGAGCTTGCCTCCATGTAATCACTCCTCATATTCCTGCTCACTGAAGCTATGGGCTTGAGCTTCCTCCTTACTGAAGGCAAAGCCTATTTTTTGGGAGGAACAAGAAAACTATCCCAGCATGTCTCATATTTTCACCCTGGGGAGCTCTCTTGCATGGAGTGCCTGGAGATGCCCAGCGGACCTTACACTTACATATGTTTAATGAATTATTGAGGTCTGTTTTTGCATTGTGGTTTATTTAAAATGTATTATGGGTTTTGTGCTTGTGTCTGTGTGTGCTCAGCTTTGGTTTTTGCACCATATTCCCCAGAAAGCCTGCAGGAAACATATCTAGCATTCTTGCAGGCAAGCGGAGTGTCAGGTCTTTCCTTATTATTTGTCACAGTACACAGGAATGGTTCTGATTTCTTTAAAAAGGTGATGTCTGGCTGCTTCCCATCAATTAAAAATAGATTGGATGAACCGGAACGGAAGGAAGCTGTTAAACCTTGTGTTTGAATCCTGCCCCAACGTTGTTTACTTAATACGATAAAAACATCATGAAGAAGCGAATTGTCAACTACATGACACAAAACCAAATAAAATTTACAAAAGAAAGATATGTTAAATTAGCTCAAACCTCTTCCATTGATGACAAATACTCCGATCACAAGCTAACGTATTTCGAAGGAACTTTCAGTTCTGCTGGAACATTACTTCCCAAGAGAGCTAGGCTGCTAACAACTGTAATGCATAATTAAAGAATGGAAGCAACTGAATGTTAGACAATTGTGGTTACGTAATTAGATGCTGTCATGTCACATGATTTAGTAATGAAAGAAATGCCCTTGAAATCATGAGCCTGCATCAGACGTCAGCCCAGGTCCCGGCATACCTGGATTTTTATCTGTGGAAAAAGTTCTTGAGGTGAAAAGATTCCTCAAACAAGAAAGAATCGTGTAGGTGACTCCCAGAGTAGACACACTATTTCTATTAACTCTGTCGCTCTAATTTGTGGTGGTCTATAACTACAAAACTTGTTTTAAATGGCTAGATTGTGATCTTTCACCTATCTTAAAAAAGACCCAGGCTCCATTCAGAGATTTTTTTTTTAAAGGAAGAAATAAGCATAGTAGCAAGCGACTTTTGTGTAATTTGCAACTGGTTGGGAATGTGTATCGGTTTCTTTAATGTGGATGAAACGATGGGTGCTACAGGTTGAACCTCTCTAGTCCGGCACTCTTGTCTGGCAGCATCCGTGATCCAGCATGCTTTTAGTTAGCCGGGTGACCCCTTACCATGGCTGTGGCTAAGTTTCCCATGGCCCCATAAAGTTTGTTTACAGCCACTAGTCCTGGCTCTCAGTGTTCTGTGCTGTTATTTAGCTGTAACTTTTCTCCTAAATGTCTTCTAAGAACCCAGCAAGCAATGGAAATGTGGGTAATGCTGCTAGATAATATTGACTTCTCATGGTTTGGCAAATTCGCTCAGCACCAGTCAGGTCTTCAGGGTGCCAGAAAAGCGATACTAGATATCAATGCATACTAGATATGTTCAGCTTGCCATTATTTTTTGTGCCGTACAGCAGGATGAGTCAATTCTGTCATTCTAGAATTTGTTCTGTTTTCGGTGGAAAACATATTTTACTACTTCTGCCTATTAGGATTTGGACTTTTATGTGTTGGGCTGGGGTGATCATGACTTCAGATGAAATGATTCTCTGCTTTGGGCTGTAACAAAATTCTTAACACTTGTGGGAATTTTAGTACTTGTAAGCTATTAGGTTTATATTCTCCCCTTAAAATACTAATCAATAGAACACGTAAAAGAAGCACTCACTGCCCTGAATGCTTTTTGTTTCTAGACTTTGCCAAGCTCAGCATTCATAGCTCAGCTTAATTTAAATTTAATGCAAATGAAATTACCCTTAAGAGTTCAGCAGAATTAATTGGGCTCAGGTTGTAGGCAAAATCATTGGGCAGGCACTTCTCACACATGTCAGCATTTCCTATCCATTCTGCTGGGTCTGTAAACGTCAATAGATGGCACCTGATCGAAACAGTCCCTTTAAATTATAGCCATGGCAGTGCTCCAATCTTTGCCCAGGAGTCTATACGTTATAATAGGCTTAGAGGTAAAGCTACAGTAGTGCGGGACGAACATTTTATAGAGAGCGCTGATGTTAACAGGTGCATGCCCTTCTGCAAAGTTAGCAAATATCTAGCCCATGGGTTAATGATTCTTTTGTGATATTAGCTTCATCATCCAGTAGCATTTTTTAATATGGCAGTGAGCCTGTACCATCAGCTACTAGCCCAGAGTAATGCTCATGTGCGGAACTGTGGCATGTTAGAGGTGACCTAATAAAGTTTAGTTTTTCAAAGGCTCCAAGAACAGTGGGAGTGGGGCTGGTTCTTTGCTTGATCACTTGTTTCAATTATGATTAAATCTGAGCAGTTTTGAATACAAACTATAACTTCTATACAAGTGCTTTGCTGGTGCTTTGAACAATGGACAGTCTTTGTCCTGTATCTCCTACTTACCTTATTCAAGGTCACTGGGCCTGATTCTCACCCTTCACATTTATGGAAGAAAAAGCAAGGGCTTGAATGGGGTGAAACCATTTTGGCTGTATAGTATCAGAGGGGTAGCCCTCTTAGTCTGTGTCTGCAAAAACAATGAGAAGTCCTGTGGAAGCTTATAGACTAAGATTTTTTGGAGCATTATCTTTTGTGGGCAAAGACCCACTTCGTCAGATGCATCTCGTGCCCTTTCCCCACAAAAGCTTATGCTCCAAAAAATCTCTTCGTCTATAAAGTGCTACAGACTTTTTGGTGTTTTGTCTGTGTAGAAATGTAACTGGGTCCTAGGGACATAATTCTGAAAAATTTCAGACTGTGTTAGAGTGTGAGATCCCTTCGGTAGCATTTTGAAACAGAAATGAATGGAGAATCAGATTCCAGGAATGGCATTCTGTAGGTTAGTTTAAAAAATGGTGAGGAATCTTATGGTTCTCTATTGCATTCTACTGGAGCTCTGCACTTGTGGGACTGACTCAGGGTGGTGCAAACTGCTGTACCTCCCTTCACCGGCAAGGCCAGATTCACCCCGTGTGTCATGGGGTGGAAGGGAGGAGGGTACATAGTCCTTCTCCATGGGGTTCTCTGGGAGAGGTGGCAGGTTTCGAGTCTGCCCGGAGTTTCAGAGGAGCTCCCCCAATGGAGATTACGGCAGGCACTTGCTGAATTTTCTCATGCCACCTTCTTTCCACCTTTTCTTGCCTGTGTTTCAGGCTTCACTAGCCTGCTTTGGCTGTCTGAGTGTAATGCAAGTTGTGGCTGCTTTGCACTGCTGCACCAATGGATTTTCTGCCAGTTTTCCCTGAGAGAAGCAAGCAGTAAAACAAGACTAAGTTAAATTGTCTCCTGCTGCCTGGAGTAGTGCAGAATGCTTATACTTATCCAGTATAGTGGTGTTGTGTTATTTCCTAAATTATGTCTCTTCCTTCCTTCCTATTGCCCTATTCCAAAATCCATCACAGAGAATATGCATGACAGTGAAGAGCTCTATACATGGCTGAGAGTGATGCTGGATGGAACACAGTGGAGAGTTTTTCTAAGCTCGGCATTACATTGCTGCCTTTTATGTCCTTGGATGTGAGGCATGATTGACAGTAGGTCCTTGGCGAGGTGATAGAGGCTACTTTTAAGATGTTAGATTTGTGCATAATAAATATGTAAATTGCACTTGGAAGTGTTAGTCAATGGCGTGAGTAACATTTTTGTGGCCTCTTTCCATTTAATTTTTCCCTATGTCACTTTGATCATTCTCACATTTTATCTGCTCAAAGTGAGGGGGTTTTTATTAAGTATTAATCCTCTTTTCAGTCTGGCACAAACATGCAGCTTTGAGCCACTCCTCTGGATTGTCCGTGCCTATTTAGAGAAAAACTAACCTCGGGGATTTTGAAGGAATGTACACTGCACACTGTGTTGTCTGGCATGGTTTATTGTGGGTATGCAATAGGTGGTCTGAAAATAAAAACACCACCTCTTCTGGCCATCACTGCAAGTTTGTGCCCCGGATTCAGTACAAACTTGTTCTGAGGTTTAGAAAAGTTTACCTAGTGCTTTTCGGTTTTCCTTTCTTAGACATTCCTCTTCCATTTCTGGATTATGGCTGGGACAACAAGTGAAGTGGCCAGTTTATGTACAGATCTTTAGGAGATCAAAATGAGGATCCTGAACTGCATTGGAAAACTGACAAGAAGCCAGCATAGTTTACAAATGTCTTTGTTGTGTACCTACATAGATATACTACCTTAGACATTCTGCAGCAGCAAGCTCATCAGGTCAGGGACCATGCTTTATGTTTGTAGCCCAGGACCTGGATCAGGGCTTTCAAGTGGTACCTCAGTAACAACGATAATGACAAAGCTTTTGAGTTGTCTTCAGTCACAGTGTAGTCACCTGTTAGACATTATTGAAGGGTTCCAACCTGGAAGTGACTCAGACATGATGGGCTCTGCTGAGATCTGCAATGAGCAGTGAGCATGACCCACAACTCATAAAATCAGAATTGAGCTGCTGTTTTGCAATAATCGCACAAGACTTTGTGGTCTGAAATTGCCCCAAGGCAGCAGGCACAAAAGGTGGGCATCTGCCACAAAAGGATGTTGCCATCACAAGTGCCATCAAACTGGTGGGATGCGTTTTGTACCAGATGGCAGTTAAGTATTCTGATTCCAAGCTCTCGCTCATTTTTTTACAAATATAAATCCTCCTTGGAGATCCTGTGTCACATCTCTGGCTATGCTGAGCTCACAGCTGAGGAGGGAGAGAGACAACGGCGACCCTATATTTCTCCCTCAATCCTGGGGTCAGCCAGGAGTCAGACAGGCTTCTCCTACAACTTAGAGCAGCCACAGAAGCTCAAGATTGTAGGAGCACATTGGGATCTGCAGACATACAGGAATCTGCATTCCCAAAGATTCAGTTCTGTCAGTTGCTGCTAATGAACCCAATTGCAGCTAGTGGGGTATGGCTTAGCAAGAAAGAGGATTCCATCTCCACTCTCAACACACACTCTTCTCTACCACCATGTGCCAAGGAAAGGAATGGGTGATGCAAAACCTCATGACTACAGAAGCCTGCCCTGGATGGGGGTGGGAGATCCTCAGCTGCCTGGAGTCTTTTTAAGACACTGGGGCTACGTCTACACGTGCAGCCAACATCGAAATAGTCTATTTCGATGAATAATGTCTACACGTCCTCCAGGGCCAGCAACGTCGATGTTCAACTTCGACGTTGCTCAGCCCAACATCGAAATAGGCGCAGCGAGGGAACGTCTACACGTCAAAGTAGCACACATCGAAATAGGGATGCCAGGCACAGCTGCAGACAGGGTCACAGGGCGGACTCAACAGCCAGCCGCTCCCTTAAAGGGCCCCTCCCAGACACAGTTGCACTAAACAACACAAGATCCACAGAGCTGACAACTGGTTGCAGACCCTGTGCCTGCAGCATAGATCCCCAGCTGCCGCAGAAGCAGCCAGAAGCCCTGGGCTAAGGGCTGCTGCCCACGGTGACCATAGAGCCCCGCAGGGGCTGGAGAGAGAGCATCTCTCAACCCCCCAGCTGATGGCCGCCATGGAGGACCCAGCAATTTCGACGTTGCGGGACGCAGATCGTCTACACGGTCCCTACTTCGATGTTCAACGTCGAAGTAGGGCGCTATTCCTATCTCCTCATGAGGTTAGCGACTTCGACGTCTCTCCGCCTAACGTCGAAGTTGGTGCCGCTACTTCGAAGTAGCGTGCACGTGTAGACGCAGCTTGGGAGTGGTACAAAGATGACTTAGCTGGGGCCAAGTATCTGGCCCAACATTTCATAAATTCTGTATAGTTTTGATGTCCTCTTTGCTGCAATCAGACACCATGTAATTCCTCCATCCAATCAGTGCTATCCTGCAATAACGCCTTTCATTAAAAAGTATGGTTGTCCTGCCAAAAAGTAAAAAACATAATTCCTCCTCTGGCGAGGCCAAGTGCTTTGGCGATCTAGGCATTTTAATCCAATTCATTCTTTCAACTGGGGACAGCAGTAACTGCTTCCAGCATTTAAAGTCTATTTCCATTTGCTTGAGTGGGGTTTGTAATTATTTTTATACAACTAATCAATTGCCATGCTGTAATCTCAATGATTAAAGAACGTGTAGAGATTTTGAAAGGCACCATTAAGGTGAGGTTTTGTTAAGATTTGTTAGTGTAATATCACTAAATGATTCCAGTTTATTTTCAGCCCGTTTCTGAAGGTTCTTGCCATGAGATATATAGGTATCCTGGTTCAAAGACCAAAAAATTGCATGACGGAAATCAATAATTTGCAGGATGATTCTTGTGATTCACTTGCAGTGCGAGCCAATACACCAACCTGTTAACTCACTCAAATGCGGCTTTGATGTTAATAAATGCCATTGAAACAGCTGGTTAAATTCTCGGTGTGGCTCAGCTGGAAGTTGGAGGATGAAGACTACATCCTTAGCTGACCAACTAGCAGTGAAACCTAAGGAATGTCTCCTAAGGAATGTCTGCATCCTCCAAAGTGGAACATAAGAAAACACCTTTCCAGAGATCGGTAATGTTGAGGTTGGTCTGTCATTGCAGAACTCAATGCGAGATCCTTTGCCTTGCACAGGGATGCTATAATGCCATCTTTCCAATCTGCTGATACTATTCTTGATGTCACACTTTTCAGAGCAGCTGATGCTGGCCAGTGATCATTGGTTCTAAGGAAATTTTGAGCAGCTATGTGGAGTACCATCAAGTCAAGTGACAGGTCCTTCCGTAACTTTGGATAGAGGTTCTTGCTTCCTTGAATAGTGGAGGATCAACATTTGCTTGTGGGTCTGGAGCCATGCAATTTGCTAGGCCACGTAGCTCTGTAACAAAACATCACTTGATGCTAAATGCTGAAATGCTATTGAATGCATTAGAATAATGAGACTACGTAACATTTATATAATGCTTTCCAACCACAGATCTCCAAGTTATATTGAAGTGAATAGGCAGTATTGACCTGGATAAACAAATAGAGTAACTGAGGCACAAAACGGTTAAGTAACTTGTTTATTCAGTCATTGTCAGAATCAGGAACCCAGCTCAGACCTACTAACTCCTAGTTCCAGGCTCTGATTGCTAGGCCACATATGAACCCCTTCCATACCCAAAACTGCATTTTTATTGCTACAGATGGTGATATTTTCCATCAATTGCTTGTAGATACAATGCTTTCAAATATACTGACACTACAAGAGAACAATTAACATTAGCACCAAAATGATATGTGCCAAAATTATTATGGGAATAACTTACACCCATATGGGCAGATAAATTAATTGCTATAGCAGTCTCAGGATCACAATGAAACTTTCTCATCAGCGACAGGAGGAATAAAGAGAGGCTTAAAAGATGGTTAAATCTCTGCATTGTAGAATAAGGACAAAAGCAGTTACCTGAAGCTCTGTCTGCATAAGTAGAATTTGTTATCCATAACAACCTCCTTGAATGCAAGATGTAAAATCAGAGAGGATTTTTAATTCTGTGAAATAAGAACAAACAAGATGGGAGTAAAAGTGGATTTTGGAGCAGACCAATCATGCCATAACTGCGTTGTCAGATTGGGATTGGAGAACAAAGAGAAGAGACGGAAGTAGGGGAAGGCATTAATGAATCCAAAAGCAAATGACAGCAGCAAATGGCTACAAATGTTGGATGCTAACTTCAAAGCCATTCCTGGAATAAATGAAGTGACTATCACCATCTGTAGCAATGGATTGAGATCATTTCATGAGAAGTAGAGATGTGAAAGAGATCTGCATTCATCTTAGATCTGGTCTATGGTTAAAATATAGGTCAATATAGCTACATTGCTCAAAAGTGTGCAAAAATCCACACCTCCAGGCAAAATAGCTTATATTAATGCAGTTATTGGGTTTGACAGCACATGGGCAACAGAAAATGATGTGAGAGATCTCAGTTTGGAATCAAAAACTGCCATATCAGATGGCCAATTTCTCCTAGTTTCAGATCAATTAGCAATAACTTGAAAATAACCTAGCTTTAAAACAGTAGTTTGGCAAACTTTTCTATTTGAGAAGTCTCTGAAGAGGTAGCCATGTCAGACTGGCTCGGCAAAATCAACAAGGAGACCTGTGATACTTTACAGATTAGCAATTTACCCACAAAATTTATGCCCAAATAAATGTTAGTCTATAAGTTCCACAGGACTTGCTTCTATTTGAGGTTTGCTTAGGAGATTTTTGTCCATTTTTATTTTATTCAAACTGCTTTACATAGCTCTGTAATTTACATTTTGGTGCCCATTCCCATGACCTTGAAAAACAGGAATTGCTTTGATGATTTGCCTTCAGTGGTACTTAAACAGTTTCAGTGTGGTGTGGGGGGGAACTTTTTCCCTTCAAGAGACCAATTAACTGATCAGTTGGTAGAACAATATTAATATAGTCTTTTGACTTCAACTAATGATGAAGTTGTCCCTAGGTATGGGGGAACTTTAGTCTCTTTCTTGCAACAGCTGGAGGTGAGGTTCCCTTTCTCCAGTTTTCTACCTTCAATACTGTTAATCATAAGATGCTATTAATTGGCCTGTGAATGCTAGCAGAAGTAGATAGGGGCTTTGTTCTTTCCTTTCAGAGGGATCCTGGAAGGTAGATTGGGAGCAACTGGCCTTTTGCACTAAATGATTTCTTTAGTGGGGGGGTTCAGGTTTCTCTCTTCAGCCAGAACACTGAAACGCCTAGGTTACAGTATTCTTAGTTTTCTGGTGGCAACATAGTTCTCTTTCTCTGACTCCCATGAGCTTTATGCAGCATTTGGTAAATATTAGGACATGGGCAAGGGGCTAGCTGTGGTAGTGTTATGTTTGGAGAATCAGCAGTAAGATGTTGCATGGAGTATATTTGAAGGTTGTGGGCCTGCTATCAGTCACTCGAACTCACAGTCCCAGCTGGACTGGACACTCCCAGCTGCTGGATGACCAATATAAGGGGTGTGCAGGGAGGCTTTTATCCCATCTAGAATGTACAATCATTTATTTGGCTGAACATTTCTAGTGTAATTCACATCTCTGTCATCTTACGTGAGGTACACCAGATATCTGTCTGTAAACTAAAGATGGCCCAGAATGCAGCAGCCCAACTGGCAGGTAAGATATCTCACCATGCACATATCATCATAGAATCATAAATCACAGAGTTCACAATTTTAAGGAGGGGTAGAAGGGAGAACAGCAAAATAGAGACAACGGATTTCAGGAATGTGGATTTTGGTGAACTTAGAGAGCAGGTAGGTAAGGTCCCGTGGGAAGCAAGACAGAGAGGAAAAACAACGGAGGAGAGTTGGCAGTTTTCCAAAGGGACATTATTAAGGGCCCAAAAGCAAGCAATTCCGCTGCATAGGAGAGATAGAAAATATGGCAAAAGACCGCCTTGGCTTAACCAGGAGATCTTGCATGATCTCAAAATAAAAAAGGAATCATATAAAAAATGGAAACTAGGACAAATTACAAAGGATGTATATAGGCAAACAACACAGGAATGCAGGGGCAAGATTAGAACAGCAAAGGCACAAAATCAGCTCAAATTAGCTACAGGCATAAAGGGAAACAAGAAGACTTTTTATAAATACATCAAAAGCAAGAGGAAGACCAAGGATAGGGTAGGCCCATTGCTTACAAAGCAGGGAGAAACAGTAACAGGAAACTTGGAAATGGTAGAGATGCTTAATGGCTTCTTTGTTTCAGTCTTCACTGAGAAGTCTGAAGAAGGAACACCTAACATAGTGAATGCTAGTGGGAAAGGTGTAGGTTTAGAAGATAAAATAAAAAAAGAACAAGTTAAAAATCACTTAGGAAAGTTAGATGTCTGCAAGTCACCAGAGCCCGATGAAATGCATCCTAGAATACTCAAGGAGCTGATAGAGGAGGCATCTGAGCCATCAGCTATCATCTTTGGAAAATCATGGGAGACAGGAGAGATTCCAGAAGACTGGAAAAGGCAAATATAGTGCCCATCTATAAAAAGGGGAATAGGAACAATGCAGGAACTACAAACAAGTCAGTTTAACTTCTGTGCCAGGAAAAATAATGGAACAAGTAATTAAGGAAATCATCTGCAAACACTTGGAAGGTGGTAACCTGATAGGGAACAGCCAGCATGGATTTGCCAAGAACAAATCATGTCAAACCAATCTGATAGCTTTCTTTGATAGGATAACAAGCCTTGTGGATAAGGGAGAAGTGGTGGATGTGGTATACCTAGATTTTAGGTAGGCATTTGATACGGTCTCGCATGATATTCTTATCAATAAACTAGGCAAATGCAACTTAGATGGTGCTACCATAAGGTGGGTGCAAAACTGCCTGAATAATCATACTCAGACAGTAGTTATTAATGGTTCTCATTATTGCTGGAAAGGTATAACAAGTGGGGTTCCACAGGGGTCTGTATTGGGACCGGTTCTGTTCAATAGCTTCATCAATGATTTAGATATTGGCATAGACAGTACGCATATTAAGTTTGCAGATGATACCAAGCTAGGAGGGGTTGCAACTGCTTTGGAGGATACGGTCAAAATTCAAAATGATCTGGACAATTGGAGGAATGGTCTGAAGTAAACAGGATGAAGTTTAATAAAGACGAGTGCAAAGTGCTCCACTTAGGAAGGAACAATCAGTTTCACACATACAGAATGGGAAGCGACTGTCTAGGAAGGAGTATGACAGAAAAGGTTCTAGGAGTTATAGTGGGCCACAAGTTAAATATGAGTCAACAGTGTGATGCTGTTGCAAAAAAAGCAAACATAATTCTGGGCCGGATTAACAGGTGTGTTGTGAGCAAGACACGAGAATTCATTCTTCCACTGTACTCTGCGCTGCTTAGGCCTCAGTTGGAGTATTGTGTCCAGTTCTGGGCACCGTATTTCAAGAAAGATGGGGAGAAATTGGAAAGGGTCCAGAAAAGAGCAACAAGAATGATCAAAGGTCTAGAGAACATGACCCATGAAGAAGGGCTGAAATAACTGGGCTTGTTTAGTTTGGAAAAAGGAAGATTAAGGGGGACATGATAGTGGTTTTCAAATATCTGAAAGGGTGTCGTAAGGAGGAGGGAGCAAACTTGTTCTTCTTGGCCTCTGAGGGTAGAACAAGAGGCAATGGACTTACACTGCAGCAAGGGAGGTTTAGGTTGGACATTCGGAAAAAGTTCCTAACTGTCAGGGTGGTCAAACAGTGGAATAAATTGCCTGGGGAGGTTGTGGAATTTCCATCGCTGGAGATATTTAAGAACAGGTTAGATAAATGTCTATCAGGGACGGTCTAGACAGTACTTGGTCCTGCCATGAGGGCAGGGGGCTGGACTTGATGACCTCTCAAGGGTCCTTCCAGTCCTAGTATTCTACGATTCTATGAGATGACACCTTTGTTCCGGGGCGTGCATTGGCCATCTCTTCCAGGTGTTTAAGGGGTTAGTTATGTGTGCGTGTTTAAAGGTGTCACCCAACTGTAGTTGCATTCAGCCTAAGTATTCACCAGATATCCTTTCATCTCACCTGAAAGTCCTGAAGTCTTTCCATGCATCCAGTTCTTACCTTTGTCTGTGTAACCCGTCCAGTTCACTAGCCCAGTGAGAGGTTAATTAGCATAGGGAAAGCCTTGGAATTTCTTGCACAATTTGGGAGACTAGGCCTGAGGCTCCTTGGTGTGCTCTGTGTTGTGTGTTAATGTGTGTGTACCTCAGACCAGACCCACTCAGACAAACCACCAAGAACAGGCTTTATTCTTTAGAAAAACACAAAACAGGATCACAGTTCAGCAGCCCCGCTCCTCTGCCTGTAGCCTGCAGGCTGCTTCAGCTCAGTCTCTGCTGAGACCCTGTTGGGGGCAGCGAGCACATCCTAGCAAGAACTAGGGAGCTCTCCCAGCATGCTGCAGTTTGTAGTCCACAACTTTTAGTTCCCAGGGCTGGTGCTGAAATGTACTGGTCCTTGGGCTACATCTGGATCATTTCAGCCTCTGGCTGCGTCTACACATGCACGCTACTTCGAAGTAGCGGCGCCAACTTCGAAATAGTGCCCGTCACGGCTACATGTGTTGGGCACTATTTCGAAGTTGAAATCGACGTTAAGCGGCGAGACGTCGAAGTCGCTAACCCCATGAGGGGATGGGAATAGCGCCCTACTTCGAAGTTGAACGTCGAAGTAGGGCACGTGCAGACGAGCCGTGTCCCACAACATCGAAATAGCAGGGTCCGCCATGGCAGCCATCAGCTGAGGGGTTGAGAGACGCTCTCTCTCCAGCCCCTGCGGGGCTCTATGGTCACCGTGTGTAGCAGCCCTTAGCCCAGGGCTTCTGGCTGCTGCTGCGGCAGCTGGGGATCCATGCTACATGCACAGGGTCTGCAACCAGTTGTCAGCTCTGTGGATCTTGTGTTGTTTATTGCAACTGTGTCTGTGAGGGGCCCTTTAAGGGAGCGGCTGGCTGTTGAGTCCGCCCTGTGACCCTATCTGCAGCTGTTCCTGGCACCCTTATTTCGATGTGTGCTACTTTGGCATGTAGACGTTCCCTTGCAGCGCCTATTTCGATGTGGTGCTGCCCAACGTCGACGTTGAACGTTGACGTTGCCAGCCCTGGAGGACGTGTAGACATTATTCATCGAAATAGAGTATTTCAATGTCGCTACATCGAAATAAGCTATTTCGATGTAGTGTGCACATGTAGACGAAGCCTCTGTGTGAGGATTTCCATCTATTTATACCCCGGCCTGTGGCTTGCCTGGATCTGAACCCCAAGGCTCAGGGCTCCCTCCCCGGCTTCTAGGCCACAGTGGAGCAGGGGTGCATGGAGTCCAAATCAGGCAACCCTGGGCCAGGTCTGAGCCACGGACTTTGCTGGGGTCTGGAGGAACAGGAAGCAGCTCTAGGTGGTGTAGCTACTGCTCACTGCTATCCCCCCAGCTGAGCGAAGGGCAGCCGGAATGGCTGCAGCAGCACTGCCAGGAGTTTTCACCCCACTGCTCTAATTGGCCAGAATTCAGGACAATCAGAACAGGGGAGGGCTGTGCCTTGGCATTGGGGGGGAGGGGGCACTAAGCTGCACACTCCATCACCCAGGCCCCACGCCCCCAGAGAGTGCCTGCACCCCCTCCCACCTAGACACCCATTCCCACCCCCTCCTGCGCCCTCCCTCCTAGCCAGACTCCCCGTCCCCCGGTCCTGACCCCTCCCTGCCAGACCCATCAGCCCAACTCAGATGCCTTCCTTTCAGACCCTGCACCGCAAACTCTCCTGCATCCTTCCTCCTCCCAGAACGCACACCCCAGCCCACTCCTGCACCCTCTCTCACCCAGGACCCCTTCCTGCAGCCTGCTCCTGCACCTCACTCTCACAGATCACGCACCCCCAGCCCATTCTGCACCCTTCCTCCTACCCAGACCTCCCAGTTCCCAGCTCACTCTTGCACCCTCTCTGCTAGACCCCAGACTTCAAACCCACTTCCTGTCAGCCTCCTTCCATACTGAACCCCTAATTCCCCTCACACACCAGCTCCAGAGCCTAGGGGACCCCACAAAATGTACTAGCCCTGGCCCCCTAGGCTCTGGGGCTGATGTATGAGGTGAATGAGGAAAGTGTCTCCTTTTTGTTGTTTTTCAGTCAGGGGCCGCATCAGTGAGGTGTTTTTTGTTTTGTTTTATTTTTTTCTCACTTGAGTGGGCCCTGACTGATTTGTCCATGGGTCAGTGGCCCTGAGCCTGAAAAAGTTTCTCCACCTTACCCTTGGTTTATATAATGACATAAGCATATTGTGGTTGCAGAGTTGTAGTCTATCCACATGGGCTACGTCTACACTGCATTCTGCTTTTGGAAGCGGAATGCAAATGAGCGAGATTGAAGATGCAAATGAAGTGCAGATTTGCATATCTCATACCTCATCTGCATATTCTCTTCCAGAAGCAAAAACAGCTGTGTAGGTGGGGTTCCTTCGAAAGCAAACCCCTTTTCAAAAGAACTCTTTTTCCAGATTTGTTTCTGGAAGACGGGTTCTTTTGAAACTGGTGTTTGTTTTTGAAGGAACCCCATCTACATGGCTGTTTTTCCTTCTGGAAAAGCCTTTTCCAGAAGCGTGACTGTGCGCAAATATGCAGAAGAGGCGCTAGATATGAAAATCCATGCTTCATTTGCATTTTCGATATGGCTCGTTTGCATTCCAGTTCCAAAAGTGGAATGCAACGTAGACATAGTCATGGTGTTTTCACTGATGTCCAACCTCCCTGCTCCCTAAATGAAAGCCAAATGAAAACAAAACAAAACAACCAACAAACAGAATCTGTTCTGGTGAAAACAAAAGCTTCACCAGTTTTGCTTTATGCATGAAATGTTTGCAATATTACAGCTGTCAGCAATTTAAAGATTTCTACCTTATATGTCAGAAGGCAACTGGCTGAATTAAAACTCGATGGTAGAGCAAGCATATCCTGTGCATGCCAATACACATCATTAAATAAATTATGTATGTTTGGTTATGCATGCGTATATTTTTAGGAACAAAAAAAAAAAACCCTGACTATATGTGATTAGGTCACATAATATGCTTAGTTCTTAAAATATTTTGAGGGCTATGGAGGTGAAGTTTGGCTGCCTATGTGAAAAACTACTTAGAAAATTACTTTGGCAAGCAATTCAGAACTGCATTCATGAATTTGATGAGCAGGTTGCAAAGAGGGAGGTCAGTGAAGATGCTACAGCTCCTGCCAACTAGTTGCTCGTTCGAAACTATCAATCATCCAGCGATGTCAAAAGCGAGACTGAATAGTATGAGCCCAGTGATGAAATGGAAGTGCTAGATGTGTTCCACTTTGCGATTCCAGCAGACTCTGCTGCAGAGTTATTTGCATAGCTTGTTTGCATGTGTCCTAAAGAGAGGGGTGTAGCCTTGTGTTCTTAATTAGGGAACTTTGAGTTCTAATCCAGCTTTGATATCTGTGGTCCTTGGCAAGAGGCTTTGTGCTGGTTTACAGAGCTATTGTGCTTTTGGTTTCCACAGAGCTACACCATTTTACGCACGTTGAGAATCTGCCCTTATTGTGGCTCTCTTAACTTCCCATGTTGTTAAATGAGAACAGTAACACCTATTTCAGAGGGGTGGTCTGACGATTAGAGGCCCATCCTGCTCTCACTGAGGTCCACTACAAAACTTCCTTTCAGAGGCAGCACGACGGGGTCTTCCATAGTAAGTGTTTGCAATGCACTGATGTA